>NC_091140.1:1213759-1944215 GCF_041381155.1 Argopecten irradians | reverse complement strand
GGTATTAATATGTATGCATTTTATCAATTGGAAGCACATATTGAATTGATTTTAAATAAAATTTACTTACATTTAAAGTTTCCAACAATTTCTTTTTTTATTTACCTATTTTTCTTGCAATCGCTAAACAGAGCTTGATAATAATCCAATTGTTTCATACTGTACATATCTCCTAAAACATTTTCATGCAGCATTTTGCATCAAAGTTTTTATCTCTACACGTAGCAAAACTCCTTGTGCTCCTTACAATGGACAATGGCAAACTGATGTATTAATATTGAGCAAGGAACCTAGCTCTAATACTGAAAAGTATTCACACGCATAATAGGTACAGGTAAATCATACAGAGAACAATGGGAGAGTCACGGGTATAGGGATGAAAAGGTGTGTATTTTTTTAATCAACCTGTCTTTTTGCTCGAGATTAAGAAGCATGCAGTAAGTCAGTTATTGCATGATTTCTCGTCACTCGAGACTTATTACTCGAATGCCATGCAATAACTTTTACTTGGTCAAGAAAGGGGATTATTTGTTGACTCTACTGTGGCAGTAAGAGATTTATTGGCCACACCTTTCTTTTGTGAGAAGTATGCAGTAATGCCTACATGTCCTTTATCACAGACCAATGGAGTGGATGGGAATAGCATAGATAGGTAACGTGCCACTAAGAACGAGAGGTGTTCTAACGACAACAATTACCGTACTTACCCCTGTCTTGTATTGTGTAATATACGTGACAGTTGTTTGAATTGGCGGCACATTTAAGTGTGAAGTAAATTATGTATAATTAGTTAAACAATGGAAATGATATATTGTCTTACACCTGATATCAGGCCGTTTTAATATATATGGTGAGATGTTTGTAACATTTCGTACCTACCACGAGGATTTTAAAACAATTTTATAATACGATAGGGAGAAGATAAGACATTACGTTTAAAGTCGAAATGCACTTCTACAGATTTAGTCCTTAAATGGTCGTTATGTGTTTTTGTAAATGAAAATATCAAAATTGCAACACAATATTGACAATATCTTTTTTATACATTTTAATTGGTGGATATCAATTATATCACCTGATACAGTAACTACGCAGACAAAGTCCAAACACCCATGGGAACAAGTGGTGGGGGAACAAGTGGGTGGACTTTTCAAAGGGCTGATGAATTATTTCAAACATTCCCAATGTTAATTTTGGACAGAATTGCTGTCTGTTTTGGTGTCCAACTGATGTCCAATAGCTCTACAATATACATTGTCACTGTGCCCTCTATTACAGACACAGCGTTTTGATTGTAATGTCTGACTGAGGTACGTGTAATTGTATATATTTGGGACAGTAAAATAGCTAATTGGCCATTTTCAAACTGTAATAAACTGCATTATTGCTATTTAACAAGTGTAAGAATTAAATTAGAACCTCTGGATTATACAATTGTACAGAAAATACACCGTATGTACAAATGGTTATAGATAAATATGTACTTAGTTAAACATGTGGGATTTTGTAATACAGCTGACATCACGCCCCGAATTCATGTCCATGTAATTATCTAGATGATCTGAGAAAATTTGGCAACTTGCATGTGGTGATTTATGTATTCCAATATCGGTATACTATATCAAAACAATGGTGCTAGTAGAGAAATCGTTCTGCTGTGACTCTTATTTCAGGGGTAAATAATCGATGATTTTAACCATCGCATTGTTTTTGTATCCCCCAAAAAGAAAGGAAAATCATTAGTAATTTTTTTGTATTAGCGTTGTTGTAATTGTCGAAAATAATAAATGTGTATAATTGCAAAAACCGTGTTGTTGGAGATTCCTTAATCATTTGTGATTTTCAATTTTGATTCTCGAAAAGAAATGTGGTCAGCATTTTTATTATTGTTTTCTAATTCCTAATTAAGTGTGATATGTATCTTACGATGTATCTTAAGCTAAATAACCAACAATACCGCATGTTAACCAAATGATAATGATGTAAGAGCCTACCTATAACTGTTACGTACGTCTACCAATAGAAGGCCCATTCCTTTGTTAAGTGAGTGCCTGTATTGATATCAACCTTTACATATACTGTTCTCGTAGTTCACCATTCCGGGTCTGATAAATACAGAGCGGACAGAAAGGTTGTACATGAACCACTTAGATCATTATAGTTATTGTATAAAGTATCACAGCCCTGCCAGCGATCCCGATCCCTCTGTCACACAGACCTATATATGTATATCAGACGGATACATGAATGGAGTGATTCACACTATTGTTGGATAATGTCGTGTCAGTTTCGGAAAAAAATATAAATTGAAAAGACAGGCTCTAATAAATCTAATTGGTGTTTTTGTAATTTTACAAATCTGACTAATTTTTCGTTGTATTGTGCATGGACGCTTTTTCGTTTTCATGGTGTTTACATATTATTCAGACTTTATTTATCATTATCTATTACAACATAATTGTCCAAACGTGAAGGCTGATGAATATTTTGGGGTAGTGGTTTGGTCAATATAGTGATTTTATCGGGGGGAAAACAATACTCTTGTTAATCTTCATTTTCTATAATCTAATCAATCTATCTAACGATATATTTCTGATTATCCTATTGGTCATACACTGCCCTCAAAACGTTCTGTTACATATGCTAAAATGTTCTAGCAATTTATCTCTGAGAAAACTGTCGAAAAAACATTAATGAGTAAGAGAAGATAAATAAGTTGATAAATAATATAAACTGATGTCTGATCAATAAAGTTAATTAATAAATGATAAATAATAATTAATAAACTGCACGTGTAATAGAAATTTTTGGAGGGCAGTGTATATGCTGCATCATATTTTTCTCTAACATATATAACTCTTTTATTTTTTATCGTATTGGAATTACCCATTACACCTGTTAAGGTAAATCATCTACTTCTGATTATCCTATTGGTCATATATTCTGCATCATATTTTTTCTAACGTGGATAGCTTCTTTATTTATTTAGTTTTTAATCATTTTTTGCCTGATCGCTATTAAATATAATTTTCGGTAAGTTACATTCTATCCTTGAGGTTGTTTTTTTTTTGCCGTTGAGGTCCAACCGTCCTCTATAATGTCTGCAATAATTACGATAATAATGTGTAATACATAGTGAAATGTACAAGCTACGAAATACTCAAGACGAAACTAAACAACTTCACAACTGATGAAACTCGTATATTTACAATAAATATATATTTTTAAATTTTGTTTATAAAAGTGGTTTATTTGTAACTAAGTATCCACTACTATTTAGTTCCTGGTATCGCTGAAGAATCCTAAGTACTTTTATAAATAATTGCTTACATATTATATATATTGATATCTTGTATGTGTTTTGTTTTTTCTTTTATCTGAAGCATAGTTCAATTTCAATTTCCAAATATTTCATTGACAAAAATACATTAAAATGTCATTGGGATTAGACATCAGGCATAGCCTATCATAGTCTTAATGAAGTATAGTTAACTGAAATGAAATGGAATTTACACGTTCTTATCTCGTTTCCATTGCTACCATTAAGCACAAGTTAAACTTGAACAATTGACATATAGACAGTGTTTAAAAGACGAGGTAGATTGATAGAATCCTTACCTTTTTTCACGCTGACGACTCTGTATATAGAACACATAAGGATACATAATTTCAGGAGGCGAGTCGGCGTCAACATCTTCCAGTCTCTTACTGATAAACCATCATAATTATCTAATTTCCACCATGACGGATATCACAATTCCATATTCAACATTAAATCTGTCCCGGCTGTTTCGTTTCTGATGTTCACACACATATTCTAGATATATATTATATACTATCTATGGAAATATAGTACATACAGTCCACCCCGAGCCAATGATGTTAGATAAAGTTAAATAGACTAGTAAGACTTGGTGTAGGGTATCAAGTTTCCGTATCTATTTTGTTTGTTGGAAATATGACTTATATAACAATGCGTGTTCTAAAACAAAGGTCTGATTGAATAGACACCCACAGTGAGTATCATCTCAGTCAGCCGTGAAGTGGTCCACAACTATGGAGCTTTGTTAGCTTGGAATTCAGCTTAATAAATGTAACATAGATCTCAAAAGTACCAATATCACGCCGTTTTATTATTTGAAATACATGGAAATAACAAAGATGTTCCTTTAAAACAATCGTGTTCAATATGGAATTCAATTTGTTCATTCATAATTAACACCTGTTGGCTTTATAAGAAATGATTTACCTGAGCTGATCCGACCCACCTGGCCTAAACTAATCCTCTCACCTACTTTAGGTCGGTTTGTGTATATTCCACATGATAATGTTAAAACAATTGATTTAAATGTCATGTAAATCTTGATTAACGGAAACTCAGAAACCATGACTTGCATGGTACCGTGTCGACACGGAGATACTGAACGAAACTATATGAGTAGGCACGTCCTGAAGATATGTTGTTTTTGTGGTACACTTTTGTACTTTAAGTTGTTCTAATTTGTTATATCTATCTGCTGTTTGTTCTTTTAAAATTGTAAATAACATTGTGGAATTAAACTGAGTTTTGAAATACCAATATTATGAGGGACGAAATTTGGAGTAAGTGTCAAGAAAGACATTTGTGAAGCTGGATATACATGTATACTGGCCGACTAATGACCGAGATTTTCTGAGGACAGACAATATAGCTTAAAATGATATCTACATAAACATCCATAAATAATAAAACGTGTTTTAAAAAAAATTCTTATCAATTTACTAATAATACAAATATTATAACAAAGGCCGATAATTGAGTCGAGTTATCATGATATTCAGAATAAGCTATAAAAACCGTGATGTCTCCATCTGATTCCATGTTTAGATCGTCCCAATAAAACCCGCTGTGATAACATAATGATTAATCATGGTCTTTTGAACTCTTGTATCGACCACATTAATACACAGGTTGGTATTCCTAACCCGGATGTACGTCATCTTTTCTGAGAATGTTTCAAATCAAGATTTATCAATTTTAATTATATAAATTTTCAGATATTTTATAGATGTTATTGATGGCTTCTCCAAATATGTCACCGTGTACATTATCTAGAACCTTGGTAGTATGAATACAAACTGAAAACAATAATTTCAAACTGTTTTTGTTAGTTTGAAATGATGTATGCTTGCTACGGGTATTTTCAAAATATCTAAAATATGTTGTTCACATAAAACGGATGTCATTTTCTTCTGTCAAATTTGTTCTGTGTTGTAGTTGGTTTTACTTTTTAATCTTTTAAGTTTTTTTGTCGTTAAAAAGTCCATTATGTATTTTCAATATGTTTCGTCTATATCAATAAGTTATATGATTATTTTGTATCTTGTTACAAACGTAAGTGAGTCCGATAACAATAAAGAAATCTGGATCTGTCAAACCGAGTTAAATTTCCGCTCTAGTGACCGCCACGTCTGGTCGTGTTCATTACTGTTCTGATGAACCGGCTGCTTCGTGAAGTGATAAAGTTAATTGAAGTGAGTTCTTCATTTATAAGCATGACTTTTGTCCCTATTCATCAATTACATCGTCTTTTGTTTGATCTTATCAATTACTGTAGTTAATATTAATCTTGCATGTAGGTTTTGACTAATTAAAATATACTTGTACTATAAATGGTATTTCGTGATATAGATAGGCATTCAACAATGTACAAGATTATCCTCTAACAATGAATGTTGTTATTTATATACACATGAGGAAATGTTGATTTAAATGCATTTTTGTTTTTGTTAATTTGAAAAGGTGTAAATCCTTTATGAGACCGTACTCCGCAGTTCTTATCCCTATAATATTGTTTACTTGATTCCGTGTATATGTCCCTCTATTTTTCACTGGCAAGTTTGACAATAAAAAAAACCAACTAAATATGAACAACAGAGACTATCTAATAATAAAACATGTCTTTAATACATTAAATATTTAATTAAGAACACAAGTGTCCCTAGTCAGCATTTAACGATGATAAAGTTTAAAATGACGACAACAACAAAGAGAATAGGAACAGTAGAAAGTAAACGTAACATGAGCAATCACTGTAAGTAGCCATTAAAAACGTTTGATATGTTGTAATTACTTCGCAACATAAATCATTAATGGTATATAGGAAAAATTCCTTTTAGAGAAACAACTAAAATAAACGTACATAGAACAAAAGATAAACACTATATACTATAAATTTGAGAAAAAAACCATTTATATTCACGAAGAGCCATCATGAAATGGTGAATATACAAGAGGAAGGTCGTTGAGTTTTATTTTATTATATATTCAACTCTACATGGACACGTACTTTTTTCTTGGTTTATAAATATGATATACCCGCATTCGGATTTTATTTTCACTTGGTCAGTTTTAAACTGTTCGCGATTTATCAGTTGTTGTGCTATGCGTTTAAAATAAAAGATGTTATATAAATGCTTGTCAACATATTCGTGCGTTAATATATTTTTCGGAGATTCAAACAAAGCGAAACGTTCCACTTTTACGGTATACATTATAGGTATTAAGAATCTTACATCTTTACATAAAGGATCTGCGGTTTGCGGAACCTTATAAGATACATGCATCATCGTGCAGTTGCCTCCATGGTAAACCAGGGCAAATAAAGCATAGATTCGAATTATCGTTAATAACACATAATGAGGCTGGTAACTAAAAGGAGAAACATTCAAATTTAATGATGAAAACATTTTGAATTGAAATATACATGTAACGTGACGCTTCACAATTTGGAACGCTATCCAAAATGGAACACTTTTAAAATATTTAATACAGAATTTTCAGTTTACAATCTTAACCACCAATAACTGTTCTGAACAACAATTAAGGTGCCGAATAGTAACTGTGACAATTTTAGAAGTCATTTTCTTTCCTATTGCTTATTATCGCTATCTAAACATGAAAATCATAAAATTGTGAAAAAAATCCGGGAAACGACGTCGTGCGACAACCTTAAAAACTCCATATATTTTAAATCAAGAAAAACAATTGCTTAATGGGATATTTTGACAGATATCTGACTTGTATAAACTGAAAAATGTTTGAACTTTTCATCAATGAATTCAAATATCTTTTTATGATATTTATAATTTTTTTAATTAAACCATATTTAGGAGGTGTTCCATTTTGGGTACTCGACCTTGTTGAAACACAGGACTGGACCTGACATGCTTCAAAGCTCTTTATTTATCTATATATGCACTGCTTATAGTTAACAAATCATGAAATTAAAACTGTAGGCGTCTTTTATGGAAAGTTAAGAAAAATAATCAGGATTCAAGCACACGTCATTTTTTTTTTCATTTTTACAATTATCTTCAAAAAGTGTTACAATTTGGGTAGCGTCACGTCAGTCTTTTATGATAACAAAAGCAATATTTGAAATTATTTGATAAACAGCTTATACTAATTATTGTATAAGGCTATAAAAAATGTCATTGTCCAATTTTTATATCCATCTTCCGTTAACTAAGAATACCAGACAATGAAAAGAAATGTAGTCCATGTGAGTTTTTGTCATTAATATTATACATGTATGTATCGCATGAGATTGGGCCACTAGCGTTCAAGCCATTTATCTCCATATATATCATCACAGATAAAGTGTGGTTCAGTTTTACGATAACTGAAACAGAAAATGTAGCACTACTGGTGATAAATACATATCCATACCGCTGCTGTGAGTTACAATGTATATGGACAATGGTACGAAGAGTTTGGACATAGAAGATCATCAAAAATAATTAAAGACAGTCTAACTTGGATATCAGATCGGACAAATGAAACAACGTTTGGATCATTCTCAACTGTACACAATTCTTTAGTTAGTCAACATTTTCACAAGTTGATACATACATTATAATTTGATTTAAATTGATTTGATATGTTGAACCGAAACTAATCAAGAACGCGGGCATTGAGGAATACTGTACGATTACATATTTTAATGCAAATAACATTTTAGCGCACAATTGAAGTTGAATAATTTTGTACAATGAGTAATTCCTATAATCGAACTTATTGTTATATCAGTGACATACAGAAAAATCAGCTAGCTCAAAATTAATATGGTGTCAGTTATTACAGTATAAAGTCGCCGTTATAATGAATGTCTACAGTTTCGGCTCTAAAACAAATTAAATCAAACAAAAAAATCTTTGATAAATGTTCCATTTGACATGGAATAATTCAACAATTGAGCAATTCGTTTATAAAAATATGTTTGAATATGAACACAATTGAAGCGAATAGGATGGGTATTTTATAAATGAATTCAAGAGTCTTAAAAGCTAATGATGTTATCTTTAATTAACTTTTATAATATTATTGCTACATTACATCACGAAGCACAATCATTGCAGTAAACGGAAATCCAAGGAAATACTTCTATTCCTGACTGACGTCAAACCTCCACATCACTCTTCACTTCCTTGAATTCATCATCATTGCACCATTCCTTTATTAATGTAGATCATCGTCAGCCATCCATAACCACATCAATCATTACCTTACAATTTGGTGACCCTAGACGTTAAAAAAGAAACAGAATCAACAACTGTGTCGAATATGTCTGGAGTAATGTGGTGGTCGTGAGCACACTGTAGTCCAGTATGACCGAGTAAAGCACGAAGGTCTTCAGGATTCATTATTTATCTAACTCTGGAATTATATGTTTACACCAGTCCGCAAAAAGCAAACGAAAATATATTGGTCAAAGTGTTGTTTTACCTTTTCAAATCTAGCACTTTATGTACTAAAAAGTAAATGACAAACATGTTTAATAATCTTCAAAGTAAGTCTTCCCTTTGTGATTGACATGCGATATGCAATCGAATGTGGAGGGAAACTTAAACAGAAAAGGGTACAAGGGATCAAACTGATACTAAAGATAGCCATCTTTATTAGTGAAGAGCTCTTCATTAACACGCTATCTAAAGCACAACCCGGTCAGTTTATTCAACAATAACGTTTTTAGCAATAGATTATCGTTATGTGACTAGAATATTCGACAGTGGATTATCGTAATGTGACTAGAATATTAAACAATAGATTATCGTAATGTGGCTAGAATATTTAACTGTAGATTATCGTTATGTGACTGTAGAATATTTAACGGTAGATTATCATTAGGTAACTAGAATATTTAACAGTAGATTATCGTAATGTGACTCGAATATTCAACAGTGGATTATCGTAATGTGACTAGAATATTTAAAAATAGATTATCGTAATGTGACTAGAATATTTAACGGTAGATTATCGTAATGTGACTAGAATATTTAAAAATAGATTATCGTTATGTGACTGTAGAATATTTAACAGTGGATTATCATTATGTGACTGTAGAATATTTAACAATAGATTATCATTATGTCACTGTAGAATATTTAACAGTAGATTATCATTATGTGACTGTAGAATATTTAACAGTAGATTATCATTATGTCACTGTAGAATATTTAACAGTAGATTATCATTATGTGACTGTAGAATATTTAACAGTAGATTATCATTATGTGACTGTAGAATATTTAACAGTAGATTATCATTATGTCACTGTAGAATATTTAATAGTAGATTATCATTATGTGACTGTAGAATATTTAACAGTAGATTATCATTATGTGACTGTAGAATATTTAACAGTAGATTATCATTATGTGACTGTAGAATATTTAACAGTAGATTATCATTATGTCACTGTAGAATATTTCACAGTAGATTATCAGTGGCGTAGGAAGATGAAACGTAATGGGGGGCAAAGGTCCTCAATATTTTGTAACACCCCCCCCCCCCCCCCCCCCCCCCCCCCCGCTAAAAGGAAATTAAAGAATACGCAAATTGGCCAATTAGCGTTTGATCGCCGAAGGCGCGAAATTTTGGTGTTTTAGGGGTCTGAGAGTGACCCCCGGGGAAAAATATTGTAATTTAGAATTGCTGAGATGAGCTTTACAATGTATTTTGATGATTTTGCGAGTGCCCGAAAGCGCGAGATTTTGGTGTTTGGGGGGTCCGGGGCCTCCCCCGGGAAAAACATTATGATTTAGAATAGCTTAAATGAGTTTTGATGAATTTGCGAGCGCCCGAAAGCGCGAGATTTCGGTGTTTTGGGGGTCCGGGGGTCTCCCCCGGAAAAAAATTACGATTTTGAATGGCTAAGATGAGTTTTACGATGTATTTTAATGATTATAAAGCGTTCTGAACATGGTAGTTTTTCGATTTAAAGCTACCTGCATTTAGAAATGATAATTGTGTCGTCATAACATTATGCAACCCTACTCGATCTGAATACACCGGCTTCACACCATCGGCACATTGTTGTGTAACATAAAAAATGAATAATTTTTTCGCTAAGACAAATTGATCTTTTAAGAGACATTTTTTAAATAGTACATAGACTCTCTTGATGGACATTTTAGTCTAGTTCGTGTGTATTGAATTTTTACTATTTAAGGTTTGACATATGTGCTTGAACGTTTTAGGAAATGCGCCGCGCAGCGGAAAATTTTCTAGAATGAAGTACGAAAAATGTGCAGGAGGACCCTTTTTTCTTTCAAATAAGCATTTTTAGAAAATTTCAGTCGGCGAAAATGGGGGGGGGGGGGGCAAAAAGACATGTTTGCCCCCCCCGTCCTGGGGAACGGGGGGGGGGCAGTTGCCCCCCCTGCCCCCCCCCCCCCCCCCCCCCCCCCCTTCCTACGCCCCTGATTATCATTATGTGACTGTAGAATATTTAAAAAATGGATTATCATTATGTGACTGTAGAATATTTAACAGTGGATTATCGTTATGTGGTTGTAGAATATTTAACAATAGATTATCGTAATGTGACTAGAATATTCAACAGTGGATTATCGTGATGTGACTAGAATATTTAACAGTAGATTATCATTGTGTGACTGTAAAATATTTAAAGATGCTCCACCGCCGACAGTCCATAAATGATATTCATCATTCTAACAATAATGTGTTCTTAATCGTGTATATATATGCTTAATAAACACAAAACATAATATAAAATAATTTATTACGCCTTTGGTGCATGCGCAATCAGTACTTCATTCCATATAGAATATAGTGCCACGGAATTTTTTCGGGATGCAATTAATTATTTTTTATATTTTTAACTTGATGTATAATTAGAAGGTCAAACTTTTCTTTGGTGGTAATGGTGTAAAGTAAGTAACTTTTGCAACAGAAGAAAAATACTAAATCGTCTGCTCCTGTTTTTGATAGTGAAAAAATACCATTTGTCAGCGGTGGAGCATCTTTAACTGTAGATTATCGTTATGTGACTGTAGAATATTTAAAAGTGGATAATCGTTATGTGACTGTGGAATATTTAACAATAGATAATCGTTATGTGATTGTAGATTATTTAACAATAGATTATCGTTATGTGATTGTAGATTATTTAACATTAGATTATCGTTATGTGATTGTAGATTATTTAACATTAGATTATCGTTATGTGATTGTAGATTATTTAACATTAGATTATCGTTATGTGATTGTAGATTATTTAACATTAGATTATCGTTATGTGATTGTAGATTATTTAACAATAGATTATTATTAGGTAACTACAATATCTAACAGTAGATTATCAATATGGACTGTAGAATATTTAACTGTAGATTATCGTTATGTGGTTGTAGAATATTTAACAATAGATTATCATTTGTGACTAGAATATTTAACGATGGATTATCATTTTGCGACGAGACTACATGTATATAACAATAGATAATCGTCATGTAATTGTAAAAACCTACTTACCGATTCTCCATTTTCTTTTGGACTCTTCTGATGACAAAATATGCCAGTGTCGTTATTGTAACGGCTCCTCCAACAGTACTTGTAGCTATGATTGCTGTCATTTCTATAAAATAAACAAGACGGTAAGTATGCATGGGTTCTGAGACTTGTCTCAATCCTGTAGCAGTTCCAGATCTAGCAAAAGTTTATGTAGTTTGAAGATTGAACGAGTGATGTAGAGACCGAAAACCGAAGTATAACGACATTTATTATACAAATCTATCACATATTGACCACATAGGACAATAAATCAAATAGACGACATATTTCTCACAAATCTAAGTAAAATATACCATGTGTCTCTCACAAATCTGGGCCAAATTGGCTTCAAGAACATTTCTAAGTGTAGCTTACAGATATCTTACCATCGGATGTTAGTTCTGATCCTGAGGATGACGATCCAGCAACCGCAGCCGCCTGTGAAGCTGTAGTTGTGGTCGGTGTGGTGGTGGTTCCGGTGGTGGTGGTGGTTGGAGTTGTAGTGGTTGTTGTTGGAGTGGTAGTAGTTGTTGTTGGAGTGGTAGTAGTTGTAGTTGTGGTTGGGAGTGGTAGTAGTTGTTGTTGGAGTGGTAGTAGTTGTAGTTGGAGTGGTAGTGGTTGTTGTTGTTGGAGTGGTGGTTGTTGTTGGAGTGGTGGTGGTGGTTGTTGTTGGAGTGGTGGTGGTTGTTGTTGTTGGAGTGGTAGTAGTAGTTGTAGTTGGAGTGGTAGTGGTTGTTGTTGTTGGAGTGGTGGTGGTGGTTGTTGTTGGAGTGGTGGTGGTGGTGGTAGCACCTCCTCCCCCTTTACCGACAAACACTGTTGTTGTGGTCTGGGCACAGTCGTTTGGCACAGAAGCAGACGCGGAGTTATCTAATAATAAATAAAAACTACAATGCTGCTTACGTGCGATTGTGCAATGGTCCAGTCAAACAAAGTTTATAGTAAGATTCACGCTGCATGGAGGGAAAAGAAACAAAAGAAACAGGCAATAATGCTGAAAATAACAGAAATATGAAATATTGTTGACTTTTCTTATGGTAAAATATGTCAAAATCTTTATAAACAGAGAGCAGGACAGCCCCTACAAAATCTTTATAAACAGAGAGCAGGACAGCCCCTACAAAATCTTTATAAACAGAGAGCAGGACAGCCCCTAGAAAATCTTTATAAACAGAGAGCAGGACAGCCCCTAGAAAATCTTTATAAACAGAGAGCAGGACAGCCCCTACAAAATCTTTATAAACAGAGAGCAGGACAGCCCCTAGAAAATCTTTATAAACAGAGAGCAGGACAGCCCCTACATGCTTAATAAGAACCTGATCGACTAAAACTTCAAATTAATTTTCAGTGTACCCCTAGTAGGGTTCAGTCTCTTTTGTAATTACATCATAAGAAATGAAATTCATTGTATCTGATAGTAGGTAAATGATATATAAATCGAAAAGAACTAATATATCCTGATGAGCAACTATTTTCTATTACACCGACTTACATCTTACATAAACATTATAATCCCATCAGATCAGATCACAATAAGGAATGGATAGCAGAAACGAATCATTCTAGATCCCTTCTATATCAGGAACGAATCTAACTAGATCCTTTCTAAATCTTACTAAACAAAGGTGTATACTTACCTATTTTGGTTACGAGTGTCGGCACCAGGTTACATATGTATGTATAGGCAGTAACATACATCACGTTTTGGTCATCAGGGTCACTAGCGATGTTGAGCAGTTCCTGTGTGGTGGAGGTGAAGTCGGAGCCTACACCAATGGCGTATATGACACTTCCGGATATGGAGCTCCTGACTTGGTCAGCAGCTGCCGTAGTGTCCGCCGCGTTCTGGGACAGTCCGTCCGTCATCACGACCACTACAGAATTAGCCGAGCCTCGCGCTCCCTTCCCTGCCGTAAATGAGGTATTCTGTACATAGTTCAGAGCCGTTGGAGTAAACGTGCCGCCATTCGTGGTTATGGAGGTCTTAAGCCCTTCTAGTGCTGTTAGAACGTCGTTCTGAGTGGTGTGGTCATTCAGAGCAAACTCTTCATTGGAAGTGTCTGAAAAACTGACCACTGACACTTGGACATCGCTAGTACCTATGGTCAGTGCGGTGACCACGTCCTTGAGAAAGTCTATCGCTATACTGAAATCCGACTGTACTATACTTCCTGATTTATCTAAAACGATGACCAAATCTGAAATAGAAAAAAAAACGAATAAATGAACGAGACATGTAATACGCATTCCTAATTATCGTAAATTTTATCTTTTGTTTATCAAGATTGATGATTAATAGAATCTGCTAAGTATACAGGGATATCAAAAATCGAGTGATTTGTCAACTCGAGGTTTGGCGCCCAAAATCTGTCACAAGGCTTCAGATATCCCTTGTTTATTATTCCAATACGAAATGGTAAACTTCAATTATTAAGAAACATTTTCAAAGCGTCGTCATCACAGGAACGTTACAGTGATAATTAGAATACAAGAATTAATGACGTTGCCTCCTATGATCGCCTCATATATTGATGACGTCACGTCATTATCTAGCGCGTCTGTCTAGCATTTACTGTGCCGGTAAAAGACAAAAGACTTATCTTTTCAATATAAGCCTATTAGTTATAGGAGAATGATGTGTCTGACACTAGTCACAATATACAGTTGTTTCATGCCTTTTTAGTCAACAGTCAAAACTTTTCCCGAGGTGTTGGGACCATCCCGATGAACTGTTTCCCGAGGCCGGAGGCCGACGGAAACAGTTTACAAATAGGGTTGTTCCCAACACAGAGGGAAAGAGTTTTGACTGTTGACTGAAAAGGCATGAAATAACTGTTTTGTTACCTGAACCGCAATCTTAAACTTATCACTGAACTTCTGGTGAGAAAGACTGTCGCCGAAAGGATACCGGTATTAGGGTCGATCCGGCGCTGGTGTTTATGATGTCAACAATAAACGCATGCAACCGTTCCGCCCCGGTCAACAGTCAAACTATTGACCGGTCAATAGGCAAAATTACTTCATTGCTACCATCCCAGGATGGTATGCTACCATCCCCGGATGGTATGCTACCATCCCAGGATGGTAGCTATTATAATCGGTCGCTTTGCCTGCCATGTTGTTGGGATTTCACATGGTTATAAATAGTCTGTTCACTTTGATTGGCTGGCCAAAACGATTTACGTGTGTTGATTGGTTACTTGTTGTTGAAGATGTGTGAAAGGGGTACCAGTGGGGAAATTATTGCAAACAAATTATCATTTGATAAACCCAGAGTAGCCCGAATGTTTTTTTCTGGTTGTCGGACATTGTTCTCAGAAATCACACAAGGCGGCGCTACACGTACTGAATAGAATATAAGTTCACAATCGGATCCCCTCGGAGAAATTGACGAAAATTACTCCGAAATATCGCGATTGTATAAGTTCGGTGATTTGCCGAGATTTGTTTACATTGTTGGGAGCGCGTGGAGCATCTATATATAGCCTAACTAGTACTTTTGGCTAGATGATCATGACCTACGTCATAATTACAACGCGTTAGCTGACTATTTCTGCGGCAGACGGCAAAACTTCAACATGTTTGGTGTTGTAACCTCATCTTTGGCCAAATTATGTTATAATTGTTTTAAAGAACTTTTGTTTTTGTTTCGGAAAGGTAGCCTAGTGGCCCTTCCATGAATATCATGAAGTTGATGAATGCGAAAGCATTTAAATTATCATTTTTCAAAAATAAATTGTCATAAGAACTATGGCAGCTAACTGTGAACAGAACAATGCGTCAAGCTTTCCCATAATTGCTTCCTTATAAATAATGCTGTATGGTAGCCTTCTTAGCTTTTTGGGAAGCTAATACTTGTTTACATTTATATAGAGAGTCAGGTAACAAAACAGACTGTCTTATTATCAATATTTTACGCTTTAAATTTCCACGTGTTAAATTCAATCGATATTAAGCTCACTGTTTTAAATATTAATTTATCAT
Source organism: Argopecten irradians (assembly GCF_041381155.1). Classification (NCBI taxonomy): domain Eukaryota; kingdom Metazoa; phylum Mollusca; class Bivalvia; order Pectinida; family Pectinidae; genus Argopecten; species Argopecten irradians. The sequence goes on along the minus strand of NC_091140.1, from coordinate 1,928,395 downwards.
ATAACATCTGATATATTCTAGACCTATCGTCGACTTATCACTGTCAAAGTTACGAATCACTTACACTTGGTGTCGGCTGGAATGGGAGTACGTCGCAATATGCACTCATATCCTTTTCATAGAAAAACATCAATTATATTGACTTCACTTTCAAAATATCAAATGACAAATAATAGAATTTATGTAACAAGAGTTCACATCAATTTAACAATATGACAAGAAAATACTGAATTGATAACTATTTCACAATCATGTCACATACAAGCATTTTATTATCCTCTAAGCACTAATATGATCACATTATTCCAAATTTGCATATAATAGAGTTATCTGTACTTGCGGGTAGGTATCGATTGTGACGTCATGTGTTTACGAGCGTAACGTCATACTGATATTACTTATTTGTCCTGTCATGTCATAGATGAACATGATAAATTCCCTCATCATTTCACTAAAAAATAATTATTTATGTGTCCTGTCATGTTATAGATAGATAAAAAGAATATAGATATAATTTCACTGACAAAATCATTATTTATTTGTCCTATCATGTCATAGATAGATATAAAAAAAAATATAAATATCATTTCACTGACAAAATCAGTATTTATTTGTCCTATCATGTCATAGTATAACATGATCCATTCCCTTATCATTTCATTGACAAAATCATTATCTTTTGTCCTATCATGTCATAGGTGAACATGATCCATTCCCTTATCATTTCACTGACAAAATCATTATCTATTTGTCCTAAATGTCATAGTGAACAAAATTCCCTTATCAATTCACGGACAAAATCATTATTTATTTGTCCTGCATGTCATAGATAAACATGATAAATTCCCTTATCAATTCACGAACAAAATCATTATCTATTTGTCCTATCATGTCATAGATAAACATGAGAAATTCCCTTATCAATTCACGGACAAAATCATTATTTATTTGTCCTGTCATGTCATAGATAAACATGATAAATTCCCTTATCAATTCACGGACAAAATCATTATCTATTTGTCCTGTCATGTCATAGATAAACATGAGAAATTCCCTTATCAATTCACGGACAAAATCATTATCTATTTGTCCTGTCATGTCATAGATAAACATGAGAAATTCCCTTATCAATTCACGAACAAAATCATTATTTATTTGTCCTATCATGTCATAGGTGAACATGAGAAATTCCCTTATCAATTCACGGACAAAATCATTATTTATTTGTCCTGTCTTGTCATAGATAAACATGATAAATTCCCTTATCAATTCACGGACAAAATCATTATCTATTTGTCCTGTCATGTCATAGATAAACATGATCCATTCCCTTATCATTTCACTGACAAAATCATTATCTATTTGTCCTATCATGTCATAGGTGAACATGATCCATTCCCTTATCATTTCACTGACAAAATCATTATCTATTTGTCCTATCATGTCATAGATAAACATGATAAATTCCCTTATCAATTCACGAACAAAATCATTATTTATTTGTCCTATCATGTCATAGGTGAACATGATCCATTCCCTTATCATTTCACTGACAAAATCATTATCTATTTGTCCTATCATGTCATAGGTGAACATGATCCATTCCCTTATCATTTCACTGACAAAATCATTATCTATTTGTCCTATCATGTCATAGGTGAACATGATCCATTCCCTTATCATTTCACTGACAAAATCATTATCTATTTGTCCTATCATGTCATAGGTGAACATGAGAAATTCCCTTATCAATTCACGGACAAAATCATTATCTATTTGTCCTGTCATGTCATGTTTTCTGGACAAACATGAGAAATTCCCTTATCAATTCACGGACAAAATCATTATCTATTTGTCCTGTCATGTCATGTTTTCTGGACAAAACATACTTGTCCTACCTGATCACTTGTTTTTATTGAGGTTGTGAGGTGCTGATATAGAAATCTGCAGAAATATGAATTAAAACACAAAAGTAAATTGTATTACAAAACAATACGACAAACTACATCCCATTCAATAAATAGAGGTTACACAATGAGTGGCTGTTGAATAATGACCTGTTTCTTCAACAATCATATTCGTTTTTAGCCGATAAAAATACGGCAGTGATACGGTAACGTGTATTTACCGAAATATGCAAAAAGGTGTAGTAATATTTTCATCAGCAAAAAGACACTAATTAGTTTTCAAAAGTCATCGTTTGATAAAGAATCCATCGATATCAAATTCTTCTAATTTGGAACATCTTTAGGCTTAAATGTTATTCATTTAACGTCTTATTGAGTTCAAATCTTCATAGATGCTTCCAGAAAATAAAACACAATGGCGGACTACATGTATACATGTAAAGGCATTCGCAAGACACGGCATCGTCTATTTCCCGCCAGATAATCATCAAGATTACCATCAAAAAGTATTAGTACTTAAGGTCAATTTAATATGTATGAAAGCGTCACGTATTTTTGACACAACGACCATGACGCATACGCTTTCCAACAGCAGTTTTGGACATCAAGCGGCGATCACAACATAGAAAGACGAAATTTGATTATTGATGACGTTGACAATGATGACGTGACACTGAGAAATAAGTAGTTCGGTCAAAGTTCACTGTGTCAACCAATCAGAATGCGTGTGGTATAAACAAAGTGTTAATCAACAGCTTCAGTGTTTATTCAATGTCCTGAGAGTTGAATAACCCCGTCAATTGTGGTAGAAAGCGAAGTTTTTGACTATCACTGCGTCACTCAGCAATACAGCGAAATCAATCTGTATTGTTAACATGACACAGGGAATCGTACATTTGTTTGGTGTTCTGACGTTAAAACTGCTGTTAATCAAATAAAGATGGCCGTCTGAAGAAGAAAAAAACCCAATAGTATATAATATATATATATTAGAGTATAAAATGTCAAAACATGAAAGAATCAAAGTTAATTTGTTTTAAATTATATCAAGTTTTATATTTCCTATTTTTGGTAAACAAACATAGCTCGGTACACCTATTACTTCCGTCATGCAAAAGGAATTGTGACTTTCTAGAAAGCATGAAGATATCTTTTCTGTGAGGTTAATATATAAGTTAGCATACTAATAGGTTCACAAACCAATAAACTGGATAACCAAATCTTTTATTTTCCTGGAGCAACTATTTTTGTCCTTTGTTATTGATTTCTTTTGTGATTTTCAAATACAATACATATTTCAATAAATCTATAGCAAATCTTTATAAATAACCCTTATATACACGGAATTTAATTTTAGGCCTTTGTTATTACAAGGCTGCTATTATGTTGATATTTTTGTTTGCAGCTATTGTGATGTGGTAATACAACGGGGAGGGAAGAAAGAAAACCGGGACATCAGTGATGTCATCACGCAAGGAAGTTTATTTAAATTCCCTATGTATGTACTTATATAGGCTTTATACGTCTGTAATAAGTTCTGTTATGATTGTTAATAAAAGTCACACAATTAACCTCTGACCTGTTTAATACACTGCCACCTGCCAAACAGGTCGTTTTCCTATAGCATTGTCGTCTATTTCACTATTCGCCAAGTCTATTGTGATTTCTTTCATTTAAGAAAATAGTTTGAAATCGTCGTAGATCCATAATTCTGAATTGTAAAGCAGAACACCTTTTAACTGTTTTTATTGGTATTACATGAGAGGCATTTAAACAAATGTGTATCATTGAGAAATCATAGTCAGATCGCTGATAAAGATATATTTTTTACAGTCAATGCATTTTTACAAAGCTGCTTTCGGTGAACATTTTACTTTTAAAACATTTAAACCAGACCAATCATATAAATTTTAAAATACATGATGTAATTCTTTAATTCACAAACAACGGTGTAATATATATGTTATTAAAATAAAATATGAATAAAAGTTTTCTAAATATGGACAAGAGAAAAATTTGTATTACTAGCAGGTGATATTTCAATACATAGGATATTATTATATTCTGTTGACTATTTTACTGTACCTTAAATATACATTTTTATCAATTTACTTAAATATTCAATATTTTGATAAAGTATTGGTGTCGTGATATCTGCACATTACAGAAATTGTATGAGTTTATCCCAATCTCTAAGGTACTGGTACATGGTTACATCATGTATTGTTTAATCTTCATTCTTTTTTCCGATTGAAATAAACACGTGAACTGCAATTTTTCAACTTTATGTACCAACTATCGTAATAACGCATGCATCCCTTTTTAATGTTTTTATGTTTGACCTTGTTGCAATCTGGTCTATATCTATTAAGTAAATATCAGTAAATCATGATGAAATGTTCATAGATAATGCCACAATGTGTGACAAAGTTCTGTAATCTGAATAATCAGAAGTAGGCACACAATGCATGTGTAACAACTCTGGTATTACTGTGTCAGTACGGGTAAAACGAGACCAGTGATTACGGCTAATTACTGTCACTTAACACCTACCTGTTTTATAATATCATAAATCTTTAGTCTCCTAATGACTCGGAACTATACAATGGAACGTTAATTTCATGAGAAAATGTTCACTGATTTCATGTCATGATAATGTCATATCGGATTGTATATTGATCAGGGTGACCCTTGTTTATTTGACGTCACGCGTCCACATTCCGGGGCGAAATTGTAATTTTTTTCTGATTTGATATTACAATGTATACTAAAAGTAATTATTGATCTACACTGCAATATATATCATGAAAACGATTAACATGTGTAAACTACGTGCAGATATCACTTGAGAAGAGAACCAGGTATCTCAGTAAGCGTCTCTTGCTTCTGTAGATATGTACACAGGCAAAATTTACTTACCTGACATTAGCCAGAATTTCGCATATCAATTCTTTTTGACCAGACATTTAGGTTAAGAAAAGTTACCTGTGTAGGAACAAATTAGACGCACAATTTCTAATGGGGATAAGTATGGTGTTATATATCTAAATCAAGTTGTTAAATACTACAATACTTATTATATTTTAGATGATATAGCATTCTGAAGCAACAACTGACCATATTGATTAAATCCCTCCTATCAATTGAATTGATTGTGTTTAAGTTTATCCATTTGTTTCGAATATACGATAGACGATAGAAGCTTATACAAGAAAAGCGAAGTTATGTTATGTCAAATATATAAAATTATGCAGATATGTTTTACGCATTCTCTTATATTTATTGTCATGGTATTGTAAATGCTAGACGTTTAAGACATAACTGTTTGACTTCACCTTGCTTCGTAGCAATAGATTTTGTGTAATGAATACTAAGATCTGGGACAAAAATTCAGTTGTGTATGACGTCATCGAAACGTGTTTTATTTTTAAACTTTGAAGAAAATAATACATAGGTCTGTAAAAACTACGTTTTAAAACCCAATGCAAATTATTTCGGTATCAATTGCCAAACGGGAGAATAGTTCTAAACTCTTTTAACCCTGATGATCGATGTTCACAGAAGACCACACACCTGATAAGGGCAAATCGTGTAGAAAACGAAATCAATGATAACCCACCATGAATAATGTGAACACCAATAGAACCTTACAGACGGGGTACTGCCACAGCTATAACCTTACAGACGGAGTACTGGTATATCACAATGCGGAAGGTAAATACCACTGGACAACAACCTCGAATTACTCTCCTTATGTGAGATCTACAGAGATGTTTAACCTGTGGGGAACTAGTCGACATTGAAAACTATAAAAAAATTATTTCACCACTGAAATTTTTGCGGAAATTGTTTTCATAAAGACTTTGAAATCCATTTTTTTTTCAAAATAAAAAAGTGCGGAAATGGTTGTACGAGGAAGACGTTCATTTAGGAGAGATAAAACACCTGGATACTATGTCTGTTGGCTGGTTATTTGACAAATCCTCAATGTTGTATTAATCTGTCACCCACTGGATCGGACAGATAAAACTTGTCTAACATAAAAACACATGAGACACAACAATGACATACCAATATTGAAGATAGAGTAAGACTGTTATCAACTTTATGACCAAAATTCTGACACAATTTTGAAGGATTAGCAAATATCCTAAATTGCGGAGAATATACGAGGAACGTTTTAACAAGTTTTGGTAACCTCAAAAGTCACACATGATGTTAGAAATATCTAAATCAGCAATCCACAATAGATGAAAACTTCATATTAAAAAGATGGTAAAGCAAGATGCCATTACGTATGAGGGTTTGTTTACAAATAAAAACTATAATACTCAGTAGATATATCACTTTATGAACTAGTGGGGCAACACCTTAAGGGGTGTTGCAGATGAAATGATAAGGACCATGATAACTCGTGATAATTCTCAAAAGTATGCGCTATGCATATAAATGTACATGACTACATGTATACGGTGCATACGTGTATGGAAACTGAATGAAGAATAACGCACAAGGGATCATGTTCATACTCTGATCTATTTTGTCTGTATGAAGGAATGATTATATTTATAAAAAACGTATACATCATCACAAATCAGTTCTTGGTTTGTTTAGCTCTTACAAGATTTTCATTTACCTAAAACACAACCAGTTTATTATTTTTCGATGTATCAGACAACGTAAATGGCCGTGTCCCAGTAACGTGAGAGTTACAGACAGTTGTTGTGTAAAGCTACAGTTTGTTTACTCACGTTTTATAGTAATATTTGTTTACCTAGGATTGATAACAATCATTTTTGTGAGCATGCAATCTGCAATTTTCGGCTAGATAATTTTGATAATACAGTTTATCAGAATAACCGTTGTTATAAGTCATATGTTTAGGGTAGCCACGTTTCACCGGTAATTGTTTACTACATGCATCATCATGTTTTCGATTTAAATTTACAATCAAAATAAGATGAATCTCTCTTATTAGCCAGCGTTATAGATATATTACCTGATATAGGCCAGGTTGTAAACACGCCTACCTTCTGTACCTCAAACGATTTGTACCCAGCGCTATCTTAAACCAATGGTGTAATCAAACGAACATCCTTGTCATCTAGCTTTTAATTTCTCCTAACAGTAAATATAAAATTATGTTTTGTAATTGAAAAATGATGAGATCTATATCCCTTCTAGGTTATTGTCGTTTCGCTCCCTGTATTGATTTTGCGAGAAAACGAAAACATGAAATAGATAAACTTCCTATTTCCATGTTTTGACCTGGATACTAGTACCAGAACACGGATTAAACTTTTATATGCTAACTCACTCATGTATTACTGAGAAATAATATCGATTTATCCTAGAATGAACAGCAGTAATGTGTAAGTCTAATCTTACATCTACATAGGTTACGTACTTGGTTCATGATATTCAAAACCCTTGTGAGATAATGTTGCTTTGAAACATTGTCCACAGGATGTATTAAATGGTTTACTTATTTAATATTGTTTAAGCTTCTTTATAAGAGAGGACTTTAATATATAAAACCTATTCCTTGAAAATAAAATTTTGATGTGACAGTGATGTGATTTAGAATGTTTAAGTATGTTTTAAGTGACATCATATGTAGTTTATCGTCAACGAGAGTTAGGCAATTAGCTCTTGGATCTTGAATTACATTTTAATTTTACGAAATGCGGGTAATGGAAAAATAAGAAAATACGTGTATATTTATCAACATAATAAAAAACTTGATAAAAACTTCAATTTTACACACAATCACAAGTTGATGTGACTGCTTACTAAAGAAAAAAGTCTTAGTTCAACCAACAGTCACCACACAATAATAATATTCTTCATTGGAGAAAACGAATGTGTCTGTTTAATTAAACAAATTATAGACTCACCTGACTCGTGCTCGAACATCTATTTTATTTCATTTCTAAAATAAGTCGATTCTTTTGTTCATGGTGCATGATAATTGTGGTGTGTGTTGACACTTTTACGCCAATAAGACAATTTTGCTTACCAGTTCTGTAATTTGAATATGAGCAGACGACATCTGACGGCAAATCACAAAATTGACGATCGCCAAAAAAAAACATCATCGCATGGAAAGTTAGGAATATTCTAAAAATATTTTATCATGTTAAAATGATTGCAAAACTTCTATTCCTAAATAAAATTAAAATATCACTTGCAACATGTTTTTGGCATGATTAACGAAATAATGTGATTTTCTCAAATTTGGTTCACTACCCGCCCCATTTAAACGCGTGTTAATCTATGATTTCCGGCATATTACCCACGAAATAGCTTGCTTTGTTTTTTATCGAATATGAACAGGTTATGGAATAAGAAAAAAAATTTTGACGCTGTTTTGAGAAATAGAGATCTAAATAGACCAGAATAAGTAGAAAACTTGTCCGGAATACAATGTTTATTTTTTATTATGGTCATCGAGGACAGGTCCCTTCTTATGCAATTTCCGCCGTTTTGACAGTGGTCTTTGACTCGCTGTCGTAAACAAACCGACAATTAATTAATTTTGATTTTAAAATAACATAAACTTCAATCAGGGCTTACTATTTTAATTTTATCAGCCAAAATCCGTGTTTTTTGTTCTAGCACTGGTCAAGGGAGTCTATCCGTACGGATGATAACGTAGAAAGGATCCAGGTGTTCATGGAGAGATAGCGTTCCCTGTTTCATTGACCAGTCGTACAATTTAGATTTATTGTTAACACATACTTCAACTCGAAATGAAGACGTATGACAAAATTGTGAGGAACTGTATATCGATCCCATTCTCCATTTTACATCTATGTGCCATTTTACAAAAGCGGATAGAATTAATTTTATTACAAAGGTTCTCGTGACATACGGACCCAAAATATGTACGTATAAAGATAATCTTTCACGTGAACATTTTTTTGAGAATATTAATTGGGATGGATTGTGAAGCATTCAAGAATAAGCTACAAAACATAGGAAGAGTACGAACATGTCTTAAATGAGAGCGCAGAATTTTTGGAAATCACATCCAAAAAATTTTACAACCACAAAAAGTGATTCTCTAGAATGAACTTTAATTAGAGAATACCAGTACAAAACTATCTGGTGAAATTATTAACGTGTTATGTAAGATACAAGCATTGTAAATTATCTTAAAATTTCTTTTGTTTTGCAAATCTCATCTTTGTGGAATAAAAGACTTGATTGATTGATTGATTGAGTTATATAATATTGTATTTCGAGTTATTTATAACTAGAATCCACTATATCCGCTAGTACTTAAACCCAGAACCATGTCTTTCTTTCCAACCGGTATACCGTGACTGGTATTGACTGGGGATATGGTCAAAGATATGATTTCCTAATCCCAATTATATCATGAATTTGAGCGTGAAAATTCTGTCCCTTCTTACGATATTTTATTTTGTTGAATTATTATAACTAACTTTTTATTTTACTATTCTGCCTACTGTGAATTGCTACAAAAGTCGATATCAACCATTGATTTCTCCTCATTTAGAATAGCAGTAGTGTTCTGGTCAGACACTCTAAGGAGACCAGTATCTGAAGACACTGCCTGCACTCTTTTGATATACATGTATATGCTTTGGGCATTATAGTTTTGATTTATACCATACGGAAGACAAATAAAAAAAAAATGTACAACGCTGACATCTTCATAATTACACACCTTATTAAAATAATACTCTCTTTTAAAACACATATGTAATAAATATAGGGATATCAGTTATCAAACACATTTCGTTTATGCTAAAGTTTCTAATTTGTATTTGTAAATGTTATGAAATGTTCTTTTAGTTGTTAATAGAAGAAAAGTTTGTTCGTTTATGGTAACGTTTTCTTCTAAATTGAAATTCCTTTATTGTGACGGAGCCTAACAAATAGTCTCTTTTATTACAGATAATAACAAATCAATTTAAGGCAATCTATGTTCTCCATAATTTCGGTCGGTTATAATAGACCATTTAATTTGTTTTGATTATGTATGTAACGTCGAAGAAAAAATATGCTTTACGTAGGTGATTTCACTTGTCACAATTACTAAATATAGATATTAAAAATAAAACGAAAGAAAAAATACAATATAGTAAAATCAAATTTCTTACCCGTTTCGACTGTGAACACAACATTGACGATACAAAATAAGATGATACTGCAGTACAGAAGTCTGTCCGCTTTAACCATCCTTATGTGAGGTGCTCCCTCAAATGTCGATCCTGGTTTGGTGACGGCACTCTCCCTTAACGTCACGTGTGCTGACTCCTTACACGTTTTGGTTTGTGGTGACTTCTCTTCCCTCCTTATTGGGACCACATGTGGTGACGGGACTTCTGTCAGATGTCGAATTTCTTTATTTCATTCTTGTATATACGTAATGTCATAACCACTGTTAAACACAAAGCATGTATGTCCGCACTCAGTGGGACACCAGTTAAAGAACATTTAGGATTTGCATTTACATTATCATATCCTCAAGTTATTTAAAAGGATGGTTTGCGTGTCAAAGTTATTTCCTCTAAATATTAGTCAAACGAACGTCACGAGAAAATGTTATTTTGTTATTAAGCTTTAGTCACAAAGACTTGTAATTACTTCAACTAGGTAAGTTTGATAATAGTTCTCTCCTAAGAAAATTTTGTTTTTTAAATTAGCTGAATGTGTATTGTCAGACCTAGCCACAATGACCAATGTAGATCAAATCGATGATTCCCGCTGTCATTGTTGACTCGGGTTTCACCCGTGAGGTTGACGGCCAGAGATATATTGGTAGTTCTATGTTACTTTGATAATAGGTAACATGGAGGGTTAGCACCACCCCACTCCATTATGGAAATACACCACTTCATATAAACTAACGTATCGGGTTTTATGTCTTTCAAGGACTTCTCCTTTTTATTTTTATTAATACAATTTAATAAAAGCATTAGGTACGTTATTCGTTATGTCACAGTATGTGTAGAGCCTTAAACTGTATTGAAATGATGACCTTCTGTCTAGGAGCGAATATCAATTTTGTAATTCTTTTACAATTACTAAAATCACAAGTTGTCTTTTATTTCGTTCAGAAAACCCATGGAAAATATACGCCACTATTTTAATTGGAATTGAATACAATAATATCTGATAAATGAGCGATAATAAGTTTCAATTTGCAACACTCCTGGTAGGATATGGCGAGCTATCGATAAAATCGTCACTGGGAGTAACAAAGGTAGATAAAGGTATGTAAGTGCTGTTGACATTGAAGACGGGAGAATTCCACACCGTCCCCCGTCATGTACCACACACCTGAAAGTGATACCTACCTTTCCCGAGATAACAGTCTAGTGTAGACCGGTTATGATCACAAAAACCAGACTGTTTAATTAGTACTTAACGGGTCTTAATAACTTTAATTGAAAAATAGATATACGTAAAAAGAGGACCTTTTGTGTGAACAAGAACAATAGCATGTACTCTCAATAATTATATAGTATCATTATAGAATACCAACAGTAATGTCGACTTCTTCCTAAAGGTGGCCAAAATTTATCAAGATGAAACTACAACCTTTGTAATGAAGACATAGAGTCAATTGAACATATGTTTTGGAATTGCCTAAAAGTAAACCAATGTGGGATAATATTACAATGTGGGTTTTTGATATATCGCAAACAGCGTTGAATCTATACATAAAGAGGGTATTATTTGGTTTTGCAGATGTAGAAATAAAAGAAAACTTTATTCCAATCAACTTTATTATACTTTACTCAAAATACTTAATATTTTTAATGTCAAGAAAGAAGACAAGCTTAAACATAACCGCATTGAAAACATATCTTTTAAAAATGCACAAAATACATAAAACAATTGCCCAAAAACAATGCACAAAATACATAAAACAATTGCCCAAAAACAAAACAACATACAGGAATTCATTTTGATATGGCAGGACATTCAACAAATATCTTAATGTGTAAAACATATCTTCTGCAAATATATACTTACTGTATATATGATGAGAAACATAAGATGGTTTCTATATAGACAATATTTAAATGCTGATATGTTATTCTACTACAGTTGTTAAATTTATCCGTTAACCATAAATAGACTATGAAAGATTGAGTGAAAGTGTTGTTGTTTGTGATAAATGTCTATGTTTATGGTATGAATGTGATGGGTCATCTCGTAAATGTATGTAAGTGGTGTGGTGAATGAGAGTACTCCTGTGTGGGAATATTTGCTTGTATTTTTGAAAGCTAACCCCAAGGCCCCAACCTTGGCAGCTATCAGATATATAACATGTCTGGGGTATTAAATGTTTCTGTGATAAAAAATATCAAGATCCTTTACCTTTTTATCTATAAGTCTAATGAGACCGAGTGGGGTGTGTTGTTCGGTGTCTTCGACATGCTTCGATGAGATAGTAATTTAAAATATGTAGGCATCACAACTCGAACATACCACAGCATCCAAAAATATACATATATCCACACATTACAGCACCTTGTACACACGTGAAGTTTGTTTGTTTAAGTTTGACGGCCCATCGACAACATTTATGTCGAATAAAAACACAGATCTTCCTTTTGTACCACATGTTGTTGTTTGTGAATATATGTAGGTTTTAAGAGGCTGTGGTATATTCGCATTGCAAGTTTAATAACATCCATTTAAAATTGTCAAAAGAAGTATAGTGTTTTTAAAAACTCGTTGCCATGACATATTTTGATTCCGACAGTGTCGGAAGTCGGCATCCATTTCGTATACAGAATATAACAGGGGGAAACATTGATAGTGGTGATATAGCAAACAAAAAAACATGTATTTAATGATAATGACAATAATACAAATACTACATTTTAAATTTACAGGCTAGTATATCATTTTGTGGTCTACTTTGCAAAGCGGTCTGTAATACATAATTCATTTTAGTTATAAACCATAAGACATTTATGAACAATAATATAATGATAATATAACCTTGAAAAAGATAAATCACAGTCTTATATTTTCTCTTCTAAATTCTTCCTTTTTAATTTCCTTTTTAAAATTCAAATGATAAGTAAGTAAACTCCAAGTCAATAAAAAATTACTTGAATAAGTCATCAAAAATATTCATTAGGTTTAAGGAACAGTATTTTTTCATTAGTATTGATTTTTTGTGTGTAGATCACAAAGAGTATCACGTGACGCTACCGAAATTGGAACTCAACCCAAAATGGACCACCTTTAAAACGTGATACAAAATGTTCACTTTACAATGTAACTAAAAAACTGTCCTGAACAAAAACTAATGTGTAAGTAAGTTCATAAGTATGACAATTTCCATATGTAATTTTCTTCCAAGTTGCTTATTATCTGTATTTAAAAATGGATTTTTTTTAATTACGGTAAACGACGTCGTGCGACAACCCTAAAACACCATATATTAAAAAAATCAATTGCTGAATGGAATATTTTTGACACATATGTCACTTGAACAAACTAAAAAATGTTTCAATTCGAACAATTTTTCATGTCTGAGCATTTATTAATCACACTATATTTAGGGGGTGTTCCGTTTTGGGTACTCAAACCTGCTGAAACACATGGCTGGACCGGGGATGCTTCAAAGCTCTCTATTTATAAATATATGAACTGTTGACAAGTAAACGGATCATATCATGAAAATTAAAACTGAAGGCATTTATTTGTGGAATGTCAAGGGAAAAATCTGGATTCAAGCACATGCTAGAATATTTTATAGTTATCTTCAAAAAGTGTTCCAATTTGGTTACGTTACAAAGAATATTAGAGTTAAAATGATTTTTTTTTCTTTAAAAAAAAAGTAAAGAAAAAATCACTGGGAAAAATGACTCATTTTTATCAATGTGCTTAACACATAATATGAAAAGACTATATATAATATGAAAGACTATCAAAATGACTGCCTATGTTTGATTCAAGTAGCGATTCATAAAAAAGCACCAGTTCGATTATTTCACATCGTAGTTACATAGTGCGATTTCTAACCGGCTAAAATGTCTGTTATTTTATATAGACCAAAAAACGTTACCCGAGTACAAACAGCAGACGTCTAGTCGTTATGGCCAATACACTGATCAGAATTATAGACAACACAGTCAGAGTTATCTCCTGTGCATTAGCAGGACTATACACCCCTTATGTTACATGATTGCCTAGCAAGGGTACTATTCTGTACTATACGTATTGTATCATAGAATATTTCATTTATTGCTGTTTTATTGGTTTATAAACGTACTTACCAGCCCGACAGCCAATCAAATTACACAATTCAATAGGATATGTAGATTGGTGTACGACGTTCCTCGAGTACTGTTTAAACTATTGATGATTTGCAAGCATATAAAGTACTTCTTTGGTACAGTCAAACAGAACAAAATTGCACAAAAGTGTGTAGGAATCACGGCTAAACTTAGGCCTTTTATTTGGCTCGTAACTTGTTGTAACGTTTGTGCCCTTTTGGTCCACAAATGTGTTTTTTTTTGTTATGAAATGATGAAATTGTTGAATTTCAAATATTCAGCACATCTCGGAATCAATTGGGATGATAAGTGTATATCCTTGCATATGTAGTTGCTATGGTAACCATAAATTATGAAGATGATCTAGAAAACATAGAGCACATCCTTGAACAAACATCATATAATTTATATATATTGAGTGCCTACATATTATCAGTAAATGCTAAATAAGTGTGTGTTCATGATTGTGTTCTTTGGTTTCTTAGACAAACATTATCTAAACATATGAAAAAAAAAAGAAAAAAAATGAAAAAAAAAATCGCAAATTCGCGTAATTTGTGCATATCTCGAATGGTTACAATGACAACTGAAGCTACAGATTTAGAAAATTGCAGTTGAACTAGAAATTACTATTTTTTTTTTTAAATGTGTATCAATAAAGAAAGGAAGTGGTGTAAAAATATAACTAATTTTCATTGTGGAAATATTAGTGCAAGAACATGGTGAGCTAAAGATGTTTATATGACAAAATGCTTATAAAAATGTTTTATGTTAAAAAATACAATTTAGAATGATAATATTAATGAAGTGTGGTTGTAACAGAATGAGAGAGTATAGAATGAGAGATATGTCTACAATGAAAGGAAGAAAATGATGTTAAAAATATTACTAACTATCATTAATGAAATATTAGTGCGATAGTATGTTGAATTTAAGATGTTTATATGACGAAATGCTTATAAAAATGTTTTATGGGAAAAGTTACAATTTAGATGTACATGTATATGATAATAGTATTAAATGAAAGATGAGTAAGTAAGAGAATGATGACTATGTACAAGTTGTTTATTTGTAAAATGTTTTATGCAATAAGATATAATTAATTTTTCTGTTTTCATACAAAATCTGGCTTTCTGATTGGTCAATATTTTTTCCGAGAATGGCGCGAAACTCCGACGTTATCGTGACGTCAAAAGAGACATTGACGTTGCGTATTGATTCGGAAAAAATGATCCCTTGAAAAACCACTATAATGTTACATTGAAACATACTTCATTTTATCAAATAGAGTATAAAATTAACTATAAGTATAATGTCACTATTTTTGAATTTTATCGGGTTATGAAAGAAAATTGTTTGCAAACTTTTGTGAGAATCAGCTACACGGATTCAAACAGTTTGCAAACAATTTTTTTTCATACCCCGATAAAATTCAAAAAATAGTGACATCAATGCTGAAATGAAAAAAAAAATTTCAAATACAACAGCTTAATTTCTGAACATTTATTTTGAAAAAAAAATGATAGATATTGGGACCCAAATCATGCATAGTCCTAGGGGAAAATGCATTTCAGAAAAAAAAGTTCGCAGGGTTTGGAACATAATTCCGTCAACAAAAAGTCATGCCGTTATATTTTAAACCAGTGTCTATAGCAGGTACCACGGGCGTTTGTTTGACCAGATTGGACTTTATAAAAACATACAAACGAGTCCTTTTTATCTTGATATGCATATATGGCCGTTGTAAATCACATCACGCAAAAATGGCATGTACAATTTGCTGAGGCGTTCTAATTGATACATTTTCAATGATATAGTGTCATCTGAGCATAATAAGAAGACTACTTTTTTAATCCTTTACTATAAATACATCAGTTGTACAATTTCTTTCTCAAAACCAGTCCCCGCTTCAGTTTCAGTATTCAGTATTAAACCAGGTCAATTTTGATGAATGAATGGCTTTCCAATATGACATTTTTGTGCCATATATTGTATAACCACCATATGTATACTAATGTTCAAAACGATTCGACGTGTATGTTTTTGTCGAATCCTATCAAACAAAGGTTGATAGTACCTGCTGTAGACACTGGTGATCATAATGACACTATCTGGTGACAAAAATATGTTCCGAACACTTTTAAATGTGTTGTTTTCTTTATTATAAATAATATATAAATCATCAAGTTTTATCATTCTTTCTAGCAACTTTTCTTTGGAGAAATAATTATGAAGTTATTTTCATAACGAATAAGGGCTTGAATATACAGAGTTGTCTCTCTTACCGTACAGGGCGGTACACCGACAATGGTAGTAATAAAGTCGGAAATCAGGAACGTGAACGCGGTTAGATGATACCAGGTTAAAGAAAGAAACTTATCTTTCTCTAAAGGATTTTGAATTACGAAAATTGCTCACAAAACTGCGAATTAGCACTACAGTTTAGAAATTGAGGCGGTTAGGGTAAAAACGATTCCCCGTCCCCTGCGGTAATGCAAATTTTGTATCGACATTGAGGATGAAACCATTTCCTTTTTAAGAGTTCCGATAACTCTACAGCGAGAAAATTTTTTAATAAACATAAAGATGTAATTAACCATCATCCATCAGATTTTGTTACGCCTCTTGTCTTCTACTAATGTACAACTTATGCAGGATTTAGGCCTCTTTATCAAAAAGTCCTTTGCACTGATAAATGTCTAAATTATTGTTTTAATCTAGTGTGTGGTACGTATGTTTTGCTATCGACGCTTTTGTATGGATGCAAGAAAGCAATAAAGTAGAATTGAAATATTAACGAAGACACTATATTCAAATGAAAACATAGTATAACATATTCCTTTGATTTAAGCATTGCTATTTTATTACAGGTTACGAAACAGAGCTTGGGTAACACAACAGCTACAGTCGTATACTAGTTCGGGTAGAGGTAATGCCGGTAGGTAGCCGCATGACGGCTGGTTTTTTCCACACAATACTTAGTTTTTTAACATCTGTCAATCAATGTATGTTTTAATGAAACACCGATGTAATAATACTTATCTATCATGAAATATTTTCATTTCAACAAATTTTATTGCAAAAAAAATATGCAAATGGATTTGGCAACAGGCAAAGCCTATATTAGCCATCTCCAAACAAATCCGGTATAGTACAATTATCAACAAAATATTTTAACATTTAACCTTACATTATAAATGAATATTTTTATCACTTAGAACCAACATACATAATTCTAATATCCCCCACTCGCATTTTAACACAAAAAATCTACTGCATGGTTGTGACAATTGTGATGAAGAAAAAAATACATATTTATTGCAATGCATATCAGAATATATATCTGAAACTAAAAGATTTTTTTAGATTTTTCTACTATGATAGGTTGGGGAGATACACTAATAATAATATTATGAAATATCGATAAACCGCTCTGGTTTTATCCCTATATATGACTTAGAACACTATATAGACGCCGCCAATTTAAAGTATTTTTACAGTATATTAACAGTTTAATATAAATAGATCAGCAAATGTATGATCCAATGAATAAAAAGATAACCTATATATGACTATAATAGATTATAAAAATAAAACTATTTGCTGATGATACTTCCTTATATGGCATATGTGAAAATAATCCCCAAGAATTAGCCCAAATCGGTCAGATGATCTCAATAATATCAAAACATGGGCCACTAAATGGGACATCAAATTTAATCCTGCTAAAACAGAGTCTGTTATATTTTCCAGGACAAATGTTAAAAATCATCCTGTTATACACTTTTTTAATAATCCTATTACTGAAAACAAAACACATACACACCTTGGTCTTTCACTTAGTGATGATGCTAAATGGAATCTACATATTTCAAACGTATATGATAAAGCTTTTAAAAGACTAAATATTGCTTAAGATAATATAATAATATATTTAATATTAAGATTGCTTAAGAACAAAATTGATAGGAAATCCCTAAACACTATATATATGTCTTATATTAGACCAGTAATTGAATATGCAGATATTGTTTGGGATAATTGTACACGATCTCAAAAAGATCTATTAGAGTCAATACAACTAGAGGCTGCAAGATTAATAACAGGCCTACGTAAAGGCACATCTCATATTAAATTATACAAAGAATTAGGATGGGAAACAGAATACAGAAGATATAAACATAAAGTCATTTTAATGTACCGAATAATGAATAATGAAACACCAGATTATCTAAGAGATATTATTGAATCTTTTATACATGATGAGACACTCTTTAGGTATTCCCTTCGCACAAACAGATTATTTGATCCTCCCTTATGTCGCACAGTAAGTTATTTTGGAGCAACATCTGAATCATCATCATCATAACCATGTGTGTATAAATGTTCTTGTATAGGGATCAACCAACTAAATAAAAAAAGACCTTCGAAATGGCCCCTGTGTATACAAGATTGAGCCCAGGATAGAATTTTAACCCGGCCGCTGATTGGCTGGCTAATTATGAATTTCAAAATAAAAATGTTTTCTGACAGGTAATTATTCCTAGATAACCATGATATGAATTTGGAAATTCATATTGAGATTTAGGTTCAAAATATCAACTTTGATAATGAATAGGTAAAAGCATTAGAATTTCAGGCTTTTTTAGTGCAAAATGCGCCTGATTTCAATAAAGCTAACCTGGTTGGAGTTTGAGCAGAAGGACCCAAACTTTTTTTTCTATTTAGTGTTATATGAGAACCTAGACTTTAATTATAGAACACAACAGCTAACTAATATTCCTTTGTTTTAATAATACAGTACAAAACTTTAACACAGTTTAACACTGTGGTCTATGTAAAATCATTTAGTTGGTTGCTCTCTATAGGGATGTACAGATTGTAATGATACTGAAAATAGAAATATATTAAATCACGTGTCGAATTATATAGCCCAAACAAAGAGATTTAAAGTTGATTTATTTGTGTAAATATAATATTTATTATTCTGGTATATGTAGCCATGTATATCATAGTAATGGTAAGTCTTATAATAGTATACATTATTGTTTATATGTACATGTACCTATAATCCTTCTTCCCTGGAGATCCACCTTGATACAGCTAGCAACTAACAATATATTTGTACTATGGGCAGCCTAATGAGACTTTTACAAACTCAATTTTTGAATTGTCTCTCTGTTAATATGTTAATATGATTATCATTCTTCTTGTGTTATTTTAAGATCATCAAATATTTAAGTAAGGTAACTCCTAAGAAACTAATAATGGGTAAACACTAGTAATTACAAATATAGTTGTAACTCCACAAATCAAATATATGTGTATTTTGTGAGATGTGTTCTTGATGCCCATCAGTGGATGGCTAATTGTGTTAAACACATGTGGACTTTATAGTCTGTATCTGTTGTGGCGAATAGGACCAATATCACAAAATATAAAAAGAAAATTAACTGTTAATTTAAAGAGTTACAATAAATATAATAAAAAATTATGTCATTCCTCATCTAGGAGTTACCTCCCCTTATTTTCATAAACCTCACCATGTATATATGTTTTATATAATTATTTGTTTGTACCACCAATATCGGGAGAAGACTAAGATAGGCTACGCCTGATGTCTACTCCAATTGACACTAACATCTTTTTGTCAATAAAAATATTTGGAAATTGAAATGAAAATTGAACCTATATATGACGTGAGAATAAGTTTCATCCAGATATGAAAAAAATAGTGAGAATGGTTGTAAATGTAATTGAAGAAGTGCTCGTTGAATTTGTTGACCAGATACCTTCCACCATACCATCATGAATTATCCATTACCGCTAATCCATATTATGTTTTTATTACCTCAGTTTCTCCCTTTTTGTGTGACTTTATCGACCATGAAGATTGGATGATTAGCTGGTTAACATGATGCATGTCATTGACCTCTTTCTGTATGTGATCTGTTGTTTGTTGCTCGTGTGTTGTCTAACAATACAAGGACCTCTTTCTGTATGTGATCTGTTGTTTGTTGCTCGTGTGTTGTCTAACAATACAAGGACGTCTTTCTGTATGTGATCTGTTGTTTGTTGCTCGTGTGTTGTCTAACAATACAAGGACCTCTTTCTGTATGTGATCTGTTGTTTGTTGCTCGTGTGTTGTCTAACAATACAAGGACCTCTTTCTGTATGTGATCTGTTGTTTGTTGCTCGTGTGTTGTCTAGACGTCTTTCTGTATGTGATCTGTTGTTTGTTGCTCGTGTGTTGTCTAACAATACACCTCTTTCTGTATGTGATCTGTTGTTTGTTGCTCGTGTGTTGTCTAACAATACAAGGACCTCTTTCTGTATGTGATCTGTTGTTTGTTGGTCGTGTGTTGTCTAACAATACAAGGACCTCTTTCTGTATGTGATCTGTTGTTTGTTGGTCGTGTGTTGTCTAACAATACAAGGACCTCTTTCTGTATGTGATCTGTTGTTTGTTGCTCGTGTGTTGTCTAACAATACAAGGACCTCTTTCTGTATGTGATCTGTTGTTTGTTGCTCGTGTGTTGTCTAACAATACAAGGACCTCTTTCTGTATGTGATCTGTTGTTTGTTGGTCGTGTGTTGTCTAACAATACAAGGACCTCTTTCTGTATGTGATCTGTTGTTTGTTGGTCGTGTGTTGTCTAACAATACAAGGACCTCTTTCTGTATGTGATCTGTTGTTTGTTGCTCGTGTGTTGTCTAACAATACAAGGACCTCTTTCCACTATGTGATCTGTTGTTTGTTGCTCGTGTGTTGTCTAACAATACAAGGACCTCTTTCTGTATGTGATCTGTTGTTTGTTGGTCGTGTGTTGTCTAACAATACAAGGACCTCTTTCTGTATGTGATCTGTTGTTTGTTGGTCGTGTGTTGTCTAACAATACAAGGACCTCTTTCTGTATGTGATCTGTTGTTTGTTGCTCGTGCGTTGTCTAACAATACAAGGACCTCTTTCTGTATGTGATCTGTTGTTTGTTGCTCGTGCGTTGTCTAACAATACAAGGACCTCTTTCCACTGTGTGAATGAGCATGCTTTACAGCTCTGTGGATTAATGTTTTTGTATATTCCATACGATAGTTCATGTCAATGTCTAAGTCTTGTATATTCCATACGATAATTCATGTCAATGTCTAAGTCTTGTATATTCCATACGATACTTCATGTCAATGTCTAAGTCTTGTATATTCCATACGATAATTCATGTCAATGTCTAAGTCTTGTATATTCCATACGATACTTCATGTCAATGTCTAAGTCTTGTATATTCCATACGATACTTCATGTCAATGTCTAAGTCTTGTATATTCCATACGATACTTCATGTCAATGTCTAAGTCTTGTATATTCCATACGATAGTTCATGTCAATGTCTAAGTCTTGTATATTCCATACGATAATTCATGTCAATGTCTAAGTCTTGTATATTCCATACGATAGTTCATGTCAATGTCTAAGTCTTGTATATTCCATACGATACTTCATGTCAATGTTTAAGTCTTGTATATTCCATACGATAGTTCATGTCAATGTCTAAGTCTTGTATATTCCATACGATAGTTCATGTCAATGTCTAAGTCTTGTATATTCCATACGATAGTTCATGTCAATGTCTAAGTCTTGTATATTCCATACGATACTTCATGTCAATGTCTTAGTCTTGTATATTCCATACGATACTTCATGTCAATGTCTAAGTCTTGTATATTCCATACGATACTTCATGTCAATGTCTAAGTCTTGTATATTCCATACGATACTTCATGTCAATGTCTAAGTCTTGTATATTCCATACGATACTTCATGTCAATGTCTAAGTCTTGTATATTCCATACGATACTTCATGTCAATGTCTAAGTCTTGTATATTCCATACGATAGTTCATGTCAATGTCTAAGTCTTGTATATTCCATACGATACTTCATGTCAATGTCTAAGTCTTGTATATTCCATACGATAGTTCATGTCAATGTCTAAGTCTTGTATATTCCATACGATAGTTCATGTCAATGTCTAAGTCTTGTATATTCCATACGATACTTCATGTCAATGTCTAAGTCTTGTATATTCCATACGATAGTTCATGTCAATGTCTAAGTCTTGTATATTCCATACGATAGTTCATGTCAATGTCTAAGTCTTGTATATTCCATACGATACTTCATGTCAATGTCTAAGTCTTGTATATTCCATACGATACTTCATGTCAATGTCTAAGTCTTGTATATTCCATACGATACTTCATGTCAATATCTAAGTCAATGATTCCGCTACTTCATGTTATCACAATAATTACATTGGTGTTATTTTCAGTTTACTATTATAGGTTCATGTGACGGAATAACGAAAGCATTGCTTTTTATTTCCAATAATCCGGAATTAAGAACAATGAAAACTTTTTTTCAATGTTTACTCTTTAAAGACGACAATTCATAATACGACTAAGAGTAGAATTTAACATTTTATTTTTTCTTTGTCTATTTAATTAAGTTTCATTCCCGAACATGACAGATCTTTTAGGTTTAGACGATAGCTTCAATTTTTAAAGCTTTCCCATAAAGTAAATAGAACTACAGTGTAAGTACATGTCAATATGACCAACCCTAAACTTAAATATTAAATCGTTAAATTATAAATATCGAATACATCCCTGATACAACTTGCATGGTAGTATCTGTATCATTGCAGCTGTAGTTGCTATGGATATGTGAAAAAAAATTGTCAAATTTTGTTTTTCATTTAGAATTCATAGAGCGCATCCTTGAACAAACGTGACATTTTTCCAAAACATGTATCTTGAATGCCTTCATATTCTCAGAAAATGCTATGTTCAAAATTGCGTATAAAGTTTATTTGGAAAAAAACTATGAAACAATAGGCCAAAAACTTTGGGGTTCAAAAAGTGCCCAAACCATAGATAGTCCTTTAGATTTGGAACATGCTATTAAAGGGAGATAATCTTTCACTTATTGATCATAATGGATTAGTAGCGTACCAAGCCAATTTGTATACCTCATGGCACACCTTAATTCACTTAGAAACATCTGTGCTAAAATGACGTTGTTAGGATTTAAAAAGGACATATTTAAAGATAGAAGTTTATAGTGCGATATGAATTCCATCATACCTACCCCAGTCATTGTTGTAAAATATTTTAACAATATAAAATTGTTTCTGTTGTAAATCCAAACAGCCTATTGGTTACTATAGTGTAATTACAGTTATTGTAGAGAATTGTCAGTAAGTACATGATAATATCACTGATCACTATATGTAATTTGTTGTACGTATCTGTAATACAACCATGTCACGCACGTGGTAATTTAACTGTCAAAGTTCTTTGTTTACCTTTGATCTCGGTCGTAAATATCTATTCCAATCGCTCTAGAAAAGATTTTCTGTTATCTCTGATATATAGATTGTATCTCAGAATTGACATTTCACAAAGTTCAGTTAACCGTATTTTTCATTTTGACTGCAATGAAAATCCTCTTAAAGATGGCGAAATTGGTGCCAATTGCTACTGATAGAATAGCAGTTGATTTCTTTTTTCTGTAACGTAGTGTAAATAATGTGAATACTACAACTATACATTCATGTGTGTGGTATTTCATTGACCTCAAACAACATAATGCAAATGCCACATAAATGGAATAACGTCAATTTTAATGAATAATGTTATCATTATAACATCAAGTTCAATACACAATGATCAAACAATATAGTGTGTTTAAACAAAGCAAACCATCTCCACAACTTTTAGCTCCTTTTTTGTTCGTTCGTTTTTTTCTCGTTTGTCTGTCTTATTGACTAATTATCCTGTCGTTTGCATTTGGCATTTAAACGTCCGTCTATTCGTCTTGTCTGTCTCTCTGCCTGTCCATAGTTTCAGTCTTGTCTGTTTAATGTACTCTTCTTTCATATACCTACACGTATAATACTGGCTGGTCTAGGGCAATACACTCATGTCGCCTGAGGCTGTATTGGATGGTTACCCATGCAATAACGCCTCGTGACATCACGGCGTCAACAAAATCTCTATTTCCTCGGTAAGATTTTAACATTTTTTCACAAACTTAACTGGTTTTACTATAAAAGATGCAAACAACGGAATTTGTGTTGACAATATCACGTAATTTTTCATGTATGGACAAATTCTAGTCGTGGATTTCTTCGAATTTATTTCAAAATGGCGGGCTATAATAGTTGTAAAATTCCACTAAAACGTCGAGGTATGAAAGAAAAATACTCTTTCATAAGTGGATATGAAGGATAGGGATATTCTACCCTCGGGATCACAAAATGTTATATTTTGTGAGCCTCGGATAGAATATCCCTATCCTTCATATCCACATATGAAAGAGTCTTTTAGTCTTATTTTCGAATAGTCTACCAGTCCCATTCGTCCGTCCGTTCGTCAGTCTACTTTTCTGTCTTTGTCTGTTTGTCTGTTTACGATATATAACTATCTGGCGAAAATATGTTTGACTCACAAGTCACACAACCTCTCGACTGTTATCGAAACCTCAAAAACAACGTTTACTGAAATATAAACATAATGTGTAATAGAGGTTACAGAAATATAAACACAACGCGAAGTACAGTTTACTGAAATATAAACACAATGTGAGATAGAATTTACTGAAATATAAACACAATAAGCAATAGGCTTATTGACAGTCGGAGGTCAGGAGATACCATTAGGGACTAACATGCCCATATTTCTTGACACACAATGAGAGAAAAAGCTTTGAGAATGAGCACCGATTCATTTCAATATCTATTAGTTAAATTTGCCTTGCTGTACAACTATCAGGAAACAAAACCCGCTCTTTTTTCTTTTCCTGCCACATGAGAATAAGTAGAACCCGACTCTGTGATATGCAATAATTGTAGAGTTACAATGTTAAAAGTACTCTAGAGAGGTTTAAAGTGACAACATGATACAAAAATCCACACAAAACATATACAAGTTGATAATAGAGACACGCAAGTCAGTGGCGTAAAATGAAATATCACTTTGCACTAAATACAGATATAGATCAGAGAAATCTATCCCTGTTTAAATACTGGCATTCAACAATAACGGTAAAATATACAACGTTTTTAACTAATCCTTTCCTTCAAACAAATACAACATATGCAACTCGTGTAATGCCTGATCCGGGTTCGAATGTTTTAATGTTCGAACACTTTCAAGGGGATATATGAGTAGCAACAAAGTGTTTACTATGGTTGATAGAAAAGTAAATTATTTCGAATACTTCGAATAACAAGCGGAAATGGTGTTTACATTGGGTTTACAAGACAGTTGAGAAAGTGTGTAAAAATAAAAAAATGACTCGGTGCACCTAATGTTTATGTGAACAGATCCTAACTAATCGAGAACCGTAAAGTTTACACTCGTGTCATAGCACATTACCACGTCGCAAAAATGGACAATATTTATTCATTATTCGCAGTTTGATGGTGAATTTTCTTGATTCATAATATGGCGTACCTCCATGATCAATTAGTCGAAGAAGTTGATATTGTTTCAGACCATGACGACGTATTTTCTAGTGTCAGGGCATCGTATCAAATATGATCCGCATGATATCCAGTCATTTCACACGTGTAATAGTTTGTGCATATGTCACTAGTGTAATATGACCTAACATCAGTTTAATTGACTGTGCCATTCAGTAATCCATTGTGACAGTATGCCATGACGTCAGTAGAAATCTAAGTGACGAAGTAAACGTTAAAGTGACGTCATAATTCGAAGGCGTTTTGAAAAATGGCTCCCTCCGCTTAATGTTTTTGGAAACGAATTCGAAGTTGAAAGTGTTCGCAATGCAAATTATTGTAATTATCTATTTAGAGTATCATTGAATAATTGCTCATTTCATATATAGTCTATGGCCGTCGATGTCACTATATCTCTCCGATGTCTATCTGTACCATACTCGGTCTCCTACTATATATACTCTGCTGTGTCCCTTGGCGGATTAATACTCTCTTCTTCTTTGACGTTTGAGTCTGAGTTTGATGTGTTTCTGGTGAGTTACGCGGGTTTGAATGGATAGCATCGGCCAACGAACTGTGTTGTGGTCTGTATCGGGTCGTAGGTGTAACAGATTCCCTATTTTGATATGTAATAGTTGTTTGTGAATTTTTTGAGGCATAACCCTTTTCACTTTCTGACACATCCTCAGTAGTATTGGATGATTCCACTGGTTCACTACCTAAACTATTCACTTCCCGTGAGTCTGTGGTGAGCTGATCTAACGATTCAGCAGCGTTACCTTTATCCCTCACAATAATTTCACTGTTATCGAAATCTCCCGCTGTCGGGTAGGTCTCGAGCTGCGAGTGGACGGACGGGCTCCTCCAATCAGTGAAGTCGTCCTGACGAAACATGTCTTTTTCTGAGTTAGAGAAACTCAGCTGATCTGAGCCTGCAGACCCAGGAGTCCTTTCAATACTATTAGATTTATATCCCTCATCTGATCTCACCTCCAACTCATTGACTGGGTCTGAAATCGACACCAAACTAGTCTTCATTTCTTTGTTCTCAGTCTCGCCTTCCTGTGGACCTGGTCCCTTCACTACCATTCCCGGAAGGTCTCTTTCTGTTATCACTGGTGAAACAGATCCACGACTACAGACCGAGAGGTCAGAATCATGGCGATTTGGACTCCTTAGTTTGTTGTCCGTGTCACCTGACGTGGGAGCACTAGCTGTCTCGCGCTTTCGTTCTATGTCGTCTGACTTTGACGAATTCCGCGTCTCGCCCTTTTGGAAGCTCGAGTTTGACTGGCTGATATCTTTAATTCGTGTCTTACTCCCGATTGGGTTCCTGCAATAAAAAAAAACTGATGTAAATCTAATACTTTTTACAAGTAATTTTCAAGCTTACAAAAAAGATATGAACATAGCATGTATTAAAAGTATACACCTCATATTTTTTCTTAACATAACTACCAGTCCTTCTTTCCTGATGAAAAAAAAATTAGAATTAAAAAAAATATATATTAGAATTAAAAAAAAAGTTTTTTTGTTCTGTTTTATCATACAAACAACAACACTTTATATAAGACTCGTAAATGACATCTAATAAAATTATTATAATTCGACACAGGGTTATCTATTTCCTTTTTGAATTTGAATCAAATGACCATTTAACCATGATGTACAAATGTTAACAATTTTTTTACCTCTTTTTACAGTAGACTATCAGCACCCCGGCACCTATCAGTAGTAATACTGTTACACAGACACCACCAATGATGGCTCCCACCACCAGTGGCCCGGAGTCGTCCTCATCTTCTGACGTTGACGTGGCTAAAACAATATCGTGGAGGTATTAGCCATTTATATTATATCTAAATATGGATATCGAGATTTGATTTTAAACATATTTTTATTGTCGTAATTTATTGACAACAGGGATTGGACACAAGTTTTGCCAACTTAGTAACGACCTCTCCCGAATACATAATATGAATATATACATAATGGACAGCAATGAAGACAATACATATATATAATATGAATCAAACTTTTCTATTTTAAGAATGAAGGAGAAAAGGGAAAGATAGAGGAGTATAGGAGAGGAGAATAGTTATTTATTAAGTTATAATTATTTGTAAAAGTGATAATTGTATACATAGTTATCTGACTGGCTGGGAAACACCGATCGGTTACTTCCTTAAAACGTTGTCCATTATACACATTCCATAGAAGACATTGCACTGAAGATCCACTCGAAGCCATTCCTTTCCTTGAAAATCTTTCACCTATACCAGCCAGCAGATACAACTAATTTATATTGTTGACATATGTATAACATGTAATCTATTAATCAACTAAGATACGGGGTAGATATAGGAAACAATATATAGGTAGGATGCTCATAATGTCAAAACCTGCCAGTACTATCAATATAAATTTGGACTGCCTTTGCAATATGAAGGTTAGCATCATTTTCTAAATCTGCATCTCCTCTTAGTAATGTATCTAATGTGATGTCACCGGGGAACCAATGAAGATCGTTTAATAATGTCTGTCGTATAATGTGATATTTTGGGCATGTAAGGAAAAAGTGATAAGAGTCTTCGCACGTGAATCCACACTCACATCGTGCTGAAGGCAAAAGATTGGATCTGAAAAGATCGTAATTTAAAGCAAATCGGTTTCAGGAAGGAAAGATTTACTTAAATTTGATTTGAAGGTATTTAAAGTTGGAGAATTTCTAATAGATATATCTAAATTATTCCAAAGAGAAGAAGTTGAAGGAAAGAAGGAGTTTAATGTGCGTTGGAGTCTATAACGATGTTGCCTCACGTCCTGGAAATTTCTTATCGAGAGGGATGGTAAAGAGTCAAATTCTGAGTAAAAGCATGATACCAAATATTTACGAATTATAAGGATCATCAGCGGAATACTAGTGGTAATATTTCATTTTCCTTTTATCTATATTTGTATTCGTGAGAATATGTATGAGTAGATATCTAAACTGGTGGGTATTTGTATTCGTGAGAATATGTATGAGTAGATATCTAAACTGGTGGGTATTTGTATTCGTGAGAATATGTATGAGTAGATATCTAACCTGGTGGGTATTTGTATTCGTGAGAATATGTATGAGTAGATATCTAACCTGGTGGGTATTTGTATTCGTGAGAATATGTATGAGTAGATAATTATAACTGTGGGATTTGTATTCGTGAGAATATGTATGAGTAGATAATCTAACTGGTGGGTATTTGTATTCGTGAGAATATGTATGAGTAGATATCTAACCTGGTGGGTATTTGTATTCGTGAGAATATGTATGAGTAGATATCTAACCTGGTGGGTATTTGTATTCGTGAGAATATGTATGAGTAGATATCTAACTGTGGGTATTTGTATTCGTGAGAATATGTATGAGTAGATATCTAACTGGTGGGTATTTGTATTCGTGAGAATATGTATGAGTAGATATCTAACTGGTGGGTATTTGTATTCGTGTGAGAATATGTATGAGTAGATATCTAACCTGGTGGGTATTTGTATTCGTGAGAATATGTATGAGTAGATATCTAACCTGGTGGGTATTTGTATTCGTGAGAATATGTATGAGTAGATATCTAACCTGGTGGGTATTTGTATTCGTGAGAATATGTATGAGTAGATATCTAACCTGGTGGGTATTTGTATTCGTGAGAATATGTATGAGTAGATATCTAACCTGGTGGGTATTTGTATTCGTGAGAATATGTATGAGTAGATAATAAACCTGGTGGGTATTTATATTCGTGAGAATATGTATGAGTAGATATCTAAGTTGTTGGGTATTTGTATTCGTGAGAATATGTATGAGTAGATATCTAACCTGGTGGGTATTTGTATTCGTGAGAATATGTATGAGTAGATATCTAAGTTGGTGGGTATTTGTATTCGTGAGAATATGTATGAGTAGATATCTAAGCTGGTGGGTATTTGTATTCGTGAGAATATGTATGAGTAGATATCTAAGTTGTTGGGTATTTGTATTCGTGAGAATATGTATGAGTAGATATCTAACCTGGTGGGTATTTGTATTCGTGAGAATATGTATGAGTAGATATCTAACCTGGTGGGTATTTGTATTCGTGAGAATATGTATGAGTAGATATCTAAGCTGTTGGGTATTTGTATTCGTGAGAATATGTATGAGTAGATATCTAACCTGGTGGGTATTTGTATTCGTGAGAATATGTATGAGTAGATATCTAAGTTGTTGGGTATTTGTATTCGTGAGAATATGTATGAGTAGATATCTAAGTTGTTGGGTATTTGTATTCGTGAGAATATGTATGAGTAGATATCTAAGCTGGTGGGTATTTGTATTCGTGAGAATATGTATGAGTAGATATCTAACCTGGTGGGTATTTGTATTCGTGAGAATATGTATGAGTAGATATCTAACCTGGTGGGTATTTGTATTCGTGAGAATATGTATGAGTAGATATCTAACCTGGTGGGTATTTGTATTCGTGAGAATATGTATGAGTAGATATCTAACCTGGTGGGTATTTGTATTCGTGAGAATATGTATGAGTAGATATCTAAGTTGTTGGGTATTTGTATTCGTGAGAATATGTATGAGTAGATATCTAAGTTGTTGGGGGATTTGTATTCGTGAGAATATGTATGAGTAGATATCTAAGTTGTTGGGGGATTTGTATTCGTGAGAATATGTATGAGTAGATATCTAAGTTGTTGGGTATTTGTATTCGTGAGAATATGTATGAGTAGATATCTAAGTTGTTGGGTATTTGTATTCGTGAGAATATGTATGAGTAAATATTTAAGCTGGTGGATTTGATATTATTTTATAGTGACAAGCCTATTCATCTGTATACATTGAAATAGGAACGAGGATAAGTCGTTTTATGGTTTCAGGCAAAGTCCCTCAGTACACATGCCTTAGTTATCACTTGCAGATTGGTTGATGATCTGCTAGAAATGATTGAATCATGATTTGAAAATTGATGTTTATATACGATTAGCCGAATTATCTAGAGACGGCGTACCTTGAGTGTTGACACTGGCCTGTGTGACAGCTGACGTTATCATCGTGGCACATACGTCTGTGTTGGCCGACTTAGAACTGTCTGTGGACGGAAGTAAAATGTGATATAACGGCAAAAGACACATGCAGGGCATTACAGCATACATTATATTATTAATTTGCAAGGGATATTATTAATTTGCAAGCCAATAATGAAAATGTACTTATGATGAAAACACAAATATGGTCGTCTAAGAACGAAGACACCTTCAGCGGATGAGGGCGCGCGGTGTTTGTAAATGGTGTTACTGTAGGGAGATATTCGTTATAGACATTTGGCACTTTATAAGGGATTAGAGACAGAAATCAAAATCATTGGATGTAAAAATAAATTGCGCTCATATTTATAACGAACGGGTGACTCCATACGTTCATAATAAAAGTTTACATCAAACAGGATGATTTATCAGTTTTTCCCACGGACAAAGATACATACATCGTAATATCTTTTTTTCTGTTCGTTTACAAGCTGAAATTATCTCCCTTACCTAGTTTCGGGACAACAACAGGAATTAGATCATCACAGAGATTAGTGAAGTTTGCCACATAATGGATGTAATAGGAGCTAGGTGATGACGCTACAGCGATCAGTTCATCATTGTCAGCAGCCAAAGTATCCCCAACGCCAACCACGAATATACTAGTTCCAGCTGTCCTCAGCGACAGGGCGTTGAAGGCAGTTTGTGCTGTACTTGTGGATTCACTGTAGGTCACTAACACAGCGATATCCGGCGCACCTGCTCGTCCATTAGCGAAAGCGTTGGCACTGATGAAACTAAAGGCTTCGAAAGTTTGGGGGTCACCACTCGGGGTCAAGTCCATCAGGGTGCTGGTGGCGCTTAGAAGTGAAGAGCTGGTCTTGTGAACGTCAAGCGCAAAGCGTTCCTCGATAGTATCGGAGAAGGTTATGATGGAAACCAGAGTATCGTTATCACCTATCGTCAGGGTGGACACTACTTTATACACGAAGTCGGTAACATAGTTCAGATCCGTGTCATTGGCCCCGGACGATACGTCCACAACGAAGATGATATCTGTTTTAAGGAAAAGGCGAGAGTGGATGATTTCATCGTATTTAGGCTTCTGACCAACTGCACTAAGTACGCTAGTACTTGTAGTAGTAAAATATCAAAATTGGGCTTTGGTATTTTGTGCTCTTTAAGACATTTGATGATGCATTTTCATCAATTTACAATGAAATGGAAAATGGATGTATTTTTCTAAGCACAAAATTCACCCCTCAATTTCCATTAACAAAAAGGCATACATTCGATGTATCTAAAAAAAATTTGAATTTCGTAATTTATCTTTATATGATAAGTTATGATACCTTTAAAGGACGAGAGGCCAGCTGGTGTAGTGGTGGCGGTGGTTGTTGGTTGTGTAGTGGTGGTAGTAGTTAGTGTGGTAGTAGTAGTAGGGGCTGAGGTGGTCGTGACGTCACATCCGTCTGCTGACGTCACACTGCTTGTACTATCTGCAAGACGATGCAAACCACACAGTACAATAACGTTGTCTAACTAGTCAAACTATTCGGAGAACGAACATTTGCAACAAAGCTTTGTAGCTTTTCCTAATGCTTTTAAAGAGAAGATGTAACAGTTTCTAAGGCCATTTGGACAAGGTAACTTTGCATGACAAGAAAACACTAGACCGTGTAAATTTATCAAGTGCACCATAGGTGATATTTCAGTCTATCAATATTAGAGCTTTTTCTTTCGTGGAATATGACGCGTCAGTCCATACCTACCGAGTTTAGGGACAAGAATAGGGACCACATCACACAGGACGCTGAAACTATTCACCACATGGTTATTATCTGCATCAGGATCTGTGGAAACAAACTCCATCTCTGACTGAGAAACGCCTGGTCCTATCCCAACAGTGTAGGCATGTATTTCGTTTAGTCCTAACGTGGTAGCAACCGCAGCAGTCTGGAAGATAGCCACGGACTGACTGTGTGCTATTACTACTAAGGTGTCGTCTGCGAGTGTTCGGGAACCCTTACTCGTCTGGAAGGAGTTGGCAATCACGTAGTTCAGTCCAGATACCAATCCATCACTTCCGGTCGGTGTGGTCGATTTCAGATTGTTAAGAGCGGCCAACAATCCAGCTCTGTCCGGGTAGTCGTCGAAATCGAACGATTCTGTGGCCGTGGAGGAGTACGTTACCACAGAAATTAGCATATCGTTTTGTCCGATGGTCAGGAAGGAGGTGACCTTGTATAGAAAATCTATTACAAGGTCAAGTTCACTAGATGTGGCTCCTGAGGTTATATCCACTAGAAATACAATGTCTGGAATATAGATTGTAAACGTTTTATAGTAAAATATTGATTTATATTAGTATTGTTACCAATACGTGTTGAAATAATTCAATTTTATCAATTGTTTCATTTTATCAATTATATAAGAGGCCAGATTACGTATAGTGTTCGCTTCCTCAAGGGCTTTTTCAAGATACTAAAATGTAACAACAAAAATCCAATTTTGGTCGATCTTCAGATATGTTTGAAATTCATGATATTAATACGTTTGTTTGTTTGATTAATCAACGTCATATTAACAGCTATGGTCATGTAAGGACGGCCTCCTATGTATGCGGTGTGTTGCGTGTATGTTGTGCGAGGTGCGTGTTTTGGGAGACTGTGGTATATTCATATTGTGTCTACTTGTATAGTGGAACTATTGCCCTTTTTATAGTGCTATATCACCGAATCATGCTGCCGAAGACACCAAGCAACATACCCCACCCGGTCACATTATACTGACAACGGACGAACCAATCGTCCCACTCCCTGTTTGCTGAGCGCTAAGCAGCAGCAGAAACTACCACTTTTATAGACTTTGGTGTGTCTCGGCCAGGGGACAGAACCCAGAGCCTTCCTCACAGGGACGAACGCTCAACTCAAGGCCAAAAGTGAGGCGGTGCCAAGGGAGGCATTAGGAAGGATGAAGTCAGTTAGGAAGAAGAGAAAAGATAAGATCCTAAATTTAGTCGCCTTCTACGATCATGCAATGGGGGCAGCAGGTACAATTCTAACGCTCTACCTGCAGGGCTGATATTGATACGTAGATTATATATACAAACATTTCGGTATGTGTTTCTTGTTACGTTTGAAATTAATTTTTTTGTACTACTACACTGTATTGCGTTTTTTAATCATTTATTTTCAATTAAATTGTGATCGATTAAGTTAAAAAATCTCGATCTGCATACATCATAATACGACTGACATTTACTAGTGCAATAACCCTCCAAGCAGTTTGAAGATGGCAACTGGTAACCATAACAGAAATGAAATGATAAAATCAAATTGTATCATTGCTTAAATGCCATGCACATTTTACCAATGATTTCGTTGCCCCCATCCGATTGTAGCTTAAGGATATGACCTAGATTTAGATGACGGCAAACCTTCTGGGATCTCTGGTTCTATTTATTTGCATTTTACTTTTCATAGATCTCATAAAACATTGGATTATATTATACTCTGAACTGACGTATTTTTGTGGCTTAGTTTTGATTTTTTTTTATTCCAAACGTCTTTTTCATGAAGATTTAATTACGCAATTTACAGTAAAAAAATCTTTATCAAATTAGTAGTGGAGAATTTTCACAATGACTATTTGACATCATCCACCATATTTAATCGCATGCAAATGTATGTTTATTAAGAGTAACAATGACAACATCAGAAACACGACCATTATGCATGGAAATGAATTCTAAATTCTTAGCCCATAAAGAATATCCAAGGCCCTACGTTTGAACGTCTTTCTAATATCTTATCAGTTGATATATCCGCGAAAAGGTTTCAAATTTAGGAATTTTGTAAATAAGTTCATTAATTAAATATTTTATCTGTACAATCTACAAAAAAAGTTTCTCTGAAGAGTCGACATGATGGATACTTAAAGTAATTTGACATAAACACTGTGAACCATTCAAAATAGAAGTTATCCCTAGTTTCGTGACGAAAACGCGTTATACATAATAATATATTTCATCGAAAATGGGGTGGAAACTTTGAAATTTTTCATGAATGCGAAGCAGAGATGAAATATAACTGTTATTCATCAAGAAACCTTATTTTTGACTTTTCTGAAATGTAATGAATTTATTTACATGCAACATGTGAATATATTGACATCACAAAAGAAATGAAAACTTAACTTCGAGAAAAACATTAATCACAAGAAAATATCACTCCAAAAAGTAAAAATTGGATAAAACCAGAAATAAGACATTTTACTGAGATCCAAGAAAATCCACATAATGCATTAAACAAATTATTACTGGTAGTACCTTTTCGTTTTGGAAAATGATCACGTGCATATTCAATGAGAAAATGTTTTAGGTTGGACCGCATATTGTTTAAATCGTGGTTTATATATAATTAGCAAGTCTAAAAACTTAAAATATTGTTATAAAGTCTGAAGAAAAATATCAAAATAACCATGTCTATCCGCTTACCTTTTTGTTGCGAAGTAACGGGTCTAATGTAATACACTAACAGAACTAAAAGTAAACCTCCAAAAACGATTTTCGAATACATCCTTTATGAAATAAGATGTGCATCTTGATTACTCGAAAGACAAACTCCTTTAAATACGACACGAGAAGGCAGACGGGATCACCTTCGACATTGGGGCCGGTCCTGTCAATGAGAATCACTATATAGACAATCTCACCGTCATAGCACGGAATCCTTTGTCATTATTTGTCTGGGTAATTACACCTATTCCGTCAGCCTATCCCCGAGTTAGAGACCGATATTTAAAGAAAGCAGCGATCTTCTGTTTATGCCTTACCAAGTCACCCCCTTTTAAAGATAATAGAGTTCAGCGACAGAATTCCAAATTTAACAATCGTTATTATAAAAACGTGCCGGTCTCATTGGGACGCTTTAACTGTATTCATATTAGTTGAAAGAATTTCTTGTGAACAGCATTGGCTCAAAATACGTCGTGTTCTGTAGGATTGAACAGAAAAATAGCAATAATTGGACAGAGTTATTAATTTTTTGTCATTCAGTAAAAGTATGTCTCTTTATTCTAACCAATGTACTTTTTCTTTGTTTTTCTTTTCTTTTGCGTGTCCGACAAAAGGAATTTAACTGTAGTGGATTGTCAGAGTAATATTATACCAATTAGTTCCGACAACGCCTTTACAAAACTGTGATCAGGAATTATTTTAATAAAACAATTAAAACTATACATCTGAGCACACCAGAAGATGAGATATATGTTCATACACTGGCATGATAGAGTTGTGGTGAATACAAAATAATTTTAGGAAGGAAATGCGGCCCCATTATACATTGTCACACCCTCATTAACTTAATGTTTATAGCACACCAGAATAAAAACAAAATTCTACAATGAAGCGTCCTTAGATTTTAAAACAGGCTAATTATGACACGTAAATAACTGTTCTTTTGGTAAAGCAATGAACATAAAGTACTATGGAACTGAAAAGGGGTTTGTTCATATCAATAATAGTACATCGCCATGACTTGACAATTTATTTATATTATTCATAAACTTTAATGTTTCCATCAGAATATATATCGCCTTAGGTAAATACTGAAGCTTTTAGGCTATATAAAACAGCAGATTCCTGAACTATACTACTTTCAAATGTAGGTTTATGGTTCTAAACATTCTACTCTCCCCTGAAGAAGTATTTTTTTAATTTCTTCTATCTAGTCGTAAATCCGAAACTGACTTGGATGTGATCATCATCAAAGTCAATACACTGAAGGACGCTTACTACGATGGAACACTTTGATCTGCTTACGATTGTTGTTTTCTAAGAGTACCAGTCTAATTTTACATTTTATGGAGTAACATTGCACCTTTGACGACTGATTATTGTGTAATTCTAATTGCCTGGTAAACTACCCTATTTGCGGTTTACTGTATTTCACGTTTTCGGTTATTTCAATATATTCACGCCTACATAAATCCGCGATCAAAGGTTCTTAAAGCTGCTACTACACCGCTGACCAATAGGTTTTTTTTCACTATCAAAAACAGCAGCAGACAAAGTAGTATTTTTTTAGTTACAAAAGTTACTTACTTCACACCATTACCACAATTGAAAAATTTGAGCTTCTCATTTTAATTCAAGATAAAAATATTAAAAATAATTAATTGCGCCCCGAAGAATTCCATCGCACTATGTCCTATATGGAATTAAGCACATCCACCGAATTTGTAATAGCGTTTTATACAAATATTCGCAAAACATTTGATTTCATGTTTAAATACGAAATTACGCGAAAATTGGTATCTTGCAAAATAGAATTGTTTTTAATATTCTCTTTCATCTTTCACAGTGTTGACTATGATTAAGATAAACGTTTATAAGTAGCATTCCATACATCCACAACCCTCCAAATAAAAACACATTCTTTGTCGAAAGAAATAACTAAACTTACATCGGTACTGTTCAATCAGTCTTGTAGAATGTATAGGATCAGTTAAGATTAAGATGACTTCGAAGATAGTTGATAATGTGTGTCAACTCACTAGGCAAAATACCACACCCAGATGGACCCATGTTTCTTCATGTAGAAGAAGTAATGCAGAATGGATTCACCATTTCTCAACGACCAAGAATATATAGACCATCTATACACAGATTAGGCAAAAAATAATATGTCTGTTTAGGGTTACTCGACCGACCCTATTTTTCCACTTTTCTATGAAAAAGGGATTTCGATCTCGGACTTCGGTTCCGGCCATTATTTTAGAGTGAAAGACACTAAAAAAAAAGCCTCCCGACCTACCGACACTATTTTTTTGCCAATGTAACACCAAAAGAAATTTTTTTGGTCTTACAAAACAGCCGTATGAAGACAGGTTTATCCTTCTGAATAATCTATTGTACTTCATTAACAAGGCAGTTTTAACCTTGTTTTTATTGTTCGTCTATATCAGAGCACATTCTTAACAGAAGTAACGAAAAAAAGATCCATTAGAGAAATTTACTAAGGAGGTTCACCACAAACAGAGAACTGAACCATGTGTTTCTAATAGTAAGCGTTCTCACTTTCGACAACCGACATACAAATCTTATAGGTATATATTCTTTGTGAATCAGGCGGCAGCAACGCATTAAAAGTAGCTAATAATACGTATTTTTGTAAGTATAATATGTTGAGTACCCAAGGAACTTATTTCGCACGGATAAGGAAGCGATATAACATTTTTAATTTGAATTATTTTATAACAATTCTTATCTCCGTTGTTTCCACCACGTATCGGTCTCTGTATAGCCAGCGCCCCAAAATGACCAATTGTTTGCTTTAGAATTACGTAATACAATCGTCTGTGCAACTCTAGATATCCGGGTACACCGGTCACCGTACTCCGTGTCTTAACTGTGTCATTGATAATTCTCATTGTCCTGTGTCTAATTATCGTCAAGATCAATTAACAGTCTGTTTATGGATTTATCCGTGTCGAGTAAAACTGATATTTTCTAAATAAAGATTTTGCGGATATGATGAGCAGCGAATCAGGATTTCGCATCAAAAGAGGGTTGGGCCCTTGTATAATGGTCTGCGATAGACTACAGGATGTTAATCATGTGCATGGTCAGATCGAGATAGAGGGAAATCATTGTCGGAATTATCGATCCTTGAATCAGATAGGCTGGAATGTGTGAAATCAGCAATAACCAGTCACGGGTGCCAGCGGGTACGCCATGTCCTAATTTCACCCGATCTTAACTGATATCACATACGCATTGATGGTCACGATTGACTCCGCTGTATAGAATCTGGTGCCCTTCAGATGGTTCGTTTTTATCTACAATCAAAGTAATCGTGGATAATTTGGTAAACGACAGCGGTTAACGTGGCCTGACAGTGTGTGAAGAGACATTTATGCTGAGGACATTTAATGATCGCTATTTAAGAGGGTATAATCCGACATTCATAATTGTTTGTCAAACAGCGTAAACTGTGAAATCTTTGCCATATAGATTAGCCTCTATTTTGTTGTCAATGCTAAGATATAGAATGAGTATGTCATCGATTCAAAGTGACTTTGTGTACCAATCATGTAATTTATTATATAGACAGACGGGTAGGTGGTTCTTCTGAGATCGTAAAAAGTATTTTCATGTCATTATTTCTTTCTTTAGACATACAAATGTAGCAGCCAAACTAGATATATCGAAACAATATAGGATGCAATAATACAATTTAGATCAAATTCTTGCAACTCGTAGTCGCGAAAAAAAGACTTGTGGCAATGTATTATACATCTTAGCAAAAGTTACTAGACTAAAATTGACCTGCTGGTTTCACTGGGGTGTGTAAACATAAACGATGATCAACTGTCATGGAATATCACACGAGTTTTCCATTGTGATTAGTGCGTTATAATGGGATAAAAATGATTGACAATATCGTAAAACGAACATAAGCAGCACTGTTGATTGTTAGCATACTTCATAGATATTTCACTTCGTAGTAAAATCATGGTTAAACTGAATCCTTAATATTCATTCCTCCTCAATGCAACAAAATCACAATTCTCTTGTGATATCATCGAACGGTTATCTAATACATATGGAGGGCTATCAAAAGTATACATATCTGTTTATCAATATTGACCATGTATCCGCTCTTAAAGGATATGAAAATTCAATTAATGTCTTTTGTAACCCAATCCTCCAGCCAACCATCCGCTTAGTCTAAAAGTGTTGATGACTTTCTCTCTCAACATGAAAATCAATGCAACAGTTCTGGTAGACTTGGTAGGACAGCATGCTGATGTATAAACCCTGTCTTCATACTTTTCTTGTAGACCATTTCCTTTTGGGTAGTAAGTTCTTTGCCGAGATGCTGTCCAACAGCGACTCGTCCAACCGTTTCGCTAAGTATGCACATTCACCTTCACCTGCCGAACGCGTCCCTTTTTCCTTCTTTGGCATTGGTGACCGGAAGTTAAATATATTGCATACAAAACTTAGACATCAATGTAGTTCTCTAAATTACGATTTGTTCAGGATAAACCTTGTGGAAACTCCATGCTGTAACTGTGGACATATTTGTGAGAGTGTACATCACTTTTTTTTCGAATGTAAAAATTATAATGTTGAAAGGAATTTGCTATTGGAAAGCCTAAATATTTAAATTTAATCTTGTTTGGAAATGAGGATCTGTCTCTGGAAACGAACACAGGAATATTTTTAAATGTTCAAAACTTTATTAAATTTAGCAAAAGATTTTAATATTAGACGAATACCTTTATTGTTATACACCTATCAGTTCTTTTCGATATCTCTTTTGTGTATTTTTGTGTTATCTAGAAATCGACTTAAATCGCGTTATTTTAGATATTATGGCAAGTTGGTACTAAGGCGACGATTGCTTATGGATTTGATGGAAGACCTGAACAGCTAGGAGAAAGATTTTAGGAGTGTGATGGACATTCTTTTAGAGGGAAGGCAAAGAACGAGATAATTAGTCCAACTGTTGCCGCAAATTATTATTTATTAATTAAGTCGATTTAGTATTACAATTTTAAGACATTGTATTTTCTCCTTCTCCTTACTCCCCCCCCCTCTCTCTCTCTCTCTCTCTCTCTCTCTCTCTCTCTCTCTCTCTCTCTCTCTCTCTCTCTCTCTCTCTCTCTCTCTCTCTCTCTCTCTCTCTCTCTCTCTCTCTCTCTCTCTCTCTCTCTCTCTCTCTCTCTCTCTCTCTCTCTCTCTCTCTCTCTCTCTCTCTCTCTCTCTCTCTCTCTCTCTCTCTCTCTCTCTCTCTCTCTCTCCAAAGTGTTCTTATTTACTATTTAATCATATTTATATATTTCATTACTTTGCATATCATGTTTGTATTCGTTCTGTGTCTTGGAAAGGGTAGCAATATAAGTTGCATAAAACTTGTACCCAATCCTTTTGTATATATTTGCAATAAAATATGTTAAATCTAATCCCTTTTGCAGTTGGTTTAAAATATGTAGGATAACTTGTGTCCAATCCTATTGTGTATTTTAGATTCTAATATATAAAGATATGTTTAAAATCTGTCTTCAAAGTTAGATTGAGTCCACCCCATCTGGTCTACATAAGATGATGTAGTTATGACCATCCATGTAGTCTCTAATGTGGACTTATTTCAGGGTCCATCCATAGGTACATTGTTTCAGTGTATACTGTCTTGGTTACCATGCTCATTTTGAGATATTGTACAATTTGTCATTATTGTATATTTGCTGTGTTTCCAGTGCAAAACCATGAATTCCATTTTTTCCTATTCATGATGATTGTGCGATCACTAAGACCTGTTCACATTCAAAATTATAACATAGAGGGTAGTCCTAGCCTGTACCATTTTCCACAAAAGAATAAATAAATAAATATTGACTTTCCTATTATTTCAGATTTCCCTTTTTGCTTTGTTTCGCCCATGACTACTTCAAGGTATCCATGAATAATTGTTCGCATTCATTATGAAATATGGTTTTGGTGGAGCGGTCTTTGTCTTGTATCATTTCTGAATAAGTTTCACTTTAAACTCTAGATACCATTTTACCACCATATACTGAATTACATCTTAGTTCAATGATTTGCAGGCGAAACAGAAGTTTCACTATTGCATGTCTTCGGACTCTTTATTGACAGATGAACTGAGGGTTTGGATATTACGAGGGGTGTTCCAAAAGTAATGACATTTGCCTTATTTCTCAAAAACTATGAGCGTTTTGATCATTGTGATTTTTCCTGTCTTTCAAAATACCCAACAACTGCATGAATGCACCTTTTTAGACAGCCAATCCAATTTTGGGAGCATTGTTCATAGTCTTCAATGGGTACACCCATAAGAAACTGATAAACAGCACACACAAGGCATTTATTGACTTATATCTCTTTCCTGACAGTTGAGATTTTGGTTTGGGAAA
This sequence comes from Argopecten irradians, assembly GCF_041381155.1. Classification (NCBI taxonomy): domain Eukaryota; kingdom Metazoa; phylum Mollusca; class Bivalvia; order Pectinida; family Pectinidae; genus Argopecten; species Argopecten irradians. The sequence continues at coordinate 1,886,693 of NC_091140.1, read as the reverse complement.
CAGAAAGTAATCGCTGGAGGCCAAGTCGGGTGAATGAGGAGGACGGTAACTTTTTCCGATTCTAAAAACGCTGTCACAAGGCATGCTTTATGAGCAGGGGCATTATCAGGCAAAAGCCGGGGATACTTGTGTCCTGTTTTGGGACGGCGACTCTTGAAGCAAGTCTTCAATTGTTTCAAAACAACATTTTTGTAGAATGTTGATGTGACCGTTGTGTCCTTTGGTACAGGTATTGGCATAGTTGGACCCTTAATATCGAAGAAAAATACCTAAGACTTTCTTGATCGTACGTTGTCGATTGGCAATTCTTGGAAGTCTTGCATTTTTGGATGCCCATATTCGGTTGGAACATTTCCGTTTTGGTTCGAAATAGTAAACCCATGTCTCATTACCAGTAACTAAATTGTCGAAAGCTTTATTGTTATATTTTGGATACATTTTGCAGAAGATTTTTGTGTTTGCGACACGGGATCTCAACTGTTCATTTGTTAACAAATGGGGTACCCATCTAGCATTTATCTTTCTAAGTTTTAGATGTTTCTTTAAAATACCAGGAACTCGCAATAAAGACAAGTTCGTCCATCGTGCTAAATCCCTCACAGTGTATCACACATCTTTTTTCAGCATATTGCTGATTTCTTCAATGTTGTTCTTTGTTGTACTTGTGGCTGGACGACCTGGACGAGCAGCATCTCTAAGCTTCTGCTATCCAGTCTTAAATTTAACTACTCACCTACAAATAGACCTATGGGACTTTATACCTTCCCCATAATTGTCATAAACTTTACCTTTGATATAATAAATATCGGTTTTACGCCGATTAGCGACCTACCTTATATGTAGACCCTAATTTCGGAAAAACCAGTTATTTCTCGTCTTGATTAATGTTCAGTAGCATCAACTAGAACTGTAAGTAAGTTTGTAAGACATGGCATTTGGTCGTCATGGTTACTAAATGCAACGTCAAATTGAACTTTAAAATTTGTATATGGATCATTGGTGAGCATACATGTACCCGTAATTTTGTTAATGTTCAATTCGACGTTTCATTTGGTAACCATGCCAACAAACTGGTATACATGTAATTCTTGCAAAGTTTAATCATTGTATTTTGTCACCCTTTAAAACACAATCGAACAATGTCTACATTTTGATGTCAGGTCATCTAACCTATTGTCATCATGCATCATCCGTCATCGTGCGCCATGCATCGTCTGCCGTGTGTAAACTTTTCATTCAAACAACTTATTCTCAATAACCGGAAGGCCCAGGGTACTGATATTTCGCCTGTAGCATGCTGGGATGAAAGCCTTCTTTTGGCCTGAAGCATGCTGGGATGAAAAACTACTAAGTTTGTTCAAATAGATGACCATGATATTCATTCAAGGTCACGGGGGTCAAAGAGATTTAAATCTTTAAACAGCTTCTTGTGAATAACTAAGAGGCCTAGAGACCTGATAATGGGACATGCTGGCATGAAGGTCTACCAAGTTTGTTAAAATGAATGGCCTTGACCTTCATTCAAGGTCACAGGGGTCAAAATGGTTGAACATTTTAAACGACTTCTTGTGAACAAGAATTCCACGGAAGTGGATGTGTCGCCTGCACAGCATCACAAAAAATAGTTATTTACAGTTGAAAATATTGTGAATAAATAGGTGAAGTTATCAAATCCCGTAACTCTTGCAAATATTGATGGATTTTAACCAGTATCGAACCAATTTTAGATCTCATTAATATAAAGCAATACACAAAACTTGGTTGAAATCGGACAATAAATACTAAAGTTATATAGCGGAAACCATGTTTTGATGATTTTAAAGTCCCGTAACTCTTGCAAATATTGATGTATTTTGACCATTATCGAACCCATCAAAGATCTCATTGATATAAAGCAATACACCAAATTTGGTTGAAATCGGACATTAAATAATAAAGTTATTGAGCGGAAACCATGGATTTATCTGTTTTGACGATTTCAAAGTCCTGTAACTCTTGCAAATATTGACGGATTTTGACCATTCTCGAACTCATCCGAGATCTTATTGATATAAAGCAATTTATGAAATTTTGTTGAAAATGGACAATAAATATTTAAGTTATCAAGCGGAAACCATGGATTTATCTGTTTTAACTCTTGCAAATATTGTCGGATTTTGACTATTATCGAACTCATCCGAGATCTCATTGATATAAAGCAGTATACCAACTTTGGTTGAAATTGGACTATAAATAAGAAAGTTATGGAGTGGAAACCATGGATTTATCTGTTTTGACAATTTCAAAGTCCCATAACTCTTGCAAATATTGACGGATTTTGACCATACCAAATTTACGTACGCCGACATAGTGATACCTAAGTGCCGCCCTAACGTTGCAGGCGACACAAAAACTAAGAGGCCTAGATACCTGATTTTGTGTCTTTGACATGCTGACATGAAAGTCTACCAAGTTTGTTTACAGGTGTCAAAATGGTTAAAATGTTTTTAACATCTTCTTGTGAATAACTTAAGAGGCCTAGAGACCTGATATTAGGACTGTGACATGCTTGGATAAAGGGCTACCAATTTTGTTAAAAAGAATGTCCTTGACCTTCATTTAACGTCACAGGAATCAAATAGGCTAATATCTTTAAATGGCTTTACTGTGTACTCATTTTTTTTCAACAAATTTTATTGCAAATAATATGCAAATGGATTTGGCAACAGGCAAAGCCTATATTAGCCATCTCCAAAACAAATCCGGTATACATGTAGTACAATTACAATTATCAACAAAATATTTTAACATTAAACATTACATTATGAATGAATATTATTATTAGTGTATCTCCCCAACCTATCACCGTAGAAATATCCTAAAAAATCATTTAGTTTCAGACATTTATTCTGATATACATTACAATAAATATGTTTTTTTTTCTCTTCATCACAATTGTCACAGCCATGCAGTAGAGTTTTTGTTTTAAAATGCGATTGGGGAGTATTAGAGATATGTACTTTGGTTCTGAGTGATGATCTTTGTTTATTAAATAATGAAAATATAAATAGATAGTGTTCTGCTGTTTCATCACCAAAGCCACAGGAACAAATTGGAGAATCTTTCAGATGATCGGGAAATAGGTCAGAATTTAGATTGCTAGAGGAGTTTCTGAGCTGGCACAGAGTAATATTTATAATTCGAGAACCTTTGTTTATAAAGGTATTTGTTATATCAGGTTCCATTTTATTAATGTTAAAAAGGAGTGTTTTAAATTGTGCAACAGTATTAACATTCGATAAGTCAAAGTTTAAAGCGAAAGAATTAAATTCTCTAAAGGTACTTGGAAAAAAACTAGTATAGTAACTTGCAGTTCTGCACATAGGAATATTAAAATATCTTGTCATCCTTAGTGGATATCTCTCATTTTTAGGCTGATATAAAAATGGTTGAACAGTTTCAATCAAATGCTGTGGAGCAAATCCACGGAGTATCTTAAACATAAGAATAAGTTTGTGTTTTTGACGCCGATCAGAGAGAGATTACCAAGCTAGTTCTTTATAAAGTATATCATGGGAGGTACCTCTGCGCAATCCAGTTATAATCCTGGTGGATTCTAAGTGAACAGACTCTAGTAGAAGTTTACATTGTTCAGAACAGTTATCCCATAAAACATCAGCATATTCTAAAATAGGAAAACTATAAGTTTTAAAATGTTTAAAAGAGTTTTATGTGTTTTTTTTAATGTTTTTAAAATATTTATCCTTTTAAATGCTTTCTGGTATACATAATCTATGTGGTGGGTCCATTTACAATTGTCAGAAAGTAAAACTCCTAAATGCCTATGTGTGCTAGCTGTATGAACCGTGTTATTGTCAAAGTATATACAGGGGGATAAATGACGTTTCGTTTCCTTGAAAATGTTAATGATTCAGTTTTTGTGGGCTTAAACTCTCTTCAATATGATGTATTGTTGAATAAATAGTCAGATGACCATTAAGGCCCATTGGGTTTTACTATTAGTTTAACGTCCTATTAACAGCCAGGGTTATTTAAGGATGTGCCAGGTTTGTTTGTGCAGGAAAGCTGGAGAACCTGGAGAAAAACCACCGACAAGCAGTCAGTACCTGGCAACTACCCCACAAGGGATTTGAACTCGTAACTCAGAAGTGGAAGGCTTGTGGCAGTATGTAGAGACATCTTAACTACTCGGCCCATTGGGCCTCTTGTTACTAATCAGAAGTCTCCATTTCCTTTATATAGTAATTATTATCAAACCACACGATATGCCAACAGGCGTATTATATGTAACATCACTTCAGTAGTTTAGGAGGTTAAACCAATATAACCCCTCCCACTTGTGAGGGCTATAACAACTACAATTTCATACAAAATGGTGTCTCGGCCAGGGGACTTTACCGAGAGCCATTCTCAAACAAGAGAGTCTCTGTCTGTCTCTAAAGAAGATTGTGAGTCAGTCTTAAGGAAGATATCACACTCCACATTTAGTCACCTTCTCATGGAATAGACTAGCAGGTGCAATTCTTATTATTTCATTCAGGACTTTTAGGTTAAGTCCATATAGGATAAAGAAAATAAAAAATAAGCATATGATAAATGTTTAACATAGTTTATTACAACAAAATCAAATAAATATTATGGTTTTCCTTTCCGCTTCTTTGTCTTTGTTTTTGTTGACTTTTGCGGAACTTCTGTAGTTTTTTCCATTTTGCTGTAATCTGTGTTCCTGTAAAAAGAAATACAATCTTAGAATGTGACTTCTCATAGATATTGTTGTAGTTACTATAGACGGATAAACAAATACAAACTGGATTGTATAGGTGTTGGGGTTTATTTTAGTTTCTACAGAAACTTTTAAACTTTTTGTCACTTAAAGATGCTCCACTGCCAACAGAGCATAAACGATACTCATCATTTGAACAATAGTTGGGGTTTAATCGTGTATATGTATATGTCGAATTAACACAAAAATAATATTAGATCATTTATTTTGCTTTTGATTGATACGCAATCAGTACTTCATTCCATATAGGGTATAGAGCCACAGATTTTTAGAGGATGCAATTAATTATTTTTCATACTTTTAACTTGAAGTAAAATGGGAAGCTCAAACTTTTCAATGGTGGTAATGGTGTAAAGTAAGTAACTTTTGTAATTGAAGAAAAATACCAATTCATCTGCTCCTGTTTTTTGATTGAGAAAAAATACCATTTGTCAGCGGTGGAGAATCTTTAAGGACGGCCTCTAGCTGTTGGCCTTCCTTGTATAATATCAAGTTATAACGATGTTGGCTTAACTTTTGATGTGTTACTTACTTTGGTTGTGTGTGAAGCTGGTCTCCTTCCATAATGACAACATCTTCCTCTTCACTGTCAGAGTCTAGTACAACCACTGTAACATACAACATTCACATGTTACTAAGTTACTAATATTGTTTTCTCTTGCAATCTATTAAATTGAAAATTTACTAAAATATCTCTTCTTTTTGACTTAATATTCAATTTAGTAGAATATTTGTATAAGTGTATTACATTAAGAGAAGTTCAGTCCTACCTTCTTGTCGAGTGGTTTTATTCGACTTGTGTGTGACCTTGTGACCTTGCTCCTGTTTGAGTTCCTCCTCCTCGATCTCCCACGTACTAGGTCCCCCTTCTCCTATACAACCAACACCTTTATCCTACAAAACAAAACCTGGATCTATGACATCACTGAAATTGATAAGATTATATAACAGATAAATCCAAACAAGTTTCCATGCTACATTAATTCCATTTTCCATGTGAATTGCCAATCAAACTAGTGTCATCAGAAATGATGGACAGACACATTCCAGATTGTCAGAAGCTGTATTAATTACAATAAACAGTAAAAGTTGGACAGAAAAAATACTTACCAATATTTCAACATCAGATCTGAAGAATTGTCAAGGTAAATACAGAACACTAGGAAAGTAGAAAGTTATTTCGACTTGAGAGTAAATAAAACTCACTTCAAGTCTCTTGAATGGTTGGTGACCCAGGGGTGATAATTGTAACCTGAATGGTTGGTGACCCAGGGGTGATAATTGTAACCTGAATGGTTGGTGACCCAGATGTGATAATTATAATCTGAATGGTTGGTGACCCAGGGGTGATAATTGTAATCTGAATGGTTGGTGACTTGGGGTGATAATTGTAACCTGAATGGTTGGTGACCCATGGGTGATAATTGTAACCTGAATGGTTGGTGACCCAGGGGTGATAATTGTAACCTGAATGGTTGGTGAACGAGGGATAATAATTGTAACCTGAATGGTTGTTGACCCATGGGAAGTAATTGTTACCTGACTGGTTTGTGACCCAGGGGTAATAATTCTAACCTGAATGGATGGTGACCCATGGGTGATAATTGTAACCTGAATGGTTGGTGAACCAGGGGTGATAATTGTAACCTGAATGGTTGTTGACTCAGGGTGATAATTGTAACCTGAATGTTTGTTGACCTAGGGGTGATAATTGTAACCTGAATGTTTGGTGACCCAGGGGTGATAATTGTAACCTGAATGGTTGGTGACCTAGGGGTGATAATTGTAACCTGAATGGTTGGTGACCCAGGGGTGATAATTGTAACCTGAATGTTTGGTGACCCAGGGGTGATAATTGTAACCTGAATGGTTGGTGACCCAGGGGTGATAATTGTAACCTGAATGTTTGTTGACCTAGGGGTGATAATTGTAACCTGAATATTTGGTGACCCAGGGTGATAATTGGAACCTGAATGGCTGGTGACCCATGGGTGATAATTGTAACCTGAATGGTTGTTGACCCAGGGTTGATAATTGTAATCTGAATGGTTGGTGACCTAGGGATGATAATTGTAACCTGAATGGTTGATGACCTAGGGGTGATAATTGTAACCTGAATTGTTGGTGACCCAGGAGTAATAATTGTAACCTGAATGGTTGGTGACCCAGGGGTGGTAATTGTAACCTGACTGGTTGTTGACCTAGGGGTGATAATTGTAACCTGAATGGTTGGTGACCCAGGGGTGATAATTGTAACCTGAATGGTTGGTGAACGAGGGATAATAATTGTAACCTGAATGGTTGTTGACCCATGGGAAGTAATTGTTACCTGACTGGTTTGTGACCCAGGGGTAATAATTCTAACCTGAATGGATGGTGACCCATGGGTGATAATTGTAACCTGAATGGTTGGTGAACCAGGGGTGATAATTGTAACCTGAATGTTTGTTGACCTAGGGGTGATAATTGTAACCTGAATGGTTGGTGACCCAGGGGTGATAATTGTAACCTGAATGTTTGGTGACCCAGGGTGATAATTGTAACCTGAATGTTTGTTGACCTAGGGGTGATAATTGTAACCTGAATATTTGGTGACCCAGGGTGATAATTGGAACCTGAATGGCTGGTGACCCATGGGTGATAATTGTAACCTGAATGGTTGTTGACCCAGAGTTGATAATTGCAATCTGAATGGTTGGTGACCTAGGGATGATAATTGTAACCTGAATGGTTGATGACCTAGGGGTGATAATTGTAACCTGAATTGTTGGTGACCCAGGAGTAATAATTGTAACCTGAATGGTTGGTGACCCAGGGGTGGTAATTGTAACCTGAATGGTTGGTGACCCAGGGGTGATAACTGTAACCTGAATGGTTGGTGACCCAGGGGTGATAATTGTTACCTGAATGGTTGGTGACCCAGGGGTGATAATTGTTACCTGAATGGTTGGTGACCCAGGGGTGGTAATTGTAACGTATGACAGTGTGATCAACCGTGGGTCTCCGTTGATGTGTGTCCCCAGTCTCTCCTGTATTATTAGTTGACTAAGCAACCATAAAGGATACGAGTCAGCAGAGCTAGGAACAGTGATTGTGTCTCTGATCGACTGAAGTGAGGCCGCCACACTCTCCTCTATCTCATCCATATCCACTTCCTCAGGCTCCATCTCATTGGTTGTAATAGTATCCATGGCAACAGATTCGGTGTAGCCAAACTTTTCACCTTTCGCCCTGCAGATCAATAGAAGTCATCGAAGATAATATTAACAAGTACTCAATAAAGATTAAAGAATATTATTTTCATTTTTTTTTTCAAACTTCACTAGATAACAACATTTTTGTATTTCTATGGTTACCATGTACCTGGCCTGTCTGTCGTTGTCCAGAGCTTTGTGTATGAGATCTGTCGTTTCTGCCACTTTTACCACTGCGATGTTGGAACAGCGTAGAACCTAAAAACATGGCAGAATCATCATCAAGTACACACACAACACAAACCTGTTGGCTATGTTTGTAGCTGAACATATCTAAACAGTTAATTAGAACCTTATAGTATCAACATCAAAAGATCTCCACCAAAATCCCATCATTAAAGGGTCCATCAACCCTCTTAACAGCTAGATCAAATGAGAAGCTGTCTGGCATATTATGATAAAAAATTAATATTTTTCAGTTTTGTTGGGGTTAAAACTAATTACACCCATCATAAACTAGCACAGACATCAACTATAGAAATCGTTGTTTATGATCATGCAGAGAAATCCATTAAGACAGTAGTAGTTATCTCCCTTTAATATCCAAGTATTTATTTTTATCACCATTTCATTATTTGAGAAAACCATCTTATCTTTACACTACCAGTATATATATACCTGGTCTTTAAGCAGCAGCATTTGTTTGGTAACCAGTAATGTACATAATACACCAAATAGTCATAAATCCTTACAATACTGGTTGTATAGTTTTTGTATCTTTACAATATGGTTACATGGTAGATACCTGATCTTTGTATCTTTACAATACAGTTACATAGTAGATACCTGATCTTTGTATCTTTACAATATGATAACATGGTAGCTATAGATACCTGATCTTTGTATCTTTACAATATGGTTACATGGTAGCTATAGATACCTGATCTTTGTATCTTTACAATATGATTACATGGTAGCTATAGATACTGATCTTTGTATCTTTACAATATGATAACATGGTAGCTATAGATACCTGATCTTTGTATCTTTACAATATGATAACATGGTAGCTATAGATACCTGATCTTTGTATCTTTACAATATGATAACATGGTAGCTACCAATATGATACCATGGTAGCTATAGATACCTGATCTATGTATCTTTACAATATGGTTACATGGTAGCTATAGATACCTGATCTTTGTATCTTTACAATATGATAACATGGTAGCTATAGATACCTGATCTTTGTATCTTTACAATATGATAACATGGTAGCTATAGATACCTGATCTTTGTATCTTTACAATATGATAACATGGTAGCTATAGATACCTGATCTTTGTATCTTTACAATATGATAACATGGTAGCTATAGATACCTGATCTTTGTATCATCTTTGTATCTTTACAATATGATAACATGGTAGCTATAGATACGTGATCTTTGTATCTTTACAATATGATAACATTGTAGCTATAGATACCTGATCTTTGTATCTTTACAATATGACAACATGGTAGCTATAGATACCTGATCTATGTATCTTTACAATATGGTTACATGGTAGCTATAGATACCTGATCTTTGTATCTTTACAATATGATAACATGGTAGCTATAGATAAATGATCTTTGTATCTTTACAATACGGTTACATGGTAGCTATAGATACCTGATCTATGTATCTTTACAATATGATAACATGGTAGCTATAGAATAAATGATCTTTGTATCTTTACAATACGGTTACATGGTAGCTATAGATACCTGATCTTTGTATCTTTACAATATGATAACATGGTAGCTATAGATGGTTGCTATAGATAAATGATCTTTGTATCTTTACAATACGGTTACATGGTAGCTATAGATACCTGATCTTTGTATCTTTACAATATGATATCTACATGGTAGCTATAGATAAATGATCTTTGTATCTTTACAATACGGTTACATGGTAGCTATAGATACGTGATCTTTGTATCTTTACAATATGATAACATACAGCTATAGATTACATGACCTGATCTTAGTACTGTACTGGTAGGATATGATGATTCATACAGTCTTATCAGCCTAGTGATATCTAGGGTAGGTAGAGACTTATTACTGGTAGGATATGATGATTCATACAGTCTTATTAGCCTAGTGATATCTAGGGTAGAGACTTATTACTGGTAGGATATGATGATTCATACAGTCTTATCAGCCTAGTGATATCTAGGGTAGAGACTTATTACTGGTAGTATATGATGATTCATACAGTCTTATCAGCCTAGTGATATCTAGGGTAGAGACTTATTACTGGTAGGATATGATGATTCATACAGTCTTATCAGCCTAGTGATATCTAGGGTAGAGACTTATTACTGGTAGGATATGATGATTCATACAGTCTTATTAGCCTAGTGATATCTAGGGTAGAGACTTATTACTGGTAGGATATGATGATTCATACAGTCTTATCAGCCTAGTGATATCTAGGGTAGAGACTTATTACTGGTAGGATATGATGATTCATACAGTCTTATCAGCCTAGTGATATCTAGGGTAGAGACTTATTACTGGTAGGATATGATGATTCATACAGTCTTATCAGCCTAGTGATATCTAGGGTAGAGACTTATTACTGGTAGGATATGATGGTAATTCATACAGTCTTATCAGCCTAGTGATATCTAGGGTAGAGACTTATTACTGGTAGGATATGATGATTCATACAGTCTTATCAGCCTAGTGATATCTAGGGTAGAGACTTATTACTGGTAGGATATGATGATTCATACGGTCTTATCAGCCTAGTGATATCTAGGGTAGAGACTTATTACTGGTAGGATATGATGATTCATACAGTCTTATCAGCCTAGTGATATCTAGGGTAGAGACTTATTACTGGTAGGATATGATGATTCATACAGTCTTATCAGCCTAGTGATATCTAGGGGTAGAGACTTATTACTGGTAGGATATGATGATTCATACAGTCTTATCAGCCTAGTGATATCTAGGGTAGAGACTTATTACTGGTAGGATATGATGAATTCATACAGTCTTATCAGCCTAGTGATATCTAGGGTAGAGACTTATTACTGGTAGGATATGATGATTCATACAGTCTTATTAGCCTAGTGATATCTAGGGTAGAGAATTATTACTGGTAGGATATGATGATTCATACGGTCTTATCAGCCTAGTGATATCTAGGGTAGAGACTTATTACTGGTAGGATATGATGATTCATACAGTCTTATCAGCCTAGTGATATCTAGGGTAGAGACTTATTACTGGTAGGATATGATGATTCATACAGTCTTATCAGCCTAGTGATATCTAGGGTAGAGACTTATTACTGGTAGGATATGGTAATTCATACAGTCTTATCAGCCTAGTGATATCTAGGGTAGAGAATTATTACTGGTAGGATATGATGATTCATACAGTCTTATCAGCCTAGTGATATCTAGGGTAGAGACTTATTACTGGTAGGATATGATGATTCATACAGTCTTATCAGCCTAGTGATATCTAGGGTAGAGACTTATTACTGGTAGGATATATGATGATTCATACAGTCTTATCAGCCTAGTGATATCTAGGGTAGGAGACTTATTACTGGTAGGATATGATGATTCATACAGTCTTATCAGCCTAGTGATATCTAGGGTAGAGACTTATTACTGGTAGGATATGATGATTCATACAGTCTTATCAGCCTAGTGATATCTAGGGTAGAGACTTATTACTGGTAGGATATGATGATTCATACAGTCTTATCAGCCTAGTGATATCTAGGGTAGAGACTTATTACTGGTAGGATATGATGATTCATACAGTCTTATCAGCCTAGTGATATCTAGGGTAGAGACTTATTACTGGTAGGATATATGATGATTCATACAGTCTTATCAGCCTAGTGATATCTAGGGTAGAGACTTATTACTGGTAGGATATGATGATTCATACAGTCTTATCAGCCTAGTGATATCTAGGGTAGAGACTTATTACTGGTAGGATATGATGATTCATACGGTCTTATCAGCCTAGTGATATCTAGGGTAGAGACTTATTACTGGTAGGATATGATGATTCATACAGTCTTATCAGCCTAGTGATATCTAGGGTAGAGACTTATTACTGGTAGGATATGATGATTCATACAGTCTTATTAGCCTAGTGATATCTAGGGTAGAGACTTATTACTGGTAGGATATGATGATTCATACAGTCTTATTAGCCTAGTGATATCTAGGGTAGAGACTTATTACTGGTAGGATATGATGATTCATACAGTCTTATCAGCCTAGTGATATCTAGGGTAGAGACTTATTACTGGTAGGATATGATGATTCATACAGTCTTATCAGCCTAGTGATATCTAGGGTAGAGACTTATTACTGGTAGGATATGATGATTCATACAGTCTTATCAGCCTAGTGATATCTAGGGTAGAGACTTATTACTGGTAGGATATGATGATTCATACGGTCTTATCAGCCTAGTGATATCTAGGGTAGAGACTTATTACTGGTAGGATATGATGATTCATACAGTCTTATCAGCCTAGTGATATCTAGGGTAGAGACTTATTACTGGTAGGATATGATGATTCATACAGTCTTATCAGCCTAGTGATCTAGGGTAGAGACTTATTACTGGTAGGATATGATGATTCATACGGTCTTATCAGCCTAGTGATATAGGGTAGAGACTTATTACTGGTAGGATATGATGATTCATACAGTCTTATCAGCCTAGTGATATCTAGGGTAGAGACTTATTACTGGTAGGATATGATGATTCATACAGTCTTATCAGCCTAGTGATATCTAGGGTAGAGACTTATTACTGGTAGGATATGATGATTCATACAGTCTTATTAGCCTAGTGATATCTAGGGTAGAGACTTATTACTGGTAGGATATGATGATTCATACAGTCTTATTAGCCTAGTGATATCTAGGGTAGAGACTTATTACTGGTAGGATATGATGATTCATACGGTCTTATCAGCCTAGTGATATCTAGGGTAGAGACTTATTACTGGTAGGATATGATGATTCATACAGTCTTATCAGCCTAGTGATATCTAGGGTAGAGACTTATTACTGGTAGGATATGATGATTCATACAGTCTTATCAGCCTAGTGATATCTAGGGTAGAGACTTATTACTGGTAGGATATGATGATTCATACAGTCTTATTAGCCTAGTGATATCTAGGGTAGAGACTTATTACTGGTAGGATATGATGATTCATACAGTCTTATCAGCCTAGTGATATCTAGGGTAGAGACTTATTACTGGTAGGATATGATGATTCATACAGTCTTATCAGCCTAGTGATATCTAGGGTAGAGACTTATTACTGGTAGGATATGATGATTCATACAGTCTTATCAGCCTAGTGATATCTAGGGTAGAGACTTATTACTGGTAGGATATGATGATTCATACAGTCTTATCAGCCTAGTGATATCTAGGGTAGAGACTTATTACTGGTAGGATATGATGATTCATACAGTCTTATCAGCCTAGTGATATCTAGGGTAGAGACTTATTACTGGTAGGATATGATGATTCATACAGTCTTATCAGCCTAGTGATATCTAGGGTAGAGACTTATTAACTGGAGGATATGATGATTCATACAGTCTTATCAGCTAGTGATATCTAGGGTAGAGACTTATTACTGGTAGGAATATGATTTCATACAGTCTTATCAGCCTAGTGATATCTAGGGTAGAGACTTATTACTGGTAGTATATGATGATTCATACAGTCTTATCAGCCTAGTGATATCTAGGGTAGAGACTTATTACTGGTAGGATATGATGATTCATACAGTCTTATCAGCCTAGTGATATCTAGGGTAGAGACTTATTACTGGTAGGATATGATGATTCATACAGTCTTATCAGCCTAGTGATATCTAGGGTATAGACTTATTACTGGTAGGATATGATGATTCATACAGTCTTATCAGCCTAGTGATATCTAGGGTAGAGACTTATTACTGGTAGGATATGATGATTCATACAGTCTTATCAGCCTAGTGATATCTAGGGGTAGAGACTTATTACTGGTAGGATATGATGATTCATACAGTCTTATCAGCCTAGTGATATCTAGGGTAGAGACTTAATACTGGAAGGATATGATGATTCATACAGTCTTATCAGCCTAGTGATATCTAGGGTAGAGACTTATTACTGGTAGGATATGATGATTCATACAGTCTTATCAGCCTAGTGATATCTAGGGTAGAGACTTATTACTGGTAGGATATGATGATTCATACGGTCTTATCAGCCTAGTGATATCTAGGGTAGAGACTTACTACTGGTAGGATATGATGATTCATACAGTCTTATCAGCCTAGTGATATCTAGGGTAGAGACTTATTACTGGTAGGATATGATGATTCATACAGTCTTATCAGCCTAGTGATATCTAGGGTAGAGACTTATTACTGGTAGGTATGATGATTCATACAGTCTTATCAGCCTAGTGATATCTAGGGTAGAGACTTATTACTGGTAGGATATGATGATTCATACAGTCTTATCATGCCTAGTGATATCTAGGGTAGAGACTTATTACTGGTAGGATATGATGATTCATACAGTCTTATCAGCCTAGTGATATCTAGGGTAGAGACTTATTACTGGTAGGATATGGATGATTCATACAGTCTTATCAGCCTAGTGATCTAGGGTAGAGAATTATTACTGGTAGGATATGATGATTCATACAGTCTTATCAGCCTAGTGATATCTAGGGTAGAGACTTATTACTGGTAGGATATGATGATTCATACAGTCTTATCAGCCTAGTGATATCTAGGGTAGAGACTTATTACTGGTAGGATATGATGATTCATACAGTCTTATCAGCCTAGTGATATCTAGGGTAGAGACTTATTACTGGTAGGATATGATGATTCATACAGTCTTATCAGCCTAGTGATATCTAGGGTAGAGACTTATTACTGGTAGGATATGATGATTCATACAGTCTTATCAGCCTAGTGATATCTAGGGTAGAGACTTATTACTGGTAGGATATGATGATTCATACAGTCTTATCAGCCTAGTGATATCTAGGGTAGAGACTTATTACTGGTAGGATATGATGATTCATACAGTCTTATCAGCCTAGTGATATCTAGGGTAGAGACTTATTACTGGTAGGATATGATGATTCATACAGTCTTATCAGCCTAGTGATATCTAGGGTAGAGACTTATTACTGGTAGGATATGATGATTCATACAGTCTTATCAGCCTAGTGATATCTAGGGTAGAGACTTATTACTGGTAGGATATGATGATTCATACGGTCTTATCAGCCTAGTGATATCTAGGGTAGAGACTTATTACTGGTAGGATATGATGATTCATACAGTCTTATCAGCCTAGTGTATATCTAGGGTAGAGACTTATTACTGGTAAGGATATATGATAATTCATACAGTCTTATCAGCCTAGTGATATCTAGGGTAGAGACTTATTACTGGTAGGATATGATGATTCATACAGTCTTATCAGCCTAGTGATATCTAGGGTAGAGACTTATTACTGGTAGGATATGATGATTCATACAGTCTTATCAGCCTAGTGATATCTAGGGTAGAGACTTATTACTGGTAGGATATGATGATTCATACAGTCTTATCAGCCTAGTGATATCTAGGGTAGAGACTTATTACTGGAAGGATATGATGATTCATACAGTCTTATCAGCCTAGTGATATCTAGGGTAGAGACTTATTACTGGGTAGGATATGATATTCATACAGTCTTATCAGCCTAGTGATATCTAGGGTATGAGACTTATTAATTACTGGTAGGATATGATGATTCATACAGTCTTATCAGCCTAGTGATATCTAGGGTAGAGACTTATTACTGGTAGGATATGATGATTCATACAGTCTTATCAGCCTAGTGATATCTAGGGTAGAGACTTATTACTGGTAGGATATGGTAATTCATACAGTCTTATCAGCCTAGTGATATCTACGGTAGAGACTTATTACTGGTAGTATATGGTAATTCATACAGTCTTAATCAGCCTAGTGATATCTAGGGTAGAGGACTTATTACTGGTAGGATATGATGATTCATACGGTCTTATCAGCCTAGTGATATCTAGGGTAGAGACTTATTACTGGTAGGATATGATGATTCATACGTCTTATCAGCCTAGTGATATCTAGGGTAGAGACTTATTACTGGTAGGATATGATGATAATTCATACAGTCTTATCAGCCTAGTGATATCTAGGGTAGAGAATTATTACTGGTAGGATATGATAATTCATACAGTCTTATCAGCCTAGTGATATCTAGGGTAGAGAGACTTATTACTGGTAGGATATGATGATTCATACAGTCTTATCAGCCTAGTGATATCTAGGGTAGAGACTTATTACTGGTAGGATATGATGATTCATTACAGTCTTATCAGCCTAGTGATATCTAGGGTAGAGACTTATTACTGGTAGGATATGATGATTCATACGGTCTTATCAGCCTAGTGATATCTAGGGTATAGACTTATTACTGGTAGGATATGATGAATTCATACAGTCTTATCAGCCTATTGCTATATAGGGTAGAGACTTATTACTGGAAGGATATGATGATTCATACAGTCTTATCAGCCTAGTGATCTAGGGTAGAGACTTATTACTGGAGGATATGATGATTCATACGGTCTTATCAGCCTAGTGATATCTAGGGTAGAGACTTATTACTGGTAGGATATGATGATTCATACAGTCTTATCAGCCTAGTGATATCTAGGGTATAGACTTATTACTGGTAGGATATGATGATTCATACAGTCTTATCAGCCTAGTGATATCTAGTGTAGAGACTTATTACTGGTAGGATATGGTAATTCATATTGTAATTCATATGGTCTAATCAGCCTAGTGATATCTAGGGTATAGACTTATTACTGGTAGGATATGATGATTCATACGGTCTTATCAGCCTAGTGATATCTAGGGTAGAGACTTATTACTGGTAGTATATGATGATTCATACAGTCTTATCAGCCTAGTGATATCTAGGGTAGAGACTTATTACTGGTAGGATATGATGATTCATACAGTCTTATCAGCCTAGTGATATCTAGGGTATAGACTTATTACTGGTAGGATATGATGATTCATACAGTCTTATCAGCCTAGTGATATCTAGGGTAGAGACTTATTACTGGTAGGATATGGTAATTCATATTGTAATTCATATTGTCTGACCAGTCTAGTGATATCTAGGGTAGAGGCTTATTACTGGTAGGATATGATGATTCATACGGTCTTATCAGCCTAGTGATATCTAGGGTATAGACTTATTACTGGTAGGATATGATGATTCATACAGTCTTATCAGCCTAGTGATATCTAGGGTATAGACTTATTACTGGTAGGATATGATGATTCATACAGTCTTATCAGCCTAGTGATATCTAGGGTATAGACTCATTACTGGTAGGATATGATGATTCATACGGTCTTATCAGCCTAGTGATATCAAAATGCGACACTAAGGCCAAACAAAATTAATTCTTAGTTTCTCAGGCCCCGCCGCATCGACATTTACCCCCCGCACCAACGTTTTTATGCGCCATAACTTAAAATTAAAATCGAGACCGCCGCATCGAACGCACCCCAAATTTACATTCGAACTCGCCCGAAATTTCCATTCGAAAACGCACCCGGAAATTGGCTCCAATTTCATTTCTGGTAAAAAATGGCTGCCGATGTCAGCATTTGCTCAAAACGGAATGTTTCCTCCCAGGATTGTGTATTTTCAACTGGTTTTCTTTGGATAAAGTGACGATTGAGATATTTAAAAGCTGTTCTTAAAGACTGAGTAAGAATTTACATTTTCTACCCGTGTTTTCATTGATTTTCATGTCCTTCAAGTGAGAAAAAAATAAAATGTTATCTGCCGCATTTGTTTTCAGAGAAATAAAAAATAAAAAAATATTCCCGCCGCCCGCACTGACTTTTTAAAAAAGTGGCCTGAGAAACTAAGAATTAATTGTTTTTGGCCTAAACATACACACCAGAGTCCTCTGTTGGCCTATGATAATTGTGGATCATGTTTAAAATGGAAGGAATTAAAATATAGACTACAACAAACAACAGATTTATAATTAAACAAAATCAGCTGGCAGAATAAGCAATCCCTGTGACACTTACCCTTGTTCGTAGAATGAGAAGGACACACAGATAGGCATGTGGTGGACACTGAGAGGGATCGGGTCTTTCTCCTCCACTGGGTGCTGAAATCACAAACATCCTGTTAGTACAGAAATGACAACTCAGAATTCTATCTATGTAGTGGACACTGAGAGGGATCGGGTCTTTCTCCTCCACTGGGTGCTGAAATCACAAACATCCTGTTAGTACAGAAATGACAACTCAGAATTCTATCTATGTAGTGGACACTGAGAGGGATCGGGTCTTTCTCCTCCACTGGGTGCTGAAATCACAAACATCCTGTTAGTACAGAAATGACAACTCAGAATTCTATCTATGTAGTGGACACTGAGAGGGATCGGGTCTTTCTCCTCCACTGGATGCTGAGATCACAAACAATATGTTAGTACAGAAATGACAACTCAGAATTCTATTTGAAGGTATTAAATTTAATTTTGAAATAGAACATATTGAAATTATATGCTTGAAGAAAAGTCTTACAAGAATCAAAACATAGACTGCTTAAATCTTCAAATTCATATACATGTATATTATGTGTAAAATATTATTTATCCACAGAAGGTTTGATAATGTCCTAACAATCAAACATCATCAAACTTATTATTAACAATTATATCTCTATGGAGACCCTGAAAAGAGTGAAAACTAAAGAACAGCAGAAAATCCTGTTTTGGTGTATGGTTATACATAATTATAGTCACCACTATCACATTGCTGTAATTAGACAGTTATACTCACCACTATCACATTGCTGTAATTAGACAGTTATACTCACCACTGTCACATTGCTGTAATTAGACAGTTATACTCACCACTATCACATTGCTGTAATTAGACAGTTATACTCACCACTATCACATTGCTGTAATTAGACAGTTATACTCACCACTGTCACATTGCTGTAATTAGACAGTTATACTCACCACTATCACATTGCTGTAATTAGACAGTTATACTCACCACTATCACATTGCTGTAATTAGACAGTTAAACTCACCACTATCACATTGCTGTAATTAGACAGTTATACTCATCACTGTCACATTGTCGTAATAAGACAGTTATACTCACCACTATCACATTGCTGTAATTAGACAGTTATACTCACCACTGTCACATTGCTGTAATTAGACAGTTAAACTCACCACTATCACATTGCTGTAATTAGACAGTTATACTCACCACTATCACATTGCTGTAATTAGACAGTTATACTCACCACTATCACATTGCTGTAATTAGACAGTTATACTCACCACTGTCACATTGCTGTAATTAGACAGTTATACTCACCACTATCACATTGCTGTAATTAGACAGTTATACTCACCACTATCACATTGCTGTAATTAGACAGTTAAACTCACCACTATCACATTGCTGTAATTAGACAGTTATACTCACCACTGTCACATTGCTGTAATAAGACAGTTATACTCACACCACTATGTAATAGACAGTTTACTCACACTTCACATTGCTGTAATTAGACAGTTATACTCACCACTATCACATTGCTGTAATTAGACAGTTATACTCACCACTGTCACATTGCTGTAATTAGACAGTTATACTCACCACTGTCACATTGCTGTAATAAGACAGTTATACTCACCACTATCACATTGCTGTAATTAGACAGTTATACTCACCACTATCACATTGCTGTAATTAGACAGTTATACTCACCACTATCACATTGCTGTAATTAGACAGTTATACTCACCACTATCACATTGCTGTAATTAGACAGTTATACTCACCACTGTCACATTGCTGTAATTAGACAGTTATACTCACCACTGTCACATTGCTGTAATTAGACAGTTATACTCAACCACTATCACATTGCTGTAATTAGACAGTTATACTCACCACTGTCACATTGCTGTAATTAGACAGTTATACTCACCACTATCACATTGCTGTAATTAGACAGTTAAACTCACCACTATCACATTGCTGTAATTAGACAGTTATACTCACCACTATCACATTGCTGTAATTAGACAGTTATACTCACCACTATCACATTGCTGTAATTAGACAGTTATACACCACTATCACATTGCTGTAATTAGACAGTTATACTCACCACTATCACATTGCTGTAATTAGACAGTTATACTCACCACTGTCACATTGCTGTAATTAGACAGTTATACTCACCACTATCACATTGCTGTAATTAGACAGTTATACTCACCACTATCACATTGCTGTAATTAGACAGTTATACTCACCACTGTCACATTGCTGTAATTAGACAGTTATACTCACCACTATCACATTGCTGTAATTAGACAGTTATACTCACCACTATCACATTGCTGTAATTAGACAGTTATACTCACCACTATCACATTGCTGTAATTAGACAGTTAAACTCACCACTATCACATTGCTGTAATTAGACAGTTATACTCACCACTATCACATTGCTGCCATCGACTGTCACATCAGGTCTCCTGTAAAAATTATCAATATATCACTAAAAAACACTGCAGCATGATTTGTACTTTTTTAACTTTTAACACTTCTGTTTAAATTATAGATGGAAAATAGTTAAACACTAGTTAAACAAGAGGACATTATTTCAAAATTTTAAATAAAAAGCATGTACATACATTAAATTTTAAATTAAAATATTCCTAATTTGTGTAGTTCTTTCTTTTAATTGAACAGTTTTACAAATTTTAAAATGATATTTTGTAACACCTTTTAGATAACCTGCTTGTACCCTATTGTTCATGTTGTTGATGTAGAAATGTCTGTACAACTTATATATTTATGATAAGTTTTCAGATGCAAAATATCGTCCAGGAACACCAAAAGGCTCTGAAGTGTCCATTGTTTGTCTATGACACAGGTATGTATATCAGTATACCTACCTGAAGTGAGTGAGAGCTGTTATGGCCGCTATACTGACACAGTCTATGGGTCCTGGTACCTACCTGAAGTGAGTGAGAGCTGTTATGGCCGCTATACTGACACAGTCTATGGGTCCTGGTACCTACCTGAAGTGAGTGAGAGCTGTTATGGCCGCTATACTGGCACAGTCTATGGGTCCTGGTACCTACCTGAAGTGAGTGAGAGCTGTTATGGCCGCTATACTGGCACAGTCTATGGGTCCTGGTACCTACCTGAAGTGAGTGAGAGCTGTTATGGCCGCTATACTGACACAGTCTATGGGTCCTGGTACCTACCTGAAGTGAGTGAGAGCTGTTATGGCCGCTATACTGACACAGTCTATGGGTCCTGGTACCTACCTGAAGTGAGTGAGAGCTGTTATGGCCGCTATACTGACACAGTCTATGGGTCCTGGTACCTACCTGAAGTGAGTGAGAGCTGTTATGGCCGCTATACTGACACAGTCTATGGGTCCTGGTACCTACCTGAAGTGAGTGAGAGCTGTTATGGCCGCTATAGACACAGCTATGGGTCCTGCCTATAAGTGAGTGAGAGCTGTTATGGCCGCTCCACAGTCTATGGGTCCTGGTACCTACCTGAAGTGAGTGAGAGCTGTTATGGCCGCTATACTGACACAGTCTATGGGTCCTGGTACCTACCTGAAGTGAGTGAGAGCTGTTATGGCCGCTATACTGGCACAGTCTATGGGTCCTGGTACCTACCTGAAGTGAGTGAGAGCTGTTATGGCCGCTATACTGACACAGTCTATGGGTCCTGGTACCTACCTGAAGTGAGTGAGAGCTGTTATGGCTGCTCTACTGGGGTCCTGGTACCTACCTGAAGTGAGTGAGAGCTGTTATGGCCGCTATACTGGCACAGTCTATGGGTCCTGGTACCTACCTGAAGTGAGTGAGAGCTGTTATGGCCGCTATACTGACACAGTCTATGGGTCCTGGTACCTACCTGAAGTGAGTGAGAGCTGTTATGGCCGCTATACTGACACAGTCTATGGGTCCTGGTACCTACCTGAAGTGAGTGAGAGCTGTTATGGCCGCTATACTGACACAGTCTATGGGTCCTGGTACCTACCTGAAGTGAGTGAGAGCTGTTATGGCCGCTATACTGACACAGTCTATGGGTCCTGGTACCTACCTGAAGTGAGTGAGAGCTGTTATGGCCGCTATACTGACACAGTCTATGGGTCCTGGTACCTACCTGAAGTGAGTGAGAGCTGTTATGGCCGCTATACTGACACAGTCTATGGGTCCCTGGTACCTACCTGAAGTGAGTAGTGAGAGCTGTTATGGCCGCTATACTGACACAGTCTATGGGTCCTGGTACCTACCTGAAGTGAGTCCTGGTACCTACCTGAAGTGAGTGAGAGCTGTTATGGCCGCTATACTGACACAGTCTATGGGTCCTGGTACCTACCTGAAGTGAGTGAGAGCTGTTATGGCCGCTATATACTGGCACAGTCTATGGGTCCTGGTACCTACCTGAAGTGAGTGAGAGCTGTTATGGCCGCTATACTGACACAGTCTATGGGTCCTGGTACCTACCTGAAGTGAGTGAGAGCTGTTATGGCCGCTATACTGAGAGCTGACCGCTATACTGACACAGTCTATGGGTCCTGGTACCTACCTGAAGTGAGTGAGAGCTGTTATGGCCGCTATACTGACACAGTCTATGGGTCCTGGTACCTACCTGAAGTGAGTGAGAGCTGTTATGGCCGCTATACTGGCACAGTCTATAATATTGCCATCATGGTTTATCACATGGATGTCTGTTCTCACCTGCCACACCTGTGGAGAAAGTTTTGTTTTGAAATTCATTTAAAACTCATCTTAAGTAACTAATAGATGCTTTGTAAATAATAGAGGCCTCGTAACTAATAGAGGATTCGTAACTAATATAGGCTTCGTAACTAATAGAGGCTTCATAACTAATAGAGGCTTCATAACAAATAGAGGCTTCATAGCTAATAGAGGCTTTATAACTAATAGAGGCTTCATAACTAATAGAGGCTTCGTAACTAATAGAGGATTCGTAACTAATAGAGGCTTCATAACTAATAGAGGCTTCATAACAAATAGAGGCTTCGTAACTAATAGAGGATTCGTAACTAATAGAGGCTTCGTAACTAATAGAGGCTTCGTAACTAATACAGGCTTCGTAACTAATAGAGGCTTCGTAACTAATAGAGGCTTCATAACTAATAGAGGCTTCGTAACAAATAGAGGCTTCGTAACTAATAGAGGCTTTGTAACAAATAGAGGCTTCGTAACTAATAGAGGCTTTGTAACTAATACAGGCTTCGTAAATAATAGAGGCTTCGTAACTAATACAGGCTATACTATCATCAAACCTAGCCAGACAAATAGGTAAGATGAGGATATTTCTTTATACTTTTTGTATAATCATGAATTATGAATTACCTTCTCCCCTGCTATGATACAGAGAGATTCCATATCGACACATCGAGATTCCTTCAGACATCGCTCCAGAAGTCTGTTGACCTCTACACCCAGTTCGTGTGACCTTGATAATCAAGAAAACACAATTTGTGAGAATTTCATGTGATGTATTTATGGAATATGATAATTATATCTATTCTTATCTCAAATATGAATAGTAAATGAAAATTCTGTAATGAGTCTGATTTTATTACATATCTATATCATTGTATCAAAGCCTCTAAAACTCGTGTAACAAGATTTTTTATCATGTGAACCTGTCATATTAAATTCCATGATAAACTGATGTAAATGATCTATTTCTAGAATAAACATCTTTTATAAATATCAAATAAAAATTTCTGCTCAAAATCCATATAACAATGATGATATTTTCACTCAAGATAAAAATATTATTACAAAGCTTCCTACAATCACCTTCCTTCGAATGACGGACATGCCATGGGGGATAACTCTACATTGATAAAGAGGACACCATCAGACGGCCGACCTGACTTGGGCTCACATAGCTCACAGGATACCTGAGCAAACACCCTACGGTAAAATAGTAAATAATAGGATTCAAAATCCAAGAAAATAGTTATAAAATACTTTGTAAAACCATACAGGCATAGGATACCTGAGCAAACACCCTACAGTAAAATATTAAATAATAGGATTAAAAATCCAAGAAAATAGTTATAAAATACAAAATGTACTATGTACAACCATACAGGCACAGGATACCTGAGCAAACACCCTACAGTAAAATATTAAATAATAGGATTAAAAATCCAAGAAAATAGTTATAAAATACAAAATGTACTTCCCTACAGTAAAATATTAAATAATAGGATTAAAAATCCAAGAAAATAGTTATAAAATACAAAATGTACTATGTACAACCATACAGGCACAGGATACCTGAGCAAACACCCTACAGTAAAATATTAAATAATAGGATTAAAAATCCAAGAAAATAGTTATAAAATACAAAATGTACTTTGTAAAACCATACA
This sequence comes from Argopecten irradians, assembly GCF_041381155.1. Classification (NCBI taxonomy): domain Eukaryota; kingdom Metazoa; phylum Mollusca; class Bivalvia; order Pectinida; family Pectinidae; genus Argopecten; species Argopecten irradians. Next base: position 1,862,091 of record NC_091140.1, on the reverse strand, counting down.
GGCATAGGCAAACACCCTACAGTAAAATATTAAATAATAGGATTCAAAATCCAAGAAAATAGTTCTAAAATATGTTAATTCATTTTACCTTGTTTGACCAAGTTCAACATAACAGCTTCCTCTGTCTGTACCAAACTTGATTCTGATCTTCCTGTAGTCAAACGGCTGTCTTCCATCAATCCGCTGAAAAATACATTCTTTATTAGACTGAAATTTATATAACTGTATGAAAATCATTAAATCAAATATATAAAGGCAAACATGACAATTAATGTTCATCTCCCCCCTTTTTTATTTTGTGTTTTATTACAGAAAGTAACTCACAGTTACTAATTAAAAAATACACACCTGCAGACAATTAACAAGCTGAAAGACAGAAGTAACCGGCTGAGCCAAAATTTTTGATTTGAAGAAAGGAGAGAAGTGTTCTAGGAATGCACAGGGACTGATCATTGAGGATGACATGCTTTAAAATCACTTAATTAATTCAATTATTTCTGATTGTCTGATATTATATTCAAATTGATTTTCAGGTTGCGTTTGTTTCAGGATGTAATTGAACTGGCCATGTTTGTCTCATTTTAAGTTAAATTGGACCGTAACAGCTGTCAGATGAACACCTGCTGTCAGATGAACATTGTTCTGAATCTGTAATCAGGAGGGTGTGGCTATAGATATGATATTTTGAATTGTATTTTACATTTAGAACTGTTCGGATGGAATTTTAGATGCCAGTCATACTCTATCATGGTGTGGCATGAATGTCATGATGGAGTTACATGTAGATTATTTGTCATCGTCATCAGAGTTTATATGTTTGTAGATTAAACAAATTTATACAGTAAAATATGGTTATAAAAAACGTCTGGGGACCATACAGTAAAATATGGTTATAACAAACCTCTGGGGACCATACAGTAAAATATGGTTATAACAAACCTCTGGGGACCATACAGTAAAATATGGTTATAACAAACCTCTGAGGACCATACAGTAAAATATGGTTATAATAAACCTCTGAGGACCATACAGTAAAATATGGTTATAACAAACCTCTGAGGACCATACAGTAAAATATGGTTATAACAAACCTCTGAGGACCATACAGTAAAATATGGTTATAACAAACCTCTGAGGACCATACAGTAAAATATGGTTATAACAAACCTCTGAGGACCATACAGTAAAATATGGTTATAACAAACCTCTGGGGACCATACAGTGAAATATGGTTATAACAAACCTCTGGGGACCATACAGTAAAATATGGTTATAACAAACCTCTGGGGACCATACAGTAAAATATGGTTATAACAAACCTCTGAGGACCATACAGTAAAATATGGTTATAACAAACCTCTGAGGACCATACAGTAAAATATGGTTATAACAAACCTCTGGGGACCATACAGTAAAATATGGTTATAACAAACCTCTGGGACAATAAGTAAAATATGGTTATATAACAAACCTCTGGGGACCAATACAGTAAAATATGGTTATAACAAACCTCTGGAGACAATACAGTAAAATATGGTTATAACAAACCTCTGATGACCATACAGTAAAATATGGTTATAACAAACCTCTGAGGACCATAAAGTAAAATATGGTTATAACAAACCTCTGAGGACCATACAGTAAAATATGGTTATAACAAACCTCTGGGGACCATACAGTAAAATATGGTTATAACAAACCTCTGGGGACCATACAGTAAAATATGGTTATAACAAACCTCTGAGGACCATACAGTAAAATATGGTTATAACAAACCTCTGAGGACCATACAGTAAAATATGGTTATAACAAACCTCTGAGGACCATACAGTAAAATATGGTTATAACAAACCTCTGGGGACCATACAGTAAAATATGGTTATAACAAACCTCTGGGGACCATACAGTAAAATATGGATATAACAAACCTCTGAGGACCATACAGTAAAATATGGTTATAACAAACCTCTGAGGACCATACAGTAAAATATGGTTATAACAAACCTCTGGGGACCATACAGTAAAATATGGTTATAACAAACCTCTGGGGACCATACAGTAAAATATGGTTATAACAAACCTCTGGGGACCATACAGTAAAATATGGTTATAACAAACCTCTGGGGACCATACAGTAAAATATGGTTATAACAAACCTCTGAGGACCATACAGTAAAATATGGTTATAACAAACCTCTGAGGACCATACAGTAAAATATGGTTATAATAAACCTCTGAGGACCATACAGTAAAATATGGTTATAACAAACCTCTGAGGACCATACAGTAAAATATGGTTATAACAAACCTCTGAGGACCATACAGTAAAATATGGTTATAACAAACCTCTGGGGACCATACAGTAAAATATGGTTATAACAAACCTCTGGGGACCATACAGTAAAATATGGTTATAACAAACCTCTGAGGACCATACAGTAAAATATGGTTATAACAAATCTCTGAGGACCATACAGTAAAATATGGTTATAACAAACCTCTGGGGACCATACAGTAAAATATGGTTATAACAAACCTCTGAGGACCATACAGTAAAATATGGTTATAACAAACCTCTGAGGACCATACAGTAAAATATGGTTATAACAAACCTCTGGGACCATACAGTAAAATATGGTTATAACAAACCTCTGAGGACCATACAGTAAAATATGGTTATAACAAACCTCTGGGGACCATACAGTAAAATATGGTTATAACAAACCTCTGGGGACCATACAGTAAAATATGGTTATAACAAACTCTGGGGACCATACAGTAAAATATGGTTATAACAAACCTCTGAGGACCATACAGTAAAATATGGTTATAACAAACCTCTGAGGACCATACAGTAAAATATGGTTATAACAAACCTCTGAGGACCATACAGTAAAATATGGTTATAACAAACCTCTGAGGACCATACAGTAAAATATGGTTATAACAAACCTCTGGGGACCATACAGTAAAATATGGTTATAACAAACCTCTGAGGACCATACAGTAAAATATGGTTATAACAAACCTCTGGGGACCATACAGTAAAATATGGTTATAACAAACCTCTGGGGACCATACAGTAAAATATGGTTATAACAAACCTCTGAGGACCATACAGTAAAATATGGTTATAACAAACCTCTGAGGACCATACAGTAAAATATGGTTATAACAAACCTCTGGAGACAATAAAGTAAAATATGGTTATAACAAACCTCTGAGGACCATACAGTAAAATATGGTTATAACAAACCTCTGAGGACCATACAGTAAAATATGGTTATAACAAACCTCTGAGGACCATACAGTAAAATATGGTTATAACAAACCTCTGAGGACCATACAGTAAAATATGGTTATAATAAACCTCTGAGGACCATACAGTAAAATATGGTTATAACAAACCTCTGGGGACCATACAGTAAAATATGGTTATAACAAACCTCTGAGGACCATACAGTAAAATATGGTTATAACAAAACCTCTGAGGACCATACAGTAAAATATGGTTATAACAAACCTCTGAGGACCATACAGTAAAATATGGTTATAACAAACCTCTGGGGACCATACAGTAAAATATGGTTATAACAAACCTCTGAGGACCATACAGTAAAATATGGTTATAACAAACCTCTGAGGACCATACAGTAAAATATGGTTATAACAAACCTCTGAGGACCATACAGTAAAATATGGTTATAACAAACCTCTGAGGACCATACAGTAAAATATGGTTATAACAAACCTCTGAGGACCATACAGTACAATATGGTTATAACAAACCTCTGAGGACCATACAGTAAAATATGGTTATAACAAACCTCTGGGGACCATACAGTAAAATATGGTTATAACAAACCTCTGAGGACCATACAGTAAAATATGGTTATAACAAACCTCTGGGGACCATACAGTAAAATATGGTTATAACAAACCTCTGGGGACCATACAGTAAAATATGGTTATAACAAACCTCTGAGGACCATACAGTAAAATATGGTTATAACAAACCTCTGAGGACCATACAGTAAAATATGGTTATAACAAACCTCTGAGGACCATACAGTAAAATATGGTTATAACAAACCTCTGAGGACCATACAGTAAAATATGGTTATAACAAACCTCTGAGGACCATACAGTAAAATATGGTTATAACAAACCTCTGAGGATCATACAGTAAAATATGGTTATAAAAAACCTCTGAGGACCATACAGTAAAATATGGTTATAACAAACCTCTGAGGACCATACAGTAAAATATGGTTATAACAAACCTCTGGGGACCATACAGTAAAATATGGTTATAACAAACCTCTGAGGACCATACAGTAAAATATGGTTATAACAAACCTCTGAGGACCATACAGTAAAATATGGTTATAACAAACCTCTGAGGACCATACAGTAAAATATGGTTATAAAAAACCTCTGGGGACCATACAGTAAAATATGGTTATAACAAACCTCTGAGGACCATACAGTAAAATATGGTTATAACAAACCTCTGGGGACCATACAGTAAAATATGGTTATAACAAACCTCTGGGGACCATACAGTAAAATATGGTATAACAAACCTCTGAGGACCATACAGTAAAATATGGTTATAACAAACCTCTGAGGACCATACAGTAAAATATGGTTATAACAAACCTCTGAGGACCATACAGTAAAATATGGTTATAACAAACCTCTGAGGACCATACAGTAAAATATGGTTATAACAAACCTCTGAGGACCATACAGTAAAATATGGTTATAACAAACCTCTGGGGACCATACAGTAAAATATGGTTATAACAAACCTCTGAGGACCATACAGTAAAATATGGTTATAACAAACCTCTGAGGACCATACAGTAAAATATGGTTATAACAAACCTCTGGGGACCATACAGTAAAATATGGTTATAACAAACCTCTGAGGACCATACAGTAAAATATGGTTATAATAAACCTCTGAGGACCATACAGTAAAATATGGTTATAACAAACCTCTGAGGACCATACAGTAAAATATGGTTATAACAAACCTCTGAGGACCATACAGTAAAATATGGTTATAACAAACCTCTGAGGACCATACAGTAAAATATGGTTATAACAAACCTCTGAGGACCATACAGTAAAATATGGTTATAACAAACCTCTGGGGACCATACAGTAAAATATGGTTATAACAAACCTCTGAGGACCATACAGTAAAATATGGTTATAACAAACCTCTGGAGGACCATACAGTAAAATATGGTTATAACAAACCTCTGAGGACCATACAGTAAAATATGGTTATAACAAACCTCTGAGGACCATACAGTAAAATATGGTTATAACAAACCTCTGGAGACAATAAAGTAAAATATGGTTATTACAGTAAAATATGGTTATTACAAACCTCTGAGGACCATACAGTAAAATATGGTTATAACAAACCTCTGGGGACCATACAGTAAAATATGGTTATAACAAACCTCTGAGGACCATACAGTAAAATATGGTTATAACAAACCTCTGGGGACCATACAGTAAAATATGGTTATAACAAACCTCTGAGGACCATACAGTAAAATATGGTTATAACAAACCTCTGGGGACCATACAGTAAAATATGGTTATAACAAACCTCTGGGGACCATACAGTAAAATATGGTTATAACAAACCTCTGAGGACCATACAGTAAAATATGGTTATAACAAACCTCTGAGGACCATACAGTAAAATATGGTTATAACAAACCTCTGAGGACCATACAGTAAAATATGGTTATAACAAACCTCTGAGGACCATACAGTAAAATATGGTTATAACAAACCTCTGGGGACCATACAGTAAAATATGGTTATAACAAACTCTGAGGACCATACAGTAAAATATGGTTATAACAAACCTCTGAGGGACCATACAGTAAAAATATGGTTATAACAAACCTCTGGGGACCATACAGTAAAATATGGTTATAACAAACCTCTGGGGACCATACAGTAAAATATGGTTATAACAAACCTCTGGGGACCATACAGTAAAATATGGTTATAACAAACCTCTGGGGACCATACAGTAAAATATGGTTATAACAAACCTCTGGGGACCATACAGTAAAATATGGTTATAACAAACCTCTGGGGACCATACAGTAAAATATGGTTATAACAAACCTCTGGGACATACAGTAATATGGTTATAACAACCTCTGGGGACATACAGTAAAATATGGTTATAACAAACCTCTGGGGACCATACAGTAAAATATGGTTATAACAAACCTCTGGGGACCATACAGTAAAATATGGTTATAACAAACCTCTGGGGACCATACAGTAAAATATGGTTATAACAAACCTCTGAGGACCATACAGTAAAATATGGTTATAACAAACCTCTGGGGACCATACAGTAAAATATGGTTATAACAAACCTCTGGGGACCATACAGTAAAATATGGTTATAACAAACCTCTGGGGACCATACAGTAAAATATGGTTATAACAAACCTCTGGGGACCATACAGTAAAATATGGTTATAACAAACCTCTGAGGACCATACAGTAAAATATGGTTATAACAAACCTCTGGGGACCATACAGTAAAATATGGTTATAACAAACCTCTGGGGACCATACAGTAAAATATGGTTATAACAAACCTCTGAGGACCATACAGTAAAATATGGTTATAACAAACCTCTGAGGACCATACAGTAAAATATGGTTATAATAAACCTCTGAGGACCATACAGTAAAATATGGTTATAACAAACCTCTGGGGACCATACAGTAAAATATGGTTATAACAAACCTCTGGAGACAATAAAGTAAAATATGGATATAACAAACCTCTGGAGACCATACAGTAAAATATGGTTATAACAAACCTCTGGGGACCATACAGTAAAATATGGTTATAACAAACCTCTGGAGACAATACAGTAAAATATGGTTATAACAAACCTCTGGGACCATAAAGTAAAATATGGTTATAACAAACCTCTGAGGACCATACAGTAAAATATGGTTATAACAAACCTCTGGGGACCATACAGTAAAATATGGTTATAACAAACCTCTGAGGACCATACAGTAAAATATGGTTATAACAAACCTCTGAGGACCATACAGTAAAATATGGTTATAACAAACCTCTGGGGACCATACAGTAAAATATGGTTATAACAAACCTCTGGGGACCATACAGTAAAATATGGTTATAACAAACCTCTGGGGACCATACAGTAAAATATGGTTATAACAAACCTCTGGGGACCATACAGTAAAATATGGTTATAACAAACCTCTGAGGACCATACAGTAAAATATGGTTATAACAAACCTCTGGGGACCATACAGTAAAAATATGGTTATAACAAACCTCTGAGGACCATACAGTAAAATATGGTTATAACAAACCTCTGAGGACCATACAGTAAAATATGGTTATAACAAACCTCTGAGGACCATACAGTAAAATATGGTTATAACAAACCTCTGAGGACCATACAGTAAAATATGGTTATAACAAACCTCTGAGGACCATACAGTAAAATATGGTTATAACAAACCTCTGGAGACAATAAAGTAAAATATGGTTATAACAAACCTCTGGAGACAATAAAGTAAAATATGGTTATAACAAACCTCTGAGGACCATACAGTAAAATATGGTTATAACAAACCTCTGGGGACCATACAGTAAAATATGGTTATAACAAACCTCTGAGGACCATACAGTAAAATATGGTAAAAAACCTCTGAGGATCATACAGTAAAATATGGTTATAACAAACCTCTGGGGACCATACAGTAAAATATGGTTATAACAAACCTCTGAGGACCATACAGTAAAATATGGATATAACAAACCTCTGGGGACCATACAGTAAAATATGGTTATAACAAAACCTCTGGGGACCATACAGTAAAAATATGGATATAACAAACCTCTGAGGACCATACAGTAAAATATGGTTATAACAAACCTCTGGGGACCATACAGTAAAATATGGTTATATAACAAACCTCTGAGGGACCATACAGTAAAATATGGTTATAACAAAACCTCTGAGGACCATACAGTAAAATATGGTTATAACAAACCTCTGGGACCATACAGTAAAATATGGTTATAACAAACCGCTGAGGACCATACAGTAAAATATGGTTATAACAAACCTCTGAGGACCATACAGTAAAATATGGTTATAACAAACCTCTGGGGACCATACAGTAAAATATGGTTTACAAACCTCTGAGGACCATACAGTAAAATTATGGTTATAACAAACCTCTGGAGACAATAAAGTAAAATATTGATATAACAAACCTCTGGAGACATAAGTACCATACAGTACAATATGGTTATAACAAACCTCTGAGGACCATACAGTAAAATATGGTTTTAACAAACCTCTGAGGACCATACAGTAAAATAGGGTTATAACAAACCTCTGAGGACCATACAGTAAAATATGGTTATAACAAACCTCTGGGGACCATACAGTGAAATATGGTTATATATAAACAAACATCAGGGGATCATATAGTGAAATTTGATCAAAACAAAACCTCTGCAGACCTTACAGTAAAATACGGTTATAACAAACCTCTGGGGACCTACAAAATTAATTGTTATATGCAGGAAGGGGAATCAAAATTACTGTTAAACTGTTAACTTACAAACCATGAATTCATAAGCATGTTCGTTATAAATGTGTTTGCTGTAAATCAGCATATTTAGGAAAGGTATGTTTTTATGTGCTCACAGAGTTCATTTATATAAAAGAGAAAGGGTCCAAGTACTGTTCCTTGAGGACATCAGAGGGTACAGGAGCAGTAATAGGGATATTATTAGTTACACATTTTGTTAGTGACCTAATACGGAAAAATATGGGGTCTAAAATAAAATTGTATCAGGCGAGGCGAAAATTAATCTAATTTAAAATACCCACTGTGGTGGTATAAGGGTCTTGTATTTCTTTGAGGGTAATGACTTTAAAAAGGAGGAAAGGGTTGTAGTGGGATTTGACTTGGTCAATCATCGATGACCCGGTAGCTCAGTGATACAGGAGCCTGGTGTTTGGAGGTCGCAAGTTTGAATCCCAGTCTGGCCTCTACATTTTCTCCTCTCCTGTTACAATAATATTTAGATAACTATGTAAAGGGACAATTCAGTCTAAGACAACATTAAAATTTGTACATATATCGGACAACCACAGTTTTAATGGAAATTAGATCAGTTGGTTTTAATGTGATATGCCAGAAAAGCCTATGGTGGTGAAATGCATGTGAAATGTTCAAACTCGCTCGCTGTCCGCCATTACACATTGTGGTTGAACACTTGTATGCCGAACCCTGTCCCTTGCTTGTAGAGTAAAGCAACTTATGTCTAGAACTGCTCAAATCACTCTGACAGTAGTGTGTTTACCTTTTTAGGTGAATTGTCTAGCCTAAAAATCATTCTTTCACCTCCTCGCTATTAGGTAGCATATTTGTTTAAGGTTCGTGACTTAGGCTCAGGTATGGGTACAGCGTACATATTGTACCTGCTGAATCGTATTGATCAACGATTTGTAATTACAATGGTATCAATTAAAATACTAAGCACTGACGTGGAATTTGTCAATATTTTGTGTTATATGTTTCATAAGAAATATAGAACAATACATTTATGCCACATTTTGCTTCTTGGTTATGTAAAAGAATTAGTCTGAGTGAATTGTCCCTTTAAGGTTTTAATGTTTTTTTTTTTATCTTGATTTAAAATTAGAACATCAATCACCTATGCATACGGATGAGCACGTGTACTGTATACAAACATATAGAGACCCAAATGTGTAAGGTGTATATTTCTAGAGACATATATAATAGATAAGTAACACCGATTGTAGATCTATTACCTTCTTTTGAATGACAGCTTGTCTGATGAATTCACGCTCACAATTCGACAAAGGTGTGTCACGCATAATGTGTATTACAAATGTTTATACATGAGTATGATCCCACAACACACAACACGTGAGTCCAGTTTCAGTTTCAAAACGAGGCGCACTTCCTGGTGTAGGCTATTTTTAACTCTCACATTGAAGAGCTGCCCGAGGAACCTCAGGGATGCAAAACTGTCACAGCATAAGAATGTCTTCTACTATCATCACAAAGTGCACGATTGTAAATTATTAATAAGCACCAACACATTATGACAAACAGACAAGATCTTACTGACTTCGGAAACAGATTCGAAGGTAAGTGAGCTGAAATGCCCGGCGTCCATCTCGCCTGATCTGCTGTAGCTGATGTAGCCGGCGGGTTAGCTGTGATTGATCTGTATCGATCGGGAACGTGACATTATCGCCACTGGTCACCTATATCATTAGTACTAGCAGGGTCACAAGGTTCTTTTGTTGGGTTGATTACAGTATTTTTTTCTGCGCTGTTCAACTTCACAGTGTTTAGTATTGTACTACATTACATGACATGACACCTGCACACTCGAAGCTCATGGACATGAGAGTACACACACTAAAACCACACACACAATGTGTATATAACATTGTAATGTATGTATACTAATCAATGCTTCCAATAATCACCCACCTTTTGGCATGTTTTATATCAAATGTGCTAAACGCTTGAGGCTGTTGATTTATTAATAGTCATGTAGAATGTAAATTGATTGTTGATATTCTTTGTAAGAAATGTATTCTTAGTGAGAATCTTTGATTATGGAATATTTGTCACGTACAAAAACATTCTGGCTCACTGAGTCAATAAAAATTATGCTGACCAACTAATATGAATGCTTGGGTCACTCTAATATATCACCTAGTGTCCCTAATGTGTCACTGGTAAGAGTTGGGGCTCAACTGAGTTATTAACACATGCTGGTAATACTGACAAATAATGACGACCCATTAAGTCACTGATAAGTGATGGCAACCCACTGAGTCACTGACAAGTGATGGCGACCCACTGAGTCACTGACAAGTGATGGCGACCCACTTAGTCACTGACAAGTGATGGCGACCCACTGAGTCACTGACAAGTGATGGCGACCCACTGAGTCACTGAGAAGTGATAGCAACCCACTGAGTCCACTGACAAGTGATGGCGACCCACTGAGTCACTGACAAGTGATGGCGACCCACTGAGTCACTGACAAGTGATGGCGACCCACTGAGTCGCTGACAAGTGATGGCGACCCACTGAGTCACTGAGAAGTGATGGCGACCCACTGAGTCACTGACAAGTGATGGCGACCCACTTAGTCACTGACAAGTGATGGTGACCCACTGAGTCACTGATAAGTGATGGCAACCCACTGAGTCACTGACAAGTGATGGCGACCCACTGAGTCACTGACAAGTGATGGCGACCCACTGAGTCACTGACAAGTGATGGTGACCCACTGAGTCACTGAGAAGTGATGGCAACCCACTGAGTCACTGACAAGTGTTGGCGACCCACTGAGTCACTGAGAAGTGATGGCGACCCACTGAGTCACTGACAAGTGATGGCGACCCACTGAGTCACTGACAAGTGATGGCGACCCACTTAGTCACTGACAAATGATGGTGTCCCACTGAGTCACTGACAAGTGATGGCGACCCACTTAGTCACTGACAAGTGATGGCGACCCACTGAGTCACTGACAAGTGATGGCGACCCACTTAGTCACTGACATGTGATGGCGACCCACTGAGTCACTGACAAGTGATGGCGACCCACTGAGTCACTGACAAGTGATGGCGACCCACTGAGTCACTGACAAGTGATGGCGACCCACTGAGTCACTGACAAGTGATGGCGACCCACTGAGTCACTGACAAGTGATGGTGACCCACTGAGTCACTGAGAAGTGATGGCAACCCACTGAGTCACTGACAAGTGATGGCGACCCACTGAGTCACTGACAAGTGATGGCGACCCACTGAGTCACTGACAAGTGATGGCGACCCACTGAGTCACTGACAAGTGATGGCGACCCACTGAGTCACTGACAAGTGATGGCGACCCACTGAGTCACTGACAAGTGATGGCGACCCACTGAGTCACTGACAAGTGATGGCGACCCACTGAGTCACTGACAAGTGATGGCGACCCACTGAGTCACTGACAAGTGATGGTGACCCACTGAGTCACTGACAAGTGATGGCGACCCACTGAGTCACTGACAAGTGATGGCGACCCACTGAGTCACTGACAAGTGATGGCGACCCACTGAGTCACTGACAAGTGATGGCGACCCACTGAGTCACTGACAAGTGATGGCGACCCACTGAGTCACTGACAAGTGATGGTGACCCACTGAGTCACTGACAAGTGATGGCGACCCACTGAGTCACTGACAAGTGATGGTGACCCACTGAGTCACTGACAAGTGATGGCAACCCACTGAGTCACTGACAAGTGATGGCGACCCACTGAGTCACTGACAAGTGATGGTGACCCACTGAGTCACTGACAAGTGATGGCAACCCACTGAGTCACTGACAAGTGATGGCGACCCACTGAGTCACTGACAAGTGATGGCGACCCACTGAGTCACTGACAAGTGATGGCGACCCACTGAGTCACTGACAAGTGATGGCGACCCACTGAGTCACTGACAAGTGATGGCGACCCACTGAGTCACTGACAAGTGATGGCGACCCACTTAGTCACTGACAAGTGATGGCGACCCACTGAGTCACTGACAAGTGATGGCGACCCACTGAGTCACTGACAAGTGATGGCGACCCACTGAGTCACTGACAAGTGATGGCGACACCACTGAGTCACTGACAAGTGATGGCGACCCACTGAGTCACTGACAAGTGATGGCGACCCACTGAGTCACTGACAAGTGATGGCGACCCACTGAGTCACTGACAGTGGACCACTAGTGCTGGTGACCCACTGAGTCACTGACAAGTGCTGGTGACCCACTGAGTCACTGACAAGTGATGGTGACCACTGAGTCACTGACAAGTGATGGCAACCCACTGAGTCAGTGACAAGTGATGGTGACCCACTTAGTCACTGACAAGTGATGGCAACCCACTGAGTCACTGAGAAGTGATGGTAACCCATTGAGTCACTGAGAAGTGATGGTGACCCACTGAATCACTCACAAGTGATGCTGACACACTGAGTCACTGAGAAGTGATGACGACCCACTGAGTCACTGACAAGTGATGGCGAACCACTGAGTCACTGACAAGTGATGGTGACCCACTGAGTCACTGATAAGTGATGGCGACCCACTAAGTCACTGACAAGTGATGGCAACCTTCTGAGTCACTGAGAAGTGATGACGACCCACTGAGTCACTGACAAGTGATGGCGACACCACACTGATGCGACCCATAGTCACTAACAAGTGATAGCGACCCAATGAGTCACTGACAAGTGATGGCGACCCACTGAGTCACTGACAAGTGATGGCGACCCACTGAGTCACTGACAAGTGATGGCGACCCACTGAGTCACTGACAAGTGATGGTGATCCACTGAGTCACTGAGAAGTGATAGTGACCCACTGAGTCACTGACAAGTGATGGTGACCTACTGAGTCACTGAAAAGTGATAGTGACCCACTGAGTCACTGAAAAGTGATGGCGACCCACTTAGTAGTACTGTAATTTGATACAGTGGTGATATGACTTTCCAGGAAATATATTATTAAATAAATAATTTGGCCACATGCATTGGAAGGAAGTCTACCCCTGAGAGGGCATTGAACTTTAAAGATAGTGTTTATATGATCAGCATTATAAATAATTATATAATGTACCACTGTGCCAGAGTTATAACCTTGTTGTATAGTTGAGAACTGTAAATTGGCTGATTTAGGTTGGTTATTGAAGAATGGTAAGTTTGTGTTGTGTTGTACAGGAGAAGCTATCCTGTAGTTATAGAGAATGGGCCACTGTCTGTTTGTAACAACTACTGCGTTAAAAACCCTCAGATCTAAATGTAAACTTATTGTTTACAGCTTAAGAGGAGTAGTATTAGATTTGAGTATACAGTTAGTAGCTGATGAGCCAGCTCTACAGACTGTAGGGACCAGCTATACATCTCTTGACCTAATTACTTAACCTCTATTACCACTCTACTCAAATATGCCAAGGATTTTCTCTATCTCATTATAAACAGGAAACAAACACAATGTTTTCAGGGAAAAATATCTATCTGCATGAAGGGATATCTATCTGTGAAAATGCCACTTATCAAATTTGAGGAAATTTTTTATATTTTTATAACACAAATTTAATAAATGAATTCAAGAGTTTGAGGCTATGCTAAAAGTGCCTGTAGGAATAGCTAGGTTGGAGGGAGATAGATATAGGGCATTACTATATTTACATCAATTCATAGAGTGTTTTAGGGTAGGGATATAAGAAAGAGCTTAAATATATAGAATCTAGTTGTTTAGGAGTATATGTATATAGAGTGTTTTAGGGTAAGGGATATAAGAAAGAGCTTAAATATATAGAATCTAGTTGTTTAGGAGTATATATATATATATAGAGTGTTTTAGGGTAAGGGATATAAGAAAGAGCTTTATATAGAATCTAGTTGTTTAGGGGTATAAGTGTTTACAGTATACCATGACACAATCTCTTCAGATGCATGATGCTAATTTTGAAGAATTCAAGTTGAGAAAACAATTATTGCATTCATAAAGGTAGATATATTAGACTGCATCTCAATAAAAATGTAACTCAATTGCAGAATGGAAGCATTATGTTTTTATGGCTATAAGTGAATGCATCAATATTTTCACCCTATAGACCATTTCCTAGAACATGTAATGGTGTGTATATAGAGGTGCTGGAGTAAGGTCAATATAAAACACAATCAAATCCCCACAAGGAAGTATTACTTGATGTTATGATCACGTGAAGGTTGAGTTAGATTTTAGCCCAGGGATATTTGTGTGAGAAGACAGTGACCTGAGGGAGGAATTAGCCAGTGTTTTGTGGTATATACCACAGGACATAGCGCTGCCTGAATCATTATAGACCACAGTCTGTAAAAGGATCTGTACATGTGATGGTTATATATAGTGGAGTAGTGACAGATTCTACAGCGGATTACATGTCAACATTCTATAGTGGATTACAGCTTTCCGTCTGTGTATAAATTCTGTTTTTTCTATACTTCCACACCTGGTAAGATGAACATTTACTTTTCGTCCTCTCCTTCAATTGTTTGTTTAACGTGTTGTATTTTAATCAATATTGATGAGTTGTAGATGATGTATGGTTTATCCTGTTGCCATTCTGTACAAATATGGTCATATAGGAATCTTGCTTGTTTCCATGGCTACAGCACTGATAAGCTTGGATTTGTATTGAATATGGTGGACTCATCTATTTTATACCTTTGGTAATCCATAGTGACTATACCTGTACACATCTTTACATGACCAATATGTTCTAACATCTTTACCATTATACTTATAGACTAGAAGTACTGTGCCATGTCGTTAATATTGTTGTGAATATTATTTCCATCATATTGGGCAATTTTAATGTTCACAAGTTGTCCTATATCTTTCTGTATTAGAATAACAACCAATATTGAGGAGTTAGTACAGTTGTTGATGTCAGGGTTTATCCTCTATAAAACCTATATTGATAGCTAATTAATAGTCATATCAAAATGTGTTTTGTATGACAGCAGCTCTAGCTAGGAATTAAATTAAAGATGGTGGTTGGTGTTTTACAATAGTGATAGGTCTTTGTTATGTGTAATGGTCACTTGTAGATATTCAGTATGTGTCCATGAGACACCTTTAAAATTACTTTTGGTAGACTAAATATGAGGTACTGATATTACCATCAAATTAGTCTACTTCATCATTCACCCATCAGCCAATCTTTATAAATCAGAATCACAACCAATATACACAAACAATCTATATACATTATATATGGTTTATAAAATCTGTACATTGATGGCCATATCAGATTTTCATCTGTTTCCATGGCAACAATTCTGTATAAGCTAGCTGGAGATTAAATTGAATATGTATGGGTATTGCTGTGTTTTCATTCGGTATATAAAACCACTGACATATGGTCAATATTCAACAACTGCCCCATGTAGGATTTTGAACCAAAAGGTGGAAGTCTAGTGATATTTTATTTAAATCAGACTTGTAATTATGCTCCACAACTCTCTGTACATTTCAGTGTATAGTACAGCATTAGAATGACAACTCTAATTTTAATTACGGTAAACAAATTTTCTACTGCGACTACTAAATTTCACAATTTACATTTAAAAACATTTTCGTAGAGATTAAGTTTGGCGGATTTCAAATTAAATGGAGATATCTTTGAATGCTATTGTGCAAGAATGGTCGAAGATATTATTGTACGGAAATAAACTTTTGTGAATTTGTGAGTTTATTGCGAAAAATCACTCGCGAAAGTAAGTTGGTTTACAGTAGATAGGTAGGTAGTGTTTTGTGTGGACACCTTCATGTGATCTATGTGGTAATGATCAACCTCGTCATTAACGACCCTGCTCGCCTCCCATTGAACTATCATTATACAGACTTTACGTAACAATTCACAATAGTCCTTTTGTAAATACATGTGTATTGATTATTAGCTGGTGACACAATGGGCAGTGTAATATACTTTGTGTCTGACTGTGTTCTATTTAGTATGAATATCTGTACTATCTGAAGTAGCTGGGGGTGGTAGTGTGTGGACGTAATGTAATTATTGATAATTTCCTTCTGGCATCTCTCTTTGGTGAACCGTCAGGCCTCTATTATCAGAAATATTAGTTTCTAAGCTTGAACACTGCTCTATGATTGTATTCATTGATTTTATAGTTCTCTGGGAGATTTGTACGTTTAGCCATATCTGTATAAAACTTCAAGCTGTTATATAGCTAAAGTCGACGTCCATGTAAGGAGCCTCTTTAAATAATGCAAAAATGTACTTTGTGCCAAATGTGTGTTTTAAGATAAACATTATAGGGGTGATTGAGTTGTATCATCTGGATGTCTGCCCTTTCAGTGACATTTCCTGGGGATGTTGGAGGATTTGTTTGGTGTGCATCTGGATCAAACCTTATTATTATAGCAACTTGATTTCACTTTTCCATGTCTATAGCATTTTCACAGTGAATTAAAAAGTTCAATTGCACATGTGCATGCATTTAGAACATTTTTGTGGTTATTTTTTAACGAGATTTCTAAGTACCTGCAAAACATGTGAAATTTAATGGTTTACATCTAAGTTGGTTTAATAAGGTTTTACTGTGTATACTAGAGTATAGTGGTACTACACTAGCCCTGTCACAACATGGAGATCAAGCTCTGTACTTAATGTTGTATACAAGCTGGACACACATATCCTCTAAGGATTTAATACAAATACCAGCATCTTATTAACCTGCTCACACTATCATCAATCCACCTAAATCATACATGTGACTCCAGAGTTGGAGAGATGTCAGAATTAAATGTTTATTTTGGTCAACATCTTATAAAAATTCAGGGACATTTCAGGATGTGACAGGTTTAAGAGATGGAGAAAAGCTGGAAAAATTAGAGAAATACTGCCAACCTACATTTAATACCTCACAACTGTCCCACTTGGGTTTCAAACTCACGACCTATAGGTGGAGGATTAACTAGTCTAGAGGTAATACGTCTGGATATATCATAACTATTAGCTTTAAGGCCACCAGATACGTAGCTCATGTGAGAATTAAGAGATCAACCAAAAAATACTTCAGAATATGTTTGTAACATAGTTACCACAAAAATGATTAATCTAAGTTGCCATAGTGATACAAAGAGTAAATTAATTAAGAGGTAATAGTTGATGTAATCACCTACATAAGCTCCACTTGTACATACCTGGACCTTTGTTATAGTTTATATTGACCTACAATGCCCCTGATAATGAACCTATCCTACCTAACATACCTTTGTAATAGGATAAAAAGGGTAAAACTTTTCATGTCCTACCCAACCCCTAGTCTGATACACAAAACCCTCCATTATCTACATACACCTAACTTCGACCTTTTCTGACCTTACAATACATGTGTGTACAGCTGGTGTTCTTTGTCTTTAATCATTTTATTTCCCTTTTATCTTTTTTTTCTTGGCAATTGGTAATTTCAGTCTGGTAATTTCCTATTCACAACTGCCTCATAATTTGAGACTTTGCCAGCATTATTGAAAAGTTCCACTCAGTAGTGCTATTACTATACTATCTGCATGGTTACATTAGAACACATCTCAATATAAGATGCTCGTGATCGCTGTAGACCAACTAGGGGGAGATAATTCAGCTATATATCTAATTATCAGAACTATAGGGAGCCTCAATATAAGATGCTCGTGATCGCTGTAGACCAACTAGGGGGAGATAATTCAGTTATATATCTAATTATCAGAACTAAAGGGCAGCCTCAATATAAGATGCTCGTGACCGCTGTAGACCAACTAGGGGGAGATAAATCAGCTTTAGATCTAATTATCAGAACTATAGGTCAGCCTCAATATAAGATGCTCGTGATCGCTGTAGACCAACTAGGGGGAGATAATTCAGTTATATATCTAATTATCAGAACTAAAGGGCAGCCTCAATATAAGATGCTCGTGACCGCTGTAGACCAACTAGGGGGAGATAAATCAGCTTTAGATCTAATTATCAGAACTATAGGTCAGCCTCAATATAAGATGCTTGTGATCGCTGTAGACCAACTAGGGGGAGATAATTCAGCTTTAGATCTAATTATCAGAACTAAAGGGCAGCCTCAATATAAGATGCTCGTGATCGCTGTAGACCAACTAGGGGGAGATAATTCAGCTTTAGATCTAATTATCAGAACTATAGGGCAGCCTCAATATAAGATGCTTGTGATAGCTGTAGACCAACTAGGGGGAGATAATTCAGCTATATATCTAATTATCGGAACTATAGGGCAGCAGACTCTTTGTGGCAGTGGTGATGGAGTTCAAGGTCATGAAAAAGTCCAAACTTTGTTAATTATAGGGCCCTGCATCAATTGGCTATGTATACAGCATACAGAATTGAATAAAGTTGAATTGTATGTACTGCTTTGTTGTAAATATCGGTGGGAAATTCATATGTTTATTGTCAGCCTTGATTTAGCAAGTGTTATTTATTACAGAATATTGATCTTTGGCCATATATATATGATTTGCAGATCAGAGGCATCAACAGTTTATTTCATTGGTTGTTCTCACAGTTTGTCAAGTCTGAGGTTGTTCTGTTTGTACACTGTTGATTTTAGTGATTTTAAATAAGACACACTATACCATATTGACGTGAAGAAGTAGTCCCAGATATTGCCAGAGGTCCATTTCACCATCTTTAGTAAGTGACGTGCGTGTTGCATGTTATTGGTTCACCAAGGTTGTTCAATCTACGACCACAAAATAACTTCCATATCCTCCTCGCAGTTTGTCTGTCAGGAACATATCCTTACTCTCAACTTTAGTGTGTGAATCTGTCAGTGTACGACATGGAAAGGAAATAGAACACTTACTCTGTGGTTTGTGTGTGTTGATGGTGTAGACTTCTCCCAGATACAGTGGCTGAATTGTGGGAGACAGACAACAATATTTGGTAAGTAAACACACAGGGAGCCAAGTGGTGTGGGGGATGAGTAGGAATAAACACACAGGGAGCCAAGTGGTGTGGGGGATGAGTAGGAATAAACACACAGGGAGCCAAGTGGTGTGGGGGATGAGTAGGAATAAACACACAGGGAGCCAAGTGGTGTGGGGGATGAGTAGGAATAAACACACAGGGAGCCAAGTGGTGTGGGGGATGAGTAGGAATAAACACACAGGGAGCCAAGTGGTGTGGGGGATGAGTAGGAATAAACACACAGGGAGCCAAGTGGTGTGGGGGATGAGTAGGAATAAACACACAGGGAGCCAAGTGGTGTGGGGGATGAGTAGGAATAAACACACAGGGAGCCAAGTGGTGTGGGGGATGAGTAGGAATAAACACACAGGGAGCCAAGTGGTGTGGGGGATGAGTAGGAATAAACACACAGGGAGCCAAGTGGTGTGGGGGATGAGTAGGAATAAACACACAGGGAGCCAAGTGGTGTGGGGGGATGAGTAGGAATAAACACACAGGGAGCCAAGTGGTGTGGGGGATGAGTAGGAATAAACACACAGGGAGCCAAGTGGTGTGGGGGATGAGTAGGAATAAACACCAGATAACACATAGTGAAGGAGATAGAGAGACAAATAAAAGATATTGAAAGATTTTGTTAAGGAGACAATGAAAGAGAATGAAAGATTAATTCAAATATAGAGGGATAATATTTAATGGAGATAGAGAAACATGGATAGGAATACCATATTGCCGTTTTGTCATGGAGGATAATGTTCTAAAGCATTATAATACCTGTATAAATTTCTGTATTAGGGTGAGTTTGGCTGTCTTACTCAGCTCGCTGTTATCAAAAATGTTTAATGATACAAGTTTACATCTTATTGTGCATACTATGAATTCCAGTAGTTGGTAGTTTTCCCAATAGAAATTACTTGAAATCTTGGCTGAATTCCCAAAATACACCATATTCCTGGACCTTCCCTCTTGAATCTACTTCATGTTGGCTTGAAGCTCAAAAGAAGTGTCTTTACTGAATTATCTCCCTTTACCCATGTTATCTCCCCTGTCCCTTTATTATGCCGCCAAATTTGTACCACAATCACCTTAAAATTACTGAACTGAATAACACTTATAAAAAACCAACAATGAACAAACAAGATGATAGACAATGAGGAAATAAACCTCAATCTGTGTATTATTACTTGTATGTAGTTTTGTATTCCTGTCTCTGGACACGTTCCATTTTATCTATCTTAATACATTTTCATGATACGCTTGTCCTTCTGAGAAGGTTATTGTCTTTTAGAGCAGAATCTTAATCAAATCTTAATCAAGTCAGGTGTCTAGTCAGGTGTCTAGTCAGGTGTCTAGTCAGGAGTAAAACATTGCAGACGATCGATACCTGATGAGAAATGTGATGATAGAACAGGATCCTCATTCCATAATGTTACTGAGATTCTGTGACGATCGATACCTGATGAGAAATGTGACAATAGAACAGGATCCTCATTCCATAATGTTACTGAGATTCTGTGACGATCGATACCTGATGAGAAATGTGACGATAGAACAGGATCCTCATTCCATAATGTTACTGAGATTCTGTGACGATCGATACCTGATGAGAAATGTGATGATAGAACAGGATCCTCATTCCATAATGTTACTGAGATTCTGTGACGATCGATACCTGATGAGAAATGTGACGATAGAACAGGATCCTCATTCCATAATGTTACTGAGATTCTGTGACGATCGATACCTGATGAGAAATGTGATGATAGAACAGGATCCTCATTCCATAATGTTACTGAGATTCTGTGACAGGTACTTGGTGAACTTCTGACAGATTCTATTAATGTACAGTTTCTCATTTACAGACAGTCTAATATCTAAAGGTATAAAACACAGTGTCTCTATTTATGTGTTTCCAGCCTCTGTAGCTATGAGTGAAGGTGGACTGTTGTGTCCAGTATGTGTGAAGGTGGACTGTTGTGTCCAGTAGACTGTTGTGTCCAGTATGTGTGAAAGTGGACTATTGTGTCCAGTAGACTGTTGTGTCCAGTATATATCATCAGGTTGAGATGGTAGTAGAGCCGGTAGATGGACACACATGTATTGATTTTCTGGCTATCTATATAGTTGTTGTCCAGTTGTATCTGGAGAAAGGATGAGGAAGCTAATAAACAGTTTGACAGAATGTATAATTCAATCTTGATTTCCTGCAGCAGACACGTGTTGTGTAGTCCCATCATATCTTAGTTAGGGATCAAACATCTTACAGGTGTGCTGAATGGCAACACATTTATAATGAACTTGATGTAAAGTTTGTTCATTCAAACTCTTTCAGTTGGTCAAAAACAAAGTATTGGTTAAATATCATGATATAATTGTGATTCCCTGATTTTGATTTCACTAGTTCCTCAATCACCCTACATATCACAAGGTAACTGACACCAGGAACCCACTTAAATACCTAAAACTTATATAAATACTTATGTATAAATACCTAAAAACTTGTATAAATACTTATATAAAAAACCTTTATATAAATACCTAAAAACTTGTATAAATACTCATATAAAAAACCTCATATAAATACCTGAATACTTATATAAATACCTTTATATAAATACCTAAAAACTTGTATAAATACTTATATAAAAAACCTTTATATAAATACCTAAAAACTTGTATAAATACTCATATAAAAAACCTTTATATAAATACCTGAATACTTGTATAAATACCTTTATATAAATACCTAAATACTAAATACCTAAATACTAATATAAATAACCTGAATACTTATATAAATAACCTCAACACTTACATAAATACCTAAATACTCATATGTATACCTAAATACTCATATGAATACCTAAATACTCATATGAATACCTAAATACTTATATAAATACCTAAATACTTATATAAATACCTAAATACTTATATAAATACCTAAATACTTATATAAATACCTAAATACTTATATAAATAACCTAAATACTTATATAAATAACCTCAATACTTACATAAATACCTAAATACTTATATGAATACCTAAATACCTTTATATAAATACCTTTATGTAAATACCCTAAATACTGTGTTACTCAATTGATATATCAATAGATCATATGGGAATTAATGATATTGAACTCCAGGGTCTGCAAATTTCAGTCTTACTAAGGAACAAAATAAAGTAAACATAGAAGAGAAAAGGATACTTTCCATCAACCATATAACAGCATTCATATGTATGCTTCTTAATTATTGAATATGAAATTGTTTATAAATATTTGGATGACGCGATGTATTAAGACTATGTTATATAAAGGGAGATAACTCTAATCATCTTCCCAACAATACATGCAATGATGTTGTATTTACCTAATTTCTTTCATAATCTTATTATAACAAGTTATACTAGTTTTATTTTAGGTTATGTGAATTAAGAGAAACAAATTGTTCTCAATGTGTTTTGCTTTATTACATATAATAATGAAGGGGATATAATGACAGATGTAATTTTTGGAAAGATTCCCCGTGTTGGGCCCCCCAGGGTATTGATTTTCTTGTGTGTTGGTATTGATCTTGGGTCTGCCATTATATTGTACAAGCTACCATAATAGTGCAGTCACATTCAGAGGCTGAGTCTGCAGGTACTGTCCACAAAGTTCTCCTAATGGGTCTACTGGCCACAAAGTTCGACTCCTGATGGCTCTACTAGCCACAAAGTTCTACTCCTGATGGGTTTGTTGACCACAAAGTTTTACTCCTGATAGGTCTACTGGCCACAAAGTTCTACTCCTGATGGGTCTACTTGCCACAAAGTTATATTCCTGATGGGTCTACTTGCCACAAAGTTATATTCCTGATGGGTCTTCTGGCCACAACGTTCTACTCCTGATGGGTCTACTAGCCACAAAGTTCTACTCCTGATGGGTTTGTTGACCACAAAGTTTTACTCCTGATAGGTCTACTGGCCACAAAGTTCTACTCCTGATGGGTCTACTTGCCACAAAGTTATATTCCTGATGGGTCTACTTGCCACAAAGTTATATTCCTGATGGGTCTTCTGGCCACAACGTTCTACTCCTGATGGGTCTACTTGCCACAAAGTTATATTCCTGATGGGTCTACTGGCCACAAAGTTCTACTCCTGATGGCTCAACTGGCCACAAAGGTATACTCCTGATGGGTCTACTGGCCACAAAGTTGTACTCCTGATGGGTCTACTGGCTACAAAGTTGTACTCCTGATGGGTCTACTGGCCGCAAAGTTCTACTCCTGATTAGTCTACTAGCCACAAAGTTGTACTCCTGATGAGTCTACTTGCCACAAAGTTGTACTCCTGATGGGTCTACTTGCCACAAAGTTGTACTCCTGATGGGTCTACTGGCCACAATGTTCTACTCCTGATGGGTCTACTGGCCGCAAAGTTCTACTCCTGATTAGTCTACTGGCCGCAAAGTTCTACTCCTGATGGGTCTACTTGCCACAAAGTTATACTTCTGATGGGTCTACTTGCCACAAAGTTCTACTCCTGATGGGTCTACTAGCCACAAAGTTGTACTCCTGATAGGTCTTCTGGACACAAAGTTTTACTCCTAATGGGTCTTCTGGCCACAAAGTTGTACTCCTGATGGGTCTACTGGCCACAAAGTTGTACTCCTGATGGGTCTGTTGAACACAAAGTTCTACTCCTGATAGGTCTACTTGCCACAAAGTTGTACTCCTGATGGGTCTACTGGCCACAAAGTTCTACTCCTGATGGGTCTGTTGAACACAAAGTTCTACTCCTGATAGGTCTACTGGCCACAAAGTTGTACTCCTGATGGGTCTACTGGCCACACAGTTGTACTCCTGATGGGTCTACTAGCCACAAAGTTCTACTCCTGATGGGTCTGTTGAACACAAAGTTCTACTCCTGATAGGTCTACTGGCCACAAAGTTGTACTCCTGATGGGTCTACTAGCCACAAAGTTGTACTCCTGATGGGTCTGTTGAACACAAAGTTATACTCCTGATAGGTCTACTTGCCACAAAGTTGTACTCCTGATGGGTCTACTGGCCACAAAGTTCTACTCCTGATGGGTCTGTTGATTACAAAGTTCTACTCCTGATAGGTCTACTTGCCACAAAGTTGTACTCCTGATGGGTCTACTGGCCACAAAGTTCTACTCCTGATGGGTCTGTTGAACACAAAGTTCTACTCCTGATAGGTCTACTGGCCACAAAGTTGTACTCCTGATGGGTCTACTGGCCACAAAGTTCTACTCCTGATGGGTCTACTGGCCACAAAGTTCTACTCCTGATAGGTCTACTGGCCACAAAGTTGTACTCCTGATGGGTCTACTGGCCACAAAGTTCTACTCCTGATGGGTCTGTTGAACACAAAGTTCTACTTCTGATAGGTCTACTGGCCACAAAGTTCTACTTAGACTAAAGAGACATACTTTAGCTTTCGGTATGTCTGAGAAATAAATCAATAAAGAAACATACCTTATAAGAATTTGAATTTCTAATAACAGATTGCTGCAGTGGCTGAGTGGTTGAGGTGTCTCACTATATAGCCCTCTACCTCAGCCGAGTTCATGGACAAGTCTACAGTGTATACATCCTCCATTTTACCCACTGTTGTTGGCTCAAGGTCTCTTCTATCTCCTAAATGGCTTGTTGTCTTCAATTAAGATCTGCCTCTGTTGCCAAATAATAAAATTAAGTTATTATTACAAACATGAAAGTAATCAAACTAGTCCTCCAAAGACTATTCAGAATGAATCTTGTTTTCTTTCCCTGCGAGATATCCATTAGTGAAGATGGAATATAAAGTCATAGAGGCTGATTAGGCTATTGATCAAATACTTAATTTCATATAGCCCTAATAAATAGGTTATTATCTTTTAGTCGGTTCCATTAAACGTGAACAATTTCTGAATTCCTCTTTGTAACAGAATGTTTTTGCACAATATCCCATCAGTTTCTCTATACATTGTATTATAAAGTTAGTATCTTTGGTTGAATGCCTTGTTAATGATACATACATATACCAATTACATCTATAGAGTGTGCTTCAGATATTAACTAATAAAAAGTCAGTGATGATAAAGATATGTTACTTTGTCACGCTAACTAATTTACTCCTCCATGCATCCCTAGAGCTCTAATCTGTTATTTATGTGGTTTGATCAGTAAATTTTTCTTAACTGTTTTGCCAAAAAAATGGAAGCCATATGGAAACAGTCTGACCGAGGTTGTCGCTGGGTTACCATAAAATGTCACCGGAGATCTTATACAGATATCAGACAGTGCCTTATATTGATTTTCTGCAAGAGACATCTTTAGGTCTGTCACGCAGTTCTTACAAATAATGTCTTCCATCTAAGAAATGCTAAACTGTACACAAAAAGATAATTGGAAGTACTTGTGACATTTACAGAATGGATAATGGAAACACTAAAAAAAAACAAACAGAAAAAGAAGAAGAAGAAGAATAACAAAAAAAAAAAAATAAAAAATATAAGTGTTCATGCATAGCATATTAAGCACTGCTTCATGACTGTTTTAAGTTGTTTAGCTATTAAACTATCATTCCTTCAAGTTTGAATCAATTTGACTTGAGAATTTCACATTGATAATCTGAGAATGTTAATTACCATTGCATGGAAACATAGTCTGACTTACAGTGTGTTCTGTTTTACCCTGCCATTCTGTGCTGGAATACTGTAATCTGGTGTAGAGATATACTATAACTCAGACAGTTGGTTTACGTTGGATATATCGCTGTCTTTAAATTCAGTCTATTTTAGTATTTACCATTTTCATTATTGTAGCTTATTCTTTGTTATTGTTTTATTTTTAGAATAAATTGACATCAAGGACTGCTGAAATTATCTGTCACTTAAACAACCACATATTTTTTATCTTTATATCAAATTCTGATCAATTACATACATTTTTCTGACAATTGCAACAACTTCTGTTTTGTGGAAGTGAGAACCTTTGTTTTGTGGAAGTGAGAACCTTTGTTTTGTGGAAGTGAGAACCTTTGTTTTGTGGAAGTAAGAACCTTTGTTTTGTGGAAGTAAGAACCTTTGTTTTGTGGAAGTGAGAACCTTTGTTTTGTGGAAGTAAGAACCTTTGTTTTGTGGAAGTAAGAACCTTTGTTTTGTGGAAGTAAGAACCTTTGTTTTGTGGAAGTAAGAACCTTTGTTTTGTGGAAGTAAGAACCTTTGTTTTGTGGAAGTAAGAACCTTTGTTTTGTGGAAGTGAGAACCTTTGTTTTGTGGAAGTGAGAACCTTTGTTTTGTGGAAGTGAGAACCTTTGTTTTGTGGAAGTGAGAACCTTTGTTTTGTGGAAGTGAGAACCTTTGTTTTGTGGAAGTGAGAACCTTTGTTTTGTGGATGTTAGAACCTTTGTTTTGTGGAAGTAAGAACCTTTGTTTTGTGGAAGTAAGAACCTTTGTTTTGTGGAAGTGAGAACCTTTGTTTTGTGGAAGTGAGAACCTTTGTTTTGTGGAAGTAAGAACCTTTGTTTTGTGGAGTGAGAACCTTGTTTGTGGAAACCTTTGTTTTGTGGAAGTGAGAACCTTTGTTTTGTGGAAGTAAGAACCTTTGTTTTGTGGAAGTAAGAACCTTTGTTTTGTGGAAGTAAGAACCTTTGTTTTGTGAAATGTGAAGTAAGAACCTTTGTTTTGTGGAAGTAAGAACCTTTGTTTTGTGGAAGTAAGAACCTTTGTTTTGTGGAAGTAAGAACCTTTGTTTTGTGGAAGTAAGAACCTTTGTTTTGTGGAAGTAAGAACCTTTGTTTTGTGGAAGTAAGAACCTTTGTTTTGTGGAAGTAAGAACCTTTGTTTTGTGGAAGTAAGAACCTTTGTTTTGTGGAAGGAAGTGAGAACCTTTGTTTTGTGGAAGTAAGAACCTTTGTTTTGTGGAAGTAAGAACCTTTGTTTTGTGGAAGTAAGAACCTTTGTTTTGTGGAAGTAAGAACCTTTGTTTTGTGGAAGTAAGAACCTTTGTTTTGTGGAAGTAAGAACCTTTGTTTTGTGGAAGTAAGAACCTTTGTTTTGTGGAAGTAAGAACCTTTGTTTTGTGGAAGTAAGAACTTGTTTTGTGGAAGTAAGAACCTTTGTTTTGTGGAATAGAACTTTGTTTTGTGGAATGAGAACCTTTGTTTTGTGGAAGTAAGAACCTTTGTTTTGTGGGAAGTTAGAACCTTTGTTTTGTGGAAGTGAGAACCTTTGTTTTGTGGAAGTGTGAACCTTTGTTTTGTGGAAGTGAGAACCTTTGTTTTGTGGAAGTGAGAACCTTTGTTTTGTGGAAGTGAGAAGTGAGAACCTTTGTTTTGTAGAAGTGAGAACCTTTGTTTTGTGGAAGTGAGAACCTTTGTTTTGTGTGAAGTGTGAACCTTTGTTTTGTGGAAGTGAGAACCTTTGTTTTGTGGAAGTGAGAACTTTGAAGTGGAACCTTTGTTTTGTGGAAGTGAGAACCTTTGTTTTGTGGAAGTGAGAACCTTTGTTTTGTGGAAGTAAGAACCTTTGTTTTGTGGAAGTGAGAACCTTTGTTTTGTGGAAGTGAGAACCTTTGTTTTGTGGAAGTGAGAACCTTTGTTTTGTGGAAGTGAGAACCTTTGTTTTGTGGAAGTGAGAACCTTTGTTTTGTGGAAGTGAGAACCTTTGTTTTGTGGAAGTGAGAACCTTTGTTTTGTAGAAATAATTTTAATCCTGAGTGTAGTTCTATTTACTATAATGATATACACTGTTGTACTCACTAGATGATTAACCTTGAGATATCTCCAAATATTGATCACACCTGGTGTCTGTTGGTATGTCTGTCGTCAGATTCCGCGACAGGATGGCTTCTGGTTTGCAGTCCAAAGGGACCCCTGTGTTTGTAGATGTTACAGCACTTCCAATAACAATGATGGCATGACAGAGTCTCAATCATCGTAAAACACCTCAGAGACCAAGAATATTGCTGTAATTAAAAAGTACAGACATAATTTATATACAGTGAAATTATGTTGTTGTTTGATCAATGGGAGAGATATAAAAACACTGTCAAACTCCTTTTAATTTCTTTTAAAGATTTCTGTTATTGTTTTCCAATATTTTTAAATCCTATTGAAAGAATTTAAAATTTTCAATTATGTACTTAAATGATATAAACTGAAAATTAAAAAAATAATCTTTTCTTTACTTGGCTTCCAGTAAACCTAAATCAAACTGAAATATCAGTGTCATTGAAGTGATCTCATATTGTTGCGGGCAAAACTAAAAATTCCATGCAGAAACTCAGTTTAGAAATACTGAATACATTTTTGATAAATGACAAGTCTTTTTATCGATGATAATGGTGCTGGCAAAAGCACTCTCTCTCTCTCACAAAGTCCATAAATACACAGAAACATGGCAACACATACATTAAATAGAAATTTTAATAGAATAAACATGGAAATACAATTAAGACAAACTGGTGTGGAGAGTTTTATCCTTCAGAGTTATAAATTCTGTTAATGCTGATTAATGTTGTTTAGAGTTAAATCCTCTTCGCAGGCTGATCATGGAATCTCTGGTGATAAGAGGGAGAAGCCATTTAGTGTAAGAATATCAATAAGGTTTGATATGAATCTAGATTGAAACATCAATGCACGTTGTACATATTATACTGCCATTTTAGTGTATGGATATCGATAAGGTTTGATGGTAATCTAGATTGAAACATCAATGTACGTTGTACATATTATACTGTTTTTCCTGCTGTGAGTTTTACCCTGAAGACATGCCTCCCTTGATAGACAGTATTTATACAATTTTCTGTACTTGATTTATAGGACTGTATAGTTGTTAACCCGTAAAATTTTGCAATTTACTGTTCGGAACTTTTTTGTGAGGGCTTATTTTTGCAAATTATGCTTATAACATTTGTAATCGTCATTCACATGCATGCTCTGATTTGTAAAACCATGATTTTGATAAACTTTGTGAGATAATAATTTTCACAAATTTGGATGAATCTACGAATTAAGCGAAATTAAAACTCTCACAAATATTAGTAACTATTCGGTAGTTAAAAAGTCAGACAATTAAGGTTATAGTAATCAAAGCCAACTTTATATTGTATTATATTCTGTCACCAAATAAGGATATTCAGAATGAATGCATCTTGTTTTGGTAATTACAAATTAAAATAAAAATAAAACACAGTTCCAAGAGGAAAACCACCAAACTATGGTCAGTACTTGTATACCATTTCAGAAGATTTTCAAACTGAGGCGGAGAATCAGGAAGCTCAGACAATGTAATTTTTCTCAAAGCCATAAAACTTGATCATCGACCAAAAATGTGATGGAGTCTAGTTACATTAAAATACAGGAAGCACATCACTGGCTGTACTGGGCTACATATCACTACATCCTGTGGCCTTTCCTCTAGTGGCAGACCTTTACTCTCATCTCCCAGTAACTAGCTCTACTTATATCATCAGTTTACCCACAAAATCTTTGGTCTTCAGCGGAAATTGTTAAAAACTATTAGATACACACCACGATAACCTGGAAATATCAAGAGGAATTTGTCAGGGCTTTACCTTTAAAGCTATCTGTCAAGAAACAAAATTGCATTTCAATGTTTTTTTATGCAATATGTACTGGAAGAGAAAATTGATGGATCGACAATTGCATACTGTCAAATGCCAAGGGCTAGTAGGATACCAGCATGTATCTGCTGCTTACTATAGGGGCACTGTAACTCCATCCATCCAATGACAGTATATATCAGGCAATTTTATTATAGGTTTTTTCTCGTATTATAGGAGGTTTGACTGCCCCCTTGTTTTTTTATAGACAGGTCTGATTATTCCAATTGGTGGTCTTAATCGATCATGTTAAAGGATAGTTGAACTTGTGGGTAGGTTTTTGTGGATTTGACCATTAAAACTTAACACCATTGTCCTTGCTCCCACGCGTTCACCCAAATCTGTAATTGGCAACCAATTCTACATAAAGACCGTCTGCTTTCTTAGGGTCCCAAATAATCATTTGTAACACAATTTGGTCTTTGTATACAGACTACTTTACTTAAGTTCTTCTCTGCCTCTTTTTCCTTGGGTGTTTTTTATAAATAGTTTGACTCCCTTTGGTGGTCTTTATACACAGGTCTGATTGTCCCATTGTATGGTCCTTTATAGACAGGTTTGACTGTCCCTTGGGTGGTCTTTATAGACAGGTCTGATTGTCCCATTGTGTGGTCTTTATAGACAGGTCTGATTGTCCCATTGTGTAGTCTTTATAGACAGGTTTGACTGCCCCTTGGGTGGTCTTTATAGACAGGTCTGATTGGCCCCTTGGTGGTCATTATAGACAAGTCTGACTGGCCCCTTGGGTGGTCTTTATACACAGGTTTGATTGGCCCCTCGGTGGTCGTTATAGACAAGTCTGATTGAACCCTTGGGTGTCTTTATGACAGGTTTGATTGGCCCCTTGGTGGTCGTTATAGACAAGTCTGACTGGTCCCTTGGGTGGTCTTTATACACAGGTTTGATTGGCCCCTTGGTGGTCGTTATAGACAAGTCTGACTGGTCCCTTGGGTGGTCTTTATACACAGGTTTGATTGGCCCCTTGGTGGTCGTTATAGACAAGTCTGACTGGCCCCTTGGGTGGTCTTTATACACAGGTTTGATTGGCCCCTTGGTGGTCGTTATAGACAAGTCTGACTGGTCCCTTGGTGGTCGTTATAGACAAGTCGGTGGACATAGACATTGATGGTCCCTGGTGCTTATAAAGGTTTGATGGCCCTGATAGACAAGTCTGACTGCCCCTTGGTGGTCGTTTGATAGGCAAGTCTGGTGGTCTTATAGACTGGCCCCTTGGGTGTCTTAATACACAGGTTTGATTGGCCCCTTGGTGGTCGTTATAGACAAGTCTGACTGGTCCCTTGGGTGTCTTTATGACAGGTTTGATTGGCCCCTTGGTGGTCGTTATAGACAAGTCTGACTGGTCCCTTGGGTGGTCTTTATACACAGGTTTGATTGGCCCCTTGGTGGTCGTTATAGACAAGTCTGACTGAACCCTTGGTGGTCGTTATAGACAAGTCTGACTGGCCCCTTGGGTGGTCTTTATACACAGGTTTGATTGGCCCCTTGGTGGTCGTTATAGACAAGTCTGACTGGTCCCTTGGGTGGTCTTTATACACAGGTTTGATTGGCCCCTTGGTGGTCGTTATAGACAGGTCTGACTGGCCCCTTGGGTGGTCTTTATACACAGGTTTGATTGGCCCCTTGGTGGTCGTTATAGACAAGTCTGACTGGCCCCTTGGGTGGTCTTTATACACAGGTTTGATTAGCCCCTTGGTGGTCGTTATAGACAAGTCTGACTGGCCCCTTGGGTGTGTTTATAGACAGTTTGACTGTTTATAGTATCATCTTTCTGTTGTGGCATTTTCTTTTTGTTTGAACATTTATTGAACCCTCCACCTCAAGGTCACAAAGTAAAAGTCCACATATGATATTACCAGAAATTGTCTGTAGGTTGATGGGTTTTCTCTGGAAGTGCTTGCTTTCTTTGACTTCTAGTTATTGTCTGTAGTTTGATTATTTTTTTTCTGGAAATGCTTGCTTTCTTTAACTTCTAGATATTGTCTGTAGGTTGATGGGTTTTTTCTGGAAATGCTTGCTTTCTTTAACTTCTAGTTATTGTCTGTAGTTTGATTTTTTTTTTCTGGAAATGCTTGCTTTCTTTAACATCTAGATATTGTCTGTAGGTTCATTATTTTTTTTCTGGAAATGCTTGCTTTCTTTAACTTCTAGTTATTGTCTGTAGGTTGATTGTTTTTTTTCTGGAAATGCTTGCTTTCTTTAACTTCTAGTTATTGTCTGTAGTTTGATTATTTTTTTTCTGGAAATGCTTGCTTTCTTTAACTTCTAGATATTGTCTGTAGGTTGATTATTTTTTTTCTGGAAATGCTTGCTTTCTTTAACTTCGAGAGCATGCCTAGGCCAGAAATGGTGAAAGAACAAAACATCTAAAAGAACACATCCAATGTTTTATTGATGGCGATGACAGTGATGTAGCCGTAGGTTTGATCCTGCCTGGTCTTTATATTTCTGAGGTCTGACTTTTGGTCACTGCATCATCAGTATCTGATCAGCTATGTTTACAACACAATATCCTATTGTTCTGATATAATCGGCACGGTGACTAATTACAGTGTAAACACTATGTACAAACAGTATTGATTAACTTGTCTCATTAAAATTACATGGTGTCTCTTGTTAGAGGAGGTCAGCGACCATGGCACTGTTTGGCTGCTCTTACAATGATGAGGCTGCTGCCCTGAGTTTATCCTAGTGGCTCTGTGTGTTACACATGGATTAACTAAAAAACATCATCTGATTAGTGGTGATTTAAGATGACAAGGCTGATCATATTCAGTACACAATAAACAAGATAGAGTGTATCGTTAAGACAGTAGCAGTTTGTCTGGTCAGTTTTCTCCAAACTTTTGCTCACCATGAATATTTCCTATTCTGATTATCTAATTATAAGGTCTGGTTAAAATCTGAATATATTGATTATAAAGGCAATTGTTACAACAATCATGTCGACACAAAGTTATGGTATTGCAGTGTTGTTTTGTGGTAGTAATTTGATAATTTTGACAAGATTAAAAAATCATCAAAACTCTTTGCAATCTCTTAGATATTAGACTATCATGTAAACTGTGATGTTTCCATAGTTACATGGTTATATTGTATGTAAACTATGATGTTTCTGTAGTTACATGTTTATACTGCATGTAAACTGTGATGTTTCCATAGTTACATGTTTATACTGCATGTAAACTGTGATGTTTCCATAGTTACATGTTTTTACTGCATGTAAACTGTGATGTTTCCATAGTTATCCCCCGCGAAACGCGTTTGCGGGGGATATTGATTTGGGCTCTGTCCGTGCGTCCGTGCGTCCGTGCGTCCGTGCGTCCGAGTATCGTTTCCGGGCTATAACTCCTAAACCGTTCAACTTGGCTACACGAAACTTTCTGTACATGTTAGGCTAGTGCTCTAGTTGTGCCTTTTGCTAATGGGAACCTTTCATTTTCGATACTTTTTCTGTTACCATGGAAACTTATTCAAAAATACCATATTATTAAAGTTTCCTTTCTATTCCGGGCTATAACTCGAAAAGCGTTCAACTTGGCTACACGAAACTTTCTGTACATGTTAGGCTAGTGCTCTAGTTGTGCCTTTTTCTAATGGGAACCTTCCATTTTCAATACTTTTTCTGTTACCATGGAAACTTATTAAAAAATACCATATTATTAAAGTTTCCTTTCTATTCCGGGCTATAACTCGAAAACCGTTCAACTTGGCGACACGAAACATTCTGTACATGTTAGGCTAGTGCTCTAGTTGTGCCTTTTGCTAATGGGAACCTTTCATTTTTGATACTTTTTCTGTTACCATGGAAACTTATTCAAAAATACCATATTATTAAAGTTTCCTTTCTATTCCGGGCTATAACTCAAAAACCGTTCAATTTGGCTACACGAAACTTTCTGTACATGTTAGGCTAGTGCTCTAGTTGTGCCTTTTTCTAATGGGAACCTTCCATTTTCAATACTTTTTCTGTTACCATGGAAATTTGTTAAAAAATACAACTGGGCGCGGGGGATAATGCCAAGCTTTGCGGCTCCTTGTTACATGTTTATACTGCATGTAAACTGTGATGTTTCCATAGAACCATGGTTATATTGTATGTAAACTGTGATGTTTCTATAGTTATCCCCCGCCCAACGAAGTTGGCGGGGGATATACAAATGGGTTCTGTCCATCCGTCTGTCCGTCCGTCCGTCCGTCCGTCCGTCCGTCCGTCCGTCCGTACGAATGGTTTCCGGAGCATAACTCTAAAACCAGTAGAGATATTTCCACGAAACTTCATACACACATTGGTCTTATGGTCTAGTAGTGCCTTTTGCTATTTTTAGGTTTTCATTTTTTGCATTTTTTCCGTAACCATGGAAACATTGCTGAGAATATCATATTTTTGTACCAGGTTCGTTTCCGGAGCATAACTCTAAAACCAGATGAGATATTTCCATGAAACTTCATAGACACATTGGTCTTATGGTCTAGTAGTGCCTTTTATTATTTTAAGGTTTTCACTTTTTGTACTTTTTTCTGTAACCATGGAAACATTGCTGAAAATGGCAGATTTTTGTGTAAGAATTGTTTCCGGAGCACAACTCTAAAACCAGCAGAGATATTTCCATGAAACTTCATAGACACATTGGTCTTATGGTCTAGTAGTGCCTTTTGCTATTTTTAGGTTTTCATTTTTTGCACTTTTTCCGTAACCATGGAAACATTGCTGAAAATATCATATTTTTGTACTAGGTTCGTTTCCGCAGCATAACTGGAAAACCGGTTGAGATATATGCACGGAACTCCATAGGCACATTAGTCTTATGGTCTAGTAGTGCCTTTTGCTATTTTAAGGTTTTCACTTTTTGTACTTTTTTCTGTAACCATGGAAACATTGCTGAAAATGGCAGATTTTTGTAGCAGGTTCATTTCCGGAGCATAACTCTAAAACCAGCAGAGATATTTCCACGAAACTTCATAGACACATTCTTTTTAGGCCCTTTATGACACTGTCATTGTACTAGTTATAAACAGGTTAATAGTTTTTCACCTATATGCTTCACATTCATAAAACTATTCACCTTGCTGTATCTGCCCTTACCAGAAAAGAAAGAAAAACATTTGGATTATATTCGTGGCAGTGTTATTTGGTGGATGAAAGAAAATACAAATTTAAAACTGCAGTCAAATTTGAATGATATATGTATCTTAAGACATTAGACAACACAGACCTTGAATTTAATACTGCGTGGAGTAAAATATTTAAAAAAAAAAAAACGGGAAAATTTTCGCCAACAAATGTCAAGGCTGTTTACCTGATTGAACAATTGCAGCCCCGCTCTACTTGAATTATACTCCATCTTTCTTTAGCTCAACTTCCTTTTTCCTGGTTTTTTTCATACACATAAGTCTCCACAATCAAACTTACTTCAGCTTTGATATTTCCATTGGCGGGGGATCTGAATGACTATGTCCTTGTTACATGTTTATACTGCATGTAAACTGTGATGTTTCCATAGTTACATGGTTATACTGCATGTAAACTGTGATGTTTCCTTAGGAACATGTTTATATTGTATGCAAATTGTGATGTTTCCATAGTTACATGTTTACACTGCATGTAAACTGTGATGTTTCCATTGTAAATTGTGATATTTCCATAGTTACATGTTTATATTACATGTAAACTGTGATGTTTTCATAGTTACATAGTGCTATTGCATGTAAACTGTAATGTTTCTATTGTAAACTAAGATGTTTCCATAGTTACATGGTTGTACTGTATATAAACTGTGATGTTTCCATAGTTACATGGCTGTACTGTATATAAACTGTGATGTTTCCAAAGTTATATGGTTGTACTGTATATAAACTGTGAGGTTTCCATAGTTACATGGTTGTACTGTATATAAACTGTGATGTTTCCATAGTTACATGGTTGTTCTGTATATAAACTGTGATGTTTCCATAGTTACATGGTTGTTCTGTATATAAACTGTGAGGTTTCCATAGTTACATGGTTGTTCTGTATATAAACTGTGATGTTTCCATAGTTACATGGTTGTTCTGTATATAAACTGTGATGTTTCCATAGTTACATGGTTGTTCTGTATATAAACTGTGATGTTTCCATAGTTACATGGTTGTACTGTATATAAACTGTGAGGCTTCCATAGTTACATGGTTGTACTGTATATAAACTGTGATGTTTCCATAGTTACATGGTTGTTCTGTATATAAACTGTGATGTTTCCATAGTTACATGGTTGTTCTGTATATAAACTGTGATGTTTCCATAGTTACATGGTTGTACTGTATATAAACTGTGAGGCTTCCATAGTTACATGGTTGTACTGTATATAAACTGTGATGTTTCCATAGTTACATGGTTGTTCTGTATATAAACTGTGATGTTTCCATAGTTATATGGTTGTACTGTATATAAACTGTGATGTTTCCATAGTTCATGGTTGTTCTGTATATAAACTGTGATGTTTCCATAGTTACATGGTTGTTCTGTATATAAACTGTGATGTTTCCATGGTGTTTTCCAGTCCCGAATCCAATGCTACGATGGCCGATACAAACCCAAGGGTAACAGTAACCTTTATAGATAACGATCGGGTAGGAAGGAGACTCGGAGGTCTCGTAGATAATCTCGGGCCTGACAGGGGACACGGTCTCTTAAATAACCACAGGCCAGACAGGGGACACACTCTCGACCACAATCACAGGAAAAATAAAACTAAAATGGTTGGCTGGTACCTATAGTGTTACTGTTACACTGTAGGCTGTACACATCAGTTCTGGGTTTACTAACAGCCAAGGGGCGTATTATGTTACCATTGACTTCCAGGAAACTGCAGACAGACAATATAGACTTTATACATGCATTGTTTTACCTTCTACTCCATCATAAATCTACAATCCATTGATCACAATGGGATTTTCTTGTTGTTTTTGACATGTGCTAATCCCACGACTGGATCCACGCCACGGTTCTCCGTCTCCATATTGACTTTTGTTGTTACCATCGTTTTGGTGTTACGCTGCCTGGGTTTAAGTGAATGTCATATAATTGGCTGGCATTGAAGTTTTCATGGAAACAACTTTCATGGATTTTTCTGCTTTGTTTTATGTGACTGCTATGGCTTGAGTGAAGTTGTACAGTATAGTCTCAAGTAATCCATGTGTCTTCACAAAACACGTACATTTGTATGTATCATTGTATACTGAACTAGGAAATTAGACATTGAGACACGTACATTTGTATGTATCATTGTATACTGAACTAGGAAATTAGACGTTGAGACACGTACATTTGTATGTATCATTGTATACTGAACTAGGAAATTAGACATTGAGACACGTACATTTGTATGTATCATTATATACTGAACTAGGAAATTAGACGTTGAGACACGTACATTTGTATGTATCATTGTATACTGAACTAGGAAATTAGACGTTGAGACACGTACATTTGTATGTATCATTATATACTGAACTAGGAAATTAGACGTTGAGACACGTACATTTGTATGTATCATTGTATACTGAACTAGGAAATTAGACGTTGAGACACGTAATTTGTATGTATCATTGTATACTGAACTAAGAAATTACAAATTGAAAAATTTACATTATGAGTAGATAATTCATCAAAAACATTTTATCCTTCAATCATGTTTATACGAAGTGAAATATCTTGGCTACATTAAAGACCATTTATCAGTCTTGCAGGCTTTTACTGTTCACATTCTACTCTTGTTTATAAACAGGATTACAGGGGAGCACTCTGATAAAAGACACTCAACCTTACAGTAGCATTGATGATGTCGTTATGATGGTTAAAGTGAGTGTATGTTGGAACACTTAGAAACTGACTCCAGGATATATTTCCGGTGTGTAAAGTTCTGATACAGAAGTGATCCCAGGTTCCAGATTCAATATTGAACACTCGGAAACCAATTGAAGGCTGCTATTCCGTAGGGATTTGATTTGAATATTGGACAAATTTTAAATGCATTGATTAATGTAAGATCACATATAAGTTGTGTTGCCTGGAATTGATTTGTGTTTTACCTGGAGAGGTATAGATGGCTATTTGATACCAAGCCGCTGTACTTACGGTGAGCCAAGCTTTACTGGAGTGTCAGGCATATAGATCCACTGAAGGGGAGATCCAAACATTCCATAATTGATTTTTGTCATATTTCAGCGACGTGGAACCTGATTCACAATTGATATGCATGAGTGACTATATCACTGAATACTATATAGGAGTATAAGTCTGTTTACCTGTCAGATAGAGGTTAAGATGCAGGTGTATTTACCTTTAATTAATTACCAACAAAGGTACCTGTAAATATCCAGAGATATGTGATTATTACTTTGATGCTGCGACTCTGGAGAATGCCAGCACTAGCAGGCTGTATATTTGATGTGGCAGGGCTTCGTTCCCTGTAAGTCTCCGGGAAATATTGACACTCTGTTCCTGATAGAAAAGTGCAGTTGAGGGATTTAAAAGGAAAGAATTGATAAAGCTTGCCAAATACAGAAATAGGCTGGCATGTGTTTTAGTGTGGTTAGTGTGTATTAGTGTCTAAGGAATAGTTCAGACCGTTATCCTAATGTCCGGGGTAGAAATTCCTCTACAGAGTCTAGTTCCTCAGCGAATCAGTCTCCAAAACTCAGGTAAGTCTCCTTGGACATCTCCGAAATTATTTTAAACCCCATCTTCTCAATATCCCAGAGTTGTGGAACTAAAGTATGCTCTGCAGAAGCTGGTTATTTCCCCAAATTTAAAGAATGTTTTTATATTTAGCCTTTGTTTTGGTTCATTCATAGGCTTAAAGAATAATCAATAAGTTTTACCAATGGCAGCCCAAATGCTGGGAGACTTAAGTTTAGATATAGTGTATGGTATGGTTAAGGAATAAAAAACTATATGCTTCAAGTTAAGTTGTCACAGGGTTCAAAAATTTTGCTTCTCTCGATCAATGAAGAAACTGGAAAATAGCCACAATCAAGTGGAACTGTCCACCAATTTGAAATCATTTTATGAATATAATGAACTTCAAAAACAGTGTGAAGGTGTGGAACACCAAACCTGTCACATAGGCTATAAACTATACATGTGTTTTCATAGTATTATATTACTTATCATTGTATGATTTGATTTTATCAAAATTTTGTGAGAACTGACATTCAGCTTTACTGTAATATATGCTGCAGGGATTATGAATATCTGTCTTTGACTTTCACTTTGATGAGATAGATGACTTCATTAGAGAGGAGATGTCTGCAATATTAGCATGGGTATAGTTATGTAACAGTGGAATGAATTACCAAAGATTGAATTTTGAGGTACAATTAGACCCGTCTTTAAAGAAACCTTCCAGGGAGGAAAAGGTCTTCATAGCAAGAGGATCTTAATACATAGGTCAAATTGAAGATAGTGGTCTTATTAAGCAGATGGTCTTTAGGGGTGTTCTTTATACAGAAGTGGTCTTTATACAGGGGGGACTTTACACAGGGGTGGTCTTTATACAGGGAGGACTTGATACAGGGGTAGTCTTTATACAGGGGGACTTTATACAGAGGTGGTCTTTATACAGGGGTGGTCTTTATACAGAGATGGTCTTATTTAGCAGGTGGTCCTTATACTGAGGTGGACTTTATACAGATATGGTCTTATTTAGCATGTGGTCCTTATACAGAGGCGGACTTTATACAGAGATGGTCTTATTTAGCAGGTGGTCCTTATACAGAGGTGGACTTGATACAGGGGTGGTCTTTATACAGGGGGACTATATACCGGGGTGGTCTTTATACAGGGGTTGTCTTTTTACAGAGGTGGACTTGATACAGGGGTGGTCTTTATATAGGGGTGGACTTGATACAGGGGTGGTCATTATACAGGGGGACTTTATACAGGGGTGGTCTTAATACAGAGGTGGACTTGATACAGGGGTGGTCATTATACAGGGGGACTTTATACAGGGGTGGTCTTTATACAGAGGTGGCAATAAGGCCAGATTTTACTGGTATATACCGTATTTTCCCTCCTCAAATAAGGGAGCCCCCACGTTTTTTACTGAAAAAAATCAACTAATTTTATACAATTTTTGTGCCAGGTTGTAATGATTTTGTTTTGCAGATACTTATAAAATATAAGCATATATTGTATAAGCACTAAATTCTTTGCATTGGACAACTTAGGACATCTTTTCCAAGTGTTTACACATAGGAACAGCCAGAATGCCATGTTCAAATCAAAACATTTCACTTGAATGTTCCACACACATGTGATGAAGGCTAACTGGCAACAACATTTTAGCAATGTCTATACAGGTTTTATGAATACTTACTATGTATTTATGATAAAGGTTCCTAAATAACAGGAATGTTATCATCTCTAAGTGTTTTCTTGTGTGCTCTTGTCGGTATTTCCCATCTGCCCTCAAAACGAAAGTAGTGATCGAAAGTACAGTCAGCGATTTTGTGTACGCATGGTAAACAAACAGGCTAGCATGAAAAGCCAAAATTCTGTGGAACAGACACATTTAACTAACATTTAATAATTCTGGTGCATACATTTCTTAATAATTATGTAATTTCAATACTTACTTGACTTCAAAACATAAGTTGGTTATAGGAAGATTCAGAAAAATAAGAAACTAAAAGCCAGATGACTATAGTCTGTTTTAGAAAAAAACATCTAAAACTGGTCTCAAATAACGTCACACCCCTCCCTCAGCCATTTACCCACGCCTGGCACCCTTATTAGGGAAATACGGTATACACATGATTCAGTTGTGAATGTTTATTCATACAAGTGATGCTCATTTAAACCTTTGGACTATGTAAAGTAGCCATGCATAGAATGTAGACTGTATGTCCAGACCTCTTGGGAAACGGCTGAGACGGCCAGACATACACAATATTATCTGTCAGACCATGTTTTACTGATAGAGAAAAAGTATCAATAATGCTGATGGTGAAAAATATTGTTAAAAAAGTGACACTGATAAGGCAATTGCAAGGAATGGGGATTTTAAATCAAACTTGATGTTATAATTAATATATCACTCCCAGACCTGGTGACTACCGGTCACTCCCAGACCTGGTGACTACCGGTCACTCCCAGACCTGGTGACTACCGGTCACTCCCAGACCTGGTGACTACCGGTCACTCCCAGACCTGGTGACTACTGGTCACTCCCAGACCTGGTGACTACCAGTCACTCCCAGACCTGGTGACTACCGGTCACTCCCAGACCTGGTGACTACCGGTCACTCCCAGACTTGGTGACTACCGGTCACTCCCAGACTAGTTTTGTGATGTGTGTGTAGACCGCTGTCTATAGGTACACTGCTACCAGTCCCAGCAAATTTGGTATCCCTATAGGCCTGGATACTGTCTTACCACCTTTTTCTACTAAGCTTAAATATTGTTAATATACCTCTACTTTATTTACACTATATAAAAGATACTTTGTTAAATTTACTAGCTCCCTGCTTTTTCCAAAAACCTCTCTCAGCTGTGTGTTAGTCATCGAACTAGCACACCCCTGGAAGCTAGCACACCCTTGCACTCGGATATTTCCATTTAACCAATCAGATTTGAGGTGGGGGGACTTGTTTCCGATCACGCCATCAGTTGCTATGTGACGTAACAATTGGACGGAGCTAGTTTCCGATCACGCCATCTCCGTTGACGTACTCAGACGACGTTAGTATCGATCGGAAACTGTTACCGATCACGTCGTCATGTTTATCTTGTAAGTGAGTGGCTTGTGAAAAAATGTAATGGGGTCAGAGGACAATACCTTTTACATGTACATACAGTTGTTATGTATATATTTAGGCTACCTGTAAGTGGTTAACGTCTCGGAATTTCAACAATATTTATATACAAATTTAGTATTATGCCTAGTGGTATAAATGTTGAAATATCGAGAAATCATAGCGGAATCAAATTTTAACCTGCGGTTTGAATAAAAGCAAAACAAAACGGACATAGAATTACAGTTATCATCTCAGAATAATTTGTATGTTTGAAGATAAGATTACGTAGATCGATTACAATGTAAAATTATCTCAATCATCAATGGCCATTGCCGTACGCAACAGGAATAGAGAGAACGTTAGCGTATGAAAGAAATATATTTTTAGTCTTATCATAGCTTTTGTATGTATCGGTATATTAAAACAGTTAAAGTATGGGATTGAGTGATATATCAAGTTTCCGGTTTCCCTCGAACTTGCCTATTTCCCTCGGCTCCGCCTCGGGAAATAGACAAGTCTCGGGAAACCAGAAACTTGCTATATCCCTCAACCACATACTTTAACTGTATACTATGACACGTTTGGTCTTTCCTTGTTGCCCATAGGTAATAAGGTCCAAAGTCACATATAAGTTGCCATCAAACATACATGCAAAAACATATTGCAGTGTGCTTTATTTTCAAGTTTGGGAACAGACAGGATCAATGACTTTGTAAGCATATGGACAGTTTTCTATCAATTATATGTGGATTCCCATCATTTTGGGTTTTGCTAATTTTACTGCCTAGATACAAATATAGTTACTATCCTATTCCTAATTCCTTGGGGACATGTAACGTAATTGCAGTTATATCAAATGGTTCTGGACTGAATGGACCCTAGTATTGTGTGAAGTCAACTGGACTGAATGGACACTAGTATTGTGTGAAGTCAACTGGACTGAATGGACACTAGTATTGTGATGTGTGTGTAGTCAGACTCGCATGTGTTTAGTGTATAGTCAGGTTCCAATAGCGAACACTATATGTATCGACTGTATCTTAATTCAGGATTTATATTCACGCACAGAGAGCG
The DNA here is from genome assembly GCF_041381155.1 of Argopecten irradians. NCBI lineage: Eukaryota > Metazoa > Mollusca > Bivalvia > Pectinida > Pectinidae > Argopecten > Argopecten irradians. The sequence goes on along the minus strand of NC_091140.1, from coordinate 1,818,967 downwards.
AGGCAAACCTGTACATAATGATGTTATCATCTTAGTATCATAAACAGGTTCAATTCTGTGATGTAAAAAATACAATCGATATGGATGTTAATGAAATGTAATATTCATACAAATGAGCGGAGTGAGTGGTGAGCGAGATACAGGTATGGTAATGTATTATGTATGATACGTTGAAATAGAGTGTTCTGTCGTCGGTGATCAGCAGATACCCCGCCTGATCCGAGTAATGCTGACAGTCTATATAGGTGTCGTCCTGCAGCGTAATGCCAGCGTTACTACAGCGTGTACTACAAGGCAGTGTTTACATTTGGCTGTAAACATCCTTATGATTATTGATTCTTTGTGTTCTGTACAGCTATAGGCAAAGCTTGTTCTGTAATCATTTATAAAAAGGATGATCTAGTTGACAGAAGATTATAAAACATGCGCTTTGTGGAGATGCCATATGGTTGTATTGGTGAGAATCAGTGGAGCGGTCAGGTGACCAACATATGGATGTGACATTCGTAGGATTCTGATCTGCTAAATAATAAAAACCTGGGGAAAATATGATCTGGTTAATAATCTCACGGTCTTAAAGCTGTGAAGGATCTTAAAACATCATCCTTGTTAATTACTACAGAGTTGTGGAGCGATGCCTCCGCGGCTCCGTGAATCAGCTTCGTAGCCAAGGTTATTGGCTCTTTACTACAGGGTTTGCATTTTTCATGGGAACCAAGACACGGTGAATTACTGCACATGTGAATAAATTGAACAAGTTTTCTCACTGGCACTTTAGTCATTCTATGGAATTATACTGTGTGTTATGATTGGTAACTATCGACATGACAACTGCTCCGAAACCTTCACAGCGACAAGTTCCAGGTATTTACTACCGTAGTATTGATGTGTAACATCCTTGAGGGTCCGTCAATTCTACCATATGTTATCATAAAATACCGATTCTGATTACTGCCTCTCTTATGTAAACGTAACTCTCCACTCGTTACTTTTACAAAAACTAAATCTTATTAATGTTAACTGGACTGTAAATGATTTTCGGGTATAATCATAGAATTGATTATCATCTTAATGCATTGTCACCTTTCAGATTAATATGATGCCACATGTTGGTAAGATCTGCTGAATTGTTAATTTTCACTTCAAACTAATGTGTGTATTCATGCCACACTAATTAATAATGCATTATCATTTTATTTGAAACCGTCCTAAAACCTTCGAGGAATGATTACTAACACTTGCAGTATTTGTATGTTTCATCACTTATGTTGTCAGATCTTGTATAACACAATTACAAGTACCAGTGTATAATATGGTTAATGGCAGAAGTCATTCACAACCACAAATCAGAATTCTGTCAGACTGCCAGGGTAGCTTTAGGACAGTGTCAATGTTGAGTTGTCTCAATGGCATCTACAGTGCAGAATTTTACAGCCCAGACTCCAAGTATATATTCCTGTAATTACACAATAGGTAAAGGTCAAAGTCATATTGTCTGAAGGTCAAGCCTCTGTCGTTATAAAATCCTATTAATGTACTGACAGTTTGGAGGTACTGGTTGGTCAGAGGTTGCTGCTGATGTATTGGATTTTCTGCTAAGATTAATATAAATATGATTACAATAAAGTGTTGTCATGGTAATGATGATGTATTGTTTGTCAGCATAAGGACACAGGAAAAGTACAGGCCATATATTACATAGAAAATAAATGTATCTTTATGTTTAAGGATGTTGTTTTTGTATAAATCCATGGATTCAGTATAAGTAGCAGATGTACCCTAAATGTGCTGATGTAAAATCTACACAGTTTACATAAATACCTGTGTAAGGACATCTGTCTCTGGGTATTGTTTCTTCACTGAATCATATCTCAAGTCTCTGACTCATCCCTGTACCTTGTGAACTTAGAGTCAGCCGACACTAGTATAAACCTAAGCTCCCTAATGTTAACTAAATGATTATTGATACCAGGTATATAGTTTATTTCATTGTAAAAAGAGCACCTCTTTCTGAGTGTTGTTGGATAGGAACAGATGATGCAGTGTCGTGGGCGTCATCAGACACTTATTTGTTTGTATATCAAGAATAGCATCCAACTTTTTAATTAAAATTAAGACAGGTCACTTTGGTCAGGTTTCAGTATGATCGTTCTAAAATTACATAAATGATCTATAAAGAATAATGAAGAAATATTGACAAAGTCAAATTGACTTTAGATTAATTAAATGTAGATGACCTTGGAATAAGTTGATGTTGACCTTAGAGTGTCTGTAGATGACCTTTGGATAATTTGTGGTTGACCTTAGAGTATCTGTATACGACCTTGAGATAATTTGTGGTTGACCATGGAGTATCTGTAGATGACCTTGGGATAATTTGTGGTTGACCTTAGAGTATCTGTAGATGACCTTGGGATAATTTGTGGTTGACCTTAGAGTATCTGTAGATGACCTTGAGGTAATCTGTGGTTGACCATGGAGTATCTGTAGATGACCTTGGGATAATTTGTGGTTGACCTTGGAGTATCTTTAGATGACCTTGGGATAATTTGTGGTTGACCTTGGAGTATCTGTAGATGACCTTTGGATAATTTGTGGTTGACGTTGGAGTATCAGTAGATGACCTTGAGATAATTTGTGGTTGACATTGGAGTGTGTGTAGATGACCTTGGGATTATTAACCACCCAGAGTTAAGTATTCGGTGAATTATATCTTTACAATTTAATCACCGATCTTTACTTACATGTACCTTTTAACAGTCAGCTGATGATGAGAAGCACTGTAAAAGAGGAAGTGGTTAAATAAATACACTTCACTGAGAAAATTGTATATTGATGAAACAGACAAGTCCAATTTCTCATGTGGAATTTTTATGCCCATAAAGCATGTCTGCCCGAAGCTTAAGTTTACTATTAGTTATCAATCATTACATTTCCTCATTCTGGGATATTCTAAACATGACTTGGTGTCAGTATTGCTAAAGCTATGGGAATCAGCTATTGTGTTTGTGTGTTGATCAATAAACTGTTGTGGTACCTAAAACACCAGGCTGGCTTCTCTGCTGCCTACATGTGATCAGAATTTACCATTATCCCTACATCAAATAAAACCAAAATTAAATGTAGTTTCTTCACATTTAACTGAAGTATTAATTTGTTTACAGGTTTTTTTTATTTACATTGTTTATTTGTTTACAAAGTTTGTTTATTTACATTGTTTATTTGTTTACAGAGTTTGTTTATTTACATTGTTTATTTGTTTACAGAGTTTGTTTATTTACATTGTTTATTTGTTTACAGAGTTTGTTTATTTACATTGTTTATTTGTTTACAGAGTACCACCAGATGCAGGATGGGATGGGATCTGAGACTACAGAGGAGGTGGAACCCTCTAAACAGAGAGTCATTTACATTAATGCACCCCAGCCTGTCAAATACTGCTACAACAAAATCAGGTAGGTCAGGTCTCATTGGCCTTTTCCTTACTCCTACCACCCCAGCCTGTCAAATACTGCTACAATAAAATCAGGTTGGTCAGGTCTCATGGGCCTTTTCCTTACTCCTATCACCCCAGCCTGTCAAATACTGCTACAACAAAATCAGGTAGGTCAGGTCTCATTGGCCTTTTCCTTACTCCTACCACCCCAGCCTGTCAAATACTGCTACAACAAAATCAGGTAGGTCAGGTCTCATTGGCCTTTTCCTTACTCCTACCACCCCAGCCTGTCAAATACTGCTACAACAAAATCAGGTAGGTCAGGTCTCATGGGCCTTTTCCTTACTCCTACCACCCCAGCCTGTCAAATACTGCTACAACAAAATCAGGTAGGTCAGGTCTCACGGGCCTTTTCCTTACTCCTACCACCCCAGCCTGTCAAATACTGCTACAACAAAATCAGGTAGGTCAGGTCTCATGGGCCTTTTCTTTACTCCTATCACCCCAGCCTGTCAAATACTGCTACAACAAAATCAGGTAGGTCAGGTCTCATTGGCCTTTTCCTTACTCCTACCACCCCAGCCTGTCAAATACTGCTACAACAAAATCAGGTAGGTCAGGTCTCATTGGCCTTTTCCTTACTCCTACCACCCCAGCCTGTCAAATACTGCTACAACAAAATCAGGTAGGTCAGGTCTCATGGGCCTTTTCCTTACTCCTATCACCCCAGCCTGTCAAATACTGCTACAATAAAATCAGGTAGGTCAGGTCTCATGGGCCTTTTCTTTACTCCTATCACCCCAGCCTGTCAAATACTGCTACAACAAAATCAGGTAGGTCAGGTCTCATTGGCCTTTTCCTTACTCCTACCACCCCAGCCTGTCAAATACTGCTACAATAAAATCAGGTAGGTCAGGTCTCATGGGCCTTTTCCTTACTCCTATCACCCCAGCCTGTCAAATACTGCTACAACAAAATCAGGTAGGTCAGGTCTCATTGGCCTTTTCCTTACTCCTACCACCCCAGCCTGTCAAATACTGCTACAACAAAATCAGGTAGGTCAGGTCTCATGGGCCTTTTCCTTACTCCTATCACCCCAGCCTGTCAAATACTGCTACAATAAAATCAGGTTGGTCAGGTCTCATGGGCCTTTTCCTTACTCCTATCACCCCAGCCTGTCAAATACTGCTACAATAAAATCAGGTAGGTCAGGTCTCATTGGCCTTTTCCTTACTCCTACCACCCCAGCCTGTCAAATACTGATATAACAAAATCAGGTAGGTCAGGTCTCATGGGCCTTTTCCTTTACTCCTATCACCCCAGCCTGTCAAATACTGCTACAATAAAATCAGGTTGGTCAGGTCTCATTGGCCTTTTCCTTACTCCTACCACCCCAGCCTGTCAAATACTGCTACAATAAAATCAGGTTGGTCAGGTCTCACGGGCCTTTTCTTTACTCCTATCACCCCAGCCTGTCAAATACTGCTACAACAAAATCAGGTAGGTCAGGTCTCATGGGCCTTTTCCTTACTCCTACCACCCCAGCCTGTCAAATACTGCTACAATAAAATCAGGTAGGTCAGGTCTCATGGGCCTTTTCCTTACTCCTACCACCCCAGCCTGTCAAATACTGCTACAATAAAATCAGGTAGGTCAGGTCTCATTGGCCTTTTCCTTACTCCTACCACCCCAGCCTGTCAAATACTGCTACAACAAAATCAGGTAGGTCAGGTCTCATGGGCCTTTTCCTTACTCCTACCACCCCAGCCTGTCAAATACTGCTACAATAAAAATCAGGTAGGTCAGGTCTCATGGCCTTTTCCTACTCCTCACCACCCCAGCCTGTCAAATACTGCTACAACAAAATCAGGTAGGTCAGGTCTCATGGGCCTTTTCCTTACTCCTACCACCCCAGCCTGTCAAATACTGCTACAATAAAATCAGGTAGGTCAGGTCTCATGGGCCTTTTCTTTACTCCTATCACCCCAGCCTGTCAAATACTGCTACAACAAAATCAGGTAGGTCAGGTCTCATGGGCCTTTTCCTTACTCCTATCACCCCAGCCTGTCAAATACTGCTACAATAAAATCAGGTAGGTCAGGTCTCATGGGCCTTTTCCTTACTCCTATCACCCCAGCCTGTCAAATACTGCTACAATAAAATCAGGTTGGTCAGGTCTCATGGGCCTTTTCTTTACTCCTATCACCCCAGCCTGTCAAATACTGCTACAATAAAATCAGGTAGGTCAGGTCTCATGGGCCTTTTCCTTACTCCTACCACCCCAGCCTGTCAAATACTGATATAACAAAATCAGGTAGGTCAGGTCTCACGGGCCTTTTCCTTACTCCTACCACCCCAGCCTATCAAATACTGCTACAATAAAATCAGGTAGGTCAGGTCTCATGGGCCTTTTCTTTACTCCTATCACCCCAGCCTGTCAAATACTGCTACAATAAAATCAGGTAGGTCAGGTCTCACGGGCCTTTTCTTTACTCCTATCACCCCAGCCTGTCAAATACTGCTACAATAAAATCAGGTAGGTCAGGTCTCATGGGCCTTTTCTTTACTCCTATCACCCCAGCCTGTCAAATACTGCTACAATAAAATCAGGTAGGTCAGGTCTCATTGGCCTTTTCCTTACTCCTACCACCCCAGCCTGTCAAATACTGCTACAATAAAATCAGGTAGGTCAGGTCTCATTGGCCTTTTCCTTACTCCTACCACCCCAGCCTGTCAAATACTGCTACAATAAAAAATCAGGTTGGTCAGGTCTCACAGGTCTTTTCTTTACTCCTATCACCCCAGCCTGTCAAATACTGCTACAACAAAATCAGGTTGGTCAGGTCTCATGGGCCTTTTCCCTACTCCTACCACCCCAGCCTGTCAAATACTGCTACAATAAAATCAGGTAGGTCAGGTCTCATTGGCCTTTTCCTTACTCCTACCACCCCAGCCTGTCAAATACTGATATAATAAAATCAGGTAGGTCAGGTCTCATGGGCCTTTTCTTTACTCCTACCACCCCAGCCTGTCAAATACTGCTACAATAAAATCAGGTAGGTCAGGTCTCATGGCCTTTTCCTTACTCCTATCACCCCAGCCTGTCAAATACTGCTACAATAAAATCAGGTTGGTCAGGTCTCACGGGCCTTTTCTTTACTCCTATCACCCCAGCCTGTCAAATACTGCTACAACAAAATTAGGTAGGTCAGGTCTCATGGGCCTTTTCCCTACTCTCAACGACCAACCTGTTAAATACTGCTACAATAAAATCAGGTAGGTCAGGTCTCATGGGCCTTTTCTCTACTCCTACCCCCCTCCCCCCCCAGCCTGTTAAATACTGCTACAACAAAATCAGGTTGGTCAGGTCTCATGGGCCTTTTCCTTACTCTACCACCCCACCTGCCAAATACTGCTACAATACAAAATCAAGTAGGTCAGGTCTCATGGGCCTTTTCCTTACTCCTACCACCCCCCAGCCTGTCAAATACTGCTACAATAAAATCAGGTTGGTCAGGTCTCACAGGGCCTTTTCTTTACTCCTATCACCCCAGCCTGTCAAATACTGCTACAACAAAATCATGTTGGTCAGGTCTCATGGGCTTTTCCCTACTCCTATCACCCCAGCCTGTCAAATACTGCTACAAAAAAATCAGGTTGGTCAGGTCTCATGGGCCTTTTCCTTACTCCTACCACCCCAGCCTGTCAAATACTGCTACAACAAAATCAGGTAGGTCAGGTCTCATGGGCCTTTTCCCTACTCCTACCCCCCCCCTCACCCCAGCCTGTTAAATACTGCTACAACAAAATCAGGTAGGTCAGGTCTCATTGGGCCTTTTCCTTACTCTAACACCCCAGCCTGTCAAATACTGATACAACAAAATCAGGTAGGTCAGGTCTCACGGGCCTTTTCTTTACTCCTATCACCCCAGCCTGTCAAATACTGCTACAATAAAATCAGGTTGGTCAGGTCTCATTGGCCTTTTCCTTACTCCTACCACCCCAGCCTGTCAAATACTGCTACAATAAAATCAGGTAGGTCAGGTCTCATTGGCCTTTTCCTTACTCCTACCACCCCAGCCTGTCAAATACTGCTACAATAAAATCAGGTTGGTCAGGTCTCACGGGCCTTTTCTTTACTCCTATCACCCCAGCCTGTCAAATACTGCTACAACAAAATCAGGTTGGTCAGGTCTCATGGGCCTTTTCCTACTCCTACCACCCCAGCCTGTCAAATACTGCTACAATAAAATCAGGTAGGTCAGGTCTCATGGGCCTTTTCCTTACTCCTACCACCCCAGCCTGTCAAATACTGCTACAATAAGATGAGGTAGGTCAGGTCTCATGGCCTTTTCCTTACTCCTATCACCCCAGCCTGTCAAATACTGCTACAATAAAATCAGGTAGGTCAGGTCTCATGGGCCTTTTCCTTACTCCTATCACCCCAGCCTGTCAAATACTGCTACAACAAAATCAGGTAGGTCAGGTCTCATGGGCCTTTTCCCTACTCCTATCACCCCAGCCTGTCAAATACTGCTACAATAAAATCAGGTTGGTCAGGTCTCACGGGCCTTTTCCTTACTCCTACCACCCCAGCCTGTCAAATACTGCTACAATAAAATCAGGTAGGTCAGGTCTCATTGGCCTTTTCCTTACTCCTACCACCCCAGCCTGTCAAATACTGATATAACAAAATCAGGTAGGTCAGGTCTCATGGGCCTTTTCCTTACTCCTATCACCCCAGCCTGTCAAATACTGCTACAATAAAATCAGGTTGGTCAGGTCTCATGGGCCTTTTCTTTACTCCTATCACCCCAGCCTGTCAAATACTGCTACAACAAAATCAGGTAGGTCAGGTCTCACGGGCCTTTTCTTTACTCCTATCACCCCAGCCTGTCAAATACTGCTACAACAAAATTAGGTAGGTCAGGTCTCATGGGCCTTTTCCCTACTCTCAACGACCAACCTGTTAAATACTGCTACAATAAAATCAGGTAGGTCAGGTCTCATGGGCCTTTTCTCTACTCCTACCCCCCCTCCCCCCCCAGCCTGTTAAATACTGCTACAAATAAATCAGGTTGGTCAGGTCTCATGGGCCTTTTCCCTACTCCTACCACCCCAGCCTGTCAAATACTGCTACAACAAAATCAGGTAGGTCAGGTCTCATGGGCCTTTTCCTTACTCCTACCACCCCAGCCTGTCAAATACTGCTACAACAAAATCAGACAGGTCAGGTCTCATGGGCCTTTTCCCTACTCTCAACACTCCAGCCTGTCAAATATTGCTACAACAAAATCAGGTAGGTCAGGTCTCATGGGCCTTTTCCCTACTCCTATCACCCCAGCCTGTCAAATACTGCTACAACAAAATCAGGTAGGTCAGGTCTCATGGGCCTTTTCCCTACTCTCAACACCCCAGCCTGTTAAATACTGCTACAATAAAATCAGGTAGGTCAGGTCTCATGGGCCTTTTCTCTACTCCTACCCCCCCCCCTCCCCCCCAGCCTGTTAAATACTGCTACAAATAAAACAGGTTGGTCAGGTCTCATGGGCCTTTTCCCTACTCCTACCACCCCAGCCTGTCAAATACTGCTACAATAAAATCAGGTAGGTCAGGTCTCATTGGCCTTTTCCTTACTCCTACCACCCCAGCCTGTCAAATACTGCTACAACAAAATCAAGTAGGTCAGGTCTCATGGGCCTTTTCCTTACTCCTACCACCCCAGCCTGTCAAATACTGCTACAACAAAATCAGACAGGTCAGGTCTCATGGGCCTTTTCCCTACTCTCAACACTCCAGCCTGTCAAATACTGCTACAACAAAATCAGGTAGGTCAGGTCTCATGGGCCTTTTCCCTACTCCTAACACCCCAGCCTGTCAAATACTGCTACAACAAAATCAGGTAGGTCAGGTCTCATGGGCCTTTTCCCTACTCCTATCACCCCAGCCTGTCAAATACTGCTACAACAAAATCAGGTAGGTCAGGTCTCATGGGCCTTTTCCCTACTCCTAACACCCCAGCCTGTCAAATACTGCTACAACAAAATCAGGTAGGTCAGGTCTCATGGGCCTTTTCCCTACTCCTATCACCCCAGCCTGTCAAATACTGCTACAACAAAATCAGGTAGGTCAGGTCTCATGGGCCTTTTCCCTACTCCTATCACCCCAGCCTGTCAAATACTGATATAACAAAATCAGGTAGGTCAGGACTCATGGGCCTTTTCCCTGTGCTTTTTATCCATTCATTAATAAAATCGTTAACATATTATGTATTATGTTGTTGAAAATCAGTTAGTTTTATTGATTGCACCAAAATTCTTTTCATATTTGCCATTTTAACTTGTGTTTGTAAAGTTTTAAAACATTACAAAGGATCATTGTGTATAATGACATGTTTCTATTACAGCACTGCCAAATATAGTTTGTTGTCCTTCCTACCCAAGTTCTTGTTTGAGCAGTTCAGAAAATATGCCAACATCTTCTTCCTCTTCATCTCGTTACTGCAGGTAAGTTATTTACCTGTAATCACATAAACTGGTAAATCTTCTGATCTTAAATCACCTGTATATTACAGACATTGGAAACCTCCACCTTCTATTTAAATTAACCAGATAGGTAAGGCTTGATGAAGTGCGTGAGACTGACTGAAGGTTTGTGGTTTTTCTCCCGGTACTCTGGGCTTACTCAAGCCCCTAAATCTTACATGTCCTTATGCTTAGTGACTCTAGTTGCTACTAGGATGTAAAAGAAAATAGATCAGACTAAATTAAACTAAATCAACCAAAGTTCATGTTATGAAATAAAGCAAACAATCATATGATGGAAATTAATTGACTAGATATTGATTTCTAGTTTAAACATGGAAAATATCAAATCTGTGATATGATTCAGGACCCAGTAATAACAGACAATCATTTTATGTCGACCACTTGGAAGACGAGTCTCTGACTCAAAGTGTTATCGACTCTAAATAAAGTCTATTATTATTATTATTATTAATGATAATGTATACAGACGAGATACTGAACTCTGTTGTCAGTATGTCTCCTTTTACATGTGTTCTGTAAGATTAGATCCTGCGGAGGAGCATCATCACTTGGTCAATCGTGACATGATTGGTCAATCGTGACATGATCTTTATTCTTTGTATTAGATTTGGTGAGCTGTTCATCTAGGGACGTCTGCTCCTGATAACGCCGACATTGACTGTACCAATAGGTACTGTTACAATGTATAACGTTTGACATTTAGTGCTGGCTTTACCGAATAATCAATGTTCTGGACTCAAACTCAACATTACTTCAACAACTTACATCATGTGAGAATATGCTCCTGCCAATTTATCCTGGAAGTCGACCAAAATGTCCATTTTTAGATGGAGTTTAAAGCTGTTAGAGGATTTCTGTTACAGCTATAATACCTAGATTGATATTGTCCTTTACCGTAGTCTAATTAGCGCCATCCAATCAATTAGCTATATATAGTCTGCCCAACAGCCTTGGGCTAATCCTTACTGCACTGCATGATAGACAGAGACACAGGAATCGACCATGACCTATTTCTACAAGTGCAGAACGATGTGAAGGTAGCAATATGATATCCTGCAATAGAGAACTATTTAGTTAGCATTTGAAACATTATATATTATTCATGTTTAATAATTGTTGATATAGTCCAGTAAAACGGGATTACCTCTGTATGAAGACCACCTGATTGATGAGACCACTTTCTCATGGGTACAAATAGGGACTTACAACTCAATTTGGCCTCACCTGGCTATATAGAGACTATTTGTTCTTGGTGCCTTGTGTGGTATTCAAAGACAGGATTGACTGCCCCTTGTGTAGTCTTTATAGACAGGTTTGACTGTCCCTTGGGTGGTCTTTATAGACAGGATTGACTGCCCCTTGAGTGGTCTTTATAGACAGGTTTGATTGGCCCTTGGGTTATCTTTATAGACAGGTTTGACTGTCCCTTGGGTGGTCTTTATAGACAGGTTTGACTGCCCCTTGGGTGGTCTTTATAGACAGGTTTGACTGCCCCTTGGGTTGTCTTTATAGACAGGTTTGACTGCCCCTTGGGTGGTCTTTATAGACAGGTTTGACTGCCCCTTGGGTTATCTTTATAGACAGGTTTGACTGTCCCTTGGGTGGTCTTTATAGACAGGTTTGATTGCCCCTTGAGTGGTCTTTATAGACAGGTTTGACTGTCCCTTGGGTGGTCTTTATAGACAGGTTTGACTGCAGACATAATGTAGTTCAAACTACTTGCTGTATTCTGAATATTGACATATATATTAAGTCTTAAATATTGAAGCATGAAAATTATTCTAGGTGATTTTGAAGTTCCACTCATGAATTCATTGGAAAGTTATCGATTAACCTCCTGATTTAGATTGAATTAATTGTTGATTTTATTTTATCATTCAACTGCTTTGGTTGATAATTATTCATGTGGCCACTGAATAACAATAAAAAAAACTGTGAATGCAAATTAGAGATCAGGCTAGCATGGGTTGGATATTTAATACCATGGTGTGTGACTGAAAATCATCCATCTTAAACAATGTACCTTAAACAGGTTGTCTGAAACATGATTTTAAAAATGCATCAGTTTGATGTAAGTTATGGAAATTTAACGTAAAATAACTGATATTGTTTTTATTGTTTTGAAGCAAATTCCACGTGTATCCCCTACTGGACGGTACACTACAGCAGTTCCTCTACTTTTCATCCTAACAGTGTCTGCCATCAAGGAAATTATAGAGGACTTTGTAAGTACACAAATACATACTTCTCTCTCCACGAAATACATTCCTCTTCTCCTCTTTGTAGCATTCTCTTCCTTCCTTCCTTGTGTTGCCTGCAACTTAAGGGTGACACCTAAGTACATCACTATGTTTGTGTTGTCAGCGTCGGCATCTGGGAAATGGTTTCCATGCGATAACTTAAGTATTTATTTTCCGATTTCAACCAAATTTGGTATAATGCTTTCTATCACCGAGATCTCAGATGAGTTTGATAATTGTCAAAATCCGTCAATATTTACAAGAGTTACGGGACTTTAAAATCATCAAAACAGATAGATTTATGGTTTTCGCTCGATAACTTTAGTATTTATTGTCTTATTTCAACCAAATCTGATATATTGCTGTATATTAATGAGATCTCGTAGTGGTTTTATACTGGTCAAAATCCATCAATATTTGCAAGGGTTACGGGACTTGATAACTTTACAAGGGTTACGGGACTTGATAACTTTACAAGGGTTACGGGACTTGATAACTTCACCTCATTATTAACAATATTTTCAACTGTAAATAACTATTTATTGTGATGCTGTGCAGGAGACACATCCACTTCTGTGGAATTCTTGATATACTTTTTGTCAGGTGAATGCATTTGAGAAAGATAAGCGATTTCTGGTGTATTTTCTTTTTGTCAGATGAAAGCTTATTGAGAAAGATTACCATTTTTTTTGGTATCAATAATAAATAAGCACATACACTGAAGTACATAGATGTATGTCTGACTATTAGCCCCGACACACAGCACTGACACACTGCCTCAGTGAGGGTATATATAAAACATCACCTATTGGTTACAGTACTGACTGATTGGATTTCTACACGACAACATTTACACAGAGGCTGTAGGGTCAAAGGGAGTCTGGTACTTCATCCTTCAGCCCTCTACCTCTGGGTCACTGTGACTAAATGTTAAGGATTTCTTACCCTCCACCTCTAGACCTCCACCTCTGGGTCACTGTGACTAAATGTTAAGGATTTCTTACCCTCCACCTCTAGACCTCCACCTCTGGGTCACTGTGACTAAATGTTAAGAATTTCTTACCCTCCACCTCTAGCCCTCCACCTCTGGGTCACTGTGACTAAATGTTAAGGATTTCTTACCCTCCACCTCTAGCCCTCCACCTCTGGGTCACTGTGACTAAATGTTAAGGATTTCTTACCCTCCACCTCTAGCCCTCCACCTCTGGGTCACTGTGACTAAATGTTAAGGATTTCTTACCCTCCACCTCTAGCCCTCCACCTCTGGGTCACTGTGACTAAATGTTAAGGATTTCTTACCCTCCACCTCTAGCCCTCCACCTCTGGGTCACTGTGACTAAATGTTAAGGATTTCTTACTCTCCACCTCTGGGTCACTGTGACTAAATGTTAAGGATTTCTTACCCTCCACCTCTAGCCCTCCACCTCTGGGTCAATGTGACTAAATGTTAAGGATTTCTTACCCTCCACCTCTAGCCCTCCACCTCTGGGTCAATGTGACTAAATGTCAAAGAGTTTCTTAATCTCCACCTCTAGACCTCCACCTCTGGGTCACTGTGACTAAATGTTAAGGATTTCTTACCCTCCACCTCTAGACCTCCACCTCTGGGTCACTGTGACTAAATGTTAAGGATTTCTTACCCTCCACCTCTAGCCCTCCACCTCTGGGTCACTGTGACTAAATGTTAAGGATTTCTTACTCTCCACCTCTGGGTCACTGTGACTAAATGTTAAGGATTTCTTACCCTCCACCTCTAGCCCTCCACCTCTGGGTCACTGTGACTAAATGGTAAGGATTTCTTACCCTCCACCTCTAGCCCTCCACCTCTGGGTCAATGTGACTAAATGTTAAGATTCTTACTCTCCACCTCTAGACCTCCACCTCTGGGTCACTGTGACTAAATGTTAAGGATTTCTTACCCTCCACCTCTAGCCCTCCACCTCTGGGTCACAAATGTGACTAAATGTTAAGTTAGAATTTCTTACTCTCCACCTCTAGACCTCCACCTCTGGGTCACTGTGACTAAATGTTAAGGATTTCTTACCCTCCACCTCTAGCCCTCCACCTCTGGGTCACTGTGACTAAATGTTAAGAATTTCTTACTCTCCACCTCTAGCCCTCCACCTCTGGGTCACTGTGACTAAATGTTAAGGATTTCTTACTCCACCTCTAGCCTCCACTCTGGTCACTGTGACTAAATGTTAAGGATTTCTTACCTCCACCTCTAGCCTCCACCTCTAGCCCTTAGCTCCACCTCTGGGTCACTGTGACTAAATGTTAAGGATTTCTTACCCTCCACCTCTAGCCCTCCACCTCCACCTCTGGGTCACTGTGACTAAATGTTAAGGATTTCTTACCCTCCACCTCTAGCCCTCCACCTCTGGGTCACTGTGACTAAATGTTAAGGATTTCTTACTCTCCACCTCTGGGTCACTGTGACTAAATGTTAAGGATTTCTTACTCTCCACCTCTAGCCCTCCACCTCTGGGTCAATGTGACTAAATGTTAAGGATTTCTTACTCTCCACCTCTGGTCACTGTGACTTAATGTTAAGGATTTCTTACTCTCACCTCCACCTCTGGGTCACTGTGACTAAATGTTAAGGATTTCTTACTTCCACCTCTGCACTCTCCACCTCTGGGTCACTGTGACTAAATGTTAAGGATTTCTTACTCTCCACCTCTAGCCCTCCACCTCTGGGTCACTGTGACTAAATGTTAAGGATTTCTTACTCTCCACCTCTAGCCCTCCACCTCTGGGTCACTGTGACTAAATGTTAAGGATTTCTTACCCTCCACCTCTAGCCCTCCACCTCTGGGTCAATGTGACTAAATGTTAAGGATTTCTTACTCTCCACCTCTAGCCCTCCACCTCTGGGTCACTGTGACTAAATGTTAAGGATTTCTTACTCTCCACCTCTGGGTCACTGTGACTAAATGTTAAGAATTTCTTACTCTCCACCTCTAGCCCTCCACCTCTGGGTCACTGTGACTAAATGTTAAGGATTTCTTACCCTCCACCTCTAGCCCTCCACCTCTGGGTCACTGTGACTAAATGTTAAGGATTTCTTACCCTCCACCTCTAGCCCTCCACCTCTGGGTCACTGTGACTAAATGTTAAGAATTTCTTACCCTCCACCTCTAGCCCTCCACCTCTGGGTCACTGTGACTAAATGTTAAGGATTTCTTACCTCACCTCTGCCTCCACCTCTAGTTAGATTCTCCACCTCTGGGTCACTGTGACTAAATGTTAAGGATTTCTTACCCTCCACCTCTAGCCCTCCACCTCTGGGTCAATGTGACTAAATGTTAAGGATTTCTTACCCTCCACCTCTAGCCCTCCACCTCTGGGTCACTGTGACTAAATGTTAAGGATTTCTTACCCTCCACCTCTAGCCCTCCACCTCTGGGTCACTGTGACTAAATGTTAAGAATTTCTTACCCTCCACCTCTAGCCCTCCACCTCTGGGTCAATGTGACTAAATGTTAAGAATTTCTTACCCTCCACCTCTAGCCCTCCACCTCTGGGTCACTGTGACTAAATGTTAAGGATTTTCTTACCCTCCACCTCTAGCCCTCCACCTCTGGGTCACTGTGACTAAATGTTAAGGATTTCTTACCCTCCACCTCTAGCCCTCCACCTCTGGATCACTGTGACTAAATGTTAAGGATTTCTTACTCTCCACCTCTAGCCCTCCACCTCTGGGTCACTGTGACTAAATGTTAAGGATTTCTTACCCTCCACCTCTAGCCCTCCACCTCTGGGTCACTGTGACTAAATGTTAAGGATTTCTTACCCTCCACCTCTAGCCCTCCACCTCTGGGTCACTGTGACTAAATGTTAAGAATTTCTTACTCTCCACCTCTAGACCTCCACCTCTGGGTCACTGTGACTAAATGTTAAGATTTCTTACCCTCCACCTCTAGCCCTCCACCTCTGGGTCACTGTGACTAAATGTTAAGGATTTTCTTACCCTCCACCTCTAGCCCTCCACCTCTGGGTCACTGTGACTAAATGTTAAGGATTTCTTACCCTCCACCTCTAGCCCTCCACCTCTGGGTCACTGTGACTAAATGTTAAGGATTTCTTACCCTCCACCTCTAGCCCTCCACCTCTGGGTCACTGTGACTAAATGTTAAGGATTTCTTACCCTCCACCTCTAGCCCTCCACCTCTGGGTCACTGTGACTAAATGTTAAGGATTTCTTACCCTCCACCTCTAGCCCTCCACCTCTGGGTCAAATGTGACTAAATGTTAAGGATTTCTTACCCTCCACCTCTAGACCTCCACCTCTGGGTCACTGTGACTAAATGTTAAGGATTTCTTACCCTCCACCTCTAGCCCTCCACCTCTGGGTCACTGTGACTAAATGTTAAGGATTTCTTACTCTCCACCTCTGGGTCACTGTGACTAAATGTTAAGGATTTCTTACCCTCCACCTCTAGCCCTCCACCTCTGGGTCACTGTGACTAAATGTTAAGGATTTCTTACCCTCCACCTCTAGCCCTCCACCTCTGGGTCACTGTGACTAAATGTTAAGGATTTCTTACTCTCCACCTCTAGCCCTCCACCTCTGGGTCACTGTGACTAAATGTTAAGGATTTCTTACCCTCCACCTCTAGCCCTCCACCTCTGGGTCACTGTGACTAAATGTTAAGGATTTCTTACTCTCCACCTCTAGCCCTCCACCTCTGGGTCACTGTGACTAAATGTTAAGGATTTCTTACCCTCCACCTCTAGCCCTCCACCTCTGGGTCACTGTGACTAAATGTTAAGGATTTCTTACCCTCCACCTCTAGCCCTCCACCTCTGGGTCACTGTGACTAAATGTTAAGGATTTCTTACCCTCCACCTCTAGACCTCCACCTCTGGGTCACTGTGACTAAATGTTAAGGATTTCTTACTCTCCACCTCTAGCCTCCCACCTCTGGGTCACTGTGACTAAATGTTAAGGATTTCTTACTCTCCACCTCTAGCCCTCCACCTCTGGGTCACTGTGACTAAATGTTAAGGATTTCTTACCCTCCACCTCTAGCCCTCCACCTCTGGGTCACTGTGACTAAATGTTAAGGATTTCTTACTCTCCACCTCTAGCCTCCACCTCTGGGTCACTGTGACTAAATGTTAAGGATTTCTTACCCTCCACCTCTAGCCCTCCACCTCTGGGTCACTGTGACTAAATGTTAAGGATTTCTTACTCTCCACCTCTAGACCCTCCACCTCTGGGTCACTGTGACTAAATGTTAAGGATTTCTTACTCTCCACCTCTAGCCCTCCACCTCTGGGTCACTGTGACTAAATGTTAAGGATTTCTTACCCTCCACCTCTAGACCTCCACCTCTGGGTCACTGTGACTAAATGTTAAGGATTTCTTACTCTCCACCTCTAGCCCTCCACCTCTGGGTCACTGTGACTAAATGTTAAGGATTTCTTACTCTCCACCTCTAGCCCTCCACCTCTGGGTCACTGTGACTAAATGTTAAGGATTTCTTACCCTCCACCTCTAGCCCTCCACCTCTGGGTCACTGTGACTAAATGTTAAGGATTTCTTACTCTCCACCTCTGGGTCAGTTAAGGATTTCTTACTCTCCACCTCTGGGTCACTGTGACTAAATGTTAAGGATTTCTTACTCTCCACCTCTAGCCCTCCACCTCTGGGTCACTGTGACTAAATGTTAAGGATTTCTTACTCTCCACCTCTAGCCCTCCACCTCTGGGTCACTGTGACTAAATGTTAAGGATTTCTTACTCTCCACCTCTGGGTCACTGTGACTAAATGTTAAGGATTTCTTACCCTCCACCTCTAGACCTCCACCTCTGGGTCACTGTGACTAAATGTTAAGGATTTCTTACTCTCCACCTCTAGCCCTCCACCTCTGGGTCACTGTGACTAAATGTTAAGGATTTCTTACCCTCCACCTCTAGCCCTCCACCTCTGGGTCACTGTGACTAAATGTTAAGGATTTCTTACCCTCCACCTCTAGCCCTCCACCTCTGGGTCACTGTGACTAAATGTTAAGGATTTCTTACTCTCCACCTCTAGCCCTCCACCTCTGGGTCACTGTGACTAAATGTTAAGGATTTCTTACTCTCCACCTCTGGGTCACTGTGACTAAATGTTAAGGATTTCTTACCCTCCACCTCTAGCCCTCCACCTCTGGGTCACTGTGACTAAATGTTAAGGATTTCTTACCCTCCACCTCTAGCCCTCCACCTCTGGGTCACTGTGACTAAATGTTAAGGATTTCTTACTCTCCACCTCTAGCCCTCCACCTCTGGGTCACTGTGACTAAATGTTAAGGATTTCTTACTCCTCCACCTCTAGCCCTCCACCTCTGGGTCACTGTGACTAAATGTTAAGGATTTCTTACCCTCCACCTCTAGCCCTCCACCTCTGGGTCACTGTGACTAAATGTTAAGGATTTCTTACCCTCCACCTCTGGGTCACTGTGACTAAATGTTAAGGATTTCTTACTCTCCACCTCTAGCCCTCCACCTCTGGGTCACTGTGACTAAATGTTAAGGATTTCTTACCCTCCACCTCTAGCCCTCCACCTCTGGGTCACTGTGACTAAATGTTAAGGATTTCTTACTCTCCACCTCTAGACCTCCACCTCTGGGTCACTGTGACTAAATGTTAAGGATTTCTTACCCTCCACCTCTAGC
This sequence comes from Argopecten irradians, assembly GCF_041381155.1. Lineage (NCBI taxonomy): Eukaryota > Metazoa > Mollusca > Bivalvia > Pectinida > Pectinidae > Argopecten > Argopecten irradians. The sequence goes on along the minus strand of NC_091140.1, from coordinate 1,800,077 downwards.
CCTCCACCTCTGGGTCACTGTGACTAAATGTTAAGGATTTCTTACTCTCCACCTCTAGCCCTCCACCTCTGGGTCACTGTGACTAAATGTTAAGGATTTCTTACTCTCCACCTCTAGCCCTCCACCTCTGGGTCACTGTGACTAAATGTTAAGGATTTCTTACCCTCCACCTCTAGACCTCCACCTCTGGGTCACTGTGACTAAATGTTAAGGATTTCTTACTCTCCACCTTAGCCCTCCACCTCTGGGTCACTGTGACTAAATGTTAAGGATTTCTTACCTCCACCTCTAGCCCACCTCTGGGTCACTGTGACTAAATGTTAAGATTTCTTACTCTCACCTCTGGGTCACTGTGACTAAATGTTAAGGATTTCTTACTCTCCACCTCTAGACCTCCACCTCTGGGTCACTGTGACTAAATGTTAAGGATTTCTTACTCTCCACCTCTAGCCCTCCACCTCTGGGTCACTGTGACTAAATGTTAAGGATTTCTTACCCTCCACCTCTAGCCCTCCACCTCTGGGTCACTGTGACTAAATGTTAAGGATTTCTTACTCTCCACACTCTGACTACTCGGGTCACGTATAAATGTTAAGGATTTCTTACTCTCCACCTCTTACTTCTGGGTCACTGTGTGACTAAATGTTAAGGATTTCTTACTCTCCACCTCTAGACCTCCACCTCTGGGTCACTGTGACTAAATTGTTAAGGATTTCTTACTCTCCACCTCTAGACCTCCACCTCTGGGTCACTGTGACTAAATGTTAAGGATTTCTTACCCCTCCACCTCTAGCCCTCCACCTCTGGGTCAATGTGACTAAATGTTAAGGATTTCTTACCCTCCACCTCTAGCCCTCCACCTCTGGGTCACTGTGACTAAATGTTAAGGATTTCTTACCTCCACCTCTAGCCCTCCACCTCTGGGTCACTGTGACTAAATGTTAAGGATTTCTTACTCTCCACCTCTAGCCCTCCACCTCTGGGTCAATGTGACTAAATGTTAAGAAATGGGACATGGCAGCGCCTTCTCTGGACACAGGTGATGGTGGGAGACCTGGTCAAGGTGGTCAGTGGTCAATTCTTCCCAGCAGACCTTGTCCTTCTGTCGTCTAGGTAACGGTTTGCTTTTCTATTCTAAAGGTGATTGTGTAGTTGACTCTGAGATTATCCTAATGTATTAAAGTGAGGGTAATTGTGTAAATTGGCAATTGTATAATTTTTCTTTACAAACATTCAGAGGTATTTTTGATAAAATGAAAATGATACATTTTCTTTCATGTTCAATACAAAAAAGAATTATACATCTGCTATAAAACGTCCATAGGAATATATCTGTTATTGTTGTACAGTCTTGGATAATTTACTACCATGAGGACTTTAATTTTACAGTGAGCCCCAGGCCATGTGTTATATAGAGACATCCAATCTGGATGGAGAAACAAACCTCAAAATCAGACAGGTAAGAATACATACAAAATCAGACAGGTAAGCTTACACACAGATTCAGTATAAACTGAAATACAGACTGAGAACCCAGGGTGCTGATTTTGTAGAATATGGTATTGTGTCTGTCCTATTTTTAGCTCACCTGACCCGAAGGGCCGGTGAGCTTATGTCATGGCGCGGCGTCCGTCGTCCGTCGTCCGTCCGTCCGTCGTCGTCCGTCGTCCGTCTGTCCGTCAAACATTTCCTTTAAATCGCTACTAGTCATAGAGTTCTGCATGGATTTTAACCAAATTTGGCCAGAAACATCCTTTGGGGGAGGGGAACAGAACTTGTATAACTTTTTGCTCTGACCCCCCCCCCGGGGACAGGAGGGGCGGGGCCCAATAGGGGAAATTGAGGTAAATCCTATAAATCGCTACTTGTCCTAGAGTTCTGCATGGATTGAAACCAAATTTGGCCAGACACATCCTTGGGGGAAGTGGAATAGAACTTGTATAAATTTTGGCTCTGACCCCACAGGGACAGGAGGGGCGGGGCCCAATAGGGGAAATTGAGGTAAATCCTATAAATCGCTACTTGTCCTAGTGTTCTGCATGGATTGTTACCAAATTTGGCCAGAAACATCCTTGGGGGAAGGGAATCAGAACTTGTATAAATTTTGGCTCTGACCCCTCGGGGACAGGAGGGGCGGGGCCCAATAAGGGAAATTTAGATAAATCCTATAAATCGCTACTTGTCCTAGAGTTCTGCATGGATTGTAACCAAATTTGGCCAGAAACATCATTGGGGACGGGAATCAGAACTTGTATAAATTTTGGCTCTGACCCCCCGAGGACAGGAGGGGCGGGGCCCAATAGGGGAAATTAAGGTAAATCCTATAAATCGCTACTTGTCCTAGAGTTCAGCATGGATTGAAACCAAATTTGGCCAGAAACATCCTTGGGGGAAGGGGAATAGAACTTGTATAAATTTTGGCTCTGAACCCCCGGGGACAGGAGGGGCGAGGCCCAATAGGGGAAATAGAGGTAAATCCTATAAATCACTACTTGTCCTAGTGTTCTGCATGGATTGTAACCAAATTTGGCCAGAAACATCCTTGGGGGAAGGGGAACAGAACTTGTATAAATTTTGGCTCTGACCCCCCAGGGACAGGAGGGGCGGGGCCCAATAAGGGAAATTTAGGTAAATCCTATAAATCGCTACTTGTCCTAGAGTTCTGCATGGATTGTAACCAAATTTGGCCAGAAACATCTTTGGGGGAAGGGGAACAGAACTTGTATAAATTTTGGCTCTGACCCCCCGGAGACAGTAGGGGCAGGGCCCAATAGGGGAAATAGAGGTAAATCCTATAAATCGCTACTTGTCCTAGAGTTCTGCATAGATTGTAACCAAATTTGGCCAGAAACAACCTTGGGGGAAGGGGAATAGAACTTGTATAAATTTTGGCTCTGACCCCCGGGGACAGGAGGGGCGGGGCCCAATAGGGGAAATTTAGGTAAATCCTATAAATTGCTACTTGTTCTAGAGTTCTGCATGGATTGTAACCAAATTTGGCCAGGACCATCCTAGGGGGAAGGGGAACAGAACTTGTTTAAATTTTTGCTCTGACCCCCTGGGGACAGGAGGGGCGGGGCCCAATAGGGGAAATAGAGGTAAATCCTATAAATCGCTACTTGTCCTAGAGTTCTGCATGGATTGTAACCAAATTTGGCCAGAAACTTTCTTAGGGGAATAGGAACAGAACTTATATAAATTTTGGCTCTGACCCCCCGGGGGCAGGAGGGGCGGGCCCAATAGGGGAAATAGAGGTAAATCCTATAAATCGCTACTTGTCCTAGAGTTCAGCATGGATTGAAACCAAATTTGGCCAGAAACATTCTTGGGGGAAGGGGAATAGAACTTGTATAAATTTTGGATCTGACCCCCTGGGGGCAGGAGGGGCGGGGCCCAATAGGGAAATTTAGGTAAATCCTATAAATCGCTACTAGTCTTAGAGTTCTGCTTGGATTTTAACCAAATTTGGCCCAGAAACATCCTTGGGGTTAACAGAATTCCTATAATTTTTGGCTCTAACCCTCTTGAGCAGAAAGAGTGGGGCCCAATAGGGGAATTAGAGGTAAATATTCAAATTCCTTCAGAAAAGAAACAATGAACCTTACTAGGCATTACAAACCAGGTGAGCGATACAGGCCCTCTGGGCCTCTTGTATATAGAGCAACTGGCAGCTAATAAAATGACTAGATCAGAGAGGTCTATGAATAATATTTATCTAATGATAATTTATTTCATATCAATTTATTTTTCCTAGAATTGTTTTACAGTATCATTGTAATGCTCTGTGATATTTACCAGGGTATACCACAAACTGCCAAGCTCCTACGGCACGAAGATTTGTTAGATCTGGATGGAGTGGTGGAGTGTGAGCTGCCAAACAAACATCTGTATGACTTTGTGGGTAACATCCGACCATCAGGCCGATTGTGAGTATGATTTTTACCCGTCTGATGTTATGTCTTACCACAGATAGGCTTCAGTGCAAGTATGATGTTTGGAGCTGTCTCAAATGTCATATGTAGGTTTTCCTAGGGCTCTTGTGGTGCATATTGTATTTTGGGAATGATCGATCATTAAGATGCATATGTTACCACTATTTCTCAGAAAGCACTGTAGGGATCTGTCTCTAATTTCATATGTAGTTTGTACCTAGTTGAAGTTTGAAAAGCTGAGAAATGATCCCTCTTTCCATTGTCAGACAGAGATCATTCTTTTGTGGGTGCTAAGATTTCTCTTTGATCTCTTGTTGTCATTATTTTTTGGAAATTATAGAGGGAGAAACAGTTTCATTCCCTACCTGGAGAGTAGGATAGGGAAATCTATACCCTCAGAGAAAATTCACAACAGTCTAGTCCTCGGCAAGCCTCGGGTTAGACAGTTGTGAATCTCCTCCTCGGGTTTTCTCTGTCCTCTTTAGGTAGGGAATGGTCCTAGTAATCACCAATGTAGCATCAATAAAACTAGTCATGGAACAGAAGTATTAATGATAGAAGAAATCATATTTATTTGTACAAAGGATTTTATGTACATTTATACTGGGTACCTATTAAGGGTGGTAGCCTTTACTGAATATCATTAACTTTGTGTACTGGGCAGGAAACTGTCATGGAGTTAATGTTTTTGTTGATATATAAAGAAATGGTTTGTTGACAGTGCGATCCCCCTGGGTCCAGACCAGCTGTTGTTAAGAGGAGCTATGCTGAGGAACACCAAGTGGATATTTGGTAGATGTTTATTTAACTTTCCATTTCTTAAAGATGCTCCAATAGAGCATACACAATACTCATCATTTAAACAATAATTGGTATTTAATCGTGTGTATATATGTCTGATTACCACAAAATATACCATGTAATATGAAATAATTTGTTTTGCTTTTTTCGCATGCGCAATCAATACTTCATTCCATATAGGACATAATGCTACAGAGTTTTTTCGGGATGCAATTGATTTTTTTAATGTTTGTCTTGGAGTTAAATTAGAAGCTCACACTTTTCAATGGTGGTAATGGTGTAAAGTAAGCAATTTTGTAACAGAATAAGAAATACTAAATCGCTAATTTGTCAGTGGTGGAGTATCTTTAATGGTAACATGAAATCTCCATAGTTATGTTAAAGTTTATTCATATTTGAATAAAATCTTTGCTCATTTCAGAATGATTTCTGATGTTTTATTTTAACTGATGTCACAATCAATTGGTTGTAAGATTCAAGAAATCTAAAATAAAAAAAACCACCACATTTTTTTGTACGTTTAAAAAGGGGACAATTTCAGTGCTTCCTAGATATAGCTGATTTATAAAAGATGTAATTTTGTTGATATTTGTCCTCAAAACTATTTTGTTTTGCCAGGTATTGTCATCTACACGGGGCCAGAGTCCAAGTTAATGCTCAACTCCTCGACTGCACCACTGAAAAGGTCAAATGTAGAGAAAGTTACAAATACACAGGTCAGTTGATAAAGCTGGAAGGGATGAGGATACTGCTCTATAAACTGTTATTGGTGAAATATCACTGTTCATTGTTCTAAAGTAAAACATACTAGACTTGGTAGACAAAGATATCTTTTAAATTTGCTTAATAAAAAATTACTGTGGGAATTTTTTTATCAGACTTAGACATATTATTTGTAAACTAGTGTATGTCTAGTGTTGGGATCTGGTTGTTGGCTACATTTATAACTGTACAATATCCTGTGTTTTACACCTATATAATGTTGTGTGTTTTACACCCGTACCATGTTGTGTGTTTTACACCTGTAGAATGTTGTGTGTTTTACACCTGTACGATGTTGTGCGTTTTACACCTGTACAATGTTGTGTGTTTTGCACCTATACAATGTTATGTTTTACACTTGTACAATGTTGTGTGTTTTACACCTGTAGAATGTTGTGTGTTTTTCACCTGTACAATGTTGTGTGTTTTACACCTGTACAATGTTTTGTTTTACACCTGTACAATGTTTTGTTTTACACCTGTACAATGTTTGTGTTTACATGTAATGTTGTGTGTTTTACACCTGTACAATGCTGTGTGTTTTACACCTGTACAATGCTGTGTGTTTTACACCTGTAGAATGACGTGTGTTTTACACCTGTAGAATGTTGTGTGTTTTACACATGTAGAACGTTGTGTGTTTTACACCTGTAGAATGACGTGTGTTTTACACCTGTACAATGTTGTGTGTTTTACATCTGTACAATGTTGTTTGGTTTACATCTGTACAATGCTGTGTGTTTTACACCAGTACAATGCTGTGTTTAACACCTGTACAATGCTTTGTGTTTTTCACCTGTACAATGTTGTGTGTTTTACATCAGTACAATGTTGTGTGTTTAACACCTGTACAATGCTGTGTGTTTTACACCTATACAATTTTGTGTGTTTTATACGTGTAGAACGTTGTGTGTTTTACACCCGTAGAATGTTGTGTGTTTTACACCGGTACAATGTTGTGTGTTTTACACCTGTATAATGTTGTGTGTTTTACACCTGTAGAATGTTGTGTGTTTTACACCTGTAGAATGACGTGTGTTTTACACCTGTAGAATGTTGTGTGTTTTACACATGTAGAACGTTGTGTGTTTTACACCTGTAGAATGTTGTGTGTTTTACACCTGTATAATGTTGTGTGTTTTACACCTGTATAATGTTGTGTGTTTTACACCTGTAGAATGTTGTGTGTTTTAAACCTATACAATGTTGTGTGTTTAACACCTGTACAATGTTGTGTGTTTTACACCTGTACAATGTTGTGTGTTTTACACCTGTACAATGTTGTGTGTTTTACACCTGTATAATGTTGTATGTTTTACACCTGTACAATGTTGTGTGTTTTACACCTGTACCATTTTGTGTGTTTTACACCTGTCCAATGTTCTGTTTTACACCTGTCCAATGTTCTGTTTTACACCTGTACAATGTTGTGTGGTTTACACCTGTACAATGTTGTGTGGTTTACACCTGTACAATGTTGTGTGTTTTACACCTGTACAATGTTCTGTTTTACACCTGTACAATGTTCTGTTTTACACCTGTACAATGTTCTGTTTTACACCCATACAATGTTCTGTTTTACACCTGTACAATGTTCTGTTTTACACCTGTACAATGTTCTGTTTTACACCTGTACATGTTCTGTTTTACACAATGTACAATGTTCTGTTTTACACCTGTACAATGTTCTGTTTTACACCTGTACAATGTTCTGTTTACACCTGTGTGTGTGGTTTACACCTGTACAATGTTCTGTTTTACACCTGACAGATCCTGATTCTGTTTGTCATCCTCATTGTGATGTCCCTCATCAGTACAATAGCTAACGAGATGTGGACACAGTGGCACGTCGACAAAGATTGGTACCTGGCCTATACAGGTGAGAACAGCTATTAATACTTCTTATTCAAAGAAACTCGTGTGAAATAAGTCAGCTTTTAGATAAATTCTTGAATTTCAATAGTACTTGTTTACAGGTATGCACTGAGATGTATAGTTAGACATTTACTACCAATTCTACTTACAGAACTACCGCCCAGTAACTTTGGTTACAACTTCCTGACCTTCATCATCCTATACAACAACCTCATTCCCATCAGTCTACAGGTGTCGCTGGAGGTGGTCAAGTTTATACAGGCCATATTCATTAACTGGGTAAGAATAGGTTTTGTTAAAGAATAACAAAGACTATCTGATATTTATATATGCTAAATTAAGTGTTAGATGTTTAATGATTAGTCATGCGGCTGTGTCTAGAGGGACGATTTATATATGCTAAATTAAGTGTTAGATAGATATTTAATGATTAGTCATGCGGCCGTGTCTAGAGGGACGATCATTTTGTCCATCTTTGATTATATGTCCTACAGACTTTATTACTGAGCTCCAAACGTGATCCACCTGTGTGAGGTCTTGGCTTTATCTTTTCACATCTGAGAGGGCTCGTTTATTCCTTTTGTGATCTTTTAGAATTTTAATGCCTCATGTATAGATGATAAGATTTCAGGTATAAACTACTGTTGTTTTTGTTTCCAGGATCTGGACATGTACTGTGCCGAGTCTGACACACCTGCGATGGCGAGGACGTCAAATCTTAACGAAGAACTAGGACAGGTAAAATATAATCGAAGTAAAGATTTTCAATAATGCTCTGTTTTCATTAGAAAGGCTATATTTATAACACACACACCTGTAAGTTAGGTGGGGGGTTATAGGGTAAACTGGATTCAGGTTGTCCATCTGTCCATCTGTCCGTCTGTCCATCTGTCTGCCTGTCCGTCTATAGACACAATGATTGATCGACTACTCCTCCTAAACTACTGGACGGACTACAACAGGTAGCAATAACTGTCTAATTAGTAAAGACTCTAGATACACATGTCTCAGGTGATGGATATTTTGTATGTTTCAGATTAAATACATCTTCTCTGATAAAACTGGCACATTAACAAGAAACATCATGGAGTTCCGGAAATGTTCAGTAGCTGGCATAACATATGGGTGAGAATCTTTCCATAACATTAATGATTTACTAGAAAACGAAATTTTTAATCAAATTTATTGAATTTTCTGCAAAAAAAATTTGCTTGATTATCTTGTTAATTCATTATATTGGAAATAGTTTCTTCAATATGTAAGAGACTTTTACACAAATTATATTCTTTGTTTCATGATACCAGTATATATTAATCTGTGGTATTTAAATTTCTTTTGTTTCAGGAACAATGAAGAAAGTGAACATTCGTTTAATGATCCTACAATTTTGGATAATCTACAAAACCATGTAAGATATAAACAATGTGCTATCATATATATGGCATTGGATTCACATGACTGGATATTTGTCCATGTTTTTGATTTCCATCAACGTTATCAACTTCTCTTTTCTCCCTATCAAACAGATTTAGTAACATGGTAGACTACAATTATTTATTTACTATACACTGTATTGTTATTACCCTTTTATTGCAACAATGTTAGTTACTACAGGCCTGAATTATCTCCCCCTGATTTTGAAGGTAACGGCCCAAGTTTAGGAGAGTGTGTTTTATCTGAATTATCTCCCCCTGGTTTTATAGATAACGACCCCAGTTTTATGAAAGTGTGTCATTTTTTTATCTGAATTATCTCCCCCCTGATTTTGTAGGTAATGGCCTTAGTTTTACAAGAGTGTTGTCATGTTTTTATCTGAATTATCTCCCCCTGATTTTATAGGCAACAATCCCAGTTTTACGAGTGTCATGTTTTTATCTGAATTATCTCCCCCTGATTTTATAGGTAACAATCCCAGTTTTACGAGTGTTATGTTTTTTTCTGAATTATCTCCTGTTTTTATCTGAATTATCTCCCCCTGGTTTTATAGGTAACAATCCCAGTTTTAAGTGTTATGTTTTTATCTGAATTATCTCCCCCTGGTTTTATAGGTAACAATCCCAGTTTTACAAGTGTCATGTTTTTATCTGAATTATATCCCCCTGGTTTTATAGGTAACAGCCCCAGTTTTACGAGAGTTTCTGACATTGCTGTCTGTGTGTCACACCGTTGTACCGGAGCGCGAGTACCATGAGGACGGCAGCGAGACTGGCCGTGTGGTGTACCAGGCGTCATCTCCAGGTAGGCTCATCTACTTCCTTCTATCACTAGGAAGTAAAAATTTTCATCCAAATTATAGCATGTATTTAGAATAGATACTTGAATTCACAAAGTCTATTTTCTAAATAAATGCATCTCAATTTCAACCTTTCCCAGCAATCTGACCAGAAGTTGGGCATTAAGCTATGATACCTATGGTGTATGATGAAATGTTATGATAAGTATTGATGAAATCCTTTGATATTAGGTATTGATCAAGTGAATATTAATTTGTTTTTACAGATGAGGCAGCCCTAGTAAAAGGAGCGAGAAATCTGGGGTTTGAGTTTGCTACTAGGACACCCCAGGCAGTTACTATCAAAGTGGTGAGTATATGGTATCAATAGTTTGTTTTCTGTTAGACCAAGGCTAAACTGTATATCTAACAAAGTGGTTAGTGCCAGGGTATATGTCCCAGGACACCCCAGACTGTCGCTATCAAAGTGGTGAGTACCGGGGTATATGTCCCAGGACACCCCAGACTGTCGCTATCAAAGTGGTGAGTACCGGGGTATATGTCCCAGGACACCCCAGACTGTCGCTATCAAAGTGGTGAGTACCGGGGTATATGTCCCAGGACACCCCAGACTGTCGCTATCAAAGTGGTGTGTACTGGGGTATATGTCCCAGGACACCCCAGACTGTCGCTATCAAAGTGGTGTGTACCGGGGTATATGTCCCAGGACACCCCAGACTGTCGCTATCAAAGTGGTGAGTACCGGGGTATATGTCCCAGGACACCCCAGACTGTCGCTATCAAAGTGGTGAGTACCGGGGTATATGTCCCAGGACACCCCAGACTGTCGCTATCAAAGTGGTGAGTACCGGGGTATATGTCCCAGGACACCCCAGACTGTCGCTATCAAAGTGGTGTGTACTGGGGTATATGTCCCAGGACACCCCAGACTGTCGCTATCAAAGTGGTGTGTACCGGGGTATATGTCCCAGGACACCCCAGACTGTCGCTATCAAAGTGGTGAGTACCGGGGTATATGTCCCAGGACACCCCAGACTGTCGTTATCAAAGTGGTGAGTACTGGGGTATATGTCCCAGGACACCCCAGACTGTCGCTATCAAAGTGGTGAGTACCGGGGTATATGTCCCAGGACACCCCAGACTGTCGCTATCAAAGTGGTGTGTACCGGGGTATATGTCCCAGGACACCCCAGACTGTCGCTATCAAAGTGGTGAGTACCGGGGTATATGTCCCAGGACACCCCAGACTGTCGCTATCAAAGTGGTGTGTACCGGGGTATATGTCCCAGGACACCCCAGACTGTCGCTATCAAAGTGGTGAGTACCGGGGTATATGTCCCAGGACACCCCAGACTGTCGCTATCAAAGTGGTGAGTACCGGGGTATATGTCCCAGGACACCCCAGACTGTCGCTATCAAAGTGGTGAGTACCGGGGTATATGTCCCAGGACACCCCAGACTGTCGCTATCAAAGTGGTATGTACCGGGGTATATGTCCCAGGACACCCCAGACTGTCGCTATCAAAGTGGTGAGTACCGGGGTATATGTCCCAGGACACCCCAGACTGTCGCTATCAAAGTGGTGAGTACCGGGGTATATGTCCCAGGACACCCCAGACTGTCGCTATCAAAGTGGTGTGTACCGGGGTATATGTCCCAGGACACCCCAGACTGTCGCTATCAAAGTGGTGAGTACCGGGGTATATGTCCCAGGACACCCCAGACTGTCGCTATCAAAGTGATGAGTACCGGGGTATATGTCCCAGGACACCCCAGACTGTCGCTATCAAAGTGGTGTGTACCGGGGTATATGTCCCAGGACACCCCAGACTGTCGCTATCAAAGTGGTGTGTACCGGGGTATATGTCCCAGGACACCCCAGACTGTCGCTATCAAAGTGGTGAGTACCGGGGTATATGTCCCAGGACACCCCAGACTGTCGCTATCAAAGTGGTGTGTACCGGGGTATATGTCCCTGGACACCCCAGACTGTCGCTATCAAATTTGGTGAGTACCGGGGTATATGTCCCAGGACACCCCAGACTGTCGCTATCAAAGTGGTGAGTACCGGGGTATATGTCCCAGGACACCCCAGACTGTCGCTATCAAAGTGATGAGTACCGGGGTATATGTCCCAGGACACCCCAGACTGTCGCTATCAAAGTGATGAGTACCGGGGTATATGTCCCAGGACACCCTAGACTGTCGCTATCAAAGTGGTGTGTACCGGGGTATATGTCCCAGGACACCCCAGACTATCGCTATCAAAGTGGTGAGTACCGGGGTATATGTCCCAGGACACCCCAGACTGTCGCTATCAAAGTGGTGTGTACCGGGGTATATGTAATGGATAATTTCCGAAAACCTGTCCATTATTAGAGAGAATGGATAGTACCGAGCCCGCAGGGCGAGGTACAATCCATTCTCTCTAATAATGGACAGTTTGAGGAATTTATCCTACTTAAAACCCATCATACCACTACTCACTACCTTGCGTACCCTGTTTGAGAAATGGGACATCCCATTTCAGGAATTGCACAGGTGTTCACTCACCTGTGACAAATAATGGACTAACAATGTTGAGATGCATGCACAGTCATTTAGTTTTACACCTTTGGAGGTACAACAGTGTTTTTGAACATGTCGGATAGTGATATTTTCCTTACTCGGCCATCATTTACATGTAGGGATGTACGCAGCTGTGATTCAGATTGTTTGCCTGTTTGAAGTGACCTATTTATTCGCACAAGGACAGGTGCATTGTCTAACTTTACATCAAATACATACAAGCAAGGTGAGTTTTCGCTACAATTTAAACATAACTGTTTTTCCTAAAAAAAATCTACCATACGCATGTTATAGATATGATAAAAAAAACCCATATCTGATTGCTATGATAGCATTGCACTGGAATACAATGAAACCTGTCTAATCCGACACCACGTGGGTGTTTGGTCAGATTATTCAGGGGTGTAGGAAAGTCAGATACTGTTGTATACTATTGTTGCTATTGTTGAATACGGAACAGTTACAGATAGGATAGGGAAAGCAGGTGTCAGATTAGACAGGTTTCGCTCTTAAGTATATTATGTTTAACCATAATCATCAGATTATATGTTATAAGGGTTGTGAGATATCTGATCTAAAAGACTGCATATTATCCCACCTCAGTCAAGAATCTAGAGTTCCTATTCCTCGTCAATTACAAGTTTTAAAAAGATGTAACAAATAATAATACAAGAATCTAATTATGTTTTTTTTTTATTTTCAGAACAGTAACAGCTAGGAAGGGGAAGTAATAATTTCGATGGAGGAGTGAACTTAAATGTAAAATTTTGGATAGTCAAATAAACATGTTTAGTTTTCCATACAGCAGCGTTTTTTTTCCTTTGTTCAAAATAGACTGTCCATTATTTTGGGGAATAATGGACAGGGGCCCTATAATAATGGACAGTGAGTTACATAATGGACTCCTAGGTGTCCATTATGTAATATAATGGTCATATACAACAAAGGAAACTTTACTAGCTGGGTTTTAAGTCCCAGGACACCCCAGACTGTCGCTATCAAAGTGGTGAGTACCGGGGTATATGTCCCAGGACACCCCAGACTGTCGCTATCAAAGTGGTGAGTACCGGGGTATATGTCCCAGGACACCCCAGACTGTCGCTATCAAAGTGGTGAGTACCGGGGTATATGTCCCAGGACACCCCAGACTGTCGCTATCAAAGTGGTGAGTACCGGGGTATATGTCCCAGGACACCCCAGACTGTCGCTATCAAAGTGGTGAGTACCGGGGTATATGTCCCAGGACACCCCAGACTGTCGTTATCAAAGTGGTGTGTATAATTCTGGATCAGCCTTGTGTCTAGTGTATTTGAGTAGAACTAACCAAATATTGTTCATTCAAGATACGGTTTTAATAAAAAGTTTAAACTAGAAAAACATAGGAAAGAAATTGATATCAATCAATGTATTTAATTCTATAACATTAAAAACATAAGCATTTAAAGGCTTGCTTCTTTAATAAGGATTTATTTCATGATTTAAGTGAAGATTTTGATTTATTTTCCAGAATGGGAAGTCAGAAGAATATGAAGTATTAAATGTTTTAGAATTCACAAGGTATGTATTATCTAGTAATGAGCAGAGTGCCGTTAATGACTAATTATTTGTTTTATGAATTAAGTTGACCACATATTATATTACTTGTACATAGCTGAAAAAGGATATAGAATAACTTACAAGGAAGGATAGCCTGAGATTTTTTAAGATAACAAGGTGCAAATATCCCATACACATATACAGGAAATACTGGGATTGTTGGGGCTAACTCAGGTAACACCGAAAAAATTGTTTATATTAAATCATTATGTCCACAAACTTTGTCTGTAACTTGAATTGATTTTTCAGCACAAGAAAAAGAATGTCAGTGGTTGTGCGGACCCCTGATAAAAAGATCAAAGTCTACTGTAAAGGAGCAGTAAGTTTTACTACTTACTATATATGCATTATGAGACGTGAAGCCAGTCATTTACGCAAGTCAAAAAAATTCTGTGATCTTATCTAAAAAGGAGAAAGTTCAATTTTAGCTGGTTTTTATTTTCGTTATCTGGCTCTCAAGGTCTATAGGACTCATAAATTTTGCGGATCCAATATTTATGATCATACCAATGTACTGCAAGATCACAAAATGTTCATCCTCGTGAAAATAAGCAGCTATACGTTACTTTATTTTATATGTTACTTTATTTATATATGTTACAGTAGGTGAAGGAAATGAATTAACATCCACAGCTGCTGTTGAAACCTGTGTAGAAGTATATAAACTATAAAGTCATAGAAGATTTTCCTGTATCAACTATTTAGTTTATGTTTAGGTAGTTTTGATAGATGTATTTTTGTTACAGGATACTGTAATATATGAACGTCTTGACGAGAAACAACTTTACCGGGACATTACACTTCAGCAATTAGAAGAGTTTGCCACATTAGGTAAGATCTCTGGTCGTGCTTTATAGGTTTTGTAATACATACTATACATACATGAAATAAGATTAATGAAAGCCTTGACAAAAAAAAATAATAAAAATAAAAGTATTTATAAGACAAGTATTCATGAATTAACAAATACTGGTTGTGTTTTTAGGTCATCTGACCCGAAGGGTCAGGATGACCTATAGTCATCATGTTTCGTCCGTCGTCGTCCGCCGTGCGCCGTGCGCCGTGCGCCGTCCGCCGTGCGCCGTGCGTTAACTTTTCACATTTTGAACTTCTTCTCAAGTTCTACCAGTGCGATTAGGCTGAAACTTGCGTGAAATGATCCTGACATGGTCCCGACAAAGTGTTGTTATTTTTCGGGTCGATCCGAAATCCAAGATGGCCGCCACAGCCGCCATCTTGAAAACACATTTTGAACTTCTTCTCAAGTTCTACCGGTGCGATTTGGCTGAAACTTGCGTGAAATGATCCTGACATGGTCCCGACAAAGTGTTGTTATTTTTCGGGTCGATCCGAAATCCAAGATGGCCGCCACAGCCGCCATCTTGAAAACACATTTTGAACTTCTTCTCAAGTTCTACCAGTGCGATTTGACTGAAACTTGCATGAAATGATCCTGACATGGTCCCGACAAAGTGTTGTTATTTTTCGGGTCGTTCCGAAATCAAAGATGGCCGCCACAGCCGCCATCTTGAAAACACATTTTGAACTTCTTCTCAAGTTCTACCAGTGCGATTAGGCTGAAACTTGCGTGAAATGATCCTGACATGGTCCCGACAAAGTGTTGTTATTTTTTGGGTCAATCTCAAATTCAAGATGGCCACCACAGCCGCCATCTTGAAAACACATTTTGAACTTCTTCTCAAGTTCTACCGGTTCGATTAGGCTGAAACTTGCGTGAAATGATCCTGACATGGTCCCGACAAAGTGTTGTTATTTTTCAGGTCGATCCGAAATCCAAGATGGCTGCCACATCCGCCATCTTGAAAACACATTTTGAAGTTCTTCTCAAGTTCTACCGGTGCGATTTGGCTGAAACTTGCATGAGATGATCCTGACATGGTCCCGACAAAGTGTTGTTATTTTTTGGGTCGATCTAAAATTCAAGATGGCCTCCACAGCCTCCATCTTGAAAATACATTTTGGGATTAATTTTGCGAAAAAATTATACGACACTCGTGTTGGTTTATGATGCGGGCGCATTCAAAATCGGCCGAGCCAACAACCTTAAGGCCCTTGGGCCTCTTGTTTGAAATAAAATTTGTTGAAAGAAATTGAAAATGATCCCGACATGGTCCTGAAAAAGTGACACCATATATAATTAATTTTACTATTGCCAAGGTAGTCAGATGACCGTTAAGGCCCTTTGGGCCTCTTGTTAGTACTAGTCTTGATATCTTGTTAATGATTTAAGATGGTTGCCAAATTAGAATTGTTGTCTTTGTTTAGGTTTGCGAACCCTCTGTATTGCCACGGCAGATGTAGCAGAAGATTTTTATGAGGACTGGAAACACACATATTACAAAGCCAGTACATCAATTCAGAATCGGGAGAAAAAACTAGAGGAGGCGGCAGAGTTAATAGAAAGGGTAGGGACTCTTGTTTCAGGTGGAATAGGTTTCAGTAAAATATACATATTACAAAGCCAGTAGATCAATACAGAATCGGGAGAAAAAACATTCAGAATCGGGAGAAAAAACTAGAGGAGGCGGCAGAGTTAATAGAAAGGGTAGGGACTCTTGTTTCAGGTGGAATAGGTTTCAGTAAAATATACATATTACAAAGCCAGTAGATCAATACAGAATCGGGAGAAAAAACTAGAGGAGGCGGCAGAGTTAATAGAAAGGGTAGGGACTCTTGTTTCAGGTGGAATAGGTTTCAGTAAAATATACATATTTCTCATGAAAGTAGAACCTGCCTTAGTGACTACCTCTGTATAAAGACCACTTGTTTAAAAAGATCAATTTTATAGTGTCCCAAATGACCAATTTCAACACTATTCAACCTGTGTATAAAGACCATCTGACTATATAGACTATTTTTCCTCTGTCCGTTGGGGGACTAGTTTTTTACTGCTAATTAGCAATCTGTCAATAAATTAAGAGTCTTCTACACAGTAAAAATTATTATTATGTCATTAAACATTACATATTAGTCATACTTTCACCAGGTTTTGGACGACTTAAGTTGTACCAACAGTTATTGATAAGAAAGTAGAATTCACAGCCAATAATATATTTTAAAGGTTTGCTACATAAAAGTTACTTTTATTTCAGAATTTAAAATTACTTGGTGCTACAGCTATAGAAGATAAACTACAGGATGTAAGTATAAAATCATAACTCGTGGCAGTAAACTGCATATAAACTAGTGGGGAATCTTTTATTTCTGTCAAAGGCAGAGAATACATCAATGTATTCACATGCTTTTGATTCAGTCTGCACTTGTTTCAGCCTTACATTAAGATAAGTGTCAGTTACATGAGAAATTTGAATTTGAATATCTACATTGCATTTGATGTGAACAAATTTGTAGGTATATCAGCAGGATTTGCTTCAGAATCCTTTTACATACTTTGTAGCCACTTGTTTTCATAAGTAAACAAAATCCTGATTTAGAATGATAATGATAAAACATATTTTTTTTAGTTATTAATAATTGAAAGTCCATTATCTTGGTAAAATATTGTAAATAAATTATTTAGTACTGTAATATTATTTTGATGATTGAATTTTTGCAAACACTACATGTCTAAATCTAGTTACGCAAACACTACATGTCTAAATCTAGTTACGCAAACACTACATGTCTAAATCTAGTTACGCAAACACTACATGTCTAAATCTAGTTACGCAAACACTACATGTCTAAATCTAGTTACGCAAACACTACATGTCTAAATCTAGTTACGCAAACACTACATGTCTAAATCTAGTTACGCAAACACTACATGTCTAAATCTAGTTACGCAAACACTACATGTCTAAATCTAGTTACGCAAACACTACATGTCTAAATCTAGTTACGCAAACACTACATGTCTAAATCTAGTTACGCAAACACTACATGTCTAAATCTAGTTACGCAAACACTACATGTCTAAATCTAGTTACGCAAACACTACATGTCTAAATCTAGTTACGCAAACACTACATGTCTAAATCTAGTTACGCAAACACTACATGTCTAAATCTAGTTACGCAAACACTACATGTCTAAATCTAGTTACGCAAACACTACATGTCTAAATCTAGTTACGCAAACACTACATGTCTAAATCTAGTTACGCAAACACTACATGTCTAAATCTAGTTACGCAAACACTACATGTCTAAATCTAGTTACGCAAACACTACATGTCTAAATCTAGTTACGCAAACACTACATGTCTAAATCTAGTTACGCAAACACTACATGTCTAAATCTAGTTACGCAAACACTACATGTCTAAATCTAGTTACGCAAACACTACATGTCTAAATCTAGTTACGCAAACACTACATGTCTAAATCTAGTTACGCAAACACTACATGTCTAAATCTAGTTACGCAAACACTACATGTCTAAATCTAGTTACGCAAACACTACATGTCTAAATCTAGTTACGCAAACACTACATGTCTAAATCTAGTTACGCAAACACTACATGTCTAAATCTAGTTACGCAAACACTACATGTCTAAATCTAGTTACGCAAACACTACATGTCTAAATCTAGTTACGCAAACACTACATGTCTAAATCTAGTTACGCAAACACTACATGTCTAAATCTAGTTACGCAAACACTACATGTCTAAATCTAGTTACGCAAACACTACATGTCTAAATCTAGTTACGCAAACACTACATGTCTAAATCTAGTTACGCAAACACTACATGTCTAAATCTAGTTACGCAAACACTACATGTCTAAATCTAGTTACGCAAACACTACATGTCTAAATCTAGTTACGCAAACACTACATGTCTAAATCTAGTTACGCAAACACTACATGTCTAAATCTAGTTACGCAAACACTACATGTCTAAATCTAGTTACGCAAACACTACATGTCTAAATCTAGTTACGCAAACACTACATGTCTAAATCTAGTTACGCAAACACTACATGTCTAAATCTAGTTACGCAAACACTACATGTCTAAATCTAGTTACGCAAACACTACATGTCTAAATCTAGTTACGCAAACACTACATGTCTAAATCTAGTTACGCAAACACTACATGTCTAAATCTAGTTACGCAAACACTACATGTCTAAATCTAGTTACGCAAACACTACATGTCTAAATCTAGTTACGCAAACACTACATGTCTAAATCTAGTTACGCAAACACTACATGTCTAAATCTAGTTACGCAAACACTACATGTCTAAATCTAGTTACGCAAACACTACATGTCTAAATCTAGTTACACAAACACTACATGTCTAAATCTAGTTACACAAACACTACATGTCTAAATCTAGTTACGCAAACACTACATGTCTAAATCTAGTTACGCAAACACTACATGTCTAAATCTAGTTACGCAAACACTACATGTCTAAATCTAGTTACGCAAACACTACATGTCTAAATCTAGTTACGCAAACACTACATGTCTAAATCTAGTTACGCAAACACTACATGTCTAAATCTAGTTACGCAAACACTACATGTCTAAATCTAGTTACGCAAACACTACATGTCTAAATCTAGTTACGCAAACACTACATGTCTAAATCTAGTTACGCAAACACTACATGTCTAAATCTAGTTACGCAAACACTACATGTCTAAATCTAGTTACACAAACACTACATGTCTAAATCTAGTTACGACAGATTCGTGTCCCATTAAACCTTGTAACAGGTTATACATTATAATTGTTTGCTTTCTCTCAGGGCGTTCCTGAAACAATAGCTAACTTAGCTAAAGCTGATATCAAGATTTGGGTGCTGACAGGAGACAAACAGGAGACTGCCATCAACATAGGTAAATATATAGAAAACTGTTAATACATATAGAACACTGTTAATGACCTTGATAATTATCTTACTAATTGTGGAGAAATATGGCATTATTTATTGATAGGAAGATTGATTGAGTTCATCTATTGTAAGTTTTTGTATGATTTAAAGGCTGAAATAGTGGCTAAGTTTTAACTTTGTATTTAATTTGTAGGTTATTCGTGTAAACTGTTGACCCAGGGCATGCCTCTGTTGATCGTCAATGAACACAGCCTTGATGTGAGTATTATCAAACTCTTATAAAATATGAGGAAACGTGTATAGAGTGGATAGAAGAAAAATCCAGTAAGTTATTTAACAAATGTCAGCAATTTGAAAGGAAAAACAAAAGATGATACAGATGAGCTTTGTTATCTGTCACTGAAATCCTTGTAAAACTTTAACCAGCCTGAACCAGTCTATTTCATATAGTGAATTGCAATGTCTTTTTGTGAAATGTAAAGACCTAAGGACTTAGGTACAACCCCCTCTTCTGTCAGTGAACCTAACCTCCAGTCTTAATCACTAACGTGTTTTAAATTAATGCTCTGTATATACAATGTACAGGGAACTCGGGAGACATTACGGCGTCACGTAGGAGAGTTTGGTGACCTCCTACGGAAGGAGAATGATGTCGGTTTAATCATCGACGGCCAGGTATGTACATTTTACTAAATATCATAGATTGGAAATTTTGGCATGGCTTTCAATTTTTTGATGTTGAGGCAATATTTTGTAAGACACAGCAATGGTTGATAATAAGGATATCTGTGAAGGAAAAGATGATAAAGATGTCAGCTGTGATTAGTGATGATAAGGATATTAATAGAACCTTTCTTCTTTACCCTGCACTCAATTGTCTTCTCATCAGCACCTTTTAAACTTATTTCCTTTTGTAATATTTTCTGTAAACTTTTGTTTTCACTAACTTTCAATATATGTATTTTTTTCTGATCCTGCATATATAAAGCTATACCTATGACAGTGTATATTTTGATGATTTTTGCATGGAGGTACTTTCAATACTTACACCTATACTGAATGAGTACACCCATAGTTATGTCCCTTGTCTGTCGCCTGTACAAAGCTGGAAGGATTTTGCGAAGGGTTTCTGTGATAAACATACAGTTCCGTACTGTAAGATTTTACAGAATTTACTATTCACATTGTAGATAATCTTAATAACATCATAACTATCAATCATTAAAAATCCCATGATTAAAGAAATACTGGTGTATTAAATGAAATTGAATGATAATAGAATAGAAAACTTCATATGAATTTAATGGAATCTTAAAAGGATTAAAAACTAGAAAAAAGAGAATAGAAAAATATGTATGCATTTACCCGGTATATGTATTTGATCCAAAAAAATAGGGATGAATGAAATCTCTCGAGCTCAATGTATTTAAGAACTGAAGTAGAAAACTGGCCATGTTTTTGTTTCCGTAACAGAGGAGTTTTGTTTGGCATGAGTGTTCAGCTATGATTTAGTTGATAACGCTTAATCTCTCTCCTATCTCGCTAAATCTCTGTAGTTGTATATCTGTCTAAAATACTTTTATTTTTATCTCATAAAGTAATTGTACCGTATAGTTATTTGGGTTTCAAAATTTGGGGGATATTGTTTCGAAAAAAATAAGGTTATATCTAAAACATGTTATTTAAGATTAGTGTATTACGGTCCTTCTATGTGACCAATGTAAGTAACACTTGTATCAATACACAAGATACACTACAAATATCTTATAGACCAAAAAACTACAGAGCAAAGTGTTCTGTTCGAGTAATAAATACACATTCAAGAACATGTTTTTTATCTTTTGTCAGACTTTGTGTGTTTTAACAATCACAAACTTAGTTAACACTTTGTAATATCCTGTATCCATTGACAACACTTAACAACCTTCTGTGAATTTACACTTTAATAATAGTATCTTAATGACCATGTTGCTTTTCATATTGCTTCAGACACTGGACTTTATCTTATCCGACCGTCATCCAATCAAACGTCCTAAAAGAAAAAAGGTTCTTTCTATGTATCGATGGTATTGATTGGTTGTTTGTGCATCTTGCAAAATCCCTTCAGCTTCCATCCATATTGACTTTTGAGATGTTTCTTGCTTCTATCTGTTGTTTCCTATAACCATGGGTATTTAACCGTGACGTGTGTGTTCTATATATAGCTAGTCTGTTGTGTATACTTTTGTATTCACTCAATAATCAATATTTTAGCTGATTATGGTACAGGACACAGGACTCAAATTCTAGAATTATTGTCTAAGTGTAGGATATTCACTGTCACTGAAATATAAAACAGGAGGAAAACAACAAAAAGCATACAACATTTACTTCAACTAGATTAAGATAGCTTGTTTGTTTGTTTTGTTTTTAAATTTTTTGATGAGATGAGTATTTAATTAGATATTTTGTCTGACATTATGAGATGGATGCTGATATGGGACATCCTAACTAACTAATGATTGGCATGTTATAATGTTAATGATACTAACATAAACTTAGTTTAACCCTGATAACACAAACACAAAAATGCCCTTCTAGCTAGCTATCTAATTATCTACTAATTAATTCACCAGCCCCTATAACACAAACACAAAAATGCCCTTCTAGCTAGCTATCTAATTATCTACTAATTAATTCACCAGCCCCTATAACACAAACACAAAAATGCCCTTCTAGCTAGCTATCTAATTATCTACTAATTAATCACTATCCAACTCAGTACTGTCTTTAACCAAATTATACAGAGTTTTCTCCCATCATGCAGTTATCTGCCTTCAAAGAGAGATACTATCCATCATAATCAGAGATATCTACCATCATATTATTTCCATTATACAAAGAGTTGTCTCCCGTTTTAAAGAGTTATCTTCCTTTATGTAGAGTTTTCTCCCATTATTTATATTGGTGGTTGTGTTATCTCCTATCAATCCTATAGAGAGTTATCTCCTAACATTACGTATTGATTATTCATACAGAGTTGTCTCCCATCATTATACATTAATTATTTATCCATTGTCTCCCATTATTACACATTATTTATTCATACAGAGTTGTCTCCCATTATAGCACATTAATTATTTATACAGATTTGTTTCCCATCATTACACATTAATTTTTTATACAGAGTTGTCTCCCATCATTACACATTAGTTATTTATACAGAGTTGTCTCCCATCATTACACATTAGTTATTTATACAGAGTTGTCTCCCATCATTACACATTAATTATTTATACAGAGTTGTCGTCCATCGTTTCACATTAATTATTTATACAGAGTTGTCTCTCATCGTTACACATTAATTATTTATACAGAGTTGTCTCCCATCAATACACCTTAATAGAGTTGTCTCCCATCGTTACACATTTATTATTATTAATTACTACAATCTAAGTACAATATTACAACTGTGTTGTGTAACGAAACTGTTGTTAACATTTCCTCAGGTATAAGAAAATATAAGTGTCAGTCATGTGATTCAGATGGTCCTTCTCAGGGGGTAAGAATATAAAGAGTGTAAACTAGCGATTCTGATCAGGCATAACATGCATGTATTTAGGACTCCAATGTAGAGTAGTTACTGGGGAATTAGAATCCCCACTCTAGTTATATAACTGAGCTAGAAATCTTAGTCATAGTTTACATATCAGATAAACTAGCAGATTATTTTACATATCTGATAGCAGAGTTACTTCCCTTATACATATCACACAATCAGGGGAATACAATATGTTTATAACAATTTGGATATACTTTTTGTAGTATGACAATTTGAAAGAACATTGTTTAAGATAATAGTTGGATTGAGTAAGCACATAAATCACCACTAAAATGAGCTCTTTAAAAAGTGTGTGACATTCACCACTAAAATGAGCTCTTTAAAATGTGTGTGACATTCACCACTAAAATGAGCTCTTTAAAATGTGGGTGACATCTGTCCTAGTCACTGTATCATAGTGTGATAGGGGGGACATCTATATATAGTAACAAGATCAGCTGATCTGGCTAGGGTAGAGTTATGTAGCTAGTGGAAACAGCATGCTCAGGACATGGACTTCTATATTTTTGTTTTATTCTTGTAGATTTTATAATTATTTAGGGGATAGCTTGGATTCCGCTTTCTGAGACATTAAACATTAAGAATGAAGTGTTTCTCCAATTTTCTTTTGTTGTAAACTTCTTTGTTGATATATTAAACAAATGTGTTTAATTTTGATATTATAAATGTTATATAACTGAATTTCTGTCTTACTCAAATCTTCAAAACATAAATATGGATTCATTGACTTGTGTTATCCAGGTGACCACACCAAATTGATTTCAGTAATTAAATCTTGTTAATGACACATGTATAGTATCTGCTCTGATATTGAACTGAACTGAAAGAACTAACTCAATTAATCTAATTAGGGAGATTTGATTTCATCATTTTAATTGTCCTGTTTCTTAATTAATTATTCAATACCTCACTTTTATACATTTACAAGTTGTGATCCATGAATGGTT
This sequence comes from Argopecten irradians, assembly GCF_041381155.1. Lineage (NCBI taxonomy): Eukaryota > Metazoa > Mollusca > Bivalvia > Pectinida > Pectinidae > Argopecten > Argopecten irradians. The sequence continues at coordinate 1,775,949 of NC_091140.1, read as the reverse complement.
TCCTCCTTCCATAGAACTGTTACCCAACCTGTTTAAACAGGAAACTTCACCAGTTAGAAAAAACAGCTAGAATGGTGAAGAATGAGAAAAGAGAAGAAAAAATCTTCAATGTCTAATATAAAAATAGATCTCAAAATTGTTTGTTCTTGCGTCAATAGGGCTATGTTAATGTGTTGGAGGAGGGCTATGTAATGAATATTATTAGCTCTAAGTAGAATATTTGTATGATCTGAGTCTCTTGGTCTCTTTGGCTGTATCTTATGTCACTGAAAATCTCTTTTGTCCTTTCACTCACCTGCCCTCTCATACTGGTACTTTTCTGTTACAGACATTGAAGTATGCGTTATCCTGTGACTGTCGACAGGACTTCCTAGATATTGCTATTTCATGTAAAGCTGTTATCTGCTGTAGGTATGTATATAGACAGAGTCTTGTGTATTTCCTTTAAGTAGTTCTGATCAGAAAAATGTGATATTTATTCATAGGTAAGTCATTAAAGTATCATTGCTTCAATGACTTTCTATCTTAATTGTGTAATCTGTCAACTCGTTAAAATAACCTCTTTGCTTTGTCCTCCAGAGTTTCCCCTTCCCAGAAGGCCGAGCTGTGTAACCTTGTAAAGCACTCGGTAAAGGCGATCACCTTGGCGATAGGGGATGGTGCTAACGACGTGGGCATGATACAGGTAAGTATATAAATAGTAACACTGATGTGGGCAGCTAATGATGTATCCTTTTAGAACTTTAATTAGTACTTTTCTAGTTCTTTTGGTTCTTCAGATATTGTTTGCCAATGTTATATAGCTGTAAAAACCATACAAAATTCAATAGCAAAATTTACATATACTTGCATTACCTAAATTCAGTGTACAATGCTCTTCTTTTTGGTACGGTCACTCTGATATTGTCCATAAGCTCACAGGTCAAAGTGTGTGTTTTAATGTTTTCTTGTCTAACCAATTGTTCTGAAATATTATTTGATTATTTTTGGTCCGAGTCAAAGAGCAGAGGTCGAAGCAATCTTTATCAAACAACCAGAGGTTGGAAGTTATTGTCTGAAACTGACACCTAGAAAAACGAGTAAATTACAAGTTCCTACTCATCACAAATAACAGGTCTTGCTTAAGGTTGCTGTCTAGTTTGACACTTTTGTGTGTTGTATTAGTGCTGTGATATACACTTTAACAAAGACGTGATTCTGGTTCCAGGCAGCTCATGTTGGTGTTGGGATCAGTGGTGTGGAGGGACTACAGGCAGCGTGTGCCTCCGACTACGCAATCGCACAGGTATGTTATAACATTGGTCACATGGGTACAGTGTGTGCCTCCGACTATGCAATCGCACAGGAACGTCATAACATTGGTCACATGGGTACAGCGTGTCTCCGACTACGCAATCACACAGGTATGTCATAACATTGGTCACATGGGTACAGCGTGTGCCTCCGACTACGCAATCACACAGGTACGTCATAACATTGGTCACATGGGTACAGCGTGTGTCTCCGACTACACAATCACACAGGTACGTCATAACATTGGTCACATGGGTACAGTGTGTGTATCCAACTACGCAATCACACAGGTACGTCATAACATTGGTCACATGGGTACAGCATGTGTCTCTGACTACGTAATCGCACAGGTACGTCATAACATTGGTCACATGGGTACAGCATGTGTCTCCGACTATGCAATTGCACAGGTATGTTATACATTGGTCACATGGGTACAGTGTGTGTCTCCGACTACACAATTACACAGGTACATCATAACATTGGTCACACGGGTACAGCATGTGTCTCTGACTACACAATCACACAGGTACGTCATAACATTGGTCACATGGGTACAGTGTGTGTATCCAACTACGCAATCACACAGGTACGTCATAACATTGGTCACATGGGTACAGCGTGTGTCTCCGACTACACAATCACACAGGTACGTCATAACATTGGTCACATGGGTACAGTGTGTGTATCCAACTACGCAATCACACAGGTACGTCATAACATTGGTCACACGGGTACAGCATGTGTCTCCCGACTATGCAATTGCACAGGTATGTTATACATTGGTCACATGGTACAGTGTGTGTCTCCGACTACGCAATCACACAGGCATGTTATACATTGGTCACATGGGTACAGTGTGTGTCTCTGACTACACAATCACACAGGTACGTCATAACATTGGTCACATGGGTACAGTGTGTGTATCCAACTACGCAATCACACAGGTACGTCATAACATTGGTCACATGGGTACAGCGTGTGTCTCCGACTACACAATCACACAGGTATGTTATACATTGGTCACATGGGTACAGTGTGTGTCTCCAACTACACAATCACACAGGTACATCATAACATTGGTCACACGGGTACAGCATGTGTCTCCGACTACGCAATCACACAGGTATGTTATACATTGGTCACATGGGTACAGCGTGTGTCTCTGACTACGTAATCGCACGTAATCGCACAGGTACGTCATAACATTGGTCACACGGGTACAGCATGTGTATCTGACTACACAGTTTCACAGGTACGTCATAACATTGGTCACATGGGCACAGCGTGTGTCTCCGACTACGCAATGGCACAGGTACATCATAACATTGGTCACACTGGTACAGCATGTGTCTCCGACTATGCAATCACACAGGTACATCATAACATTGGTCTCACAGGTACAGCCTTTGTACTATAGCGAGTGCCTCCGACTACGCAATCACACAGGTACGTCATAACATTGGTAATATGGGTACAGTGTGTGTCTCCGACCATGAGTCCCACCGGTATGTCATAAACTTGGTTACACAGGAACATCACAATACTGGTCATGCAGGTGAATTATAAAGTTTGTTTAAGCAGTAAATAACAAATAATCAGCAAAACACTCTTTTCACTTAGTCAGTGGTTCTGTTAAAATTTCCGTTCCTGAACAAGCTGTTACTGGTTCACCGTGCCTGGAGTTACCATCTGCCATATTACAATAATAATGTGTTGATGTTGCTATGTTACAGTTTCGGTTCCTGAACAAGCTGTTACTGGTTCACCGTGCCTGGAGTTACCCTCTGCCATATTACAATAGTAATGTGTTGATGTTGCTATGTTACAGTTTCGGTTCCTGAACAAGCTGTTACTGGTTCACCGTGCCTGGAGTTACCCTCTGCCATATTACAATAATAATGTGTTGATGTTGCTATGTTACAGTTTCGGTTCCTGAACAAGCTGTTACTGGTTCACGGTGCCTGGAGTTACGCCCGGCTGTGTAAACTGATCCTGTACTCATTTTATAAGAACATTTGTCTGTATGTCATAGAGGTCAGTATCACTCTGTCTATATTGGGTAGTGTTAAAAGAATCTGACATGGGTCTGGTAAATGACAGGGATATCTCAACCCTAATTAAAGCTGGTCAGTATAAGGCTAGCAGAGTATTGAACTGTCAGAATCTTTTGTGAAGGTGGAGGTATCTCTATCTGCTTGGCAGACCCTTGTTTGATCATTTAATGAAAAAAATGTTAAAAATATTTTAGCCTCACAATATAAAGACAGTCAAGAATTGTCAACATTGATGAGGTCATTGCTAGCCCTGATAACTTGTGAAGTTAGGATTATCTTATAACTCTGGGCTGAATACCATAGGTTTGCTTGTTTGTCCATTTATGTGTATACAGTCTTACAGGTATTTTTATTTTCCATCTCAATTTTAATGTTTAAATATAACTTGAGTCCATAGTGTAGAATAACTACATCAGTGTGAGAAAGCAACTATATATAAATATGAAAGTGATTGTTTAAATATACATTACTTACAAGGACATCTTTTCCCAAAACAAGCCAAATTTGATTAATGGAAAAGCCTTATAGATTTTACATATGATGATGTTGATGTGATGTTTGCTGCGTTTCAGTTGTGGTTTGCCATGGAAAGTGGCTTTTCAGGGCAAATTTTGTTTGAGAAGTGGACGATTGGTCTATATAACGTGGTATGTCACATGACCATCATCTGTACTGTGATTGGATATTTAGTTTGGCAGTTGTTTGGTTACCATGGTGATTAAATGTTGTCTTTAGATGATTGGCCACTCGGATAGTCATGTGACAATGTCACATGATTTTAACAGTGACCAGTGTAGCAATTATATACCTCAAATTTTCCCTGACATTCTCAAGTCAGATTTAAACCTAACCAATCAAATTAACGGTTCAGTTTGATATAAACTTTAATTTCATTGGTTATGAACTGATTGAAGCTGTATGTGGGATATTTGAGGTGTAATATATAATATATACATTGTACATATAACATGTGACCCTGACCTTGGTTTAGGTTTCATTAGATCGATGGCAGAATGTTTCAGTTTGATGGGAGGAAATTTGATTTGTACATCACTTTAATATTTAAGTTATGCAATATTTTTTTATAATGGTCAAAATTTGTAGGAATTTTACCTGAAAAAGATAAAAATCAAAACAGTATTTTGATTGGAAGCCATTGCAATATATCACCTGTAAGATATTACAAAATTTTGATTGGATAAAGGATGTGCATGTGAACTTTCCTCTACACTAACTGACGTATGGCTGCCGTTACTATGATCCGTAGACAGGTATCCTGCATGTCTGTTTATTTTTTACTCCCACAGTTTTGGTTCGCCATTAAGAACGGGTTTTCTGGCCAGATCCTGTTCGAGCGATGGAGTATTGGCTTTTACAATGTGGTAGGTACAACATGTGTATATTATGTGACTTATGAATTAGTTGGGACACCAGCTATGGGCTCTATAGTAATCTATCTCTGGGGAGCATTTATATTACTGTACAGGTACCCCATAATAATTGAAATCCATCATTATCACTGAACATTTTATAGGAGGAAGGACATTTTACTGTAATGTGCATGGGATTTTGTCTCGTGTTGCATGACAACAATATATATATAATGGTATTATTTTTGGAAGAAAGCGTTGATTATATCTGAAGTCTCTGTCGGGGGGAGTAGGCCTCACTAGTTGTTTGAAAAAAATAAAGAACTTAGTTACCTGGGTGATTATAGATAGTTGATGTATGGTTAGGTCCCGTTTGGTGACAGGTTGTATGATGTATGTATCCTCAGTACATTTGTTTTGTATTATTGTGTTGTAGTTATAAATTGCCTTTTGGTGTCAGGTTTCATTTATTTTGTTGTTAATTAATTTCATTCATTATCTTCAATGTGTATTAACTAAAAGACATTCAGAATAAGAACTTGATCTTTTCAATGAATACATGAGATGTAAAGCCATGGTGTATGAATTATCTTTCGTCTATCCAATTCAATTTGTCTGTATAGCCAGCGTTCACCACTTCAGTAAATTCTTATTAAGATTTGTTGTTAAGGAGACTCTATATAGAGCTTGAATCATACCTGATTATATATAGGGCTACTATGGTTGATCAAATAAATCATCTCCATACACACCTGTCAGACCTGTTAAAACCTGAGAAATTTTTAGTATAGCAAAAAGAGACTGAAAGTCCTAATACTTTGTCTGCAGCATACATATGCTTTTTGTGAATTGTGTGACGGTAATAATATAATGATGGAATATAGCAGGCAAATGAAAGATATCAATAAACATAGAATTCAATTCAGGATTTTATCAAAATGTGTTCAAACTGTTCCTTGAATGCTATTATTCCGTACATGTGTTTAATTAAGTTAAGATAGTATGCATATGTTATCAAGAAATTAAATTATATACAATGTACCTAAATAGACAATAAATAAATTATGATGTTGATGTTTGTCCCCAGATATTTACCGCAGCTCCACCCCTGGCCATGGGGCTGTTTGACAGAATCTGTAGTGCTGATAGTATGATGAAGTTTCCCGCACTTTATAAATCCTCACAGAATGCAGAGTACTTCAATGTCAAGGTCAGTACATGAAGGTCAAGGTCTGTGTAGAAATTGTCACAGAATAAATTATAGTAATGTAATGTGAAGGTCAGTCCATGAAGGTCAAGGTCGATGAATAAATCCAAAGAGGATGCAGAGTATTTCAATGCCAAGGTCAGTAAGAAAAGTTGCTGTATTAATCTAATTAGCATAATGAGAACTTCAATTGCAATGTCAGGACAAGGTCATTAACATGATTAAATTTTATAAACAAATATCATACTGTTAGGAGGAACTTGACAGATCAAAAGGTGACCTTAATAATATAAAAGTGGTATAGTTTATATTGTACATTTATATATGATAACAAGTCTGTTACCTGTACAAACCTCTGTTCTCGTTACAGGTATTCTGGATGTGGATATTTAACTCTATATATCATTCCATTCTTCTGTTCTGGCTCCCGGCCATATCTCTTCAACAAGGTAAGAAATTCATCATGCTCCTTCTCTATATTTCTATATTTATGCAGAATTTCCGATAATACTGGAAGATTGTTTTATTGCAATGGCCATGTGTTACATAAAAACTTCGACTCCTGTGTGACTTACTTTCGGTCTATCCTCTGTTACAGATTCTGCCTTTTCTGACGGAAAAGTAGGAGATTATCTATTTTTAGGAAATTTTGTATATACGGTAAGACTTCTTTTGTCATAATCTTACATCATACTACAATTTGCAATGTGTAAATATTATGATAATAAATCTATCACCAAGCAATGCTTTTGTTTTCTAAATTTGATTTCTAAATTTCAAACTTTTCTGAATGGTGATGTATATTTCATGCAGAACGACAATGTGTTTCAATGCAATAATACTATATTATTTAATTATTTGTACCACATATTGAGATTATTGTTATGCATTTGATCATTTTAAATGATCAGCCACACATAATAATATTACGTCCTATAATTTTACACAGTATGTAGTTGTAACGGTGTGTCTTAAGGCAGGACTAGAAACCAGCGCTTGGACCTGGGTACGTATATAACAATCCCCCTAAAACTGGACATTTCTGGATCCATTAATCCACATTTATCGAGAGTCCAGTTCTGACGATTACATAAGCTCCTTTTCAGGTTATTGTTATTGACAAATAGGTACAGCTCAAGGGAGATAATTACATTGTTGGGATAAATGATTTTGAAATATACCTTTAACAATTTCATCTAATTAAATATCGCTAAAGGTATGATAACCTGTAATAAAGCACCTTTAATTCACTATTTACCTGTAATCACCTGCTTATTTGTAAGTAACTGTTTATCTGTAATAAGATATTTACTTGTAATTAGGTATTTACCTGTGATTAGCTATTTACCTGTAATTAGCTATTTACCTGTGATTAGCTATTTACCTGTAATTCTATTGTCTACAGCTGACACACCTTGCTATATGGGGCAGTATAGCTAGTTGGTTCCTGTTCCTCACAGTGTATAGCCATATCTATATGATTGTGGATCTTGCCCCAGAAATGCTCGGCATGGTAAGTGACATTTTTTTTAGCTCACCTTGGTTAGCTTGTGCCATAGCATGGCATCTATCATCTGTCTGTTCTCCCTCATGTTCATCTGTTTTACTCTATACAGAGTTATGGCCCCTTTATATTTTACCTATATTGTATTTTAGGGCTTCCATGTATTCAGCTGTTCTACTCTATACAAAGTCATGGCCCTTTATATTTTACTTATATTGTATTGTAGGACTCCCATGTATTCGGCTGTTCTACTGTACACAGAGTTATGGCCCTTTATATTTTAACTATATTCTATTGTAGGACTCCCATGTATTCAGCTGTTCTAGTGTATACAGAGTTATGGCCCTTTATATTTTACCTATATTGTATTATAGGACTCCAATGTATTAGGCTGTTTTAGTGTATACAGAGTTATGGCCCTTTATATTTTACCAATATTGTATTGTGGGACTCCCATGTATTCGGCTTTTCTACTGTATACAGAGTTATGGCCCTTTATATTTTATCTATATTGTATTGTAGGACTCCCATGTATTCAGCTGTTCTACTGTATACAGAGTTATGGCCCTTTATATTTGACCTATATTGTATTGTAGGACTCCCATGTATTCGGCTGTTCTATATTCTGGATGGGTCTAGTCCTTATCCCTTTCATGTCACTCATCCGCGACGTCGCATGGAAAGCGTGAGTATTACATTTTTGTTTGTCATGTTTTATCAATACTGCTGTCTATGATGAAGAGTACAGCTACTGATTATTTTGGAGTACAGTATTTCTCCAAATTATTATTTCTTGTCCTGGCATTAAGTTAAGATAATGATTATTAAGGCTTCTACCTCTGATGGACATTATTAATGTGTTTGAATGCTTTGTCTTACTAAATCACACACTTTAACCAGGAGAATGACTTGGATGCCATTGTGATTTGGTCCTGATTTCTCAAATCAAACTTGAATTGAAGTTGATGTTGATTAATTTTCAGGATTAAGCGAACCATGTGTAAAACATTAAAAGAAGAGGTCCAAGAAAAAGAGAAATTACATGAAGATCCCACACCTGTCGTACTGAAACTAACAAAGAAAAGGTAAGTCTGGATATCATAAAAACAGCTAACATGAAAATACTTCTGTTGTCTTCAAGACTAATGAAGTCATTACATGATAAAATAAACAAAATATATAATAAGTATGTCTAGGTATTCATCTAAAGTTTAAATTGTTTCTGTGTACAAAAGCTATTGAACTTAGATTGTCTACGTAATATATATTAGGATAAAATGATAGTAGGACATAGTAAGCAGTATAAAGAACATAAAACCATGGCCAGCTGTGCCTGTATATTTTTGGGACCATGGCCAGCTGTGCCTGTATATTTTTGGGACCATGGCCAGCTGTGCCTGTATATTTTTGGGACCATGGCCAGCTGTGCCTGTATTTTTTTGGACCATGGCCAGCTGTGCCTGTATATTTTTGGGACCATGGCCAGCTGTGCCTGTATATTTTTGGGACCATGGCCAGCTGTGCCTGTATATTTTTTGGGACCATGGCCAGCTGTGCCTGTATATTTTTGGGGACCATGGCCAGCTGTCCTGTATATATTTTTGGGACCATGGCCAGCTGTGCCTGTATTTTTTTTGGGACCATGGCCAGCTGTGCCTGTATATTTTTGGGACCATGGCCAGCTGTGCCTGTATATTTTTGGGACCATGGCCAGCTGTGCCTGTATATTTTTGGGACCATGGCCAGCTGTGCCTGTATATTTTTGGGACCATGGCCAGCTGTGCCTGTATATTTTTGGGACCATGGCCAGCTGTGCCTGTATATTTTTGGGACCATGGCCAGCTGTGCCTGTATATTTTTGGGACAGGGCTATTTCCATGGCCAGCTGTGCCTGTATATTTTTGGGACCATGGCCAGCTGTGCCTGTATATTTTTGGGACCATGGCCAGCTGTGTCCATGGCTCTATATTTTTGGGACCATGCCAGCTGTGCCTGTATATTTTTGGACCATGGCCAGCTGTGCCTGTATATTTTTGGGACCATGGCCAGCTGTGCCTGTATATTTTTGGGACCATGGCCAGCTGTGCCTGTATATTTTTGGGACCATGGCCAGCTGTGCCTGTATATTTTTGGGACCATGGCCAGCTGTGCCTGTATATTTTTGGGACCATGGCCAGCTGTGCCTGTATATTTTTGGGACCATGGCCAGCTGTGCCTGTATATTTTTGGGACCATGGCCAGCTGTGCCTGTATATTTTTGGGACCATGGCCAGCTGTGCCTGTATTTTTTTGGGACCATGGCCAGCTGTGCCTGTATATTTTTGGGACCATGGCCAGCTGTGCCTGTATATTTTTTGGGACCATGGCCAGCTGTGCCTGTATATTTTTGGGACCATGGCCAGCTGTGCCTGTATATTTTTGGGACCATGGCCAGCTGTGCCTGTATATTTTTGGGACCATGGCCAGCTGTGTGCCTGTATATTTTTGGGACCATGGCCAGCTGTGCTGTGCCTAATATTTTTGGGACCATGGCCAGCTGCTGTGCCTGTATATTTTTGGGACCATGGCCAGCTGTGCCTGTATATTTTTGGGACCATGGCCAGCTGTGCCTGTATATTTTTGGGACCATGGCCAGCTGTGCCTGTATATTTTTGGGACCATGCCAGCTGTGCCTGTATATTTTTGGGACCATGGCCAGCTGTGCCTGTATATTTTTTGGGACCATGGCCAGCTGTGCCTGTATATTTTTGGGACCATGGCCAGCTGTGCCTGTATATTTTTTGGGACCATGGCCAGCTGTGCCTGTATATTTTTTGGGACCATGGCCAGCTGTGCCTGTATATTTTTGGGACCATGGCCAGCTGTGCCTGTATATTTTTGGGACCATGGCCAGCTGTGCCTGTATATTTTTGGGACCATGGCCAGCTGTGCCTGTATATTTTTGGGACCATGGCCAGCTGTCCTGTATATTTGGACTGTGGCCATGGCCAGTGTGCCTGTATATTTTTGGGACCATGGCCAGCTGTGCCTGTATATTTTTTGGGACCATGGCCAGCTGTGCCTGTATATTTTTGGGGACCATGGCCAGCTGTGCCTGTATTTACTATGTTTGGGACCATGGCCAGCTGTGCCTGTATATTTTTGGGACCATGGCCAGCTGTGCCTGTATATTTTTGGGACCATGCCAGCTGTGCCTTATTTTTTGGGACCATGGCCAGCTGTGCCTGTATATTTTTTGGGACCATGGCCAGCTGTGCCTGTATATTTTTGGGACCATGGCCAGCTGTGCCTGTATATTTTTGGGACCATGGCCAGCTGTGCCTGTATATTTTTGGGACCATGGCCATGTGCTGCCAGCGCTGTGCCTGTATATTTTTGGGCCATGGTCATTTTTTGGGACCATGGCCAGCTGTGCCTGTATATTTTTTGGGACCATGGCCAGCTGTGCCTGTATTTTTTTGGGACCATGGCCAGCTGTGCCTGTATATTTTTGGGACCATGGCCAGCTGTGCCTGTATATTTTTTGGGACCATGGCCAGCTGTGCCTGTATATTTTTTGGGACCATGGCCAGCTGTGCCTGTATTTTTTGGGACCATGGCCAGCTGTGCCTGTATATTTTTGGGACCATGGCCAGCTGTGCCTGTATATTTTTGGGACCATGGCCAGCTGTGCCTGTATTTTTTGGGACCATGGCCAGCTGTGCCTGTATTTTTTTGGGACCATGGCCACTGTGCCTGTATTTTTTGGGACCATGGCCAGCTGTGCTGTATTTTTGGGACCATGGCCAGCTGTGCCTGTATATTTTTTGGGACCATGGCCAGCTGTGCCTGTATATTTTTGGGACCATGGCAGTGGCTGTATATTTTTGGGACCATGGCCAGCTGTGCCTGTATATTTTTGGGACCATGGCCAGCTGTGCCTGTATATTTTTGGGACCATGGCCAGCTGTGCCTGTATATTTTTGGGACCATGGCCAGCTGTGCCTGTATTTTTGGGACCATGGCCATTGCTGTATTTTTTGGGACCATGGCCAGCTGTGCCTGTATTTTTTGGGACCATGGCCAGCTGTGCCTGTATATTTTTGGGACCATTGTTTTTTTTTGGGACCATGGCCAGCTGTGCCTGTATATTTTTTGGGACCATGGCAGCTGTGTATATTTTTTGGGACCATGGCCAGCTGTGCCTGTATATTTTTGGGACCATGGCCAGCTGTGCCGTATTTTTTTGGGACCATGGCCAGCTGTGCCTGTATATTTTTGGGACCATGGCCAGCTGTGCCTGTATTTTTTTGGGAGCCATGGCTGTATATTTTTGGGACCATGGCCAGCTGTATGGACCATGTGCCTGTATATTTTTGGGACCATGGCCAGCTGTGCCTGTATATTTTTGGGACCATGGCCAGCTGTGCCTGTATTTTTGGGACCATGGCCAGCTGTGCCTGTATATTTTTGGGACCATGGCCAGCTGTGCCTGTATATTTTTGGGACCATGGCCAGCTGTGCCTGTATATTTTTGGGACCATGGCCAGCTGTGCCTGTATATTTTTTGGGACCATGGCCAGCTGTGCCTGTATATTTTTGGGACCATGGCCAGCTGTGCCTGTATATTTTTGGGACCATGGCCAGCTGTGCCTGTATATTTTTGGGACCATGGCCAGCTGTGCCTGTATATTTTTGGGACCATGGCCAGCTGTGCCTGTATATTTTTTGTGCTGTATATTTTGAAGAAATTAATTGTTATAATTTCTATAACATTAAGTTTCTATGTGTGTAAAGTCTAAGTGAATAAAATAACTATAATGTTTTATACAGATGACAGGAACGGCCCAACTCCTCCTATATAAACTGTGTGTGTAAAGTCTAAGTGATATAAAATAACTATAATGTGTTTATACAGATTGACAGGAGACGGCCCAACTCCTCCCTTATATAAACTGTGTGTGTAAAGTCTAAGTGATATGAAATAACTATAATGTGTTTATACAGATTGACAGGAGACGGCCCAACTCCTCCCTTATATAAACTGTGTGTGTAAAGTCTAAGTGATATGAAATAACTATAATGTGTTTATACAGATTGACAGGAGACGGCCCAACTTTTCCCTAATATAAACTGTGTGTGTAAAGTCTAAGTGATAATAAATAACTATAATGTGTTTATACAGATTGACAGGAGACGGCCCAACTCCTCCCTAATATAAACTGTGTGTGTAAAGTCTAAGTGACATAAAATAACTATAATGTGTTTATACAGATTGACAGGAGACGTCCCAACTTCTCCGTAATTTAAACTGTGTGTGTAAAGTCTAAGTGATATAACATATCTATAATGTGTTTATACAGGTTGACAGAGACGGCTCGACTTCTCCGTAATGTGTTCACTCGATCCTCAGGCAGAATGCCAACAGCTGTAGACCAGCCTCGTAAGTCATTATTACACTTTATATATGGTTACAGTAGTTTATGTACCGATAATCTCTGAATCAGGGGATAAGTTCTCTTTTGAATTATTATTTTATATGTTTGTATTGTTGTTGTGTTGTTATTGTCTTCAGTCTTTTTTTTAACTGTTATCTAATGTTGTGAAGTATGTGTGTGGGCATTGAAACCTTGATTAAAATATGTATTATCTAGCTCAATTACAACTGTAAACAAATATATATTAATGCAGACTTAATTTTACGAGTTAGACTTGAATGATTCAACGGTACCTGTGTTAGAAATAATTTCACAACAATGATTTTTTTGTGATTTCTGATCAACAGGGAAAAAATTGCAAAATTTAATTGAACACCAACATCTGTTGTTTTACAGTATACTAGTGGGGAATAACAACTTTGTCAATAGAAACAGTTTGTAACATCTAGATCGTTGTATTTGACCAGACATATTGAGATACAAAAATGGTAGTTAGTCCTCACAAGTCGTAATAGATTATACTTGGTCCACAGCTATTCTTTGTGATGTTAAATATATGACAACTGCTGACACTTTACATGAAAAATGACATTACATAGCTTATATAAGATATAATACATAACAGATCCACAAATATTTTAATTTGATTTGATACTAATGACAAGAAATGATAGCTGTGTAAAATACGTAATAACTACAACTGAGACTCTTCCACTTATTCCAATACTATATTACATAAAATTCTCATTGTGTAGAAATGTTCAGTGTGGTTGCTATAGAACAACAATTTTTGTTTCTTAAAAGATTATATTTTCAATGGGTCCATGTGTGTTATCTTTAACGACTATTTACTCTGTTCTGTGTCTGTACTGATTCTCTACTGTTGTGTGTTCCACTGTGTATTTTAATGTTGATTTTTTCTTTCTTCTCTCTGTGTGCCTCTCTATCCCTGTAATGTATGTATATGGAATAGAACTCGTCCATCTACGAGATCAGGGCATGGACGACAACAATACTAGTTGTGCTTGATGAACTGTTATGAAAACAAACAAAAAACAGTTATAAAATGTTATTACGTGTAAATGAATTCGGAGTGAAAAAGGATTTTTATTGATACAACAGTCTGAGGAATCAAATCAGAAATGTCTTCCAGTGGACAATTCACATAGCTATATTTGTGTCACAAAGACGTTTGTTTTAGCAAATATCTGTATTTTGAGAAATTTTCAATAAACATTGAGTTTGGAAGTTTGTGTTATTGGTGAATCTGTGTCTGTTTACATGGAGACTGAAAAATTGTCAAGGAATCAACACTATTACAACTTTTTTTTAATTTTCTTCTTTTTCATGATTTTAGATTTGATTAATTTGATTTTGATTTAAAAACTGACATCATTAAGCACAACTTTTTACTTTTTTATTCACACTTTATCTTCTTCACTTTATTATTTTGTTGCCATGGAAACTCACATATCTTTGCTTTAGGTCTTCCTTGGTTTAACTTTATTATAATGGAGGTCTTTTTACTGTCTCTCCATCTATTGGTAACTGGTCTTACACTTTTTAGCATACAGGCAATAAAAGGAGTTTCCATGGGGATTTTCTTTCTTTTTGAACTTTTTTGTTTAACTTCGTACTTTGGTTTTGCGACAGCTCCCTCGCCCACGCCATCACGTAAGTCATTCCCATAATCCTTTGCTGCTCTTGCCACGCTTCAAAGCTGACCTATTTGTTGATCTTTCCAATATGTAACCAGGTTACCATGACTACATTAGATAGCTTGATGATATGTAAATGATATGTAAATAAGTGATATGTAAATGATATGTTAATGATATGTAAATATGTTCACATACAGAATGTTGGTATGTCAGAGATAGGAGAGCATGAGGTAATAACTGATGGGATGTTACTGGCTCCATGGTTGATGTTAATGGTTAATGGTTGATGTAAATGGGTACATGGTTGATGTTAATGGTAAACCATTTAATGGTTTACTATCCTGGTATTTAGCTGTAGTTACAATGGTTAACATTGGTACATTATGGAATGATTTCCAGGAAAAATTTAGATTACATACTAATTTGTTTAAAAGTGTTTTTGATTTGGCACATTGGAGCCCATTAAAGTCAGATTTTAATCAAATATTTTAACTACAAAGAAATCAGTTGGTCATCCAACATGGATAGTCTTCATCAAACAAAGGATGAATCAATTATTTTACCTGACAAGGATGATTTCTTCCATTTCTTTAAGAAATTGTTTTCTGTGTGACATTTTATATAGGGTATGGTAACTAACTTTCGGTATCTTTAACACAGAGCACCTGGTACAATGTGTCATACACGAATATGGTAACTAATGGAAACTGCCAATCATAGCAGATTTAAATGATCTGGAAAAGAACATTTTGAAAGAAATGTAAACTTGATGTCATTTTAAACTCAAGATGTTCTCAATATGGACATAGGTCTACATTTGTTGATGGAGTTCGGCAGACAGAAACAACTGCATTTAACTTTCAGCTCACTTACGCTGGCTGAACCTATATCTAAAATGATGGATTTGCATGTGGGATGTTTCTTATAGTCTTTTTTTTTCAGTGAATCTACAATGAATTTAATTAATCGTACACATTGATTAAAAACTGTTCTCATTAAGATTGATCCATTGAATGTCATTCGACTACATCATTCATATGACCGTGCTGTCCCTTTAAGTCAGACTCTAAGATACTCTGCTCTCTCACATGACCCCACCCTCCACCCTCCCAGATAATGCACGGGCTACATTCATGTAAGATTGAATTGGATCTATCAATGTACATACATGAAGACAGAAAATTAATCCAGAGTGCTAATATCTATATAATACTGATTACCAGAATAGTTGCTTTACTGAACCTTTACCCTAGGTAGTTCATGCTACTATTGGTAGTAAGTTATATCATCATATTTAACTACCTATAGGCAGAACACATATAAGGTAACAACAATAATAAAATGACCAGTTCCAAGGAACAATAACACTTACAAACACATTTCAGTGTGAATGGCCACTTTATAATTTGTTGTATTTCTAAAATTATTCATGATTACTTCAATTTTCATTTGACAAAATTGATTGAAAATGTCTCTCATTTTTTTTTAAGGCGAGAAACGTTTGAGCTCAAAGTGTGGTAATAAACAGAGACTTGCACTTTTTAATGATCAGAAATCTTCTGCATGTAGCACATCTAATCTATCTGGAATATTTCTATTTTTATCTCTTTGATTTGAGGTGACCTCTTTTCAGATATTCTTAGTTTTATTTGAATATGAGACAATCTCATGGACCAAAATGATTAAACTGACTAACTCGAGAAACTATTTAGTCAACTGTAACAGATATATGTAGTCAACTGTGATCGATATATCTACTGATTTGCAGTCAACTGTGATAGATATCTACAGATGTGCAGTCAACTATGACATATATTTAATGATAAACAGTGAATTGTGACCTAGCTGTGAGCAGTCAGCACATTTGTCACTGACAACTAGATTGTTACGATATTGAATTAAACTTAATATGTTGTAATGGAAAGGACCATACCACCAACAAAATGGTGTGTATCCATGGTAACGGTCATTATAAAATGTTACTTCCTATTTACATACCACCAACAAAATGGCGTGTATCCATGGTAACGGTCATTATAACATGTTACTTCCTACTTACATACCACCAACAAAATGGTGTGTATCTATGGTAACGGTCATTATAACATGTTACCTGCTACTTACATACCACCAACAAAATGGTGTGTATCCATGGTAACTGTCATTATAACACATTACCTGCTACTTACATACCACCAACAAAATGGCGTGTATCCATGGTAACGGTCATTATAACATGTTACCTGCTACTTACATACCACCAACAAAATGGTGTGTATCCATGGTAACTGTCATTATAACACGTTACCTGCTACTTACATACCACCAACAAAATGGCGTGTATCCATGGTAACGGTCATTATAACATGTTACCTGCTACTTACATACCACCAACAAAGTGGTGTGTATCTAGGGTAACGGTCATTATAACATGTTACCTGCTACTTACATACCACCAACAAAGTGGTGTGTATCTATGGTAACGGTCATTATAACATGTTACCTGCTACTTACATACCACCAACAAAATGGTGTGTATCCATGGTAACTGTCATTATAACACGTTACCTGCTACTTACATACCACCAACAAAATGGCGTGTATCCATGGTAACGGTCATTATAACATGTTACCTGCTACTTACATACCACCAACAAAGTGGTGTGTATCTAGGGTAACGGTCATTATAACATGTTACCTGCTACTTACATACCACCAACAAAATGGCGTGTATCCATGGTAACGGTCATTATAACATGTTACTTCCTACTTACATACCACCAACAAAGTAGTGTGTATCTAGGGTAACGGTCATTATAACATGTTACCTGCTACTTACATACCACCAACAAAAAGGTGTGTATCCATGGTAACGGTCATTATAACATGTTACTTCCTATTTACATACCACCAACAAAATGGTGTGTATCCATGGTAACGGTCATTATAACATGTTACCTGCTACTTACATACCACCAACAAAATGGTGTGTATCCATTGTAATGGTCATTATAACATGTTACTTCCTACTTACCACCAACAAAATGGTGTGTATCCATGGTAACGGTCATTATAACATGTTACTTCCTACTTACATACCACCAACAAAAAGGTGTGTATCCATGGTAACGGTCATTATAACATGTTACTTCCTATTTACATACCACCAACAAAATGGTATGTATCCATGGTAACGGTCATTATAACATGTTACCTGCTACTTACATACCACCAACAAAATGGTGTGTATCCATTGTAATGGTCATTATAACATGTTACTTCCTACTTACCACCAACAAAATGGTGTGTATCCATTGTAATGGTCATTATAACATGTTACCTGCTACTTACATACCACCAACAAAATGGTGTGTATCCATGGTAACGGTCATTATAACATGTTACTTGCTACTTACATACCACCAACAAAATGGTGTGTATCCATGGTAACGGTCATTATAACATGTTACTTGCTACTTACATACCACCAACAAAATGGTGTGTATCCATGGTAACGGTCATTATAACATGTTGCTTCCTACTTACATACCACCAATAAAATGGTGTGTATCCATGGTAACGGTCATTATAACATGTTACTTCCTATTTACATACCACCAACAAAATGGTGTGTATCCATGGTAACGGTCATTATAACATGTTACCTGCTACTTACATACCACCAACAAAATGGTGTGTATCCATTGTAATGGTCATTATAACATGTTACTTCCTACTTACCACCAACAAAATGGTGTGTATCCATTGTAATGGTCATTATAACATGTTACCTGCTACTTACATACCACCAACAAAATGGTGTGTATCCATGGTAACGGTCATTATAACATGTTACCTGCTACTTACATACCACCAACAAAATGGTGTGTATCCATTGTAATGGTCATTATAACATGTTACTTCCTACTTACATACCACCAACAAAATGGTGTGTATCCATGGTAACGGTCATTATAATATATTACCTCCTACTTACATACCACCAACAAAGTGGCGTGTATCCATGGTAACGGTCATTATAACATGTTGCTTCCTACTTACATACCACCAACAAAATGGTGTGTATCCATGGTAACGGTCATTATAACATGTTACTTCCTACTTACATACACCAACAAAATGGTGTGTATCCATGGTAACGGTCATTATAACATGTTACTTCCTACTTACATACCACCAATAAAATGGTGTGTACCCATGGTAACGGTCATTATAACATGTTACTTCCTACTTACATAACACCAATAAAATGGTGTGTATCCATGGTAACGGTCATTATAACATGTTACTTCCTACCAAGTTGTCTATCATCCTACCACAAACCCTATACTATAGGTACAATAGTGCCTGGCTTACCTCTGCTGCAGTGACTGTTTAAATCGTGCCATATACTAACATTGACCCTACGACCTTCGGTTTCCTACTGCTGGCCCCCAGTTCAGGGCCTGCAGTCTGACCGTTTAAATCGTGCCATATACTAACATTGACCCTACGACCTTCAGTTTCCTACTGCTGGCCCCCAGTTCAGGGCCTGCAGTCTGACCGTTTAAATCGTGCCATATACTAACATTGACCCTACGACCTTCAGTTTCCTACTGCTGGCCCCCAGTTCAGGGCCTGCAGTCTGACCGTTTAAATCGTGCCATATACTAACATTGACCCTACAACCTTCAGTTTCCTACAGCTGGCCCCCAGTTCAGGGCCTGCAGTAACTGAGAGGATATATTGTGCCATATGAAACATCGACTCTGCGTCCCTCAGTTTCTGTCTATCCACTAACAGCTGCCTTGACATTGACTGAAATTTGACACTTGTTAGCTAGGCCATAGATTGATGATTTATTTCTGGAAACTCAGACTTTCCCTCCACATCAAAACCTAGAATGTTCCTAAACAATCATGACTGTTAATAAGATTTAAAACAAGAAGAGATTAAATGTTTCAAAGCATTTTACATAATTGTTTCAAAGATATGTATGAATTAGAGTAATAGCAGTTTTTACTTTCATTTGTAAGATTTCGTTTGTTTGGTGATGGTATTTTGATCATAGAGGGAAGATTAATATATTCAGAGATGTTGGTGGGTATAATGGTGATTTGTTTGTTCTGTCAGATAATGCATTGTTACAAAAACAAAATGTCAAAGAGATGAGAAATCAGCATGAATATTAAGCTTTATTAGGTCACCTGAGACGAAGTCTCAAGTGACCTATTCTAATCGCCTTTTGTCTGTCATCATCCGTCGTATGTCAGTAAACAATTTACATTTTCGACTTCTTCTCAAAAACAGCAGAAGCAAATTCAATGAAATTTTGCACAAACCTTCTAAGGCATAAGGCCAATCAAAATTGTGAATTAAATGGTCCCCAACCCCCTGGGGGCTGTGGGAGGGGCCAAAACGGGTAAAATTTACTATAATTTCAAAAATCTTCTCCACTCACAGATGTGATGGAATCAAATACTCTTCACAAATAGAAAGGTCTAAAGGTCCTTTACAAAAATTGTGAATTATATGACCCTGGGGTCTCAGGTTTCCCCTAGGGGAGGGGGTTAAGCTTACTATAGGTTATATAGGGAAAACACATTTTTGAGCATTATTTGGTCATTTGTAAAAGGAAATGAGTCAAATGTTGTCAGAATTATCCCTATGAAATGGCCATTGAATCCTATTAACAAATTTTCCATGACTAACTCCCAGGGGCCAAAAGGGGTCAAATAAGCTAAAACTTCAAAAATCTTCTTCTGAAATTTTGGAAGTGGTAGAATCAAATACTCTTCATAGATGGAAAGGTCTTAAGGTCCTTAACAAAAATTGTGAATTATATGACCCTTGGGTCTCATGTTTCCCCCTGGGGAGGGGGTCAAGTTTACTATAGTTTATATAGGAAAAACACTTTTATGAATGTTATCTGCTTTTTTTTCATAGGAAATTAGTCAAACTGGGTTAGAATTATTAGCCTGAAATAGCATTTTAACACCATATTCATATTGGTCCTGGCTGACCCCCAGGGACCAGAGAGGCGGGGCCAAAATGGGTCAAAATGGCTAAAATTTCAAAAATCTTCTTCTGAATTCACAGGTTTGATGGGACCAAATAATCTCCATAGATTAAAAACTGAAATTTATAAAATCACTGACACTGACTGACTTCTAGTTTGGTTATGTTGTATAATGTTAGCAATGCAAATTGGAATTTTAAGCATAAGGTTTGGTAACATAATACACTAACTATCAAAATGAAAAACAAATAATAAAAATTCTAATACGAAAGTTCAACTTTAAAGTTTATTTTAATTCGTAAATAATTTTTATAGATTTGAACCAACTTTGCAATGCAGCACTCAGGTGACCGTCAAGGCCTCTTGTATTATATCTTAGGCTGTTATGATAAAAACAGATGTCATTTTTTACGAGATGTGAAGTATCGTCCAATTTACAGTTAATCATTTTGCACGATTCCTCCTGCTGTCCTAATTGTAGGTGAATGCCTAGTTATTAACAAATGCATCCCATAATAACCATCTTCATGACATCAAGGGACATAACTCATGAAAGAGAGACTGATTATATATTATCACTTGATTGTTCATTGTTTCACACCCATTCTTCTTTTAATTTTTGGTAATTGATAAAATCATTTGGTTAAGATGCAATTTATTGTTTATTTTTAGCTACTTTGTTTAGTTTTCTTAATTCTTCTTATTTTGAGCAATTTTTTCATTTATTGATTTGAGAAAATACACATACCTTGGTAGTTATTTATGTCTTTTTAGCAAACACATTTTAACAAGTTAAACAGGTCCTTTGCATTATTGTAACATTTTGTCTGTTTGATTTCAGATGGCTATGCTTTCTCACAAGAAGAGCATGGAGTCCTCACCCAGGTAAGTGTGGAATGACACTCTGTTCCAGGATCAAAGTGTTACATTTATATTTCATCTATATTAAGTAATAATGTCATTCATTTTCACAAATTTGAAACATCCTTAAAAAAACATTAGTAAACATTCTGACATCTTATATGTTTGGACAGTACAAACATTTTCAAGTTATATTATAAAATTTGGAACAAGAAATATTTTGGTATGGGATATGACTGATGAAGTTATGGCTATATTTCAGGCGGAGCTCATCCGAGTCTACGACAGCAACAAGGAGAAGCCGGAGGGATTATAGTGAGACAATCTGTTTACGTGGTGAAGTCGATGTTACTTAACCAGGTCAACATAACAAAAGGACACCATACCATATATGGGGATCAATTAACCTTCCTACAGTCAGGATTCATCCGACACTTGGTCGGGTGGGTGGATAAACCACTTTATCATTCGCATAGATAATCCGTGATGGATCTGAATCAGTAGGCCATCGTAACTTTGAGATAGATAATCTGTGGTGGATCTGAATCAGTAGGCCGTCGTTTCTTTGGGATCAAATTTCATCATTACTGAACATTAGATTGTGATCTGATTCTACACCAGTCAAGATTGTCATTTATAAATTATGTCTCATCAAGTCCAGATTATCTAATGTCATAACATCTGGATTATTTGACATTATAAGGTTCGGATTATCTGATGTAAAGTCAGGATTATCTTATGTAAAGTTAGTATTATCTTATGTAAAATTAGGATTATCTGATGTAAGGTTAGAATTATCTGATGTAAAGTTAGAATTATCTTATGTAAAGTTAGGACTATCTGATGTTAAGTTAGGACTATCTGATGTAAGGTAAGGATTATCTGATGTAAAGTTAGGATTATCTGATGTAAAGTTAGGATTATCTGATGTAAAGTTAGGATTATCTGATGTAAAGTAAGGATTATCTGATGTAAAGTCAGGATTATCTGATGTTAAGTCAGGATTATCTGATGTAAAGTTAGTATAATCTATCTGATGTAAAGTCAGGATTATCTGATGTAAAGTTAGTATTATCTATCTGATGTAAAGTCAGGATTATCTGATGTAAAGTTAGTATTATCTATCTGATGTAAAGTCAGGATTATCTGATGTAAAGTCAGGATTATCTGATATAAAGTCAGGATTATCTGATGTAAAGTTAGGATTATTTGATGTAAAGTCAGGATTATCTGATATAAAGTTAGGATTATCTGATGTAAAGTTAGGACTATCTGATGTAAAGTCAGGATTATCTGATGTAAGGTTAGGATTATCTGATGTAAAGTCAGGATTATCTGATGTAAAGTCAGGATTATCTGATGTAAGGTTAGGATTATCTGATGTGAAGTAAGGATTATCTATCTGATGTAAAGTTAGGAATATCTGATGTAAAGTCAGGATTATCTGTTATCATTATGTCGGAATATTTTACATAACAATTAGCTTAGGTTACTTGGAATATTTATACCATTTTATGGTTGAATTATCAGATCATTTCATGGATGGATTATCTGACCATGATAATCGTCAGGTTGATTTACACAGCCCACCTGTTGTTATTGTTAAGGAGAAATGTACAGGTCTGTACTTTATTGTTGTGTTGTCATAGTTACAAATATATACAGAATGCCTGAGTATGATTGGATATGATCTGAATGTGTTATGTTAGGATTAAATCATTATATAAAAAAGAAAGGTATTTTTATTACCATTCCTGCGTTAGTTACCCATGCTGACTGTAACTATCGGTGTAAATGAGGACTTCAGACACCAGGTTTGACCATTCGTTGTAGTACCTGGCCTTTGTGAGGACATTGTCCATAGTATTAATATCTTACTGAATTCCTTTGAACATTCTACATACTCTTTGTCTGAAGCTTAAGCTTCAGCCACAGGAATTTGGCATGGATATCCAATGGTGTATGTATGTATGACCATGGGTATTCAGTTTTCCAAGTCCCTGTGGTTTCAGTGTAGTACTGACCTCCATTTAATCCATAAGCATAATATTGAAAAAATCTTGTTTTGTTATTGTCTGAAGTATATCATAGGCCTTTTGTTTATTTATCTATGTAATTTATAAAGATATGTGTTATAAATACAATCATGAAAGATTAAATAAGAAGTCTGCATGAAAGAAAAGAAAACTTGATTCTGTTGATGAACTTTGTTAAGACTGAGATGATAAAGGTGGTTTTACAGTGAAATCGAAATTGTGTCGGTCTGTTGTAAATAAAAATGAAATTAGATCTTTTTACCATTACAAAGTACAGTCAAACCTGTCTATACAGACCACCCAAGGGACAGTCAAACCTATCTATAAAGACCACCCAAGGGACAGTCAAACCTGTCTATAAAGACCACCCAAGGGACAGTCAAACCTGTCTATAAAGACCACCCAAAGGACAGTCAAACCTGTCTATAAAGACCACTCAAGGGACAGTCAAACCTGTCTATAAAGTCCATATAAAGGGCAGTCAAACCTGTCTAAAAAGACCACTCAAGGGACAGTCAAACCTGTCTATAAAGACCACCCAAGGAATAGTCAAACCTGTCTATAAAGACCACCCAAGGGACAGTCAAACCTGTCTATAAAGACCACCCAAGGGACAGTCAAACCTGTCTATAAAGACCACCCAAGGGACAGTCAAACCTGTCTATAAAGACCACCCAAGGGACAGTCAAACCTGTCTATAAAGACCACCCAAGGGACAGTCAAACCTGTCTATAAAGACCACCCAAGGGACAGTCAAACCTGTCTATAAAGACCACCCACCCAAGGGTCAGTCAAACCTGTCTATAAAGACCACCCAAGGGTCAGTCAAACCTGTCTATAAAGACCATACAAAGGACAGTCAAACCTGTCTATAAAGACCACCCAAGGGACAGTCAAACCTGTCTATAAAGACCACTCAAGGGACAGTCAAACCTGTCTATAAAGACCATATAAAGGGACAGTCAAACCTGTCTATAAATACCATACAAAGGACAGTCAAACCTGTCTATAAAGACCACCCAAGGGACAGTCAAACCTGTCTATAAAGACCACCCAAGGGACAGTCAAACCTGTCTATAAAGACCACCCAAGGGACAGTCAAACCTGTCTATAAAGACCACACAAGGGACAGTCAAACCTGTCTATAAAGACCACCCAAGGGACAGTCAAACCTGTCTATAAAGACCACCCAAGGGACAGTCAAACCTGTCTATAAAGACCACACAAGGGACAGTCAAACCTGTCTATAAAGACCACCCAAGGGACAGTCAAACCTGTCTATAAAGACCACCCAAGGGACAGTCAAACCTGTCTATAAAGACCACCCAAGGGACAGTCAAACCTGTCTATAAACCACACAAGGGTCAGTTAAACCTGTCTATAAAGACCACCCAAGGGACAGTCAAACCTGTCTATAAAGACCACCCAAGGGACAGTCAAACCTGTCTATAAAGACCACCCAAGGGACAGTCAAACCTGTCTATAAAGACCACCCAAGGGACAGTCAAACCTGTCTATAAAGACCACCCAAGGGACAGTCAAACCTGTCTATAAAGACCACCCAAGGGACAGTCAAACCTGTCTATAAAGACCACCCAAGGGACAGTCAAACCTGTCTATAAAGACCACCCAAGGGACAGTCAAACCTGTCTATAAAGACCACCCAAGGGACAGTCAAACCTGTCTATAAAGACCACCCAAGGGACAGTCAAACCTGTCTATAAAGACCACCAAAGGGACAGTCAAACCTGTCTATAAAGACCACCCAAGGGACAGTCAAACCTGTCTATAAAGACCACCCAAGGGACAGTCAAACCTGTCTATAAAGACCACCCAAGGGACAGTCAAACCTGTCTATAAAGACCACCCAAGGGACAGTCAAACCTGTCTATAAAGACCACCCAAGGGACAGTCAAACCTGTCTATAAAGACCACCCAAGGGACAGTCAAACCTGTCTATAAAGACCACCCAAGGGACAGTCAAACCTGTCTATAAAGACCACCCAAGGGACCAGTCAAACCTGTCTATAAAGACCACCCAAGGGACAGTCAAACCTGTCTATAAAGACCACCCAAGGGACAGTCAAACCTATCTATAAAGACCACTCAAGGGACAGTCAAACCTGTCTATAAAGACCACCCAAGGGACAGTCAAACCTGTCTATAAAGACCACCCAAGGGACAGTCAAACCTATCTATAAAGACCACCCAAGGGACAGTCAAACCTGTCTATAAAGACCACTCAAAGGACAGTCAAACCTGTCTATAAAGACCACCCAAGGGAGAGGCAAACCTGTCTATAAAGACCACCCAAGGGACAGTCAAACCTGTCTATAAAGACCACCCAAGGGACAGTCAAACCTGTCTATAAAGACCACTCAAGGGACAGTCAAACCTGTCTATAAAGACCACTCAAGGGACAGTCAAACCTGTCTATAAAGACCACCCAAGGGACAGTCAAACCTGTCTATAAAGACCACCCAAGGGACAGTCAAACCTGTCTATAAAGACCACCCAAGGGACAGTCAAACCTGTCTATAAAGACCACCCAAGGGACAGTCAAACCTGTCTATAAAGACCACCCAAGGGACAGTTAAACCTGTCTATAAAGACCACCCAAGGGACAGTCAGACCTGTCTATAAAGACCACCAAAGGGACAGTCAAACCTGTCTATAAAGACCACCCAAGGGACAGTCAAACCTGTCTATAAAGACCACCCAAGGGACAGTCAAACCTGTCTATAAAGACCACCCAAGGGACAGTCAAACCTGTCTATAAAGATCACCCAAGGGACAGTCAAACCTGTCTATAAAGACCACCCAAGGGAGAGGCAAACCTGTCTATAAAGACCACCCAAGGGACAGTCAAACCTGTCTATAAAGACCACCCAAGGGACAGTCAAACCTGTCTATAAAGACCACCCAAGGGACAGTCAAACCTGTCTATAAAGACCACCCAAGGGACAGTCAAACCTGTCTATAAAGACCACCCAAGGGACAGTCAAACCTGTCTATAAAGACCACCCAAGGGACAGTCAAACCTGTCTATAAAGACCACCCAAGGGACAGTCAAACCTGTCTATAAAGATCACCCAAGGGATAGTCAAACCTTTCTATAAAGACCACCCAAGGGTCAGTCAAACCTGTCTATAAAGACCACCCAAGGGACAGTCAAACCTGTCTATAAAGACCACCCAAGGGACAGTCAAACCTGTCTATAAATACCATACAAAGGACAGACAAACCTGTCTATGAAGACCACCCAAGGGACAGTCAGACCTGTCTATAAAGACCACTCAAAGGACAGACAAACCTGTCTATAAATACCATACAAAGGACAGTCAAACCTGTCTATAAAGACCACCCAAGGGACAGTCAAACCTGTCTATAAAGACCACTCAAGGGACAGTCAAACCTGTCTATAAAGACCACCAAAGGGACAGTCAAACCTGTCTATAAAGACCACCCAAGGGACAGTCAAACCTGTCTATAAAGACCACCCAAGGGACAGTCAAACCTGTCTATAAAGACCACCCAAGGGACAGTCAAACCTGTCTATAAAGACCACCCAAGGGACAGTCAAACCTGTCTAAAAAAACAAGGACAGTCAAACTGTCAAGGGACAGTCAAACCTGTCTATAAAGACCACTCAAGGGACAGTCAAACCTGTCTATAAAGACCACTCAAGGGACCAGTCAGACTTGTCTATAACGACCACCAAGGGGCCAATCAGACCTGTCTATAAAGACCACTCAAGGGAGACAGAAATAGTGTTTTGTATACATGTATACAAATTGGCAGTTTTTACTGAAAAAGTGATGTTAATAAGAAGGTGGTCTTTTTACAGAGGGGGACGCTATAGCAGGGTTAATAAGAAGGTGGTCTTTTTACAGAGGGGGACGCTATAGCAGGGTTAATAAGAAGGTGGTCTTTTTACAGAGGGGGACGCTATAGCAGGGTTAATAAGAAGGTGGTCTTTTTACAGAGGGGGACGCTATAGCAGGGTTAATAAGAAGGTGGTCTTTTTACAGAGGGGGACGCTATAGCAGGGTTAATAAGAAGGTGGTCTTTTTACAGAGGGGGACGCTATAGCAGGGTTAATAAGAAGGTGGTCTTTTTACAGAGGAGGGCGCTATAGCAGGGTTAATAAGAAGGTGGTCTTTTTACAGAGGGGGACGCTATAGCAGGGTTAATAAGAAGGTGGTCTTTTTACAGAGGGGGACGCTATAGCAGGGTTAATAAGAAGGTGGTCTTTTTACAGAGGAGGGCGCTATAGCAGGGTTAATAAGAAGGTGGTCTTTTTACAGAGGGGGACGCTATAGCAGGGTTAATAAGAAGGTGGTCTTTTTACAGAGGGGGACGCTATAGCAGGGTTAATAAGAAGGTGGTCTTTTTACAGAGGAGGGCGCTATAGCAGGGTTAATAAGAAGGTGGTCTTTTTACAGAGGGGGGCGCTATAGCAGGGTTAATAAGAAGGTGGTCTTTTTACAGAGGGGGACGCTATAGCAGGGTTTACTGTACTTTGTAAATGAATATATGATTGTTTCCACACAGTTTGTCAAATTTATACTATACAAATTAAGTGACTTATATTATTACCTGGATGTGAACACTTAAGAGTTGTAATTTCATGGGCTGTCGCTTAAGTAGCAATGGTGATGAGACACGAGATGTATATCAGGACTATGAGGACAGAATTATATTTAAAATAGATTGGATCTATGTATCTACTCATATCCATAGTATTAGGTGTGGAGAAGCCGATGAGAGAATTTGTATGAAGTATGATAGTATTTATTTTATCACTCTAAAAGATATTATGTAATAGAACACAATATACATTATACAATTACTGTATTGTTGTTGTTGTCGTCTCAATTGCCCCCTTTATCTAACTTTTTGAACATTTTATTTCTTACCTGAATCAAACAAATGCTATTACTCCAATCAACTGTAAATAATAATTACTTTTTAGGTCATCTGATCTGAAGGGTCAGGATGACCTGTAGTCGTCATGCTTCGTGCGCTGTGCGTAAACTTTTCACATTTTAAACTTCCTGTGTTTTTGCTGCAACTTGCATGAAATGATCGTGACATGGTCATGACCAAGTGTTATTTTTCAGATCAATCTGAAATCCAAGATGGCCACCACAGCCACCATCTTGAAAATGCATTTTGAAATTCTTCTTAAATTCTACCAATGCAATTTGGCTTAAACTTGCCTGAAATGATCCTTATATGATTCCGATAAAGTATTGTTACAGTTCTGGTTGATCCCAAATCAAAGATGGCTACCATGACACCATATCTAATGAATTACCTATATGACTATTGCCGAGGTAGTCAAATGACCGTTAAGGCCCTTGGGCCTCTTGTATAATATTTAACTAATTACACAGTAGAATTAACAATACCCTAGGCTACTGGTATATTTACATTATCATCATATCTCAACTCACTTACCACAAATTATTGCCGTATTAGAAAATTATACATATAGGTTCGTCTTGGACAGACAATATTCCTTTTTAAACCAGATGAGTGAGAGTAATAATTACTTTTATTAATTTCCCACCATTCAGTCATCCTTTAGTATTAATCACAGGCTACATTGATATATAGGTATTTGATGAGCTTTTCAATTTTACTGAGGTTTAGAAACGTCTTTACTCCTCACTAAAGAAATCACTGATGCTGTACGATATGTAATGGCATAAAATGGCTTCTCTTATATAGCTGTGATAGATTTCCTCATCCTTGTTTTGTCATTCTAGTCAACTGTATCATGTGCCATTCATCTTCTTGTTACCATAGTAACCAATCATTTCCATAGTAACCAATC
This sequence comes from Argopecten irradians, assembly GCF_041381155.1. Lineage (NCBI taxonomy): Eukaryota > Metazoa > Mollusca > Bivalvia > Pectinida > Pectinidae > Argopecten > Argopecten irradians. Next base: position 1,746,682 of record NC_091140.1, on the reverse strand, counting down.
AAAGTTGCCGAGTCTGACACAAGGTAACTAAGAGTTGTGACTATGATCACATGTAACCGTTGGTTACTGAGATTATATGGATGATCTGTTCAATACCAGGTAATTTATTCCTTACTTTGTGTTATGTTTACTCTTTGTTGCCGAGATTTTCCTTTGTTTTTGTGGTTGGTGTAGCGACATGTTGTTTTTATCACCATTCTCACCGATTTTACAAATGTTTACAATTAAACCAATCAAATATCTAAGTATTTAGAGGAATACAATCTGTAGAAATCATCAGTTATTGTTAATCATGAATAATTCACCAACTATTTTTAATACAATAAGATGTTACCACTATATATGTTGCTTAGTTCATCTTTTAGGTTCTGTGGAAACAATTTTTTCATGTTAAAATCTTTTCAAATCTTTATAATTAATACTGAATATGATAAGAAATGGGATGATCAGGGTTTGAATGGTATGATTATAATGAGTCTTTATTACATGTACACAAGATTTAACTGTATATATTATATATGTAACCGATTACCAGTGTAATGTTAGCTGGAGTTAATATCTGGTTACCAGAAACACAGAAAAGTAGTTACCTTCAAACTAATGTATTAATTTTTGAATTCATGTTATCATATAAAGGAAGCGTTGTATTGCTTCATCCATATTATGTACATTTAAAATGCTTAGTTCCAGATGTAAACATGTTTGATATCAAGTCCCTTGAACAAAAATGTAAGTTTTTGTAAACTGAAATGTTTTGTGTTGATGCATTTACATAGAAAACAGAAATAAATCTCTTTTTTTTGTCTTTTTCCAAATGACTTTGCTAGTTTTTCTTCATGCTACGAATGGAACTCAACAAGATGTCTCCAAAATTTTACGTTAAAATACCAAGCCTAAGTTTTAGTTATATTTCTTACCATAAAGGGAATTTAATAACTTTAAATTCTCAATTGGAAAGCATAACAGATTAGCCTTTGAAAAATTTTGAAAACTTTCCTTAACATCAGTAAGACTTTCATAGTTGTTGAAGAAATTTAGTTTCCGAAAGTTGAGGAATACTGATGAAACTGAGCCCCGAGTTGTTTGACTTAAAGGAGGTGGAGAATTGCTAACCATTGCCGAGAAATGTGGTACAATCATTCAATGACCTTCCTGACAAGGAAAGGGCAATAACTCTTTATTGACAAGTGCAAAGAAAGAACATTATCATTCAGATCATCCTCGATAATCAAGGAGTTCCGATCACTTACTCACTCTACACCCCTGGACTATCTCATAGTGAAATTGAAGGCAGCTCAACGAAAAATATTTGACCAATCACAGGCCAGCAAAAATTTCCTTTGATGACAGAGAGGGCGCCGCCTAACCTCAAAGCCACACAGTCAACCACAATGTACAATTATACGGCTCTTTTGATGTACATCAAACGACTAAATTGCCTGTTCTGTTGCCTCCAGTTTTACTATGAGATAGTCCAGGGGTGTAGAGATCGTAAGTGATCAGAACCCCTGGAGTATCGAGGATGCCATCAGATAGGAATGTCTGCATATTATATTAATACTCATTAAATTCAGGGATTCAAAAAATATCTTTCATAATGGATTACTTGAATTGATGGCGACACATTATGGTAATCTCTTTAATCTCATTGACTGGCTGCATGTAAAAGTTGTTATTATATTCCTTTCACACCAAAGACACAAATGTAAATATGCCACAATTTATTTTCATTACCAAGTGAGGACCTTTTTGTTGCAGTAACTGTTGTTTTGATTTATAGCCGCTAAAACTTGATTGGACCGATTTTATCTCAAGCTTTCATTCGTGATCACAATTCCAGTAAACACCATGAAGAATATGATCGTTATCAATTTTTTTATCTTGGCCTCTAAAAACAGTCTATGGTCACTGTGGTGATTCTAAATTAATATAATCTGTAACTTAGACCCTTGTCTTGACAATAAAGAGACCTGTTGTTCAAAAGGTGACATAATTTACTGCAAAATCTGTTTTCTAATAGGGAAGTACCGTATTCGATCCAATAAGTGCCAATATCCCTGTTAGCGCCCCTCCCCCTTTTGATTCCTCAATTTCAATTGCCCGTGCGTAAATAAAGACTTAAACTATCAAAACTGTGTAGGTTTGCACTTTATTTTTGCAATAATTTCGTCTCAGTAAGCATCTTTTCATTTTTCTAAAAGCCTTTGCGCTTATTGGGTCGAATACGGTAGGTAAGAATTATCATAATTCTATCAAACTTGATAAACAAAGAAATCATTTGATTGTTACACTGAATAACCTAACCATCTTTTAAACCAATGGTCGTTATTCTTACTTGGTAGAGGATCTGACATCCCATGGAGGGACACTTACTGGTGATCGATGTACTCCTTGTATATAAGTTCACTGTTGGAATCTTGGAAACAGGAAGATTTTTTAAGTATTCAAACCTCTAAAACTAGTGTCAGAAATATAGTATTTACCAATATTAGTGCTTTGGTTACTGACGATGAAGTTGTTCCAATAGGTTCACCAACAAAGCAGTTGTAAAGATTTATAAACTCGTATCCTCTGTAAACTAGAGTCAGAAATATAGCATTTACCAATAAAAGTGGTTTGGTTACTGGCGATCAAGTTGTTCCAATAGTTTCACCTATAAAGCAGTTGTAAAGAAAACTTAAACTCTTCTCATTATTTCAACATTTTATTGATATTTATGTTAGAAAAAAAAATAAAGTTTTACAACAATATGCATTGCCACTGTGGAGAGTGATGACTGTATCTACATAATGTCTGAAGCACTGACGAGTTTATAATAACAGGGATACCACATGTTATCAGCATAAAGACTCAATGTATTAGGATAAAAGATGCACATGCCCCAATAATGTCTTTATAATAGTTATGTTAAAATCTATCTTTGTAAAACTTGTAATCAACTCTTCGAGCAAAAACTTTCAACAAGACAGAAAAATATATAACAAAAAAAATCCCTATTATAACTATATCAACAATAAAGACAAAACCAATCGACACCAATCTCATCTTAAACAAATAACAAGTTAGAACAGGCTAGAGCTTTCTACTTTGTATCATTTAAAGGGTAAAAGGTAAAATTTGTTTATTGAAGGACACAATTAAAGGATTTTCCAAGTTCAATAAAAACACTTAAAGGCTTGTGGTGGTGGTGTAGAAAATCACCTCCATCATCAGATTCAGTATCCTGGCATAACCGCACCATTCCATCTACATTCTTTTGCAGTAGATCAGGTTATTGCAGATTTAAAAGTAAATTTCCTAGCAAGTCCTAATTAATATATTTAATTATCTGAATTTATTCATTAGCTGTTTGATCAATGCAACATTATGGCGCCAATTTTGACACTTTGTGTCAGAAACATTGTTTGACATGAACAAGATTGATAGCATAAAACATCTACTTGTACAGAAATGGGGACTATTTAAAATGTAGTGCTTACAGAGAACTCCACATATAACACAACTAAAACATAATATGCCTTAATAAAAGTATTTACAACAGAACAAATAGTATATCAATGTCATGATTTTTTTTCCATACATCTCGATCAATATGTATAATATTAGCATTCCTGTACTTCACAACGCTGAAACATACGACACTTTTAGCAGAGTAACAATGCCAAGAGTAGTCTCCCTTGTGCCACAATGACATGACAGATTTCACTTAAATAACCAAACATGATCATTTCTTGTGCTCTCGTTACTGACAAGACCAGCATGTTGTCAGTATGTGAAATCCCATCACATGGAAAACTAAATCATATGATCCAACCTCAGAAATCTTGGAACATTATCCAACAAAATGATGGAAATGCCTCCTCTCACTCACTCAAGTCTTTAAATAAAAGTCTATTCATCATCCTCATCCTCTTCCTCCTCATCATCATCCTCTTCCTCCTCCTCATCATCATCCTCTTCATCGTCATCATCTTCCTCTTCCTGCGCTACAGCCTGAGGAACCACTGTTTTGGCTTTCTTTGCTGGCATTAGTTGCTCTAAGTTCACATCTGTGAAAGTCTTGCCTTGTTTGTACTGTTCAGATTGCTACAAGGAAAATAGTTTCACACTACTAATAAACATTGACTTTGATATGGAAAATTACAAATTCAATGTGTAAATGTTGAAGATATTTATCGTAATCAAAGACTTTCCCCTGCTGCATAACACTACATAATAACAAAAGATTCCCTTACATATATATATATATATATATGTGTGTGTGTGTGTCAGACAACTGCTAATAATAAATATTTTACATCATTGGTTCAAAGAAGTACACAAGAGTTATCTCCCGACACATAAACTTTAGTAACATATTAAAAATTTTGTTGAACCGTCCCAAAATTAATAAACCATCTTTTTTTGTTATGACTCCAATTTCATGCCTTCATGGCCAAATTAAGCTGAATGGAATGTCTGGCATCATCAAAATCATTAACTTACAATTTCATATCTTTTCTTGTCTGCGATAGCTTTCTGCTCATAAAAGGGTCTGTTTGGACACTTCTCCCACTGTCTGCCCAAATCTTTGGCCACCTCAGCCACTGTCCAGTTTGGGTTCTTAGCCTTTACTTTTCCTCTCTCGTCAGCACAGAAGAAAAAGAAGGCAGACCTGAGGGAAAATATCGCAATGCATTAAATCTCAAGTTAAAGTATGTATTAAGAAAACCATTCAAAGTCTAAATCAAATCTGTCAATCTTCTGAATATAAGTAGGTAAGATGGGGACTTTAACTATGATTATTTCCAACAACAATTTTAAGGTATCATTCACAATCAATATTATGCAATATCATGTTTCTTAGAAGAATACAGACAGTGCCATGCAAAAAAAATATAAAAATTTTAATTGACAACACGACCTCTTAAAACTTGTGCAACATTTTTAACTTAACTTAGGAAATCAAACATGTCAATTTTCTGACCAAGAATATAGGTCACTGGTGAAAAAGTATTTATTTTTCTAGATAGATTTCAACAACAAATTAAAGGGGTAATGATACACAATCAATGTTATTTAGTCAAATACACAGCCAAATATCAATGTGAATTATAAACCCTTTGTTACTTACAGTGACCGTTTAGGAGCATTTGGGTCTTTGGTTCTCTTCCTACTTTTCTTCTCTCCCTTGGGAGGCACATAGGTTCTCATCTGTAGATCGTATCTGGCCTTATCTTTCTGAGCCATGTCCTCGAACCTCATCTTCTCTTGGGCCGACATCGTCTACAATGATGAAAATCACAAAATACAGATCCAAATACATTCATCTTGAAATAGATTATAATTATAAGGTTATTTCTGACTCTTAGGGATAATGGGACCCAATTGCTATGGAAACTATTTCAATTTTTTTTCAAACTGTCAAAAATTTGTTAAACACCCTGTTAAACCCCCAAAATTCTTATACTGATATTCCATTTCCCATCAAAATGAGGTTAAAATGATCCATTTAATTGAGTGAAGAAAAGACAATATTTGCTGAAATCTTACATCTGAAATACAATTAATATTCTAATACAATTCAATAATTAATATTTATATCATATAATTACCTTCCATTTCTCTGCACATTTCTTTGTGAATTCTGCAAACACCACTTTTTCCCCAGGATGAGCTTTCTTGTGTTCCTCTCGGATTGTCTGTACAAAGAAAGCGTACGACGACATTCGCCCCTTGGGCTTCCCTGCTTCAGCTTTTCCTACCATGTTGTATTAATTCCTGAAAACAAAACCAAATTTAATATTCAATATTTATTGCCTAAAATAAATCAAAGAATAAAGTCAAGATACCTTTGTTGATAAAGCATAAATAGAAATTAAAGCATTGTGTGCTTTCGAACATCCCATTTCATTCAAATTAGATACAAAAGAAATAAATACTAATTTCTCATTTTACAACTAAGAAAGTAGTGTCCATCAATCAATAATTAAGAGTAGGAAAAGGCTTATTTTAATATTACTGTTTGGTTGAGCAAAAAAAAAAAAAAAAAAAAAAAAGATTTTGAAAATGTTCCATTTCCATACACTATAAAGAATACATTAGGGAGAGGGGCTGGACATAAAATTGAAAAAAAACAAAAAAAAAAAAAAACCAGCTAAATTAACTAAACATTTCCGACCATTTTGACATATGATACAAGATTCTTTAATTAACTGGTCACAGTTACACCTAATCATATGGTGCCAGATTCAGCTTTACTGAATCTAATTTTAATGATGCACATTCAACATTTATATGTGTCCCATTTGCAGCTGGAGTGTTGCCACCTGGAACCATTTTCATCCAGAGGCCTTCCATCGAGGAATGTCTAAAAACATTGATATTTTCGCAATTTTGATTGATTCGATAATATAAGACTCTTTCATATGTGGATATGAAGGATAGGGATATTCTACCCGAGGGTCACAGGGTAGCCAGGCAATACAGTCTCAGGCGGCATGAGTGTATTGCCCTACTGATCAGCCAGTATTACACCCGTAGGTATGAAAGAAACATATAACTTTGTTGGCAACCTCATCAAATATTATACAAATATTTCATGGGTTACTGTGCTCTAGTTCATAATATTTAACCCGAGGTGGCGGTAATCAACAAATGTTATATTGCATGAGGCCAAACCGAGTGAAATATAATATTTGTTGATTACCACCACCGAGGGGTAAATATTATGAACTAGGGCACAGTAACCCATGAAATATTTGTTTTATTACATAATCACCAATTTTTCAGTTGAATATTTTTATAAAACAAATACGACAATCACTTAACAAAATCATCAGCACCGTACCGTACGGAATATCTTCAAATCATGTTGAAGTTCGACGTATAGCCCACGTACGTCACGTTGTAACTCCGGTTTGGATGTCTTATTGTCTTCTTTAACATTATTAGACCTCTATGCAGCCTTTTAATCTAATACATTCGCCGTTTCCATCCTCTACACGATATACATCTACATGACGTGCTTAATTCAAGATCTATAAAGCTAGCGCGAAATTGAGCGTGAACCTTTGTGACGTCATAATAACGTAACACACTGTTACGCGCGATTCCTCAGAAGTTTTCTACACAACTTGACAACAACACTGAGGTGTTCCTAAAGCCGTGCAATATAACATCTCGAACCGTGCAATATAACGTTTCCATGGAAGCGTGCAATATAACTTCGAACTGTGCAATATAACAAGGTTTCATTGAACGGTCCGGGATAATAGTTGAAAATATTATATTTCCTCATATATAGATTGGTGTAAACAAATTATGTAATAATGCATAATAATTGCTGAATCTGATCAGGTAAAAAATAATTTCGTTTTTGTGTGTGGTAAATAAAAGGTTAAATTCACTACAGTTGGTCTGAAAAAATACTTACATGAGATATGTCGGTAAATCTTAATTTTTTTTATTGACGCCCGGTTATTGGGTCAAAAAAGTTATTTTTATATTTGGGGGCAGACGGCCGAAAATACCTGAAGACACTCTAAATTAATAATATTTTCTAACATTTAAAAACAATTTGCATCAATTAAAACCATAAAATATTTTAATTTGACATATACCCTATATACAAATATTTTACATGTAAAAATTCAAATTAGCTCTAAAAAGATCCACAATCAATTCAACGAGTTTGAATAAATTATTTATTCATAATTAGATGTCTAGTTATTGTATTTTATTGCAAAATTGTGAATATCATGATTACTAGTGAGATTAAAAACAAAATAATACTTCAAAACTGTTCATGCAAAATCAACAAGACTCCCTATCAGACGCTGTTTGATATGTAAATGAATTATTTAGGAAGGTCTTTGTCAAAAACTGTTCCTATTTTTAGAATAAATTATGCATTTTTTAAACTAGAATCTAGTCAAATCAATGTCAATTAAATTCAAGCATTTTATGTAGAATTTGTCGCCTGTCAATTCCTGGCGGATAGGACTGAATCCATCTCCCTCTGAAACACATCATATGGACTTCGATGAAATCCACCACCTCGACGATTGAAAAGTGTTTTTATGCAGGCCAACGACAACAAAACTGGCTCAAACCAGATTTACAAGACAAAGAAACACCTTTCTAAATCACCGTTTACGAATAAACATACCCAATCACCATTCAATAATTATTTTATGACTTAATATAAAATCCCATCTTTTGCTATAGGAATAACACTATAGCCAGTTTCCTATGTATTTCAATAGTAAGGAAAATTCGACATGGCCGCTCCGCCGCCGACTAACAACGACCTCAAAATTCACCTTCGCAATGTCATTTTCTGAGCTGATGAATGAAAGTACCCTTAGAAATAACCAATCTGTTATTTTATTTCGGCAAATCATTGTCACGATCTGTTTCTTCGGACTTTTTACTTTAACCTGTCACACACCATACCACTCTGTACATTATATAGGAGTCCCAATGCATTTGTATTGCGTTTGGCTTGAGACTGGTATCGGTAGTATGGGTTGTGTATGGCGTACGGCCACCTCCATGACAAAGACCGGCGATGTTTACCAGCCATAAAAACCAACGAAAGTGTATCGCACGACTAAGAAACTTGACCAAACGCTAAAATAAGAAATCATCTTTCAAAATAGCGACTTAGATCAAAGTGTTATGCCAAGTAAATCGAGATGTCGAAAAAATCCCGAACCCTATCAGACAATTTACATAGACTAGCATAGGCAGACATGGCGCTAGCCTTACCACAAGCAGTTAGCAGAGCTATCGGAATAAAATAAGAATAGCATTCTAAAACCGACATCCAAACAAAAAACAGAGATATGCAATTGAAAGAAAAATATTTGTTCTGTTGCAAAATCAACTTTTGACATCGAAAAAAAATAATTTACTTATTTTATAAAACGTCAACTTACCTGACAGTCTTCGTATATAAAGGCCTATGCAGCTCAGTGTTAACCCCACGCTACAAGCTAGCTACATAGACCATACAACGATGGGAATATAGAGAGCTGATTGGTTGGTGTTTGGATTAGCCGCATTATTGGGCCAATCAATACAGAGCAGGTGCGTGACGTCGTTGCATAATTTATGCAGATAGACATCACGTGATACACACAAGCGGGAACATGACACCTGAATCACAAGGCGTGTTTTGAAACAGTTTTTTTTCTCTAAAAAAGTCCAGTAAAGTTTTAACACAGAAAACGAGTAAATTTCAAGGAAGTATAATTCAGGTTTAACATTTCCATCCAACGAGGCATTGTTGGCACTATTTTATTTTTTAAATAGTTTAAAGACACTTTGATATTTTTGTCGCCGTCATAGTAAAAAGTTGTTGTGAATGGATAGATGGGAGGAGCCTAATAGCCCAAATATGGAGATATATATACGTCACCACGAACTCTGACCTTTTCATGCTCAAAAGAGAGGCCGCCATTTCACTGCGTATCTTGAGGTTTAAGTGTGTTATGGCAAAGCTTACTGCTATTTTACTGGACTGGATATTATTTCACCCTCTGAATTCGACAAAACGAATGTAAGTTAACATCAACTGTACATTAGCCTACTTATCAGTAAAAATAGGTTATTGTTAATAGAAACCGATAGCTAGGATCCTCATTCTGACCGAGGTGAGGTTGTGTTGGGACTGAAACTCCAAGCTTGCACAAACAAAACAGTGCCATGATTTTAGAAAGCACATATTTTAGACACAATGTTCAGCAGGAAATAATGGACGATTTGAACAATATACAAAAGAAAATCTTTGTAAGCAAATGTAAATTTGATCAATTCCATTTATATGGGAAATCATCGTCTGCTCATCATGCATGTGAACTGGAGTGGACTCGTTAATATCAAAACAAAATGATGTTGTGGACATGTTTTCTTATCCAGACAAGATCCTGTCGCGCCTGGTGGTAATTAATTCAGTGGACATATTGATTCTATTTGCATGCTAAGTGACAGGTGTCATTTAAATTCCCCTGAGGTAGATACAGACATCCTACCTAATCTGCACCTACAAATTGTTGGTCTTGAAATGAGGATCCCTTGCAGCAGTAGGCCTAATGTTGAAAAAGTCGATTTTAAAAATAAGGTGTGAAGTAAAAGTGTCACATCGTTCACTGTTTGTCGTTCACAAGTGACAGTTATGGGTTTAGTTTGATAGAACCTGCATTCTCACTCCTCTTGAGTGAACAGAACTTTACAAGTGAACGTTACTGACCAGGAAATCAATCAATGAGTTGATGAATTGTCACCTCAATATTTGAGCACCATGGAGACTTGAATTATTACATCCATATAATATTCTAGCTATCCTATATCTATATAATGTATGACAGTTGAGCACAAGGAATTATCAACCAGATAATATTTACGATACTTCAGGACTGTCGGCTTGGAAGTAAACGGTTAAATTAATGTGACACTTGTGCACAACAAGACATGCCCAGCTTAATTAACAGCCAGAGTCATTAGTAAGGACATGCCAGATTTAGATTGGGTAGGAAAGCCACCAACCAACCTTGGTTCCTAGCTGGCATCAGTCCCGCATGGTATTCAAAGTCCTTAAAGTTTCACAAGGAAGTAAAAGTAAAATAGTTATTATCAGTTATCTAAATAACAATGGCACCAGCTATGGATTTGAAATTTGAAACCAGCTTAACAAAGGAAGCTGGCTAGATATGTCAACTGAGTGACAGAAACAAGAAAACATGTGAGCCAGGTTTGTGCTCCAGCAGCCAAGAGAAAGATCTGAGACTGTATTTAACACTTTACATTTATAACATGCCGCTCTAATCAGCTCTATCACATACCTTACACATGTAGCGGGATTGAACTGGGTCGATCATCGGTGACCAGGTAGCTCAGTTGGTAGAGCATTCGGCTAGTGTTCTAAGGGTCCAGGGTTCGAATCCTGGTCTGGCCGCTACATTTTCTCCTCTCCTTTTAGGCTTTTACACATACACAATGAGCTAAGTGACAGAGACTATGTGACACTTATGTGTGTAAAATTCAAGATCAGGACTGCCCTCTCCATCAGTTGAAATGTGCATCATAATGCACAATGTCTAAATGTGATAACTTTTTGTTAAGACTTGACACTATCAAAAATAAACAAGGTAAATAGCACCTTATTACATGATCATTTACAATTTGTTGTAAAATCACATTGTATTTCTGTTCAAATTAATTTTGAATTAAAGTAAATTTGTGTTCTTTCTTCCAGATAGTTATATTAGTGATGTTCTAATGCGATGAGCTTAGACCCTTCTACAATAGCCAGTAAACATAGCAACATAATACACAGCTATTCTGCGCTACCATCTCTGTGTAAAGTTGTCGAGGACACACTTCAGCATAAGTCAGATGATTATTTGAATCTTGAACTGGTAAGTATAAAGTAGTGAACCACTTTCTTAGCAGGTGTTATCCGCACATGTACACTTTTTAATAAGTTCTCTTGGGTCATTAAACAAATTTGTGAATTTCATGCTTATTTTTTTGCTGTCTATGCTTTCAGGTCATATGTTAAATCACTGTAATTTGTAGAAGTTTGTTTCTGTATAAATCAAATGTAACACCTGTCGTTCTGCGGAGATTTTGTTTTAGAATTGTGATGTGTTGATGTTTAATGTCAGTAATACATTGAAACACCTGTGTGATCTTCATGTTAGCACTTGTTATGGCTATAGATAGCACTAGTAACTCTAGATCAGAAAACACCTTAGCAAAAGTTGCTAAAACCTTTCTTTTTTCTTAGCAAAAAAGAATGTTTTCAGCAGAATGCACCTAGTTCTCCACAAAGTCACATTTTTGTCTTAAAAATTATAAAAAAAAATATGAGTGATATCTACAATTGCGCATAGAGCAAAATTTGCAATACTTTTAATTGCTAAAAGTAAAGAAAGAAAATAACAAAAGAGCAACGTATCTTCATACTCCTCCACATATTCCTTTCTATTTCTCAAGGCCATAGTTTTTTCAGTGTAACACTTGGAATGACAAATGTTAGGCACTTAAATTCCATCTTGAATTATATAGATTTGATAGCTCAGGTATTTAGAATGTACTAAAGAAATGAAATTACAAAAATGTTTTCTTCCATCACTAAAAAAAATGGTTCGACAAAAAATGCTTAAATGACTACCAGGTATTTTCATTTTAGCAGTTAGTGCCTACCATGAGCATATTGCCCAAAATGCTATCCATAGAGTGAGCACAGCATTGCTGTATATATATAGTCATTCTTGCTATTTGACATTGGAAAAAAGCTGTTGATTTATGCTTATTGATGATGATAATTGCTCTTTGTCTGAAATATTTACAATCTGTAACTTTATGTTGTAATTTGATTTTCACAGACAAACAAGTTCAAGGAAAAAAAGAGAAGAAGAAAAACTCACCTGTGGCTCCATAGACCCAAACAGAGGAACCCAAGGTTGGTTATTTCAGGTCATAAATTCAAAGTTTTTATGCAGATTATGTGTAGTACAACTTGTCACAACTGTTCCTTTTCTCATCCCAGTAAATTCTGATGCAGTTTTATGATGTTTTCTTTCTTAGTTTATAGTAATTAAACCCTTATAAACCTGGCTATCTCTTGAATTATGGGTTATTATTAAGAGTTTAGAACATCAGGTATATGATAATACAAGAAGCTAATCAAAGAATTGACAGAATCCTAGCAGAACATTAAAATTATATAATTACAAAAGCACACTCATGATTAAATTTGATAAATATAAAACTTTCAGGCCAGAAGATATGTCCATGAATGGCTTCAGTACGGAGGAGGATAGCCGTGGGGGGCACGACCAGATCTGTTGTCTGTTTGATTCTGGAGTGAGATGTACCAACCAAGCAGGCAACGCTAGCTACAGTAAACGTATACAGAAGACTGTACAGCAACGCAAACTCAAATTGGTTAGAGATGATAGTGTAAGTAGCAAAGTAGGCATACATCAGGTGTCACTACAGCAACCCTAACTCAAATAAATGAGAGACAATAGTGCAAGTTTTTGTAGTAGTTATACTGCAAACATAATTTACTGTATTAAATGCAGACTCAAGTCTGTTTGTGACAATGATTTATGGGAGTATGTATGTATTTGAAGAACAGTTATTTCCCCCTGGACCTTGAACTTTATATATCAAACTTATTGTAATATTAGACTGTAAGTCTTTACAAATTTTATTAAAATCACCTCCTTTTAGACTGCTGATGATTTTTTTTTCTTTTTCTCTCTCTATGTTATTGTCACATTAAAAAAAACAACAGTCCTAATATTTTCCTTTCTTTATCAACAGGTAGCCCACATTTATATCTGTGATTACCACAAGAATGTGATACAGAGCGTGCGGGCAAAGAGGAAGAGGAAAGACAGCGAGGATGGTAATGGTTCTCCTAACTTAGAGGAAGATCTGCCAGAGGTAAATGTCCAAACTATTACGGGGGGGGGGGGGGGGGGGGGGGGGTATACTGTCTATGTTCTATACCTGTCTGTACATCTTTAGATACAAACAAATCAAGCGACTACTCCTCCTAAAATTAGATTTAGAATTAAGGTATTTTCATTTCAATACTATGATTAAATACCTCATTTGAAGGTCGATTCCCATGTGCATTCACAAGATTTTACCAAACCTGTCTAACAGCACTTACTACGGCACCCAACATTTTCAATCAGAATTTTATAAATCTGCAGAACCCAACATTTCAATCAGAATTTTATAAATCTACGGCACTCAACATTTCAATCAGAATTTTATAAATCTACGGCACTCAACATTTCAATCAGAATTTTATAAATCTGGTGTTTCCCACAGCACCGATTAGCATGGCGCCACGCCGTGCCCCTTTTTACCTGACGCCATGCCCCTATTACCTAACGCCGTGCCCTGTTTGTCCCCAGAACAGTTTTACTACACTACCAAAATACCAGGCAGTGGCTTGATAATTAAGTTAACAAAAGAGGTATGACCACTCCCTGACCCCCTGACCAACACCCCAGTGGCCCTAATTAGCAGCCTTGGGCTATTTCCACCTTGACTTGTGGTGTCACTTTCAGGTCTGTGTATTACGTAAGCTGAAGTCAAGGAGCCGATCGGCAGCTTAGAAAACAATCAGCTGGCCTTTCAATAAGTTTTATGACTACAGCTAGTGAGCATTACCCGAAAAAACAAATACTGCTTACAACTGTAAATGATTTACTCACGTTTTTAATGTTTAATAGGCCTATCTATATCTGATGGACGTCACAAGCTTTGCAATCGTAATGGCCGCCATTTTGAGAGTATTGTAATAGAAGATCCGGAAGTATTGAATTTCAGGATTTTATTAATATTCACGTTTTTAAAAATGAAAACAGTATAATAATTTGTTAATATTTCGATGTGAATTTATTTTAAAAAAAGATATATTAATAACAATAAAATTATTAAAAGTAAAGTAATTAAAAAATGAACCAAATTGAAAAGAAATCAATTTTTTTCTCTATCAGATTAAATTAAAATATTTTGAATACTACTCTAACAATAATTTGTATTTTTAGGTCATCTGACCCGAAGGGTCAGGATGACCTATTGTCATCATGCACCGGCCGTGCGCCGTCCGCCGTCCGCCGTCCGCCGTCCGCCGTGCGCCGTGCGCCGTGCGTAAATTTTTTATTCAAACGACTTCTTCTCAAGAACCAGAAGGCCCAGGGTACTCATATTTGGCGTGTAGGTTGCTGGGATGGAGGGCTACCAAGTTTGTTCAAATGAATGACCTTGACCTTCATTCAAGGTCACAGGGGTCAAAAAGGCTAAAAAATTTTAAACAACTTCTTCTCAAGAACCAGAAGGCCCAGGGTACTGATATTTGCCCTGTAGGATGCTGGGATGAAGGGCTACCAAGTTTGTTCGAATAAATGACCTTGACCTTCATTCAAGGTCACGAGGGTCAAATAGGCTAAAATCCTTTAAACAACTTCTTGTGAATAACTAAGAGGCCTAGAGACCTGATATTAGGCCTGTGGCATGCTGGGATGAAGGGCTACCAAGTTTGTTCAAATAAATGACCTTGACCTTCATTCAAGGTCACGAGGGTCAAATAGGCTAAAATCTTTTAAACAACTTCTTCTCAAGAACCAGAAGGCCCAGGGTACTGATATTTGCCCTGTAGGATGCTGGGATGAAGGGCTACCAAGTTTGTTCAAATAAATGACCTTGACCTTCATTCAAGGTCACAGGGGTCAAATAGGCTAAAATCCTTTAAATAACTTCTTGAGAATAACTAAGAGGCCTAGAGACCTGATATTAGGCCTGTGGCATGCTGGGATGAAGGGCTACAAAGTTTGTTCAAATAAATGACCTTGACCTTCATTCAAGGTCTCGTGGGTCAAAAAGGCTAAAATCTTTAAACAACTTCTTCTCAAGAACCAGAAGGCCCAGGGTACTGATATTGGGCCTGTGACATGATTGGATGAAGGGCTACCAAATTTGTTCAAATGAATGACCTTGACCTTCAATCAAGGTCACAGGGGTCAAAAAGGCTAAAATCTTTAAACAACTTCTTCTCAAGAACCAGAAGGTCCAGGGTACTGATATTAGGACTGTGACATGCTTGGATGAAGGGCTACAAAGTTTGTTCGAATAAATGACCTTGACCTTCATTCAAGGTCACAGGGGTCAAATAGGCTAAAATCCTTTAAACAACTGCTTGTGAATAACTAAGAGGCCTAGAGACCTGATATTAGGCCTGTGGCATGCAGGGATGAAGGGCTACCAAGTTTGTTCAAATAAATGACCTTGACCTTCATTCAAGGTCACGAGGGTCAAAAAGGCTAAAATCTTTAAACAACTTCTTCTCAAGAACCAGAAGGCCCAGGGTACTGATATTTGCCCTGTAGGATGCTGGGATGAAGGGCTACCAAGTTTGTTCAAATAAATGACCTTGACCTTCATTCAAGGTCACGAGGGTCAAATAGGCTAAAATCTTTAAACGACTTCTTCTCAAGAACCAGAAGGCCCAGGGTACTGATATTGGGACTGTGACATGCTTGGATGAAGGGCTACCAAGTTTGTTCAAATGAATGACCTTAACCTTCATTCAAGGTCACGGGGGTCAAAAAGGCTAAAATCTTTAAACAACTTCTTCTCAAGAACCAGAAGGCCCAGGGTACTGATATTTGCCCTGTAGGATGCTGGGATGAAGGGCTACCAAGTTAGTTCAAATAAATGACCTTGACCTTCATTCAAGGTCACAGGGGTCAAATAGGCTAAAATCCTTTAAACAACTGCTTGTGAATAACTAAGAGGCCTAGAGACCTGATATTAGGCCTGTGGCATGCTGGGATGAAGGGCTACCAAGTTTGTTCAAATAAATGACCTTGACCTTCATTCAAGGTCACGAGGGTCAAAAAGGCTAAAATCTTTAAACAACTTCTTCTCAAGAACCAGAAGGCCCAGGGTACTGATATTTGCCCTGTAGGATGCTGGGATGAAGGGCTACCAAGTTTGTTCAAATAAATGACCTTGACCTTCATTCAAGGTCACGAGGGTCAAATAGGCTAAAATCTTTAAACGACTTCTTCTCAAGAACCAGAAGGCCCAGGGTACTGATATTGGGACTGTGACATGCTTGGATGAAGGGCTACCAAGTTTGTTCTAATGAATGACCTTAACCTTCATTCAAGGTCACGGTGTCAAAAAGGCTAAAATCTTTAAACGACTTCTTCTCAAGAACCAGAAGGCCCAGGGTACTGATATTTGGCCTGTAGGATGCTTGGATGAAGGGCTACCAAGTTTGTTCAAATAAATGACCTTGACCTTCATTCAAGGTCACGAGGGTCAAATAGGCTAAAATCTTTAAACGACTTCTTCTCAAGAACCAGAAGGCCCAGGGTACTGATATTGGGACTGTGACATGCTTGGATGAAGGGCTACCAAGTTTGTTCAAATGAATGACCTTAACCTTCATTCAAGGTCACAGTGGTCAAATAGGCTAAAATCATTTAAACAAATTCTTGTGAATAACTATGAGGCCTAGAGACCTGATATTAGGCCTGTGGCATGCTGGGATGAAGGGCTACCAAGTTTGTCCAAATGAATGACCTTGATCTTCATTCAAGGTCACAGGGGTCAAATAGGCTAAAATCTTTAAATGAATTCTTCTTAAGAACCAGAAGGCCCAGGGTACTGATATTGGGCATGTAGCATGCTGGGATGAAGGACTACCAAGTTTGTTCAAATGAATTACCTTGACCTTCAATCAAGGTCACAGTGGTCAAATAGGCTAAAATCTTTAAACGATTATGTTGTATTGTACTAATAGTCAGATGACCGTTAAGGCCCATGGGCCTCTTGTCTTAATTCAGTGCTTGTAAATTTAGAATATTATTTTAATTAATTATCCATTATTATGAAACATGTTATCATATTCAATTCAATACAGTATTTTTAATATTTCAATAAAGTCTTAAAGATATATATTAAAATAAAGGTAATTGGATTGAAAAAAGGAATACATTTTGCATTTTCCCCATTCTTTTAATTAATTTAAATGAAATTTAGATCTTTCTTGTGAATCAGTTATAGTCATGATCATATGATCGGCAGATTACAATTTCCAAAAGCATTTTTTCACTCAGAATAATTAAATAAATGTCCTAATATTACTTAGCAACTCAGAGAGTTTAAAGCATTTAAATTAAATTAAGTTGAACTAGAATTAAATAAACAACAAGGCAGTTAGTTTTAAAGATTTTCCCTTGTATTAGAAGTCGTCGATATAACCTTTGCGCCCCTCTGATGAATATTTATCGCGGTCAAGGTGCCCTTTTCAAAACCCAGCACCATGCCCTTTTTTCCCCTGTGGGAAACACTAAAATCTACTGCACTCAACATTTTAATCAGAATTTTATAAATCTCAGAATTTTATAAATCTCAGAATTTTAAAAATCTATGTCACTCAACATTTCAATCAGAATTTTATAAATCTACGTCACCCAACAGTTCATTCAGAATTTTATAAATCTACAGCACCCAACATTTCAATCAGAATTTTATAAATCTACGGCACTCAACATTTCAATCAGAATTTTATAAATCTACGGCACCCAACATTTAAATCAGAATTTTATAAATCTACGGCACTCAACATTTCAATCAGAATTTTATAAATCTACAGCACTCAACATTTCAATCAGAATTTTATAAAATTTTGTTTATTACAGATTGATTTTTTCCAAATGCCTGTGAACACATTGAGGAGATATAAACGCCATTACAAACTGATGACAAGACCGGGAATGAATAACAAGGCACAACTAGCAGATGTAAGGACACACATATATAGGCAATTAAACATACCTTGGTCCAAATTATACAAAATCAATGGACAAGTGTCTGATAGAAATGATTAAAATATTTCATGTACTGTTCATAAAAAACTGTCAAGTCTTTTTAGCTCACCTGGTCCGAAGGACCGATGTGAGCTTATGGGATACCGCAGCGTCCGTCGTCCGTCAACAATTGACTTCTTCTCCATAACCGCTGGTCGGATTTCAACAAAATTTGACTGGTAGCATCCTTATGGGCTACTAACTGAAAATTGTACAAATGATGGGGCTGATCCCCCGGGGGCCTGAGGGGCAGGGCCAAAAGGGGTCAATTTGGCTATTTCCATATAAACGACTTCTTCTTTGAAACCAAGCATGGGATAGCACCCATAATGCAATGATAGCATCCTTAAAAGGTGGGGATTCAAAATTGTACAAATGATGGGGCTGACCCCCCGGGGGCCTGAGGGGCGGGGTCAAATGGGGTCAATTTGGCTATTTCCATAAAAACGACTTCTTCTCTGAAACTAAGCAAGAGATAGCACTCATAATGCAATGGTAGTATCGTTATAGGGTGGGGATTCAAAATTGTACAAATGATGGGGCTGACCCCCGGGGGGCCTGATGGGCGGGGTCAAAAGGGGTCAATTTGGCTATTTCCATATAAATGACTTCTTCTCTGAAACCAAGCATGGGATAGCACCCATAATGCAATAGTAGCATCCTTATAGGGTGGGGATTCAAAATTGTACAAATGATGGGGATGACCTCCCGGGGGCCTGAGGGGCGGGGCCAAAAGGTGTCAATTTGGCTATTTCCGTATAAACGACTTCTTCTCTGCAACTAAGCATGGTATAGCACCCATAATGCCATGGTAGCATCTTTATAGGGTGGGGATTCCAAATTGTGCAAATGATAGGGCTGACCCCCGGGGACCTGAGGAGCGGGGTCATAAGTGGTCAATTTCCATATAAATGACTTTTTCTCTGCAACTTAACATGGGATTACGCTCATAATGCAATGGTTACATCCTTATAGGGTTTGGATTCAAAATTTTGCAAATGATGGGGCTGACCCCCGGGGGCCTGAAGGGTGGGGTCAAAAGGGGTTAATTTAGCTATTTCCATATAAACGACTTCTTCTCTGCAACTAAGAATGGAAGAGCACTTATAATGCAATGGTAGCATCCTTATAGGGTTGGGATTTGAAATTGTACAAATGATAGGGCTGACCCCCGGGGCCTTAGATGGCAATAGATGCGAGGTCAAAAAGGTCAATTAGGCTACTACTTTCATATAAATTACTTTGTCTCTGAACCTATGTATTGGATAGCAAATTTGTATGGTATCAATAGCATCATTGTATGGTTGTGATTCAAAATTAAACTTTGGGAGTCAATTTTGCTTATTTTTCTAATTGTCAGAGTCTTGGGATAATTACTAACAAAAAACCAGGTGAGCGATACAGGCCCTCTGGGCCTCTTGTTTAGGAAGTCTATTTTAGCTGGGTTGCTTAAATTTCCAGCCTGTCCTCTTTTACAAATAAAAAAAAATATGAGTAGTATTTAAGGCCAAAAAAAATTAATTGTTAGTTTCTCAGGCCACTTTTTTAAAAAGTCCGTGCGGGCGGCGGGAATATTTTTTATTTTTTATTTCTCTGAAAACAAATGCGACAGATAACATTTTATTTTTTTCTCACTTGAAGGACATGAAAATCAATGAAAACACATGTAGAAAATGTAAATTCTTACTCAGTCTTTAAGAACAGCTTTTAAATATCTCAATCGTCACTATATCCAAAGGGGGGGGGGGGGGGTAAATGTCGATGCGGCGGGGCCTGAGAAACTAAGAATTAATTTTTTTTTGGCCTAATAATAAATTAATGGCTTATGTACCAGTATTACAGGTATACAATTGTTGTCTTGTATAAGTAAGGTCCTTATATATACTTACACAGATAGTTTACTGCCGAGGTAATAATACATTGAACAGTTACATGTCGATCACTACATCAGCACACTGTCGCTGCAGCCTTGATAACTTGCATCACAGTGGCAGTGATTTTTTCCCTACAGTCCTGGCAAAAAATTATTGTCGGCAGTAACATTCAGTGTGCATCGTTTTAGTTGTTTCCTCTTATTCTTGATTTACAAATCATGTTGTTTCACACATTATCATTTTACTTTTCAGACTGTAGCTCGGCACTTCAAGACAATCACAGTGAATGAGAAGGAAGCTCTGACGTACTTTATTTACATGGCCAAAAACTACAAGAGTCGATTTGACCAGAAACATTTGGACAGTGTCAATAGCACATAGTTGTTCATTTATGATGTTACGTATATGTGAGGGGTTGAGAATGTGTGAGATTATTATTGAATATGACCAATTTAAGTGCATTTGTTTTTATTTGTTGTTCAGAAAATATCAATGAAATAATTAAAAACAAAATAAAATCTATTTATAGACATTTTCAGACTTATGACAGAAATAGACATCATTGTTAGTATTATAATTATATGACAATTATATGAACTATTTGAACAAATAATTTAAGTTTTTAAGTTTGAATTATTTGAAATTGTCTTAATAATGATATATCGATACATATAATAGATATTATGTAACTTAAGGTTAAGATCATTATACATGTGTTGAGTATTCATTTTGACCATTCCTGAGCTTCATCGTCGGTTACCAATGGTTTCCATAGGTGGAGCTACTTTTGGTCAGCTACTACAATCTTAGAAATGTATATAAAAAGAAGGAATTGAATTTTTGAATTCACTTTCGACTTAATAGCATGGAAATATATGTTCACAGAAAAAATGATATAAATCTTCATTTGACAGAATTGTTAGAAATATTGTGCTAAACAGTTTTAAGTTAATACTTTTTGATTTAATACTCTGAA
Source organism: Argopecten irradians (assembly GCF_041381155.1). Classification (NCBI taxonomy): domain Eukaryota; kingdom Metazoa; phylum Mollusca; class Bivalvia; order Pectinida; family Pectinidae; genus Argopecten; species Argopecten irradians. The sequence continues at coordinate 1,725,437 of NC_091140.1, read as the reverse complement.
ATAATTATGTTTAACTGTAGATTGAATGTGTGTGTATCAGAGGTGTAAGGAAAAGTACATTAATTTGTAGTTATGATAAAGTGCTCTCTGACTTTTGTATGACTTTTCAAGTTTTAATGCTCAAAGGATATACAGAGCTCAGTAAAGCTGGAGGCTGATCACTTCATACATGTACACTGTCGAAAAAATCACTGATTCATTTGTTAAACATTTTAAAGTTCTAAAATAATTTTATTACAATGACTGCCATACGCTCCCCTGCTGTCAACCAAAAACAAGATTCAGATTGTAGAAATTTCTTCCTTTGTTCATGTTTATCTAATGCAGTTTAACACTAAAAGTTATTTTTGGTATCAGAAGATCTTGTACATGCAGTGCATCTTTCACTCTAATGTATTTTGCATAGGGCAAGTTCCTGGGCATAATAAACAGCTAAATTTTAAATTTGTGTTGAAATTTTAATGTGCTAATTTCACAGTACAATATTTATCAATTAAGGTTATATATTTTAGGTCTCAAATAAGGATTTAATTGTAATGATTCATAGTGCTAATGGATTGGTAGAAGCAGTTACCTTTGAATAGTCATTTGATGAAGGTAAAAATGAAAGTGCCAATAAAGTTTTACTTTATTAAGGCTCGTTGTTCTATTAAATTACTGCCTCCATTTGCTTGTGTTAAATGTGATTGTTAGGTTAGATAATACAGATACCAGTATGTTTTCAGACATACCAGAAATCATATTTTTTGGTTATAATGGCAAAATATGTTTCTAGGAAAACAACTACATTTTCACTACATAAGTAAATGGTCATTTTACAATATTAATGTAAAATATGTATGAAATGTACCATTTGTTATGAAAATATTAAAATGTTTGAAACTGAACATTTATTTTTTGCTATATTTATCTTTGAAATACATGTAGTAACTATTTTGAATGTCTTTTAAACATGTACCTGCAGGATAAGGATGAATTTATACCGGTAGTTAACTTTCTACATGTATGTGATCTGCAAACCATCTGATAATTACATGGTCACCTCTAATTCTTCAACTGATGTCACACACCTTTGAATTCTGTCAAGTGTAAATGCTTGGACCATTGTGTGATTGAAGTGGGACATACAAGATAGGTAGTGGTACAGATTTTGACCTCATTATGCCCAGCTTTCACCTTGATTTTCACCAGTCCTGTAATCTTACTTTTGACATTATTTGACACAACATTAAACAGAGAATGTTACTTTCTGCAGCCTCTGATCTGGGGCATTAATCAATTATATAATACTTTTCAAATGTTGTGCTGCTTATTGATTATGGTTTCCTATTAACACGTCCGATCATTTATGAATGTGTCCAGTTCAGAAGGTGGAGGAGTACATTTACCACAGTAATTCAAATGAAATATCTTATAAAACTAGATCTAGAGGACTATGGAGTGACGGAATTCCAACATCATAACCAGCAATGGTTTGGTTTATATTAAGTAACAGGCAAGTACAAATCATCCTTGATACTCCAGGGGTTCCGATTACTTAGGATCTCTTCCCTAGACTTTCTCATAGTAAAACTGAAGGCAGCTCAGACAAAAAAATCTGAACAAATCACAAGCCAGCAAAATAAATCTTTTGAAGACAACAGAGAGAGCGACGCCCATCTAAAGCCCGACACAGTCAACCAGAGTGTACCATTACACGGCTCTTTTGATATGCATCAAAGGAGTAAATTACCTGTTCTGTTGCCTCCAGTTTTATTATGAGATAGTCCAGGGGTAAAAAAAAAGAGATCATAAGTGATTTAAACCCTGGAGCATAGAAGATGATCCTGGACTATCTTATAGTAAAAGTGAAGGCCTGCAGAGATTTCCTTTGATGTTCATCTAAACCAATCTAATTTGAAAGAGAAATTGCTAAATAGTAGCCACAAATAAATGTTGACTTTCGGTAACCTTTGCTGCATTATCATCTCTAGATTAGATATTATATTGCAATAACCATCAACAGAGAAAATGGCACACCACCATATTGAGTCAAATAATTACCAGGTATGCGCTTTTAATATATTTAAAATGAGTTGTTAGTTGTGGGTAACTGTTTGGGTTATGTCCTTGTTAACAAAGTACGGGTTCGTGAGTGATGTTCTGATAACCCTTATACAGTATACAAATTTCACCAGGAATATGGTTTCGTCAACATAGTAACCTAATTTGTTGTGAGTACTACCAGTACTACATCTTTAGGTTTAACAGCAAAAGCTTCAGGGATAGTAACTCTGAAGTCATGAACCGCACTATAGGTTAAATTGTAGGTCTGTTTCATCACTATACACAGATGACAGAAAGCCATACCGATGGAAAATGTCCTTTATTACATGGTAATGACGACGATGAAACAAAATAAATAACATTTACAATGACAGCGAGGAGAGTTTTTCGTTCAAAGCCAGCTGTGTCCTGGTCAGGTTGGCTAGGTATACCACCATCAACAGATCCTGAGGACAGAGATAATTGTAATGAGATGGATTCAAGTTAATAAAGTATATTATACAGCATAACAAATCATGTTTATAAATAAAATATCAACAATTTTACATGTATTTTTCAATTCAAACAGGAAAAAAGGTTTATTATTTTCACATTATTTTTGGTGCTTTCAGCTGATTTAATGATCAAGCAAGAATCCTGTATCATTGAAAGAACTAGAGGTGTCTATAGGTCATATGTGCCTGTGTCTCCATATGGAATCATACGTGACAGGATAGAACACAACAGAAGGTAACACTATATTCCCCCATTGTGGGACATACCTAATACAATCTGGGTTAACAAAGAACTACTTACTTTCATATTTGAATTCAACATAGACTCAAACTCCTCTGGAGCAATCTGTGGTACATTTGTGGTCAGCTCAAGTAAGTGTCTCCCTATTCTGTTATCGGCTGGGATCTTATTTGACTGTAACAGAAACAAAGTATGATTTAATATAACAAAGACAAATACTATTCAAACTAAAATTAACGGCTATATATCTAGTGCACAGGCAAATCCAGTTAGTTGGGTATTACTGCAAATATTGTATGTACCGTATTTTCCCTAATGAGCACGCCGGGCACGGGTAAATGGCCAAGGGGGGTGCTGTTATTTGAGACCATTTTTAGATATTTTTTTTCTGAAACAGACTATAGTCATCTTGTTTTTAGTTTTGTATTTTTCTGAAACTTACTATAACCAACTTACATTTTGAAGTCAAGTATGTATTGAAATTACATAATTATGAAGAAATGTATGTACCAGAAGTATTAAACATTGGTTAAATATGTCTGTTTCACAGAATTTTGGCATTTCATGCTAGCCTTTTTGTTTACCATGCATACACAAAATGGCAGACGGTGCTTTTGATCGCTACTTTTGTTTTGTGGCAGATGGGAATTACCGACAAGAGCACACAATAAAATGCAAAGATGTGATACCATTCCTGTTATTTAGGAACCTAGATATACAGTAAGTATTCATAAAACCTGTATAGACATCGCTAAAATGTTGCTGCCAGTTTGTCTTCATCCATACATGTGCATGAGGCATTAAAGTGACACATTTTATTTTGAACATGGCGTTCTCACTGTTTCTATGTGTAAACACTTGGCAAAGATGTCCCAAGTTGTCCAATGCAATAAATTTAGTGCTTATACAAGCTGATCGGATATCTGTTAAGCATCAGATTGATGTGAAACAGTATTTTTTTAACGTCTGCAAAGACAAATTGTCACAATCTGGCACAAAAATTGTATGAAATTAGTTGATTTTTTCCAGCAAAAAACGTGGGGGCACCCTTATTAGAGGAGACGCTCTTAATAGGGAACATACGGTATTATGAAGACCTGACATATGTATTATGAAGACTTGACATCGGGTGAGTTATATATCCGCAGACCACTACTGGAATATATCTATACACAATTTTGAAAGTGATCTCCATGAGATTTTGATATCATTGGGTTATTTTCATGATTAATCTCATACAAGTGTTTATCAAAATTAAGTTATAGGCAAATAGAATTTTCAAACGGCAAGGGTTCTTTTTATGGAACATAGGTCTAGTTCCAAAAGCCTTACACCCGGTCCACCCCAACTGCGAACGATGCGTGTATATAAACCCCTACCGCTCTACCGCTGACTTGTATCGATGTATTGAATGAGTGTAGTTATTTATAGACTCCAGTACTGTCGCCAAATCCACAGGTAAACTGGTACTGGATGCTACGCTCGGGCCTCTCATCCAGCTTAAAGAAACTGAATGGCTAGTTAGCTTAACCGATCTATATATCATCAACAATGCGTCTGTATCTACTTAAAAACAAAACAAATATTCTTCAAATTGCATAAAAATTCACTTGACTAGTATTTCTTTATTTTAGATATTTTAACAAATCTTCATATTTCTAGTAAAACTGCATATGAAACTCCTTATAGATCTAGCTATGCTCATTACGTAGGGAACCGCCATAACATGTCCCGGCTGCAGGCCGTGTGCAAAAAGTCAAAACACACGTGGGATTTATAAGACGAGTCCTAAACTGTCCTATATTTAGGATTTTCAATAAGTGGTTTGTAATATTATTACAGCAAAACTGACAAGCTAGAAGGTTAGTGGCATTTTAACCGTACTGTTATATATAATTAGCCATCAGCTTGGATCTGGTGCCGTACAGATAGTGAGTTCACTCACGATGTGATTATTGCAAGCCAACGTAAATGCTATCGGAATGCTCTTTAAAGTTTGTTAATGATCTCAAACACACTTAAAACTTATTGTGGCAATATTAAAGTAACTAAATTATAATATTTTCAAATAGTTCTGATAACTATTCATGTGTAATATCTCCAGACATTGACATGTGTACGGATCGAATACGGCGGACTGCCAATGTTTTTGACATGTTCTGCAAGATATATTTCACTGTTTCAGTTAACGGTGGCCAATAAAAGAAAACAAGCACAGTGCAATTATATTATGTTATTTCTTCTAAATACAACACTTTTTGTGCAAGTTGTCAAGCATTTATTGTGAATGTTTTGCAATGAAATTACCACCTTTATAACACTGAATTTGTGGTTCCCCGGACATCGTTTTCCCCAAAATTTGAATGCGCAAAATATACCGATAGTAGATTTTTTTCAGTATTTAAAGCCATAAGAAAAAATACATGTGCAAAGTACACTGGTGTGTAAGTAACACAAGATTTTACGGTATTTGTAACATTTACGATTGTGTTTGGTATAGCTGATGTAGCCAGAGCGCCCCGCGATTTACCTGTGGATTTGGCGACAGTACTCGAGTCTAAAAATAGCCACGTTGTGTCGGTAGAGTGTTAGCGTTTATCGCTACACGGTACAGAATTTCTCGCTGTGTTACAAATCAATCGATTGACGGTAAGGAACTTCATAATATTTATCATTCGCAGTTGGGGTGGACCGGGTGTAATAAGGGGCATACAGACAATCAAACATGATAACATGATCTTAATTACCAGAACATCCTCGACATATGCCATGACCATGGCTAGTTTGTCCTGTAGAGATGTACAGGCATTCTCCACCTGTTGAAGGTCAGTCACCATGGCAACACTTCTCTTAGGGTTCAACTTTCCCTGCTGAATGAGATCCACTGTAAAGACAGGTAAATAGTTTAAGGCTAAATAATAATACAGTAAGATACAAACATTGTTAACTCATAACAATAGAACCTGCTACAAACGCAAACTTTCCAACTTTTCCACAATTCAAGTTAAGAGAAGTTCAATACATAGTAAGAGTTTTTGGAAAAAAACAAAATTTCCTGATCTATATATATTACACAAAAATGCCTGTTTGGGTTTACTTTTCTCTCTTAATAAATTGTATTTCTGCCTTCGGTAATATTAAAGGACAGTTTCCTATTAGTTTCTTTTCCACTACTATATCATAGTGAAAATGGTCTCTTAACAATAGCATAAGATATTTGTTATTTGCCAAAAGCATATTAAAACCTCCTGTCTTACCTCCTACTCTCTCTAGCTCATAGGAGATTAAAACTCTACAATGGCTTACCTCCTACTCTCTCTGGCTCATAGGAGATTAAATCTCTACAATGGCTTACCTCCTACTCTCTCTAGCTCATAGGAGATTAAATCTCTACAATGGCTTACCTCCTACTCTCTCTGGCTCATAGGTGATGGTCTCCACTTGTACAGCAGTGAACATACAGCCCATAGTTTTGTTGGGGACCCCAATGGATGTACTGTAAGGGAGATTAACGCAAGTTAGATACAACATGTTTAATTTTTTGTATTTCTTTTCTATTTTTCCTGGGTTGTAGTCAAACCTGTCTATAATGACCACTAAAGGGGAGACAGAAAATCGGTCACTATAGACAGGCTGCCTTTAAAGACAGGTTGGGGCTTTCGTGCCAACCAGCGAGTCAGTAATAAAACAGAATTGATGCAAAACAGACTTGCTATTGGATATTTATATACTTATTACCATGCATTATTTAAAAAACTAATTGTGTCAATATATTTCCGTGATTTGTTTTTATATTTTTTAATGTTTGAATGGGGCTTTCAAATGCAAGCGGAAATTAATTTTGGACAATGTATGTGTGTAATATTTTGTACACCACTTTTAAAATCACAATGCAGATACACATATTAGCATTACTACAAAGTAAAGGGACCGTATTTTATTGATAAACACATTGAGAATACCTGGGTTACATCGGGCGATAATCCGACTGACTCTATAATCATGAAGAAATCAAACGTAAATTTATATGTCTACTTTGAAAAGGTTAAAGGGACAATTCGCTCAGGCTAATTCTTTTACATAACCAAGAAGCAAAATATGGCATAAATGTATTGTTCTACATTTCATATGAAACATTTAACTCAATATATTGACAAATTCCACGTCATTGTTAAGTATTTTAATTGATACCGTTGTAATTACAAATCGTTGATCAATACGATTAAGCAGGTACAGTATGTACTCTGTACCCATATCCGAGCCAAAGTCACGCATGTTAAACAAATGAACTACATAACCACTGAGGAGGTAATAAAATGATTTTTAGGCAAGACAATTCACCTAATAATGTAAACCACTACTGTCAGAGCGATTTGAGCAGTTCAAGACAAAAGTTGCATTACTCTACGAGCAAAGGACAAGGTTCGGCATACAAGAAGTTCGACCACAATGTGTAATGGCAGACAGCGAGCGAGTCTGAACATCTACACACATGTCACCACCATGGGCTTTTCAGGCATATCACAGTAAAACCGACTGATCTAATTTCCATTAGAACTGGTTTTTCCTCGATATATGTACAAATTTTAATGTTCTCTAAGATTGAATTGTCCCTTTAAGTACATACCATTACTTAGTAGTATTACAATGCTGGATATTGACAATGAATAACGGAACACAATAAATAAATCGGCATGTTTTATTTTGCCTACTGTATCATCCGAGTTATGGCTTCAAAATCACGCTTTACGAGTGATCTTTTCATGCAGATGGCGTTCGCGACCAAACATAAATTCAGTGTTTGCTAGGCATAAACGGTCGTTAAAACTTCCATCCTGAAGTCGGCAAACATATTTGTACCTCAAATGTTACAACCGCTAGGTTTTAAACCATACAGTCCTGTATAAACAATTCATAGCTAGCGCTTCAGTAATGGCTGCCATTAGCTTACTAAGGGAGTTAATTACTGGAAGTAGGTCAAAGGGACGCTACTACACACACTGTACTCTAAAAATGCCATCTCGGCGACCGGTCGATAGACAACTTCGACAGGGCTAAAATGACGGGTCGTTAGCCACATTAGACAGGTGGTCGTTATGCACAGTGCCATTATAGAGTAAAAATGCACAGGGAGTCTAAAAACCGATCGTTATAGACAGGCGGTTGTTAGAGCAGGTTTGACTGTATATGCCAAATTTAGAAGTTGTTGTAAGTTAAATGTTAGTTGAGAACATTAGAAATTAACTATCAATTAAATATTTTCTATTTCCCATAAGTTTGAAATAATTCTGAATAAGATATATAATCATTCAATAACTTATGTTTTAAGTTACTTGTCTTGATAAATTTGGTGTTAATGTAAAGCCCAAATAACTTCTGTGTTCATGTATTATTTATCAATTCTAAATCTAAGCTACTTGTTTTACAACAATTTAAAAGCAAATTACAATCATTTAATTCCCCTTTATTTCACCAAGTCGGAGTACAATATTTTATCTGCACTCGCTTTAAGTGGGATTTTGCGAAACAAGACTAGAACTTTAATATTTGTTTTGTAGAACTTTACATGTACATACCTGACGTAAGCTTTGACGTCCATCTTACTTCCCTTCAGTGTCGTATCCACAGTGAGATGAATAGGATTCTTAGCCTCACGAGCGTAGTACTCGTGGATCAGTACAGAGTGTTCTGATACCTCAGATCCAGTAGAGTACCTGTAATATACAGTACATATTAACGTCCACAGTGAGATGTATAGGATTCTTAGCCTCACGAGCGTAGTACTCGTGGATCAGTACAGAGTGTTCTGATACCTCAGATCCAGTAGAGTACCTGTAATATACAGTACATATTAATGTCCACAGCGAGATGTATAGGATTCTTAGCTTCACAAGCGTAGTACTCGTGGATCAGTACAGAGTGTTCTGATACCTCAGATCCAGTAGAGTACCTGTAATATACAGTACATATTAACGTCCACAGTGAGATGAATAGGATTCTTAGCCTCACAAGCGTAGTACTCGTGGATCAGTACAGAGTGTTCTGATACCTCAGATCCAGTAGAGTACCTGTAATATACAGTACATATTAACGTCCACAGTGAGATGTATAGGATTCTTAGCCTCACGAGCGTAGTACTCGTGGATCAGTACAGAGTGTTCTGATACCTCAGATCCAGTAGAGTACCTGTAATATACAGTACATATTAATGTCCACAGCGAGATGTATAGGATTCTTAGCCTCACAAGCGTAGTACTCGTGGATCAGTACAGAGTGTTCTGATACCTCAGATCCAGTAGAGTACCTGTAATATACAGTACATATTAACGTCCACAGTGAGATGAATAGGATTCTTAGCCTCACAAGCGTAGTACTCGTGGATCAGTACAGAGTGTTCTGATACCTCAGATCCAGTAGAGTACCTGTAATATACAGTACATATTAACGTCCACAGTGAGATGAATAGGATTCTTAGCCTCACGAGCGTAGTACTTGTGGATCAGTACAGAGGTTCTGATACCTCTGATACGGTACCTATAGCATACAGTACATATTGAGGTAAAAGAGAATGAAGATCTGGTTCATTACAAATTATGTTGTACCATTCCACTGAATTTTTACTGTCATACACAGGGATGTTTACATTAACAACCATACTTGAGATTAGACATTTTAATCAGTATTTTTTTAGAAAGAGTAACAACATATCAGACTTCTAATTTATCTTCAGACTTCTAATTTACGTCTGGGAGTTAATTGGAGTCAATTAATATGACATAAACAAGTACATCTTATTTCCTTTAAATCATACCATCCCACAATAACCTCTGCTGCATTGACTTTCTTGTGGAGCTCGAACATGTTCCGTGCATATTCCAAATCTGCTGCCACCTGTAATACAACCATTTAACATATTAGCAGTGTAAGCTTACTAAACACTTTGACAGATCTTGGTTTTCTGAGTAAGCCATTCCGACTGGAGTTTCATCTCTTTATGTACATGTTTTGAACTTAACAAAGCATATATGATGTGAGAAATACTTGTTAAATTACATCTCTGTGGAAGTTAAAGTCATTAATCAATGAAAAGTGGATGTCATGAGAAAGCTTGCAACACGCTGTTCGCCAATTTTCTCCATGTTGTTACGTCACGGAGGCCTTATCGCCGCCGGGACGCTCGGGAACGGAAGGAGCAGTAATCTTGAACATTTAAATTTTACTATTGCATGTGTTTATCATATAAAAAGAATGTTTTTGTTCATATTCTAATTGAAGATAAGAGTTGTTGATTTTTTTTTTTTTTTTTTTGATCACGGAAATAAAAAAGTTCATTGACGAAAATTTGGTCATGTCGCTCTGTGCGACCCAGATTTGGTTGATTAGTCGTACGTGTGAAGGTCACGTCAAAACAGCGGGTTAGCAGACTTGATTTAAACGATGTTACGGAAGATGATACAGGAACGGAATTCAGAGCTTATTTGGGATAAAATACGTTTGTTTTGTCAATAAATCTATTCTTATTGTTGGTAGGCTTATATTATATAAGGCATACCTCTGTCATATTATACAGTAGGTGTTATTATTAGTTGATAACAAAACATGGCGGACGTTTTCAGTAGTCAGTAGTGAAACAATATAGTTGCCTTCAATTCAAATGATTAATCGATTAGTAATTGATTACATGTGACCGAATAATCGAATACAACAATTACTAATTGTTTCAGCCCTAATTAGCAATGCTCCAAGTCTAACTAATTTACAAGTTTAATTCTACAAAAAAATTAATCTTCTTTATCAGAATTAAAGAATTATGTAATTTATGAAATTAAGATATCATATATTACTTTTAGTTTAACATTTTTTAATTACTATCTGATGTCCTTTATTCTTCTTTATAGTTTAACATTTTTTAAAGGGACAATTCAGTCTAAGAGAACATTAAAATTTGTACATATATCGGAAAATAATCAGTTCTAATGGGAATTAGACCAGTCGGGTTTTCTGTAATATGCCAGAAAAGCCCATGGTATTGAAATGCGTGTGAAATGTTGAAACTCGCTCGCTGTCCGCCATTACACATTGTGGTCGAACATCTTGTATGCCGAGCCCTGTCCCTTGCTCGTAGAGAAATGCTACTTTTGTCTAGAACTGCTCAAATCGCCCTGACAGTAGTGTTTTTACCTTATTAGGTGAATTTTCTTGCCTAGAAAATCATTGTTATCACCTCCACAGTGGTTATGTAGTTCATTTGTTTAACATGCGTGACTTTGGCTCGGATATGGGTACAGCGTACATGTTGTACCTGCTTAATCGTATTGATCAACGATTTGTATTTACAACGGTATCAATTAAAATACTAAATAATGACGTGGAATTTGTCAATATTTTATCTTATATGTTTCATAAGAAATGTAGAACAATACATTTATGCCATATTTTGCTTCTTGATTATGTAAAAGAATTAGCCTGAGTGAATTGTCCCTTTAATTACTATCTGATGTCCTTTATTCTACTTTGTAGTTTAACATTTTTTAATAACTATCTGATGTCCTTCAAACATCTTTTAACCATATCACAAACAAGAGGCCCAGAGGGCCTGTATCGCTCACCTGGTTTGTAATGCCAAGTAATGTTCTGAATACAAGTTCATTGTTTATTTTCTGAAGGAATTTGACTATTAACCTCTAATTCCTCTATTGCGCCCCACTTTTTCTGCTCCAGGGGGTCAAAGCCAAAATTTATACGAATTCTGTTAACCCCAAGGATGTTTCTGGCCAAATTTGGGTGGTACAATCCATGCAGAACTCTAGGACAAGTAGCGATTTTTTGGATTTACCTCTATTTCCCCTATTGGACCCCGCCCCTCATGCCCCCCTGGGGTCAGAGCCAAAATTTATACAAATTCTGTTCCCCTTCCCCCAAGGATGTTTCTGGCCAAATTTGGTTACAATCCATGCAGAACTCTAGGACAAGTAGCGATTTATAGGATTTACCTTCATTTCCCCTATTGGGCCTCGCCCCTCCTGTCCCCGAGGGGGGTCAGAGCCAAAATTTATACAAGTTCTGTTTCCCTTCCCCCAAGGATGTTTTTGGCCAAATTTGGTTACAATCCATGCAGAACTCTATGACAAGTAGCGATTTATAGGATTTACCTCTATTTCCCCTATTGGACCCTGCCCCTCCTACCCCCTTGGAGTCAGAGCCAAAATTTATACAAGTTCTGTTCCCCTTCCCCCAAGGATGTTTCTGGCCAAATTTGGATACAATCCATGCAGAACTCTAGGACAAGTAGCGATTTATAGGATTTACCTCTATTTCCCCTAAAGGGCCCCGCCCCTCCTGCCCCCGGGGGAGTCAAAGCCAAAACTTATACAAGTTCTGTTCCCCTTCCCCCAAGGATGTTTGTGGCCAAATTTGGTTACAATCCATGCAGAACTCTAGGACAAGTAGCGATTTATAGGATTTAACCTCTATTTCCCCTATTGGGCCCCGCCCATCCTGCCCCCTTGGGGTCAGAGCCAAATTTTATAAAAGTGCTGTTCCCCTTCCCCCAAGGATGTTTCTGGCCAAATTTGGTTACAATCCATGCAGAACTCTAGGACAAGTAGCGATTTATAGAATTTACCTCTATTTTCCCTATTGGGCCCCGCCCCTCCTGCCCCCGGGGGGTCAGAGCCAAAATTTATACAAGTTCTGTTCCCCTTCCCCCAAGGATGTTTCTGGCCAAATTTGGTTATAATCCATCCAGAACTCTATGACAAGTAGTGATTTATAGGATTAACCTCTATTTCCCCTATTGGGCCCCCCCTCCTGCCCCCTTGTGGTCAAAGCCAAAATTTATACAAGTTCTGTTCCCCTTCCCCCAAGGATGTTTGTGGCCAAATTTGGTTACAATCCATGCAGAACTCTAGGACAAGTAGCGATTTATAGGATTTACCTCTATTTCCCCTATTGGGCCCCGCCCCTCCTGCCCCCGGGGGGTCAGAGCCAAAATTTATACAAGTTCTGTTCCCCTTCCCCCAAGGATGTTTGTGGCCAAATTTGGTTACAATCCATCCAGAACTCTATGACTAGTAGCGATTTAAAGGAAATGTTGACGGACGGACGGACGACGGACGCCGCGCCATGACATAAGCTCACCGGCCCTTCGGGCCAGGTGAGCTAAAAAACATTTCTGCTGTAAACTGATTCACAAACCTCGTCTTCAGACTCATTGTGAGGAACAGCAAAACAGTTAGTGATCTCAACAGCTCCTTTGTCATACACGCCTGGAATGAAGAGAAGTAATTAGTAGTAATAATCAATTGTAAGTCTAGTAGAAATAAAGTTTGAACCAATTTTTTTTAAAAAATAATTTAAAAGGTGTTGATGAATGTTTCTATAAATTTGATCAATATAAGAAAATGCAATCATTTTGTCAATAAAATCTGATTTTGTGATGGGGCAAAGATTTTTTTTTTTCTTTCAGAAAAGTGTCAAGTCCCTGTGATTAAAACAATTATAGCATCTGTTTAATAAATATACATGAAAAAGGTCTGTTTATTGCCTGTCTGTGTGACCATGTGAAACATAAAATTAAAAAAAAAACCTAAGAAAATCATATTGGTAGGCCTAATAATAAGAGCGCAGCTCTCTGCGCGGCCGAAGGCCGCGTAGAGCGAAGCTCTACTAACCATAACACGTGTGTGAGCATATAGATTCCAATACACTCCAGTACCCCTTGGACTTTGAAATTGTGTCCCGCGGGAAAGGTCTCGCGCCTCCATGTAGGCAGCCATGTTTTAATTCTCATTATCAGCACGACGAGATTTGAAATTTCTGTACTAGACTAAATGTGTTATCAGTATACGCTTTAAAATTACTGTAAGTAGTTTTAATTTACACATGTACAAGAACAACGCAATAAATGTAGTTGTCCAATATGTACTGTGTATGTTCTCAAGCGCACGGCACCGTCAGCACTGACGTCACAAAACCTGACGCCAAAGATGACGGCACAGATTCGCGCGTATTTTTGATAGCATGGCATGTTGCCAAGTTTTCTCTGCATCTGATATTGAACTATTCCATTTGGATTGTTTTGAATTCTTTCTAACTATCGATAGTATTTGCATGTCAGTGAAATATTCTATTGTTAATCTCATAGAAAAATATAGGCAATATAAAGTTATGATGTTATAATCTTTTACATGTAGCTGCGCTCTTCTGAGGCTTTGCCTTAAATTCATATTATCTCAACATGTCTAAAGGACGTGCAAGTCTCTCAGCCAAAGAAACATGCTCTGTCAGTTTAATGTTATTTAATGTTGAAAGAAATCGTAATTAAGATATAACACTAAACTCTAAACATATGCTAAAAGTGACAAGCCCCTGTGACAGTAACATGTAAACAGCTGTCAAAATGCGATAGAGTCCACAATAAAACACTAAGATGGGTGACGATTCATTCCCTATTCGGGATCAAGCAGAATTACAAAACGAAGAATATACCTAAAAGTGTCCCGATGACTCTCTTTGCGTCTTCATTTCGCCTCTCGTATGAGTCAATAATGCTAAAGAGCACCACCGGGTGAACCCGGCACACGAGGTTCGTCGCCATTTTTGAAACGAAGGGCAGGAAGTCACGCGATTGGTGGAAATTTGTGGATGTAATAAATATTTTTCGGAAAGAATTTTTAATTACTACTTGGGAAAATTATTTTCTAAATTAGTGACTTGAAAATATATGTGTGTTAGTAAGTATGATTCTACTTATTAATTTCTTCCAATTAAATTCGTGTAGGGTCGATCCAAAAAGAAGGGTATGATGGCTATCTAAACTTCCGGTTTTATTTTGTTATTCAAGGCTGTTCAACATTTTCAATTACTACCATGCGGAAAACGACTTTCTAGACACGAAAGACTTGCATTTTTCATATAATTTGATAGCATTGTTCTCGTGAATGGGTAAGTGAGTGTCATTAGCTCGGTATGGAAGTTGTAACTTTGCTCTTACTGAAGTTTATTTGATGGATTCAGAGGCAAATGATTTGCACGTTGTATGATATTTTTCAGAAATGCATGTTTCCTTGGAATGTGGTATGCATTTCATAAATTTACATATACAAGTGGACGCGTTAAAGTGTAAACTATGCATGATTATATATGTTTATGAGTTATGGCGTTACAAAATATTTTACTCCACCAAATACTAATAGTTTAGTTACTTATAGTTATGTTATGTAGATTTTACATAATATTTCAATACAAATATTAATTAATCAATACTTGGATAATAAGATCACAGTGTAATACAGAAAAAAAATGGGAATGTGTTGTGGATGCAATTTTACAGCCAATAATATTAATATTGTCATTAATTATTGGAAAAATATATTCTAATAGTTATACTTTATAAAATATGTAGTTAGTAGTTGCAAAACTGGTTAATGTTAATAATTGATTTAACAATATATGTTTATAACTTTTAAATTATTAACATTTACACAATTTAATTACCTCATGCTTCAAAGGGTTTATTATCTTATAAACTAAGCAAAGTAATAGGTTAATCCTTAAATCACAGTCCTTGTGGCCATGCATGGCATTTAATTTGCTACTACTAATATATATAACTAGCCAATGATTGTCCAACCTAAAAGGAATGGTACAGCTGCTATCTTGCTCTTGCAAAACCTTCCATCATTTAGTTTAATATGACGTAAGGCAAGGCCTTAAAGGGTGCAGCCAGATGTTTTAATCATGCACAGCATACAAGCTCTACTTGTTTATTTTATTTCTATTTCATGTTGAAGACATAATTTAGAAATAAAAGGATGCACTTTAAACTATAGAAGTATGTTATGTAATAATTGTCTAGCATAAACTCAAAGAAATGAATGATTTCTTTGTGTCCATTCAAGGCCTTTGGTGCCGCATATGCGAATCCTATGATTTCGCGCCATTTGTTGACGTTAAGTGACGTCATGATTCCTTGTGCTCATCTTTGCTTTGGTGGATATTTTGACTGCATCCCATAGCTTTTAATTTTGAAAGTGTTATTATTATTATTTCAAAAATAATAAAAAATGTTAATTTACTCCTGTTATGCATTTGCATCAGTTAAATATATATTTACTGGGAGAGCAGTACCGGAGCAACGCACATCCTACCCATATGCATGAAAAATGGCGACCGCAAACTGAAGCTGTCAGTGTGTAGGATTGAATTTTGAAGATTGTGTTTTTTCTTATATCTTCATGAATATGCTACCTTAGAAGTGCTTCGCACTTCATGCCCTTTGGGCATGAAGGGCCGCGCCCTGCCCCTTATAATTAATTTACAGATAATAGCAAAATTTGAGCTTGCATTATAATAAGATTTCTTATCTATAATAAAGCATCAATTTAATAGTAATGATTATATCATCATCCTATAATTAATAGATGATGAAACCAAAAAGGTCTTTATCGATAAAGTATTCAAATTACCCAAGATATCACTGAAAACAAGCATAATGAAAATATCTATTTTGAAATGTTTATATTATGATACCCCTGTAAGACCTCTCGCATAATTTCACTCGGCCATCGAGAGGGATATTGTATAAGTCGTGTACCTTGTTTGACAATCAATTTGAAATACAAAGTTTATATTTATATGATTATTATACAAAACTGTGCTTTTGCCACAAGTGTGCAGCCTGTCATCAATGTCACATAGCTTATGTCAAGATACTGTCAAATCTGCTATAAAGTACACCTGTCTATAAAGAAATGTTCCGTTGGTGTCCTTTACAGACAGGTTTGACTGATTGGCACCATATAGGTATATACATATAGCACAAAACACAATATCAAATGTTCTTTTTTAGAAATGTAATATATGAATATTTTTTTGCAAAAAGAAATGTAGATGCAGCAGCTTAGAAGCCAATTTGTTATTTATCAATTAATCCAGAGGAGTTTATTGTTGTCACTGCAGCTTAATTATGGTCCTAATTTCGGAGTTGATGTTGATCATGACACATATATTAGTCTTTAGTACTGAATACTCTTTGATACAGTATAGAATCTTTTAGGCCCATACAAATAATATTTCTATAAAATCAGTGCCTACTCAAAAACTTTTTCTCGGTTTTGCCATCCAGCAAACAAACAACAACCTTATTTTTGGCAGTTTTGCACAAAATCAGAATTTTTTTTTACATAATTATTCTGATGATTCTGTAAATTTTTCAACATCAATAATACCCTGGGACTCAAATCCATGGTTTATATAAGGTTGAATAAAGTATATTTTAGTTTTTTCACTGCAAGAAACTGGGATGAAGAGGAAAAAATATATAAAAAAAAAAAATCCCACCTACCGACCCTTCATTTTAAAGGTTGTTATCGGAAACAAGAATACTTTTTTATTTGGCCTAGTCTAAAAAGTCTAACCATTTTATCTTATAATTAATATATACTGTGAAATCATTTATTTTCCCTGGGCTCAATTTTCGTGGATTCTAAATTTTTATAATTTTGTTGGCTTTTAAATTCGTGGAAGAGACCTTTCACATTACCCGTCAACCCTATCATCTGTACTGTACGTGTGATCGCTCAAGCGGAACTAAGCTCTACCACACAACACTGTTACAATCAAAAGCTAGAGTCAGTACTCAGCTAGTGTTTTTACAGGTGTGTCCCTCAAACAATTATCGAGTCACATTGATAGATTCATTATATTTTATACTCAATCAATTTTTCGTTGGTACATGTAGATAAGGTCTACAAAATTTGAAAACTATCTTTGTTTGAACAATATTTCAACTTTGAACTTGTCATGCTTGTCCCCGAAGTAGACTTTATGTAGTAATGTACTAATCAACCTACAATGTTTGAACAAATAAACTTACTTGACATCAGTATACACTCATTAAAAAGATATATATTTGGTGGGGACATAAATTCATTGACTTTGGTCAAAAAACGAAATCCACGAAAATTAAACCCCCACGAAAATAAATGATTTCACAGTGTATATAGTTGTAATGAAAATAGCTTTAAGTTTTTGTATTCTTGAAAACTCGATCAAGTGCCTTTTTGTTTTTACAGAAATATAAGCTTTGTAGCGGATGTCTTCAGACGAGGGAGCACCATGGGGTCTCCCAGTATCCAAGCCTGGCACCAAACTGGAGCGGTGCCTATTAGGCAGGCGGGAAATGCTCCTCCCCGAGGCTATGATTGAACAGGTTTGGGTCCCATAAACTTATAAAAACTAAGCAAATTGAACTATTCATTTGAAAAATATTAGAAAACTAAGATTTGACTCAACCATATACGGGACTTAAAAGATTTTCTGAAATTCAACTTTATAGCACAAAATTTCTATTACCTTTTTATAATTTATCAATGATAAATGAATATTACAAAAATATTTCAGAAATATAACTGACCGGATCACATATATTCTTTTATTTTAAGGAATGGAGCACACATATACATATATTCTTTGATTTTATCAGATTAACTTTTGTTGTGTTTTTACAGTCCCACATCTTCAATGATGTAATAAGTAAGGAGACCTGGCAGGTCCAGCTGACAAAGGAACAGCAAGAACATCTGTTGGTAAGATCTTATTTAGTGTCCAGACATAAATATTGGTCACATATCAAACTATTGATGGATTTTTAATTATTCACTATTATAACAGTAGCATATTGACCTCATATTGATCACGTGACTCTATCCATATTTACAAAATAATAATTTGAAAAAACTAAATCAACTTTATTTTTGTATTCAGAACAACTGCTTTTGTGCCTCATTGAAAATATAATTATGGGAAATAGATTGAAGTTTGAAGGAGTATTGTTTTAAAGTTTTCCTACTAAATTTGGTAAAAGTAATTATATGACAATTGACAATCTGTATAACTGTGAAACCCTCAACTTTCTTTGTCTATCATCAGACATTCCTGCCAAGTTTCCCAGAGAATGACCGGAAGGGAAAAGAAGACACACTAGAGTAAGTTATCTCCCTTGTATAAAGATTTCATAATAAAAATTTTCCATTTCTGATGAGCTTCTGAGCTTTAGAATAAAAATTCGTATTTTTGAAAGAAGACAGTTTAAACTTAAAATATAGATATTACATCTATTAGTGATGGTTACTTTTTGACATAATATAAACATTAACAAATATATCAATTTTCTTATTTCAACACTCCTATATCTTTGCAGAAGTCTTTTTGAAGGTGATAACTTCAAGTTTGGAAATCCATTAAAAGATTTCCATACAAAGTTAAGAGGTCAGTAAACTTTACTATTGTCTGTGTGATGTTTCCATGATCATACAACGTAAAACAATATATTGCATAAATATATACATTTATGATTGTATTTGTGTTATGAATAGTAGTATTCTATAAAAATTATTTGAAAAAGATATAAGGCAGTGACAAGGTCCTGATTTTTCGAAACAAACTTAAGTCAAAAACTGACTTAAGTCATAAATTTTCATATAAGCTATATAAGGAGAAAAACTTAAGTTTAGACTTAAGTCTACACTTTTGTTTCGAGAAATCGGGGCAAGGTCTTGTAAAGAAGTGATGTGATTTTATATTGAGCATTTATTTAAATACATATTTTTAGCCCACCATCATCAGATGGTGGGCTATTCAAATCGCCTTTCGTCCGTGGTCCGTCGTCCGTCCGTCCTTCCGTCCGTCCGTCCTTCCGTCCGTCCGTCCGTTAACAATTCTTGTTACCGCTATTTCTCAGAAAGTACTAAAGGGATCTTTTTCAAATTTCATATGTAGGTTCCCCTAGGACCCTAGTTGTGCATATTGCATTTTGGGACCGATCGGTGAACAAGATGGCCGACAGGCGGCCATCTTGGATTTTGATAGTTAAAGTTTGTTACCGCTATTTCTCAAAAAGTGCTGAAGGGATCTTTCTCAAATTTCATATACAGGTTCCCCTAGGACCCTAGTCGTGCATATTGCATTTTGGGACCGATCGATGAACAAGATGGCCGACAGGCGGCCATCTTGGATTTTGATAGTTAAAGTTTGTTACCGCTATTTCTCAAAAAGAGCTGAAGGGATCTTTCTCAAATTTCATATACAGGTTCCCCTTGGACCCTAGTTGTGCATATTGCATTTTGGGACCAATCGGTGAACAAGATGGCCGACAGGCAGCCATCTTGGATTTTGATAGTTAAAGTTTGTTACCGCTATTTCTCAAAAAGTACCGAAGGGATCTTTCTCAAATTTCATATACAGATTCCCCTAGGACCCTAGTTGTGCATATTGCATTTTGGGACCGATCGGTGAACAAGATGGCTGACAGGTGGCCATCTTTGATTTTGATAGTTAAAGTTTGTTACCGCTATTTCTCAAAAAGTACTGAAGGGATCTTTCTCAAATTTCATATATAGGTTCCCCTAGAGCCCTGATTGTGCATATTGCATTTTGGGACCGATCAATGAACAAGATGGCCGACAGGTGGCCATCTTGGATTTTGATAGTTAAAGTTTGTTACCGCTATTTCTTAAAAAGTGCTGAAGGGATCTTTCTCAATTTTCATATACAGGTTCCCCTAGGATCCTAGTTGTGCATATTGTATTTTGGGACCGATCGGTAAACAAGATGGCCGACTGACGGCCATCTTGGATTTTGATTGTTAAAGTTTGTTATCGCTATTCCTCAGAAAGTACTGAAGGAATCTTTCTCAAATTCCATGCATAGGTTCCCCTTGTACCCTAGTTGTGCATAGGACCTTTTAGGACTGATGCATAATGCCTTTCGGGACTGATTGGTAAACAAGATGGCCAACCGGCCGCCATCTTAGATTTCATTGTTGAAGTTTGTTACCACTATTTCTTAGAAAGTACTATAGCGATCTGTCTCAAATTTTATATGTAGTGTGTTTGAAAAAGTTTGAAAAGCAGGGAAAAGATCCCTCTTTCCATTTTCAGACATAGATCATTCTTTGGTGGGCGCCAAGATCCCTCTGGGATCTCTTGTTATAAGATGAATACCTTATATTTTGATGTCCTCTATTACATTGAATTGTTAACACAAGAAATATATATAGTAACTGTTCATATTATTGATTTCAGACGGATTCTACTCGCCAGATATAGCCAAGTACACAAATTTATGTCGGATAGTGAAATACAGAGAATACAAACATCGACAACAAACATACTACTCCAACCTTCTTAAGGAAATCCTTCTTTCAAGACAGGCAAGTAAAAAAAGAATACAAAACTAGCAGGAGCTCAGGATATAGCTACAGACAGACACAAATGGTGTGAGCCCTGTATCAATATCATATATATTCCTCAACTAAATATAAAGATAATTTGCTTTTGATATAGATTTCTGTATTTTTTAAAACATATTTATTGTGTTTATACCAACTTTTGATATGGGATGAGTTGATGATAAAAATATTTTAAAATCCATATCTGCCTTACAAAAATGGTTCTACTAGCTTGTAAGATATCTGCAATATATTTTGATATATTTACAATCAAGAGATGAAAAATAAAAGACTTTCTTGTCAAATATACTTAAATTACAGTTTTGTCATTTTACAGAAAGTATTTGAACAAATGAAGAAGATACCTCCTGATGGGCATGTAACAATGGAGTACACCCCTCCACCGCCACCACTTAGGGAACGCACGATAGAACACAAAGTCAGGAAAAAATATGTCAGGTAACGTACAATAGAACACGAAGTCAGGAAAAAATATGGCTGGTAACGCATGATAGAACACAAAGTCAGGAAAAAATATGTCCGGTAACGTACAATAGAACACAGAGTCAGGAAAAAATATGTCAGGTAATGCACGATAGAACACAAAGTCAGGAAAAAATATGTCAGGTAACGTACAATAGAACACAAAGTCAGGAAAAAATATGTCAGGTAATGCATGATAGAACACAAAGTCAGGAAAAAATATGTCAGGTAACGTACAATAGAACACGAAGTCAGGAAAAAATATGGCTGGTAACGCATGATAGAACACAAAGTCAGGAAAAAATATGTCCGGTAACGTACAATAGAACACAGAGTCAGGAAAAAATATGTCAGGTAATGCACGATAGAACACAAAGTCAGGAAAAAATATGTCAGGTAACGTACAATAGAACACAAAGTCAGGAAAAAATATGTCAGGTAATGCATGATAGAACACAAAGTCAGGAAAAAATATGTCCGGTAACGTATAATAGAACAAAGAGTCAGGAAAAAATATGTGAGGGAACGCACGATAGAACACAAAGTCAGGAAAAAATATGTCAGGGAACCGTGATAGAACACAAAGTCAGGAAAAAATATGTCAGGTAATGCATGATAGAACACAAAGTCAGGAAAAAATATGTCCAGTAACGTATAATAGAACACAGAGTCAGGAAAAAATATGTGAGGGAACGCACGATAGAACACAAAGTCAGGAAAAAATATGTCAGGGAACCGTGATAGAACACAAAGTCAGGAAAAAATATCTTAGGTAACACACGATAGAACACAAAGTCAGGAAAAAATATGTCAGGTAATGCACGATAGAACACAAAGTCAGGAAAAAATATGTCTGGTAACGTATAATAGAACACAGAGTCAGGAAAAAATATGTGAGGGAACGCACGATAGAACACAAAGTCAGGAAAAAATATGTCAGGTAACGCACGATAGAACACAAAGTCAGGAAAAAATATGTCAGGTAATGTATAATAGAACACAGAGTCAGGAAAAAATATGTGAGGGAACGCACGATAGAACACAAAGTCAGGAAAAAATATGTCAGGTAACGCACGATAGAACACAAAGTCAGGAAAAAATATGTCAGGTAATGTACGATAGAACACAAAGTCAGGAAAAAATGTCAGGTAATGTACGATAGAACAGAAAGTCAGGAAATAATATGTCAGTTAATGTATGATAGAACACGATGTCAGGAAAAAACATGTTAGGTAATGTAAGGTAGAACACAAAGTCAAGAAAAATATGTCAGGTAACGTACGATGGAACACAAAGTCAGGAAAAATATGTCGGGTGATGTATGATAGAACACAAGGTCAGGAAAAAATATGTCAGGTAATGTATGATAGAACACCACCTACTTTTACTATAATATAATGTTTGTTATTAGGGAGCCACCAGCTACTACTACTATAATACAATGTTTGTTATTTGGAAGCCATTAGCTACTACGACTATAATACAATAATTGTTATTAGGGGGCCACCAGCTACTACTACTATAATACAATGTTTGTTATTTGGAAGCCATTAGCTACTACGACTATAATACAATAATTGTTATTAGGGGGCCACCAGCTACCACTAT
This sequence comes from Argopecten irradians, assembly GCF_041381155.1. Classification (NCBI taxonomy): domain Eukaryota; kingdom Metazoa; phylum Mollusca; class Bivalvia; order Pectinida; family Pectinidae; genus Argopecten; species Argopecten irradians. Next base: position 1,702,333 of record NC_091140.1, on the reverse strand, counting down.
AATACAATGTTTGTTATTAGGGAGCCACCAGCTACTACCTCTATAATACAATGTTTGTTATTAGGGAGCCACCAGCTACTACCATTATAATACAATGTTTGTTGTTAGGGAGCCACCAGCTACTACCACTATAATACGATGTTTGTTATTAGGGAGCCACCAGCTGCTACCACTATAATACAATGTTTGTTATTAGGGAGCCACCAGCATCTACTACTATAATACAATGTTTGTTCTTAGGGAGCCACCAGCTACTACCTCTATAATACAATGTTTGTTATTAGGGAGCCACCAGTTACTACTACTGTAGTACAATGTTTGTTATTAGGGAGCCACCATCTACTACCTCTATAATACGATGTTTGTTATTAGGGGGCCACCAGCTACTACCTCTATAATACAATGTTTGTTATTAGGGAGCCACCAGTTACTACTACTGTAATACAATGTTTGTTATTAGGGAGCCACCATCTACTACTACTGTAATACAATGTTTGTTATTAGGGAGCCACCATCTACTACCTCTATAATACAATGTTTGTTATTAGGGAGCCACCAGCTACTACTACTATAATACAATAATTGTTATTAGGGGGCCACCAGCTACTACCTCTATAATACAATGTTTGTTATTAGGGAGCCACCAGCTACTACCTCTATAATACAATAATTGTTATTAGGGAGCCACCAGCTACTACCTCTATAATACAATGTTTGTTATTAGGGAGCCACCAGCTACTACCACTATAATACAATGTTTGTTATTAGGGAGCCACCAGCTACTACCTCTATAATACAATAATTGTTATTAGGGAGCCACCAGCTACTACCTCTATAATACAATGTTTGTTATTAGGGAGCCACCAGCTACTACCACTATAATACAATGTTTGTTATTAGGGAGCCACCAGCTACTACTACTATATATTATAATGTTTGTTATATTACAGATTGATGAAGGAGGTACGAGAGGAGTGTGGGGTGGAGGACACATCATCAGAGGAGGACGAACACGATAGTGAGTATCTGGGCTTAACAATGCAGTCATCACACGTAGCCTTGTATATATCGCACATCAAAATAAAGAAAGAGGCTGATCATTATGTTTTTCACTCTGTGAAAAGATTTATATCAACCAGGATTTGAAAAACTTTGATGCATTCTTAGAATACAGGGTATGTTAGTGACATGGTTTGAGAACAATCAGTCATACCATCCAGTGATTGTAGATGTGTGAGTGACATGGTTTGAGAACAATCAGTCATACCATCCAGTGATTGTAGATATGTCAGTGACATGGTTTGAGAACAATCAGTCGTACCATCCAGTGATTGTAGATGTGTGAGTGACATGGTTTGAGAACAATCAGTCGTACCATCCAGTGATTGTAGATGTGTGAGTGACATGGTTTGAGAACAATCAGTCGTACCATCCAGTGATTGTAGATTGTCAGTGACATCGTACATCCAGTGATTGTAGATATGTCAGTGACATGGTTTGAGAACAATCAGTCGTACCATCCAGTGATTGTAGATGTGTGAGTGACATGGTTTGAGAACAATCAGTCGTACCATCCAGTGATTGTAGATATGTCAGTGACATGGTTTGAGAACAATCAGTCATACCATCCAGTGATTGTAGATATGTGAGTGACATGGTTTGAGAACAATCAGTCATACCATCCAGTGATTGTAGATATGTCAGTGACACGGTTTGAGAACAATCAGTCGTACCATCCAGTGATTGTAGATGTGTGAGTGACATGGTTTGAGAACAATCAGTCATACCATCCAGTGATTGTAGATATGTCAGTGACATGGTTTGAGAACAATCAGTCGTACCATCCAGTAATTGTAGATGTGTGAGTGACATGGTTTGAGAACAATCAGTCATACCATCCAGTGAATGTAGATATGTCAGTGACATGGTCTGAGAACAATCAGTCGTACCATCCAATGATTGTAGATATGTCAGTGACATGGTTTGAGAACAATCAGTCGTACCATCCAATGATTGTAGATATGTCAGTGACATGGTTTGAGAACAATCAGTCATACCATCCAGTGATTGTAGATATGTCAGTGACATGGTTTGAGAACAATCAGTCATACCATCCAGTGATTGTAGATATGTCAGTGACATGGTTTGAGAACAATCAGTCATACCATCCAGTGATTGTAGATATGTCAGTGACATGGTTTGAGAACAATCAGTCATACCATCCAGTGATTGTAGATATGTGAGTGACATGGTTTGAGAACAATCAGTCGTACCATCCAGTGATTGTAGATATGTCAGTGACATGGTTTGAGAACAATCAGTCGTACCATCCAGTGATTGTAGATGTGTGAGTGACATGGTTTGAGAACAATCAGTCGTACCATCCAGTGATTGTAGATATGTCAGTGACATGGTTTGAGAACAATCAGTCGTACCATCCAGTGATTGTAGATATGTGAGTGACATGGTTTGAGAACAATCAGTCGTACCATCCAGTGATTGTAGATATGTCAGTGACATGGTTTGAGAACAATCAGTCATACCATCCAGTGATTGTAGATATGTCAGTGACATGGTTTGAGAACAATCAGTCATACCATCCAGTGATTGTAGATATGTCAGTGACATGGTTTGAGAACAATCAGTCATACCATCCAGTGATTGTAGATATGTGAGTGACATGGTTTGAGAACAATCAGTCATACCATCCAGTGATTGTAGATATGTCAGTGACATGGTTTGAGAACAATCAGTCGTACCATCCAGTGATTGTAGATATGTGAGTGACATGGTTTGAGAACAATCAGTCGTACCATCCAGTGATTGTAGATATGTCAGTGACATGGTTTGAGAACAATCAGTCATACCATCCAGTGATTGTAGATATGTGAGTGACATGGTTTGAGAACAATCAGTCGTACCATCCAGTGATTGTAGATATGTCAGTGACATGGTTTGAGAACAATCAGTCATACCATCCAGTGATTGTAGATATGTCAGTGACATGGTTTGAGAACAATCAGTCGTACCATCCAGTGATTGTAGATATGTCAGTGACATGGTTTGAGAACAATCAGTCATACCATCCAGTGATTGTAGATATGTCAGTGACATGGTTTGAGAACAATCAGTCATACCATCCAGTGATTGTAGATATGTCAGTGACATGGTTTGAGAACAATCAGTCATACCATCCAGTGATTGTAGATATGTGAGTGACATGGTTTGAGAACAATCAGTCGTACCATCCAGTGATTGTAGATATGTCAGTGACATGGTTTGAGAACAATAAGTCGTACCATCCAGTGATTGTAGATGTGTGAGTGACATGGTTTGAGAACAATCAGTCGTACCATCCAGTGATTGTAGATATGTGAGTGACATGGTTTGAGAACAATCAGTCGTACCATCCAGTGATTGTAGATATGTGAGTGACATGGTTTGAGAACAATCAGTCATACCATCCAGTGATTGTAGATATGTCAGTGACATGGTTTGAGAACAATCAGTCGTACCATCCAGTGATTGTAGATGTGTGAGTGACATGGTTTGAGAACAATCAGTCATACCATCCAGTGATTGTAGATATGTCAGTGACATGGTTTGAGAACAATCAGTCGTACCATCCAGTGATTGTAGATGTGTGAGTGACATGGTTTGAGAACAATCAGTCATACCATCCAGTGATTGTAGAATCAGTCGTACCATCCAGTGATTGTAGATATGTCAGTGACATGGTTTGAGAACAATCAGTCGTACCATCCAGTGATTGTAGATATGTGAGTGACATGGTTTGAGAACAATCAGTCATACCATCCAGTGATTGTAGATATGTCAGTGACATGGTTTGAGAACAATCAGTCATACCATCCAGTGATTGTAGATATGTCAGTGACATGGTTTGAGAACAATCAGTCATACCATCCAGTGATTGTAGATATGTCAGTGACATGGTTTGAGAACAATCAGTCATCCCATCCAGTGATTGTAGATATGTCAGTGACATGGTTTGAGAACAATCAGTCATACCATCCAGTGATTGTAGATATGTCAGTGACATGGTTTGAGAACAATCGTCATACCATCAGTGATTGTAGATATCATGTTTGAACATCAGTCATCCATCCAGTGATTGTAGATATGTGAGTGACATGGTTTGAGAACAATCAGTCATACCATCCAGTGATTGTAGATATGTCAGTGACATGGTTTGAGAATATATAAGTCGTACCATCCAGTGATTGTAGATATGTCAGTGACATGGTTTGAGAACAATCAGTCATACCATCCAGTGATTGTAGATATGTGAGTGACATGGTTTGAGAACAATCAGTCATACCATCCAGTGATTGTAGATATGTCAGTGTCATGGTTTGAGAACAATCAGTCGTACCATCCAGTGATTGTAGATGTGTGAGTGACATGGTTTGAGAACAATCAGTCGTACCATCCAGTGATTGTAGATATGTCAGTGACATGGTTTGAGAACAATCAGTCATACCATCCAGTGATTGTTGATATGTCAGTGACATGGTTTGAGAACAATCAGTCGTACCATCGAGTGATTGTAGATGTGTGAGTGACATGGTTTGAGAACAATCAGTCATACCATCCAGTGATTGTAGATATGTGAGTGACATGGTTTGAGAACAATCAGTCGTACCATCCAGTGATTGTAGATATGTCAGTGACATGGTTTGAGAACAATCAGTCATACCATCCAGTGATTGTAGATGTGTGAGTGACATGGTTTGAGAACAATCAGTCATACCATCCAGTGATTGTAGAATCAGTCATACCATCCAGTGATTGTAGATATGTCAGTGACATGGTTTGAGAACAATCAGTCGTACCATCCAATGATTGTAGATATGTCAGTGACATGGTTTGAGAACAATCAGTCATACCATCCAGTGATTGTAGATATGTCAGTGACATGGTTTGAGAACAATCAGTCATACCATCCAGTGATTGTAGATATGTCAGTGACATGGTTTGAGAACAATCAGTCATACCATCCAGTGATTGTAGATATGTCAGTGACATGGTTTGAGAACAATCAGTCATACCATCCAGTGATTGTAGATATGTCAGTGACATGGTTTGAGAACAATCAGTCATACCATCCAGTGATTGTAGATATGTGAGTGACATGGTTTGAGAACAATCAGTCATACCATCCAGTGATTGTAGATATGTCAGTGACATGGTTTGAGAATATATAAGTCGTACCATCCAGTGATTGTAGATATGTCAGTGACATGGTTTGAGAACAATCAGTCATACCATCCAGTGATTGTAGATATGTGAGTGACATGGTTTGAGAACAATCAGTCATACCATCCAGTGATTGTAGATATGTGAGTGACATGGTTTGAGAACAATCAGTCGTACCATCCAGTGATTGTAGATGTGTGAGTGACATGGTTTGAGAACAATCAGTCATACCATCCAGTGATTGTAGATATGTCAGTGACATGGTTTGAGAACAATCAGTCATACCATCCAGTGATTGTAGATATGTCAGTGACATGGTTTGAGAACAATCAGTCGTACCATCCAGTGATTGTAGATGTGTGAGTGACATGGTTTGAGAACAATCAGTCATACCATCCAGTGATTGTAGATATGTGAGTGACATGGTTTGAGAACAATCAGTCGTACCATCCAGTGATTGTAGATATGTCAGTGACATGGTTTGAGAACAATCAGTCATACCATCCAGTGATTGTAGATATGTGAGTGACATGGTTTGAGAACAATCAGTCATAGCATCCAGTGATTGTAGATATGTCAGTGACATGGTTTGAGAACAATCAGTCATACCATCCAGTGATTGTAGATATGTCAGTGACATGGTTTGAGAACAATCAGTCATACCATCCAGTGATTGTAGATATGTCAGTGACATGGTTTGAGAACAATCAGTCATACCATCCAGTGATTGTAGATATGTGAGTGACATGGTTTGAGAACAATCAGTCGTACCATCCAGTGATTGTAGATATGTCAGTGACATGGTTTGAGAACAATCAGTCATACCATCCAGTGATTGTAGATATGTGAGTGACATGGTTTGAGAACAATCAGTCGTACCATCCAGTGATTGTAGATATGTCAGTGACATGGTTTGAGAACAATCAGTCATACCATCCAGTGATTGTAGATATGTCAGTGACATGGTTTGAGAACAATCAGTCGTACCATCCAGTGATTGTAGATATGTCAGTGACATGGTTTGAGAACAATCAGTCATACCATCCAGTGATTGTAGATATGTCAGTGACATGGTTTGAGAACAATCAGTCATACCATCCAGTGATTGTAGATATGTCAGTGACATGGTTTGAGAACAATCAGTCATACCATCCAGTGATTGTAGATATGTGAGTGACATGGTTTGAGAACAATCAGTCGTACCATCCAGTGATTGTAGATATGTCAGTGACATGGTTTGAGAACAATAAGTCGTACCATCCAGTGATTGTAGATGTGTGAGTGACATGGTTTGAGAACAATCAGTCGTACCATCCAGTGATTGTAGATATGTGAGTGACATGGTTTGAGAACAAACAGTCGTACCATCCAGTGATTGTAGATATGTCAGTGACATGGTTTGAGAACAATCAGTCATACCACAGTGATTGTAGATATGAGTGACATGGTTTGAGAACAATCAGTCATACCATCCAGTGATTGTAGATATGTGAGTGACATGGTTTGAGAACAATCAGTCATACCATCCAGTGATTGTAGATGTGTGAGTGACATGGTTTGAGAACAATCAGTCGTACCATCCAGTGATTGTAGATGTGTGAGTGACATGGTTTGAGAACAATCAGTCATACCATCCAGTGATTGTAGATATGTGAGTGACATGGTTTGAGAACAATCAGTCGTACCATCCAGTGATTGTAGATATGTCAGTGACATGGTTTGAGAACAATCAGTCGTACCATCCAGTGATTGTAACATATTTTGGGTGTAGTGACTATATGATATCACAACTACCAGAAGGTACAACTTATTGTACTCAGACAACATCACTTTACAGTCTTGAAACTGTCCTGTTGGTTTAATTTGACAATTATGAATATGTTGCAGGTGAAGATATCTAAATTAATAGTTATTTGTGAGTTAATATGTTAAAGCCTATTGTGTATACCTTGTTACAGGTCCGACACAGAGAGGTAAAAAGCAGTTGTTTAAATCCTTGTGTCCCATCCCTTCACCTGAACCCACCATACCCAGTGTAGTCGCCACGTTCTCTGCCAAGCCTGCTGTCAATGGAGATGTAACAGGTAACCTACCCGCTAACACGTTTATCTTCTATTGATTCCTCTGCCCAGAAAATCACCCTCAGTCTTAAAAAGCCAATTTGTCTGCCTACTCAAAGACCTTTCCCTGTCACCAAATCACAACAACCATCCACAAAAAACTTAAATCATTTGATACTGAATCCTGAAATCACCAAAATTTACTAAAGCAGTATCCCTCTTGACCAAAATACAAAATAAAATCTCCATGATAAATTGTTCTTTTTATTACTGATAAAGTGTCACTGAATTTAACACATTCAAAATATGAGGAAGATTGTTGAGTGAATATTTAATTATTGAATGTCTTTCAGTTGGCATTCATTTTGGCTATAAATGCCAACTGAAAGAAGTTCAATGCTTATGTTTACATTTGATAACGATTTTATGATGAAATTCCAAGAGATTTTGCATCTATAATGAATAAATAATTCATTATTGTCAAAGATGGAACATGCCATTTGAACAGCCGTCTTCCGTGATCGCCGGCACAACAATTGTGAAGTCACAATAATAATGATGTTATAATAAGTGGATGGCAGATCATAGACTGATGAATGCCAACTGTGCTTGGTAATGTTAAACAGTGGGACTGCAATCAAAATGTAAATATTATAAAATGTTTGATATTCCTGATTGTTGTTAGAAGCTAAGTAAATAGTTCTTGTGTTTTTGATCCAGGAGAAGTGTTACCACAATCCAAACGACAGCGCCCCTTTAGTCCGGTGGAAATATCAGAGCAAGATTATCTACTCATGTTAAAAAATCATAAAAAGAAAAAGTTAGAAGCTGAGGTAAGTTTACAATAATCATATAATAACAGTGATTGTGTCATGCTCATTTTTACCATAAATAAAACCAGAATAATTTAATATTAAGGCACAGTGTGTATAGCGGTCATTTGCTTTAACAAAACCAATTTCATCTGGTCATTATTGAAACACAACATTCAACATCTGTGTAAAGACTGACTATAAAGACCAAAATTTTCTTTGTTCTTTTTTTTAAAAATTCCGAAGCCATTGATAGGGCAAAACCTGTAGCTTTATGAATTGAAATAGAACACTGATAAATGAAGATACCACGAGGTTATGTGTTTTCAGGTTTGATACCATCATCTATAAGTTTGATAAGTTACTATAGTTGAATCTGTACTAACAACCATCTGTATTAAACGACCCTCTGCTCAAAGCGACCACTTCAATTCCTCCCAAGTGTTTTCACTATATATTTTAACTCTATTGAACAACCATCTCTTTAACGCGACCAGCGACAACGAAATTTCCTTCCCGTGGTCGCAAAATATCTCTATTCAGCGACCAGAAAAACGGATGTCATTTCAATCTTTCCAAAACGCCCATCATCTGGTCGCCGGTTTTGACACGGCTTGGGCAGAGCAATTGAGTCTATAGCTTGTTAATGTTAACAAAAGAGATGTGAAACAATTAGCCTGTAACTGAAGCCCTGTATAAGTAATGCTACCCTTGGGTATTTGTATCTGGCTGGTCTTTTCACACCTTTGTTACCGTCAGATCCAGGGCCCTTAGATGAAATGGGTCATGTTCAATGGCTGTCTCCATCAATTTGAAAGGATATTATGGTAAAATAATAAATATTCGATACAACATGATGTACATTATTTAAAACAAACACTAGTAGTCACTGACAATACTTAACTTACATGAAAATGAAATATGAAAGCAGTCGAACAGACAACACATGCAGCGTTTGTTTAGGCTGCCATCTTGGATGGGTCATAGTAATAGACAGAACCGGAAATAGGTATGAAAATTCCGGATTTTACAAAAAAAAAAATCCTTAGAATCATACAATTCCCATATATTGTGTAGTATGATTTGGAAAAAAAAAATATATCGAGAAAAATTAAATAAAAATGAAAATAGTATTATATATAAAAATTGAAAAAAATGGAAAACAAATATTTGCAATAAATCAAATACTTCCATACCTATGATATCATTATTATTACCACACAAAACACATATATATTGTTTGCTATAAAACTCGCTGAAAACCACTTTAGTATATGGAAAAAATACAGAAATGACTTATTTTAGATTTGTATAATATTTTTTTTTAATATTTATTTTATTTTACAATATTCTATAAATGTTCATAATTCCCTGAATTATGCTTTATTCATGAGAGTCATTACATTACAGGAATACCCTGAGCTGAATACCCAAAACATCACTATGCAAGACATCATGGCGCGGTGTCAGGCTAGTAGAAAAGCTCCAAAGACCCAACCCAGTACGTTATTTATTAGGATATTATTTTATCACAACCAAACGTTTTTAGCAGGATTCCTTTTATTTTATGTCAACCAAAATTTAGAAAATTTAATGATATTGCTTGATTTGAAAAATGTAATTAAAAAATCAAAAAGTCTGTTATAAGTATGACTTTATGTTATTGTAATCAAGGCAGTTTTGTTTGATATTTAATGTGTTGTAAGCCTTGAGTACTAAGTACATGAACTTCTGTTTTACTTTCCAGCTCCAGAAAATTCATCCTTATCGTTATCAAAGAAAAAGAAGATCCGATTAAAAGAGAAATCTGACAGAAAGCTTAAGAAAGTTATGAAGATAAAACAAGAAAATGTGAAGATAAAATCTGAGCCGGGGTATAATGAGGAAGGATCAGCCCTGGGGATGAATGATAGCTTCCTAAAGAGTGAGGACGACGGAGTCCCAGACTTCCCGCTCCCCGAGTAAGTCTTCATATTGGACAGTGTTTTATTTGATTTGATAAAGAAACATGCTGGATTTGAATTCGGATCAAGCTTGAATGCATTATGTAGACAATAAATGAATTGTTTCTTTCCATCTCCGTTTCATATCAGTATCATGTGGCTTACTGTACACTTGAAAGTATTGATTAGTAAAAGAACCTTTAATTTCAGATGTCATTGAATTCATTTGATATGTAATGATCGTGATAATGCACTTTTAATAGCTATATGAATTACCGTAAACCAACTGTCTTTCACAGTTATTTAATTTCACGATTTCCTTTTCAAAACAAATTCTCAAAAATTAACGTTTGCGGATAAATATTGAAGTGAACTTTTAATCAATATATGTCTTGTAGATATCAATTCGCAGAGAAAAGCTTTCACAAATTTTGCAGAAATTGTGAAAGTAAATTTCATGCGAAAGAAAACTGGTTAACAGTAAACACAAAAGACTTAACCTCAAAAGGTTATTTCCCCTTTCAGCACCTGTCCAACCCGACTATCATTTGGTCAGCATAACAACTTCTTTAGTCTCATCAAGGATCTTCTTACGGAGTTCCAAGATGGAAAATTTACTACTGCTAATGTAAGTCACTTTGTCATTCTCACCTAACTTTGTGTGACAGATTCCGTTTACATTTGTATTAATACTTCTTCCTTTAAGTAATGGTAAACAATTTCTTCAAGTACCTGATCCAGTGTCGTTTTAGTTTTGTTGTTCATTTTATTTTGCTATAACTTACAATTTTCTAAAGATAACATGATAAAGCTAGCATTATACTTTTATCACTTAAAGTTGTTATGTGTTTCTCTGTAGTAATATAAGGAAGTTACTCTTAATGCCAGCCACATCTTGCATTATTTGTGATATTTTTGTTACAGTTAGAAGAGAAGGTGAGAGAGTGGCAGGAGGCACCTACTAGTTCCCTCAATTCCTGGTTCAATCTCCAGACTAACTGGGTAGACAGTGTCATGTCAACACTCAAGTTTTTAGCTGGGGACCTTGTAGGTATGTAAATACATATCCTCTACTATTAAGCAAGCAGTTGGTTGAAGAAAGTGTAGGAGTCATGAAATGTTCAATGTCATTCTAAAAACCTAGTTTGTATGTAAACTCCTAATATGGTATGATGGCATGTTATTTCTATCCACAGGTGCCACACCTGACAACTTTGTACCGTTTGTAGACTACAAGGAGCGAGCCCAGCAGTGGCGATGGATTGGTGTCGGTCGAGATTCTGATGAAAACCTCCTAGAGCTGTTCAAATACTGGTGTTCAAATAAAAAGGAGTCATCATCAGAACTCAACGACAATGGTCAAGGGTCACCTCCACCTCCTAGAAGGTAGGTAGCCTAGGAAAGGAGAGATAGGGGTCAGGGTCACATCAGGGTCACCACCACCTCCTAGAAGGTAGGTAGGAAAGGAGGGACAGGGGTCAGGGTCACATCAGGGTCACCACCACCTCCTAGAAGGTAGGTAGGAAAGGAGGGATAGGGGTCAGGGTCACATCAGGGTCACCACCACCTCCTAGAAGGTAGTTATCTTCACTTCCAAGAGGTTAGGTAGAAATTGATAGATAAAGGCCATAGGCCATGGTCACCTTTACTTACTATACCTAGAAAGTAGACGGTAAAGGAGACAAAAAGGTTAAAGTTCAGAGAAGGTAAGTAGGACTACAGAGATAGAGGTCAGGGGTCAGGGTCACCTCTGTCTATTCAGCATGTTGAAACTAAATAAATGTAGAAAAATAGTGATAGAGGTCACTACCTCAAATGTAGATAGGAAGGTAAGGGGTCAAAAGTGTAGATAGGAAGGTAAGGGGTCACAAATGTAGATAGGAAGGTAAGGGGTCACAAATGTAGATAGGAAGGTAAGGGGTCACAAATGTAGATAGGAAGGTAAGGGGTCACAAATGTAGATAGGAAGGTAAGGGGTCACAAATGTAGATAGGAAGGTAAGGGGTCACAAATGTAGATAGGAAGGTAAGGGGTCACAAATGTAGATAGGAAGGTAAGGGGTCACAAATGTAGATAGGAAGGTAAGGGGTCACAAATGTAGATAGGAAGGTAAGGGGTCACAAATGTAGATAGGAAGGTAAGGGGTCACAAATGTAGATAGGAAGGTAAGGGGTCACAAATGTAGATAGGAAGACATTACGTTTAGGTTAATAACACACACAGAGGTCGGAAGAATTGGTACTGGTAAGGGGTCACAGAGTTGAGGGGTCACACAGGTAAGGGGTCACAAATGTAAGGGGTAACAAAGGTATGGGATCACACAGGTTTGGGATCACACAGGTAAGAGGTCACAAAGGTAAGGGGTCACAAATGTAAGGGGTAACAAAGGTAAGGGATTACAGAGGTATGGGGTCACTGAGGTATGGGTTCACAAAGGTAAGGGGTCGCAAAGGTAATGGATCACAAAGGTATGGGGTCACAGAGGTAAGGGGTCACTGAGGTATGGGTTCACAAAGGTAAGGGGTCGCAAAGGTAATGGATCACAAAGGTATGGGGTCACAGAGGTAAGGGGTCACACAGGTATGGGATCACAGAGTAAGAGGTTACAAACGGTAAGGGGTCATACAGGTATGGGGTCACAAAGGTAAGGGGTCACAAAGGAAAGGGTTACAGAGGTAAGGGGTCACAAAGGTAAGGGTAAAGGTCCTGTCATGAATTCATAAACACATAATGTATATTAATTAAAGAGGTCAAGGGTCACTCCAGATTCCATTAAACCAGTCAAACTTAACGCATGTCTTTCTGATTAAAGGAGCTTGTCTGGGATGGTAAAGGTACTTCTGCTACAGATTGACAGTTTGTTTGTTTGCAGTCTATATATCTTGTATTTCATTACAGTTATTAATTGTTTCCTTTTTAGTTGGACATCCTTTGTGGTACGGGCAACGTCAGACGAGGAAAAGAATACATTTAGAGAGCAGGTAACTAGCTTTGTTCTGATACATGTATATATTAGAACCACATGTAATATATAACAAAGACAAGTAGAGCATTTATCTAAATGTATGTGATTAACTGAAACATCTTTCTCCTGCTAGTCATTTCTGCTTTATAAACAATGATAAGTGAACAAAGCATACACTCCGTTGTTGGTGAGAGGGTATTGTGTCATCTGACCCGAGGAGTCAGGATGACCTAGTCATCATGCTTTGAACATCGTTGTCCACAGTGGGCTGTTTGCTGACAGTAAACTTTTCACATTTTAAACTTCTTCTCAAGTTCTATCTGCCTAATTGCACTGAAACTTGCCTGAAATGATCCCAACCAAGTGTTGTTATTTTTCTAGTCAGCTGCCGTTTTGAAAACACATTTTTAACTTCTTTTGGTGCAATTTAGCTGACACTTGCATGAAATGATCCTTGACAAAGTGTTGTTACTTTTTCAGGTCAATCAGAAATCCAAGACGGTAGCTACAACAGCCATCTTGAAACACATTCTTTTTTTAACAAATTTAAGGTTTTGCCTTACATTTCAGGAAAAAAGACGATTTGAGAATCCTCATAAAGCCTTTACCTACAAAATGCATGGCTACGAGTCGGTAGTAGGACCAGTAAAGGGGGTGTACAGCAAGGAAAACGCCATGAACAAAGCCAGAGAACACGCTCTGTTAATATCCAACCGGCCATCGTTTGTCACGATTCTCACGCTGGGTAGGTATAACAAAGCCAGAGAACACGCTCTGTTAATATCCAACAGGCCATCGTTTGTCACGATTCTCACGCTGGGTAGGTATAACAAAGCCAGAGAACACGCTCTGTTAATATACAACAGACCATCGTTTGTCACTATTCTCACGCTGGGTAGGTATAACAAAGTCAGAGAACACACTCTGTTAATATACAACAGGCCATCGTTTGTCACGATTCTCACGCTGGGTAGGTATAACAAAGCCAGAGAACACGCTCTGTTAATATACAACAGACCATCGTTTGTCACTATTCTCACGCTGGGTAGGTATAACAAAGTCAGAGAACACGCTCTGTTAATATACAACAGGCCGTCGTTTGTCACTATTCTCACGCTGGGTAGGTATAACAAAGCCAGAGAACACGCTCTGTTAATATCCAACAGGCCGTCGTTTGTCACGATTCTTACACTGGGTAGGTATAACAAGGTCAGAGAACACACTCTGTTAATATCCAACTGGCCGTTGTTTGTCACGATTCTTACACTGGATAGGTATAACAAGGTCAGAGAACACACTCTGTTAATATCCAACAGGCCGTCGTTTGTTACGATTCTCATGCTGGCAAGGTATAACAAAGCCAGAGAACACACTCTGTTAATATTCAACAGGCCATCGTTTGTCACTATTCTCACACTAGGTAGGTATAACAAAGCCAGAAAACACACTCTGTTAATATCCAACAGGCCATCGTTTGTCACTATTCTCACACTGGGTAGGTATAACAAAGCCAGAGAACACACTCTGTTAATATCCAACAGGCTGTGGTTTGTCACGATTCTCATGCTGGCAAGGTATAACAAAGCCAGAGAACACACTCTGTTAATATTCAACAGGCCATCGTTTGTCACTATTCTCACACTGGGTAGGTATAACAAAGCCAGAAAACACACTCTGTTAACCCTTTAAGCGCTTGTCACCGCAAATGTCGTTCCGCTAGTATCGGTCTCGTAATGTTGGTCACCGCAAATGTCGTTCTGTTGACAACCTTTTTCACACGGCTCTTAGGTATTTCCCATCCACGTGTTTATAAATAAAAATGATTCTGATTGGTTGTTTAGGCCCCACACTAGCATAACAGCGTGTATGTACTGATACTCTCGGCGGGAGTACTACGATATGCTATGTTGAACAGGCCCCGACAGCAAACGTAAACAATTCGTAAATTCCATCATGGCGGCCGCTTTTGACTCAGACTGGGACAGTGACGAAGACGATAATATTGAAAATATCTTCAATAAAAATAGTGACAGTTAAACTCAATTCAAAGGTTTTGGGCCCAAGTATATTGTTAGGAATGGAGCAGTAATTGCTCACATTGATATGGATGATTTCTCGCCCGAGAATGACGACGAAGACTACTCGGACAAAGCGGAGGATTGGATGAAATCATCGGGGCCACCTTTTTGTGTCCCGTTTACAAGGGAATCAAAACTTATTATTAATATGGAAAATCAGGAACCTATAGATTTTTCCACTTATTTCTAAATGACGATTTTTTAAATATTGTTGTCCAACAGATTTATACGCCGACCGCAAAATATCAAGGTCATCAAGGAAATCACTCGCGTATCTTCGAGTGGAAACAGGTGTCACTCGAGGAGATGAAAGTATTTTTTGGTCTTGTTATAGCGATGGGATTGTCCATAAAACCGATACTTACTGGGCAACTGAGAACGTTATTTTTACTCCATTTTTCGGAGACAAAATGTCTAAAGATCGTTTCCAAAATATTCTCTCAAACTTACACCTGTGTGACAACGACACCTTCATACCTTTGTATATTATCGCCAGGTATTATTACCTGCTAATGACAAGGACTCTGATGAAATATCTACCTCCTGAATCAGTCCTTCAGAACAGGTAAACTCACAAGAAATGTGTGAAATAATAATCACAAAGTCAGAATTTACAACATACTTAGTTTTATTTCATAATTCAACGACAATGTTTACCTGTCAACTAGAGCTATGATTTACCTGTTCACACCTGAAATATGAATCAATTAATCACCAACACTAATTAATTCTATTCCTTGCTGAAGAACAGGAATAAAGAATGATAGTTAGGTGATTTACATTATAAATACTCCTACTTTATGGAATTTTGAAGAAAATGTATTTATTTACCTGTAATTTTTACCTGTAAATCCTTACCTGACAAATTTTTAGAGACAAATTTACCATCTATGTAAACCTAAACATCTACTGAACAAAATTTGTATATATGTCTATTATTGAAAATGGCATGGAAAAAATATTATTGAACATTAAATAAAGGTATTCATAATTTCTGTATTTCTTCAAATTAATTCAACAGTGAGGCCCCTTGTATAGTAAGAGTATATAGCGCTTAAAGGGTTAATATCCAACAGGCCATCGTTTGTCACAATTCTTACACTGGGTAGGTATAACAAAGTCAGAGAACACACTCTGTTAATATCCAACAGGCTGTCGTTTGTCACGATTCTTACACTGGATAGGTATAACAAGGTCAGAGAACACACTCTGTTAATATCCAACAGGCCGTAGTTTGTCACGATTCTCACGCTGGGTAGGTATAACAAAGTCAAAGAACACGCTCTGTTAATATCCAACAGGCCGTCATTTGTTACGATTCTCACGCTGGCAAGGTATAACAAAGCCAGAGAACACACTCTGTTAATAACCAACAGGCCGTCGTTTGTCACGATTCTTACACTGGGTAGGTATAACAAAGCCAGAGAACACGCTCTGTTAATATACAACTGGCCGTCGTTTGTCACGATTCTCACGCTGGGTAGGTATAACAAAGCCAGAGAACACACTCTGTTAATATCCAACAGGCCATCGTTTGTCACGATTCTCACGCTGGGTAGGTATAACAAAGCCAGAGAACACACTCTGTTAATATACAACGGGCCGTCGTTTGTCATGATTCTCACGCTGGGTAGGTATTACAAGGTCAGAGAACACACTCTGTTGATATCCAACAGGCCGTCGTTTGTCACGATTCTCACGCTGGGTAGGTATAACAAAGCCAGAGAACACACTCTGTTAATATACAACAGGCTGTCGTTTGTCACGATTCTCACGCTGGGTAGGTATAACAAAGCCAGAGAACACGCTCTGTTAATATCCAACAGGCCGTCGTTTGTCACAATTCTTACACTGGGTAGGTATAACAAAGTCAGAGAACACGCTCTCTTAATATCCAACAGGCCGTCGTTTGTCACGATTCTCACGCTGGGTAGGTATAACAAAGTCAGAGAACACACTCTGTTAATATCCAACAGGCCATCGTTTGTCACGATTCTCATGCTGGGTAGGTATAACAAAGTCAGAGAACACACTCTGTTAATATCCAACAGGCCGTCGTTTGTCACGATTCTTACACTGGATAGGTATAACAAAGTCGGAGAACACACTCTGTTAATATACAACAGGCCGTCGTTTGTCACGATTCTCATGCTGGGTAGGTATAACAAAGTCAGAGAACACACTCTGTTAATATCCAACAGGCGTCGTTTGTCACGATTCTCATGCTGGGTAGGTATAACAAAGCCAGAGAACACACTCTGTTAATATCCAACAGGCCATCGTTTGTCACGATTCTCATGCTGGGTAGGTATAACAAAGTCAGAGAACACACTCTGTTAATATCCAACTGGCCGTCGTTTGTCACGATTCTTACACTGGATAGGTATAACAAAGTCAGAGAACACACTCTGTTAATATCCAACAGGCCGTCGTTTGTCACGATTCTCACGCTGGGTAGGTATAACAAAGTCAGAGAACACACTCTGTTAATATCCAACAGGCCATCGTTTGTCACGATTCTCACGCTGGGTTGGTATAACGAAGCCAGAGAACACACTCTGTTAATATACAACAGGCCGTCGTTTGTCACGATTCTCACGCTGGGTAGGTATAACAAAGCCAGAGAACACACTCTGTTAATATACAACAGGCCATCGTTTGTCACGATTCTCACGCTGGGTAGGTATAACAAAGCCAGAGAACACACTCTGTTAATATACAACAGGCTGTCGTTTGTCACGATTCTCACGCTGGGTAGGTATAACAAAGTCAGAGAACACACTCTGTTAATATCCAACAGGCTGTCATTTGTCACGATTCTCATGCTGGGTAGGTATAACAAAGCCAGAGAACACGCTCTGTTAATATCCAACAGGCTGTCGTTTGTCACGATTCTCACGCTGGGTAGGTATAACAAAGCCAGAGAACACACTCTGTTAATATACAACAGGCCGTCGTTTGTCACGATTCTCACGCTGGGTAGGTATAACAAAGTCAGAGAACACGCTCTGTTAATATCCAACAGGCCGTCGTTTGTTACGATTCTCACGCTGGGTAGGTATAACAAAGTCAGAGAACACACTCTGTTAATATCCAACAGGCCGTCATTTGTCACGATTCTCATGCTGGGTAGGTATAACAAAGCCAGAGAACACGCTCTGTTAATATCCAACAGGCCGTCGTTTGTCACGATTCTCACGCTGGGTAGGTATAACAAAGTCAGAGAACACACTCTGTTAATATCCAACAGGCCGTCGTTTGTCACAATTCTTACACTGGGTAGGTATAACAAAGTCAGAGAACACACTCTGTTAATATCCAACAGGCCATCGTTTGTCACGATTCTCATGCTGGGTATGTATAACAAAGACAGAGAACATTGTCTGTTAATATACAACAGGCCGTCGTTTGTCACTAATCTCACGCTGGATAGGTATAACAAAGTCATAGAACACACTCTGTTAATATACAACAGGCTGTCGTTTGTCACTATTCTCATGCTGGATAGGTATAACAAGGTCAGAGAACACGCTCTGTTAATATCCAACAGGCCGTCGTTTGTCACTATTCTCACGCTGGGTAGGTATAACAAAGTCAGAAAACACACTCTGTTAATATCCAACAGGCCGTCGTTTGTCACGATTCTTACACTGGATAGGCATAACAAAGTCAGAGAACACACTCTGTTAATATCCAACAGGCCGTCGTTTGTCACGATTCTTACACTGGATAGGTATAACAAAGTCAGAGAACACACTCTGTTAATATCCATTAGGCCGTCGTTTGTCACTATTCTCACGCTGGGTAGGTATAACAAAGTCAGAGAACACACTCTGTTAATATCCAACAGGCCGTCGTTTGTCACGATTCTTACACTGGATAGGCATAACAAAGTCAGAGAACACACTCTGTTAATATCCAACAGGCCGTCGTTTGTCACGATTCTTACACTGGATAGGTATAACAAAGTCAGAGAACACACTCTGTTAATATCCAACAGGCCGTCGTTTGTCACGATTCTCATGCTGGGTAGGTATAACAAAGCCAGAGAACACGCTCTGTTAATATACAACTGGCCGTCGTTTGTCATGATTCTCATGCTGGGTAGGTATAACAAAGTCAGAGAACACACTCTGTTAATATACAACTGGCCGTCGTTTGTCACGATTCTCATGCTGGGTAGGTATAACAAAGTCAGAGAACACACTCTGTTAATATCCAACAAGCCATCGTTTGTCACGATTCTCATGCTGGGTAGGTATAACAATGTCAGAGAACACACTGTGTTAATATCCAACAGGACATCGTTTGTCACGATTCTCACGCTGGGTAGGTATAACAATGTCAGAGAACACACTGTGTTAATATCCAACAGGCCGTCGTTTGTCACGATTCTTACACTGGATAGGTATAACAAAGCCAGAGAACACGCTCTGTTAATATCCAACAGGCCGTCGTTTGTCACGATTCTTACACTGGATAGGTATAACAAAGTCAGAGAACACACTCTGTTAATATCCAGCAGGCTGTCGTTTGTAACGATTCTCATGCTGGGTAGGTATAACAAAGTCAGAGAACACATTCTGTTAATATACAACAGGCCGTCTTTTGTCACGATTCTCATGCTGGGTAGGTATAACAAAGCCAGAGAACACGCTCTGTTAATATACAACTGTCCGTCGTTTGTCACGATTCTCACGCTGGGTAGGTATAACAAAGTCAGAGAACATTGTCTGTTAATATACAACAGGCCGTCGTTTGTCACGATTCTCATGCTGGGTAGGTATAACAAAGACAGAGAACACACTCTGTTAATATCCAACAGGCCGTCGTTTGTTACGATTCTCACGCTGGGTAGGTATAACAAAGTCAGAGAACACACTCTGTTAATATCCAACAGGCCGTCGTTTGTTACGATTCTCACGCTGGGTAGGTATAACAAAGTCAGAGAACACACTCTGTTAATATACAACAGGCTGTCGTTTGTTACGATTCTCACGCTGGGTAGGTATAACAAAGTCAGAGAACACACTCTGTTAATATACAACAGGCCATCGTTTGTCACGATTCTTACACTGGGTAGGTATAACAAAGTCAGAGAACACACTCTGTTAATATCCAACAGGCCGTCGTTTGTCACGATTCTTACACTGGATAGGCATAACAAAGTCAGAGAACACACTCTGTTAATATCCAACAGGCCGTCGTTTGTCACGATTCTTACACTGGATAGGTATAACAAAGTCAGAGAACACACTCTGTTAATATCCATTAGGCCGTCGTTTGTCACTATTCTCACGCTGGGTAGGTATAACAAAGTCAGAGAACACACTCTGTTAATATCCAACAGGCCGTCGTTTGTCACGATTCTTACACTGGATAGGCATAACAAAGTCAGAGAACACACTCTGTTAATATCCAACAGGCCGTCGTTTGTCACGATTCTTACACTGGATAGGTATAACAAAGTCAGAGAACACACTCTGTTAATATCCAACAGGCCGTCGTTTGTCACGATTCTCATGCTGGGTAGGTATAACAAAGCCAGAGAACACGCTCTGTTAATATACAACTGGCTGTCGTTTGTCACGATTCTCATGCTGGGTAGGTATAACAAAGCCAGAGAACACGCTCTGTTAATATACAACTGGCCGTCGTTTGTCACGATTCTCATGCTGGGTAGGTATAACAAAGTCAGAGAACACACTCTGTTAATATCCAACAGGCCATCGTTTGTCACGATTCTCATGCTGGGTAGGTATAACAATGTCAGAGAACACACTGTGTTAATATCCAACAGGCCGTCGTTTGTCACGATTCTTACACTGGATAGGTATAACAAAGCCAGAGAACACGCTCTGTTAATATCCAACAGGCCGTCGTTTGTCACGATTCTTACACTGGATAGGTATAACAAAGTCAGAGAACACACTCTGTTAATATCCAGCAGGCTGTCGTTTGTAACGATTCTCATGCTGGGTAGGTATAACAAAGTCAGAGAACACATTCTGTTAATATACAACAGGCCGTCTTTTGTCACGATTCTCATGCTGGGTAGGTATAACAAAGCCAGAGAACACGCTCTGTTAATATACAACTGTCCGTCGTTTGTCACGATTCTCACGCTGGGTAGGTATAAACAAAGTCAGAGAACATTGTCTGTTAATATACAACAGGCCGTCGTTTGTCACGATTCTCATGCTGGGTAGGTATAACAAAGACAGAGAACACACTCTGTTAATATCCAACAGGCCGTCGTTTGTTACGATTCTCACGCTGGGTAGGTATAACAAAGTCAGAGAACACACTCTGTTAATATCCAACAGGCCGTCGTTTGTTACGATTCTCACGCTGGGTAGGTATAACAAAGTCAGAGAACACACTCTGTTAATATACAACAGGCTGTCGTTTGTTACGATTCTCACGCTGGGTAGGTATAACAAAGTCAGAGAACACACTCTGTTAATATACAACAGGCCATCGTTTGTCACGATTCTTACACTGGGTAGGTATAACAAAGTCAGAGAACACACTCTGTTAATATCCAACAGGCCGTCGTTTGTCACGATTCTTACACTGGATAGGTATAACAAAGTCAGAGAACACACTCTGTTAATATCCAACAGGCCGTCGTTTGTCACGATTCTTACACTGGATAGGTATAACAAAGTCAGAGAACACACTCTGTTAATATCCATTAGGCCGTCGTTTGTCACTATTCTCACGCTGGGTAGGTATAACAAAGTCAGAGAACACACTCTGTTAATATCCAACAGGCCGTCGTTTGTCACGATTCTTACACTGGATAGGCATAACAAAGTCAGAGAACACACTCTGTTAATATCCAACAGGCCGTCGTTTGTCACGATTCTTACACTGGATAGGTATAACAAAGTCAGAGAACACACTCTGTTAATATCCAACAGGCCGTCGTTTGTCACGATTCTCATGCTGGGTAGGTATAACAAAGCCAGAGAACACGCTCTGTTAATATACAACTGGCTGTCGTTTGTCATGATTCTCATGCTGGGTAGGTATAACAAAGCCAGAGAACACGCTCTGTTAATATACAACTGGCCGTCGTTTGTCACGATTCTCATGCTGGGTAGGTATAACAAAGTCAGAGAACACACTCTGTTAATATCCAACAGGCCATCGTTTGTCACGATTCTCATGCTGGGTAGGTATAACAATGTCAGAGAACACACTGTGTTAATATCCAACAGGCCGTCGTTTGTCACGATTCTTACACTGGATAGGTATAACAAAGCCAGAGAACACGCTCTGTTAATATCCAACAGGCCGTCGTTTGTCACGATTCTTACACTGGATAGGTATAACAAAGTCAGAGAACACACTCTGTTAATATCCAGCAGGCTGTCGTTTGTAACGATTCTCATGCTGGGTAGGTATAACAAAGTCAGAGAACACATTCTGTTAATATACAACAGGCCGTCTTTTGTCACGATTCTCATGCTGGGTAGGTATAACAAAGCCAGAGAACACGCTCTGTTAATATACAACTGTCCGTCGTTTGTCACGATTCTCACGCTGGGTAGGTATAACAAAGTCAGAGAACATTGTCTGTTAATATACAACAGGCCGTCTTTTGTCACGATTCTCATGCTGGGTAGGTATAACAAAGCCAGAGAACACGCTCTGTTAATATACAACTGTCCGTCGTTTGTCACGATTCTCACGCTGGGTAGGTATAACAAAGCCAGAGAACACGCTCTGTTAATATCCAACAGGCCGTCGTTTGTCACGATTCTTACACTGGATAGGTATAACAAAGTCAGAGAACACACTCTGTTAATATCCAGCAGGCTGTCGTTTGTAACGATTCTCATGCTGGGTAGGTATAACAAAGTCAGAGAACACATTCTGTTAATATACAACAGGCCGTCTTTTGTCACGATTCTCATGCTGGGTAGGTATAACAAAGTCAGAGAACACACTCTGTTAATATCCAACAGGCCATCGTTTGTCACGATTCTCATGCTGGGTAGGTATAACAAAGACAGAGAACACACTCTGTTAATATCCAACAGGCCGTCGTTTGTTACGATTCTCACGCTGGGTAGGTATAACAAAGTCAGAGAACACACTCTGTTAATATCCAACAGGCCGTCGTTTGTTACGATTCTCACGCTGGGTAGGTATAACAAAGTCAGAGAACACACTCTGTTAATATACAACAGGCTGTCGTTTGTTACGATTCTCACGCTGGGTAGGTATAACAAAGTCAGAGAACACACTCTGTTAATATACAACAGGCCATCGTTTGTCACGATTCTTACACTGGATAGGTATAACAAAGTCAGAGAACACACTCTGTTAATATACAACAGGCCGTCGTTTGCCGTCAAGAGCCGTCAAGTGGTAAAGGCGATCCAACTTTTTGCATTTGGGTTATGTGAGTGGTACCAGTAGTGGGTTTGAGGTTTTTCTCTAGGTACTCCAACTTTCTTCTATATCAAAATTGTTAATAGGATGTAGAACAAAAAAGACTCCAAAATAAACCTAAAAGAGGAGAATTTGTGTCTGAAAAATTTCAATCTGACTGACTATTACCACAATGTCAATTAAATGTGATGATAGTAATCTAAAATGATTGAAATGATGGCCATTAACCTGTGTTAACATAATGATTATGTTTACAGTCCGAGATGCTGCAGCACGGCTACCTAACGGTGAGGGAACGCGAGGGGATATCTGTGAGCTGCTGAAGGATTCACAGTTCTTAGCTCCTGGAGTATCAGATGCTCAGGTGTGTATTTATTATGTAAATGTTTTAATGAATAGATAAGGAGCTTGGAAATGGTGGAAATCAAAATTGAAAACATAATCAGGATGTTATGACAAACATTGTGTCTGTATTGAGAAGAGAGTATCCCATTGTAATAATTGTGATGTTGCTTGGTCTCAGATAAATGTGGTTGTAAGCGGAGCTCTAGACAGACTTCACTCGGAGAAGGACCCGTGTGTAAAATATGATGTCAACAGAAAACTCTGGATCTACCTCCATAGGAGCAGGGCAGAGGAGGAATTTGGTAGTTGTAAGTCTGTAAACTGGCTTCTTCTTAACGGCATAATTCTGTTAACTCAGGTAAGTCTGTAAACTGGCTTCTTAAGGCGTAATTCTGTTAACTCAGGTAAGTCTGTAAACTGGCTTCTTAATGGCGTAATTCTGTTAACTCAGGTAAGTCTGAAAGCTGGCTTCTTAATGGCGTAATTCTGTTAACTCAGGTAAGTCTGAAAGCTGGCTTTCTTAAACTGGCGTAATTCTGTTAACTCAGGTAAGTCTGAAAGCTGGCTTCTTAATGGCGTAATTCTGTTAACTCAGGTAAGTCTGAAAGCTGGCTTCTTAATGGCGTAATTCTGTTAACTCAGGTAAGTCTGTAAACTGGCTTCTTAATGGCGTAATTCTGTTAACTCAGGTAAGTCTGTAAACTGGCTTCTTAATGGCGTAATTCTGTTAACTCAGGTAAGTCTGTAAACTGGCTTCTTAACGGCGTAATTCTGTTAACTCAGGTAAGTCTGAAACTGGCTTCTTAACGGCGTAATTCTGTTAACTCAGGTAAGTCTGTAAACTGGCTTCTTAACGGCGTAATTCTGTTAACTCAGGTAAGTCTGAAAGCTGGCTTCTTAATGGCGTAATTCTGTTAACTCAGGTAAGTCTGTAAACTGGCTTCTTAATGGCGTAATTCTGTTAACTCAGGTAAGTCTGAAAGCTGGCTTCTTAACGGCGTAATTCTGTTAACTCAGGTAAGTCTGTAAACTGGCTTCTTAACGGCGTAATTCTGTTAACTCAGGTAAGTCTGTAAACTGGCTTCTTAATGGCGTAATTCTGTTAACTCAGGTAAGTCTGTAAACTGGCTTCTTAATGGCGTAATTCTGTTAACTCAGGTAAGTCTGTAAACTGGCTTCTTAATGGCGTAATTCTGTTATTTCTGTTAACTCAGGTAAGTCTGAAAGCTGGCTTCTTAATGGCGTAATTCTGTTAACTCAGGTAAGTCTGTAAACTGGCTTCTTAATGGCGTAATTCTGTTAACTCAGGTAAGTCTGTAAACTGGCTTCTTAACGGCGTAATTCTGTTAACTCAGGTAAGTCTGAAAGCTGGCTTCTTAATGGCGTAATTCTGTTAACTCAGGTAAGTCTGTAAGCTGGCTTCTTAATGGCGTAATTCTGTTAACTCAGGTAAGTCTGAAAGCTGGCTTCTTAATGGCGTAATTCTGTTAACTCAGGTAAGTCTGTAAACTGGCTTCTTAATGGCGTAATTCTGTTAACTCAGGTAAGTCTGAAAGCTGGCTTCTTAATGGCGTAATTCTGTTAACTCAGGTAAGTCTGAAAGCTGGCTTCTTAATGGCGTAATTCTGTTAACTCAGGTAAGTCTGTAAACTGGCTTCTTAATGGCGTAATTCTGTTAACTCAGGTAAGTCTGAAAGCTGGCTTCTTAATGGCGTAATTCTGTTAACTCAGGTAAGTCTGTAAAGCTGGCTTCTTAATGGCGTAATTCTGTTAACTCAGGTAAGTCTGTAAAGCTGGCTTCTTAATGGCGTAATTCTGTTAACTCAGGTAAGTCTGTAAAGCTGGCTTCTTAATGGCGTAATTCTGTTAACTCAGGTAAGTCTGTAAACTGGCTTCTTAATGGCGTAATTCTGTTAACTCAGGTAAGTCTGTAAACTGGCTTCTTAATGGCGTAATTCTGTTAACTCAGGTAAGTCTGTAAAGCTGGCTTCTTAATGGCGTAATTCTGTTAACTCAGGTAAGTCTGAAAGCTGGCTTCTTAATGGCGTAATTCTGTTAACTCAGGTAAGTCTGAAAGCTGGCTTCTTAATGGCGTAATTCTGTTAACTCAGGTAAGTCTGAAGCTGGCTTCTTAATGGCGTAATTCTGTTAACTCAGGTAAGTCTGAAAGCTGGCTTCTTAATGGCGTAATTCTGTTAACTCAGGTAAGTCTGAAAGCTGGCTTCTTAATGGCGTAATTCTGTTAACTCAGGTAAGTCTGTAAACTGGCTTCTTAATGGCGTAATTCTGTTAACTCAGGTAAGTCTGAAAGCTGGCTTCTTAATGGCGTAATTCTGTTAACTCAGGTAAGTCTGAAAGCTGGCTTCTTAATGGCGTAATTCTGTTAACTCAGGTAAGTCTGAAAGCTGGCTTCTTAATGGCGTAATTCTGTTAACTCAGGTAAGTCTGAAAGCTGGCTTCTTAATGGCGTAATTCTGTTAACTCAGGTAAGTCTGAAAGCTGGCTTCTTAATGGCGTAATTCTGTTAACTCAGGTAAGTCTGAAAGCTGGCTTCTTAATGGCGTAATTCTGTTAACTCAGGTAAGTCTGTAAACTGGCTTCTTAATGGCGTAATTCTGTTAACTCAGGTAAGTCTGAAAGCTGGCTTCTTAATGGCGTAATTCTGTTAACTCAGGTAAGTCTGAAAGCTGGCTTCTTAATGGCGTAATTCTGTTAACTCAGGTAAGTCTGAAAGCTGGCTTCTTAATGGCGTAATTCTGTTAACTCAGGTAAGTCTGTAAACTGGCTTCTTAATGGCGTAATTCTGTTAACTCCATTCTGATTCATTAGATCTTCAATATTGATATTAATGAATCCTTGTCTCCACAGAACGTATACACCAAGCACATGCTGCAGCTCAAAAAGCCAGGAAATCACTACAAAAGCCAAAAAGTCAGAAGAGTGTAAGTATTTAGCTGGAAAACAAAAAAGTTTGAAAATAAACTTAAAAATCTTAATAAGCATAGGCAAATGGTATCCACTCTATAGTATAAATTGTCTAATAAATTGGGACCAGCATATCTTGCCAGTAGACACAAGTTATCAGATTATCCAGGTTATAGTTGCTACAAGAAAAATACATACAATATAGCTGAAATAGACAACAGTTGGTTTTGACAGGTTACGCTGTACTGGGTTTGTGTTGATTTAATGACTTAAACTGCAGTATAGTTGTTTAATATTTAGAATGGTTTAATATTTAGAATGGTTTAATATAAGAATGTTTGGTTTATACAGCAGAAAGTAAAGGAGTTGACGAGTCAGACCCCAACAACTCCCAGTCTCACTTCAGCCAGTAGTCCTCGCCTCACTCAATCCCTTAGTGCTAGCTCGGAGAGCCTTAGTGCCCTGGACGCCAGTCACACCGCTTCTAGCCCAGCCATCACAGGTAGTCCGTCAGCCAAGGGAACGCCCAGCAGTCCTGTGGTGGGGCAGGTCAGTCCGCGAGCCACCGGGAGTCCTAGGACAACCTCCTCACTCGCCACCTCAAAGTCAGGGGCTGCGGCCAATCTATTATCTGGTGGGAGTGGCTTATCCTCCATGTCTGGGGCGACGATTAGGTTCCAGATACAGCAGTTACAACAACAACAACAACAACAGCAGCAACAACAACAGTTACAACATGCAGGAAGTCTCCCTGGGACGCCTACTAAAGGTACACAGAGTGTAGAGTGTGGCAGTCTGTTCCTGTACAGGGTTTTAATTGAATTTTATGTAATGTCTACCAAATGGAAAACCTCTTATACTGTATAGTTGTTTAAATATGTGGGGAGAACATTTCTTTTTTTTTTTTAGCCCACCATCATCAGATGGTGGGCTATTCAAATCGCCCTGCGTCCGTGGTCCGTCGTCCTCGTTCGCCGTCTGTCGTCCGTCCGTAAACAATGCTTGTTATCACTATTTCTTAAAAACTGCTGCAGGGATTTTGTTCAAACTTCACATGGAGGGTCTCCTTGGTCCATATTTGTGCCATACAGATTTGGAGGCTGATCGGAAAAACAAGACGGCCGCCAGGCAGCCATCTTTGATTTTTGCAGTTGAAGTTTGTTATCGATATTTCTTGATAACTACTGAAGGGATTTTGTTCAAACTTCACATGGAGGTTACCCTTGGTCCCTAGTTGTGCCATACAGATTTTGAGGCTGATCAGAAAAACAAGATGGCCGCCAGGCAGCCATCTTTGATTTTGGCAGTTGAAGTTTGTTATCGATATTTCTTGAGAACTACTGAAGGGATTTTGTTCAAACTTCACATGGAGGGTACCCTTGGTCCCTAGTTGTGCCATACAGATTTTGAGGCTGATCGGAAAAACAAGATGGCCGCCAGGCAGCCATCTTTGATTTTGGCAGTTGAAGTTTGTTATTGATATTTCTTGAGAATTACTGAAGGAATTTTGTTTAAACTTCACATGGAGGTTACCCTTGGTCCCTATTTGTGCCATACAGATTTTGAGGCTGATAGGAAAAACAATATGGCGGCCATCTTGGATTTTGATAGTTAAGGTTTGATATCCCTATTTCTCAAAAAGTGCTGAAGGGATCTTTCTCAAATTTAATATGTAGGTTCCCCTAGGGCCCTTGTTGTGCATATTGCATTTTTGGACCAATCGGTGAACAAGATGGCCGCCAGGCTGCCATCTTGGATTTTGATAGTTAAAGTTTGTTATGGCTATTTCTCAGATAGTTCTGAAGGGATCTGTCTCAAATTTCATATGTAGGTTCCCCTAGGGACCTAGTTGTGCATATTGCATTTTGGGACTGATCGGCAACAAGATGGCCGCCAGGCAGCCATCTTGGATTTTGTTATTCAAAGTTTGTTATCGATATTTCTCAGAAAGTACTGAAGGGATCTGTCTCAAAATTCATATGTAGGTTCCCCTAGGGCGCTAGTTGTGCATTATGTGATTTGGGACCGATCTGTCAACAAGATTGCTGCCAGGCAGCCATCTTGGATTTTTATATTCAAAGTTTGTTATCGCTATTTCTCAGAAAGTATTGAATGGATCTTTCTCAAATTTCACATGTAGATTCCCCTAGGGCCCTAGTTGTGCATTTTGTGATTTGGGACCGATTGATCAACAATGGCCACCAAGGAGTCTTCTTGGATTTTGATAGTTGAAGTTTGTTACCGCTATTTCTCAAAAGGTACTGAGGCGATCTGTCTCAAATTTTATAGTACCGTAGTATGTTTGAAAAAGTTTAAAAAGTAGAGAAAAGATCCATCTTTCCTTTGTCAGATATAGATCATTCTTTGGTGGGCGCCAAGATCCCTCTGGGATCTCTTGTTCTTAGATACAAATTCACTAGGAACTGTTCTTCACACTGGCAATGTCTAACAGTAATTAGCCATACAAGCTTTCTTCAATTAATCCCCATTCATTAAAGTAACTATGTTGTACTTTGAAATAAATGTGAAAGTTTATGAAAAAATTAAGCAAACGCTTTGAGTGTCGGTTCATAATAGAGGGGGGGGGGGGGGGGGGGGGGGTTGTTTATAAAACTTATTTGAGAACCTACATATGCATGAATTTTTTGTTACACTACAGGAATGTCCCCGGGGAGTAACAGGTCACCATCAGTATCCACGGCAATACATCAGTCCCAGCCAGATACACCCACTGGAGTCTCTAAGACTCTAAATCTTCACAACGTCAGAGCAACACTGATGGGATCCAATCCTCAGGGCAACCCTGCCTTGGCTCAAAGTCTAGGACAACAGATCTGCCCTGAGTTGTTTATACAAGGGTCCCGGGGTGGCACTCCGGGTAACTCCCCAGCCCACACCCCAACTCCTACCCAGACCCCGTCCCTCGTCACCAAGAAAACTACCACAGTATCAACGACAGCCTCGGGGCTTCAAACGATGATAGATGCAAGTAATACCACATCAACTGTAACGTCTTCTGGTGTTACGACACCTTTAGTGGCTAGGCTCGTCACTGGTAACCAAATGGTTTCTGTGAGTAACCTGTTAGCGGCACAGAGAGCCCAGGCCCAGTCTCCTCGTGCTAGTACAACTCTCAAAATTCAAGGTAAGAAAACCAAATCATGTTGCTAGTAGTTCCCATCTCAAAATTTTGGAAGTCAATCATTCATATTATCATAGATTAGACAGTTGAAAATGATTTGTGATGTAAAGACATAAAGCTTGTACTCTATACAAAATTTTGTTTCGATCATACATGTACTAGATTTGTTTTTGCTTTCTTGAAGATTGAAATACAATGACTTCACAAGACTATAAAAAACTATGTACATGTAGTACATTTTAAGGTCATCTGACCGGAAGGGTCAGGATGACCTATAGTCTTCATGTTTCGTCCGTCATTGTCCTCCGTCCGCCATGCGTTAACTTTTCACATTTTGAACTTCTTCCCAAGTTCTACCAGTGTGATTTGGCTGAAACTTGCCTGAAATGATCCTGACATGGTCCCGACAAAGTGTTCTTATTTTTCGGGTCAATCCAAAATCAAAGATGGCCGCCACAGCCGCCATCTTGAAAACACATGTTTAACTTCTTCTCAAGTTCTACTGGTGCAATTTGGCTGAAACTTGCCTGAAATGATCCTGACATGGTCCCGACAAAGTGTTCTTATTTTTCGGGTCAATCCGAAATCCAAGATGGCCGCCACAGCTGACATCTTGAAAACACTTTTAACTTCTTCTCAAGTTCTACCAGTGCGATTTGGCTGAAACTTTTTTTTATATTTCTTTTATTTTTCCAATTTATCGTACATAT
Source organism: Argopecten irradians (assembly GCF_041381155.1). Taxonomy (NCBI): domain Eukaryota; kingdom Metazoa; phylum Mollusca; class Bivalvia; order Pectinida; family Pectinidae; genus Argopecten; species Argopecten irradians. The sequence goes on along the minus strand of NC_091140.1, from coordinate 1,671,730 downwards.
ATAATACACAACATTATATCAATCATACTTCTACAAACAAACAGAAAAAATAAACACATACGCAAAGACACACATACTCCTCACACAAATAGTCATATAAACAAAACACTGCACAAAAGACAACACTAAAACTACATTTTACAAAACATAACAGTATACAGTAGAAAAGCATTTAGATTAAATTATATAACTTTAAAAGAAAAGACTATGGTGGTCAACTACTCGGAAAAATATACCTGGTAAAGCATAAAGAGAGAAAGGTATGGCGACAATTTTTTTTTTTAATAATCATGATAATTCTAGCTTTGCCATTTTACCCATTTCCTTTCAAATTTAACTTTCAGTATATTATCACTAATTTGTATATTAAATTTCTGAATAGTGTACTGATCTTTGATATGATTGATGAAAGCTGTGATGGATAATGGTGTATTAAGACATCTGGACTTATATATATACCATTTAATCATAAGAACTATTTCATTATCAATTTCGCTATTTGTTACTCTATTATGAAATCCGAAAAGCAATGTTTCTTTATTAAATCTAAAGGGAATTAGCAGAGCATCAATAAAATATTCCAAAGTGTTGTAAAACTCTTGAATTTTGTAACAGTTCCAAAACGCATGCTCAATAGTTTCTATTTCATCATTACATAGCGAACAAAAAGGGCTTTCTGTAATACCTAATCTAAAAAGATGAACATTTGTTGTAAGTATATGATGGTTTATTCTATACTGTAGCCACTGCAATTTTGTATTTTGAGAAAGAAGAAAAGGGGTTCTATAAATCATTTTCCATTTATAATTGTCAAAGTTAAAAAAGTATCCCCATTTTTTCCGTCCTGTTGCAATAGTATCATTTGAACTGAGTATATTGTAAAAATCTTTTGCACCTTTTTTACTCTTAAAAATAATCTAAGATATATTGGCATGTAAGGGAAATTTAGAGTAACATTTGTCAGATCATGATTGGCAATATATCTTCTAACACTACTAGCAATGCCTTCAAACTGGAGAAAGTTGATGTTTAAATCATACCGTTGACAAAATTCGTTGAAAGTTTATAAAATATTATCTTTTTTTATAAAATCATTAACTACAGAAATCCCTTTTTTGGCTGAAACTTGCATGAAATGATCCTGACATGGTCCAAACAAAGTGTTGTTATTTTTCGGGTCGATCCGAAATCCAAGATGGCCGCCACAGCCGCCATCTTGAAAAAACATTTTTAACTTCTTCTCAAGTTCTACCAGTGCGATTTGGCTGATACTTGCATGAAATGATCCTGACATGGTCCCGACAAAGTGTTATTATTTTTCGGGTTGATCCGAAATCCAAGATGGCCGCTACAGCCGCCATCTTGAAAACACATTTTTAACTTCTCCTCAAGTTCTACCTGTTCAATTTGGCTGAAACTTGCATGAAATGACCCTAACATGGTCCCAACAAAGTGCTGTTATTTTTCTGGTTGATCCGAAATCCAAGATGGCCCCCACAGCAGCCATCTTGAAAACACATTTCGAACTTCTTCTCAAGTTCTACAGGTACGATTCGGCTGAAACTTGCATGAAATGATCCTGACAAGGTCCGGACAAAGTGTTGTTATTTTTCGGGTTGATCAAAAATTCAAGATGGCCGCCACAGCCGCCATCTTGAAAATACATTTTGAACTTCTTCTTAAGTTCTACCGGTGCGATTTCGCTGAAACTTGCATGAGATGATCCTGACATGGTCCCGACAAAGTGTTGTTACATCTGTGGTTGATCTCAAATCGAAGATGGCTACCATGACACTATATCTAATTAATTTCCTATATGATTATTGCAAGGTAGTCAGATGACCGTTAAGGCCCTTGGGCCTCTTGTAAATAGTTTTAAGTCATTAGGAAATTATTCCGCTTGGTCGAGTAAAACTAGACCCATTGATATGGAAACTTTCTCTTGCATATTTCAGGCAGCAACATGGTTCATCAGGTGTCTGGGGGGAAACCTGTACAGTTTTCAGGGAAGCCTCGGGGTCAACTGGTACAGATAGGGGGCAAAGGTCAACAGCAGATACAGGGACTGTTACAGACCCAGCAGGGGGCACTGCCCACAATTAGCATAATATCCCAGGGGAGTGGGGGAGGGGTGATGACCCTCGCCCAGCCACGTACACCTACAGGTAGGTTATATCCTACAGGTATAGGCTTGTGTGATTATTTTCATTTATATAGATATAGAATTAAATTGATAGTAGAGAATGTCTCGCCTCCCAGTGTACACCTACAGGTAAGTTTATATCCTACAGGTATAGCCTTGTGTGATTATCGTTATTTATATAGATACAGAATTAAAATGATAGTAGAGAATATCTCGCCTCCCAGTGTACACCTACAGGTAGGTTATATCCTACAGGTATAGGCTTGTGTGATTATTTTCATTTATATAGATATAGAATTAAAATGATAGTAGAGAATGTCTCGCCTCCCAGTGTACACCTACAGGTAAGTTTATATCCTACAGGTATAGCCTTGTGTGATTATCGTTATTTATATAGATACAGAATTAAAATGATAGTAGAGAATGTCTCGCCTCCCAGCGTACACCTACAGGTAAGTTTATATCCTACAGGTATAGGCTTGTGTGATTATCGTTATTTATATAGATACAGAATTAAAATGATAGTAGAGAATGTCTCGCCTCCCAGCGTACACCTACAGGTAAGTTTATATCCTACAGGTATAGCCTTGTGTGATTATCGTTATTTATATAGATATAGAATTAAAATGATAGTAGAGAATGTCTCGCCTCCCAGTGTACACCTACAGGTAAGTTTATATCCTACAGGTATAGCCTTGTGTGATTATCGTTATTTATATAGATACAGAATTAAAATGATAGTAGAGAATGTCTCGCCTCGCAGCGTACACCTACAGGTAAGTTTATATCCTACAGGTATAGCCTTGTGTGATTATTGTTATTTATATAGATACAGAATTAAAATGATAGTAGAGAATGTCTCGCCTCCCAGCGTACACCTACAGGTAAGTTTATATCCTACAGGTATAGGCTTGTGTGATTATCGTTATTTATATAGATACAGAATTAAAATGATAGTAGAGAATGTCTCGCCTCCCAGCGTACACCTACAGGTAAGTTTATATCCTACAGGTATAGGCTTGTGTGATTATCGTTATTTATATAGATACAGAATTAAAATGATAGTAGAGAATGTCTCGCCTCGCAGTGTACACCTACAGGTAAGTTTATATCCTACAGGTATAGCCTTGTGTGATTATCGTTATTTATATAGATACAGAATTAAAATGATAGTAGAGAATGTCTCGCCTCCCAGTGTACACCTACAGGTAAGTTTCATTTTTCATTTCAACAAATTTCATTGCAAATAATATGCAAATGAATTTGGCAACAGGCAAAGCCTATATTAGCCATCTCCAAACAAATCCGGTATAGTACAATTATCAACAAAATATTTTAACATTTAACATTACATTATGAATAAATATTATTATTAGTGTATCTCCCCAACCTATCATAGTAGAAAAATCTAAAAAAATCTTTTAGTTTCAGATATATATTCTGATATGCATTGCAATAAATATGTATTTTTTTCTTCATCACAATTGTCACAGCCATGCAGTAGAGTTTTTGCGTTAAAATGCGAGTGGGGGATATTAGAGTTATGTATTTTGGTTCTGAGTGATGATCTTTGTTCATTAAATAAAGGACATATGAAAAGATAGTGTTCGGCTGTTTCATTACCAAGGCCACAAGAACAAATTGGAGAATCTCTCAAATGATCGCGAAATAGGTCAGAATTTAGATTGCTAGAGGAATTTCTGAGCTGGCACAGAGTAATATTTATAATTCGAGAACCTTTGTTTATAAAGGTATTTGTTATATCAGGTTCCATTTTATTAATGTTAAAAAGGAGCGTTTTAAATTGTGCAACAATTACCTGTGTCTCAGGTAAGTTTATATCCTACAGGTATAGGCTTGTGTGATTATCGTTATTTATATAGATACAGAATTAAAATGATAGTAGAGAATGTCTCGCCTCGCAGTGTACACCTACAGGTAAGTTTATATCCTACAGGTATAGCCTTGTGTGATTATCGTTATTAGTAGAGAATGTCTCGCCTCCCAGTGTACACCTACAGGTAAGTTTATATCCTACAGGTATAGCCTTGTGTGATTATCGTTATTTATATAGATACAGAACTAAAATGATAGTAGAGAATGTCTCGCCTCGCAGTGTACACCTACAGGTAAGTTTATATCCTACAGGTATAGCCTTGTGTGATTATCGTTATTTATATAGATACAGAATTAAAATGATAGTAGAGAATATCTCGCCTCCCAGTGTACACCTACAGGTAAGTTTATATCCTACAGGTATAGCCTTGTGTGGTTATCGTTATTTATATAGATATAGAATTAAAATGATAGTAGAGAATGTCTCGCCTCCCAGCGTACACCTACAGGTAAGTTTATATCCTACAGGTATAGGCTTGTGTGATTATCGTTATTTATATAGATACAGAATTAAAATGATAGTAGAGAATGTCTCTCGCCTCCCAGCGTACACCTACAGGTAAGTTTATATCCTACAGGTATAGGCTTGTGTGATTATCGTTATTTATATAGATATAGAATTAAAATGATAGTAGAGAATGTCTCGCCTCCCAGTGTACACCTACAGGTAAGTTTATATCCTACAGGTATAGCCTTGTGTGATTATCGTTATTTATATAGATACAGAATTAAAATGATAGTAGAGAATGTCTCGCCTCCCAGTGTACACCTACAGGTAAGTTTATATCCTACAGGTATAGCCTTGTGTGATTATCGTTATTTATATAGATACAGAACTAAAATGATAGTAGAGAATGTCTTGCCTCGCAGTGTACACCTACAGGTAAGTTTATATCCTACAGGTATAGCCTTGTGTGATTATCGTTATTTATATAGATACAGAATTAAAATGATAGTAGAGAATGTCTCGCCTCGCAGTGTACACCTACAGGTAAGTTTATATCCTACAGGTATAGCCTTGTGTGATTATTGTCATTTATATAGATACAGAATTAAAATGATAGTAGAGAATATCTCGCCAAGCCACGTACACCTACAGGTAAGTTTATATCCTACAGGTATAGCCTTGTGTGATTATCGTTATTTATATAGATACAGAATTAAAATGATAGTAGAGAATATCTCGCCTCCCAGTGTACACCTACAGGTAAGTTTATATCCTACAGGTATAGCCTTGTGTGATTATCGTTATTTATATAGATACAGAATTAAAATGATAGTAGAGAATGTCTCGCCTCGCAGTGTACACCTACAGGTAAGTTTATATCCTACAGGTATAGCCTTGTGTGATTATTGTCATTTATATAGATACAGAATTAAAATGATAGTAGAGAATATCTCGCCAAGCCACGTACACCTACAGGTAAGTTTATATCCTACAGGTATAGCCTTGTGTGATTATCGTTATTTATATAGATACAGAATTAAAATGATAGTAGAGAATATCTCGCCAAGCCACGTACACCTACAGGTAAGTTTATATCCTACAGGTATAGCCTTGTGTGATTATCGTTATTTATATAGATACAGAACTAAAATGATAGTAGAGAATGTCTCGCCTCGCAGTGTACACCTACAGGTAAGTTTATATCCTACAGGTATAGCCTTGTGTGATTATCGTTATTTATATAGATACAGAATTAAAATGATAGTAGAGAATGTCTCGCCTCCCAGCGTACACCTACAGGTAAGTTTATATCCTACAGGTATAGGCTTGTGTGATTATCGTTATTTATATAGATATAGAATTAAAATGATAGTAGAGAATGTCTCGCCTCGCAGCGTACACCTACAGGTAAGTTTATATCCTACAGGTATAGGCTTGTGTGATTATCATTATTTATATAGATACAGAATTAAAATGATAGTAGAGAATGTCTCGCCTCCCAGTGTACACCTACAGGTAAGTTTATATCCTACAGGTATAGGCTTGTGTGATTATCGTTATTTATATAGATATAGAATTAAAATGATAGTAGAGAATGTCTCGCCTCGCAGCGTACACCTACAGGTAAGTTTATATCCTACAGGTATAGGCTTGTGTGATTATCGTTATTTATATAGATACAGAATTAAAATGATAGTAGAGAATGTCTCGCCTCCCAGCGTACACCTACAGGTAAGTTTATATCCTACAGGTATAGCCTTGTTTGATTATCGTTATTTATATAGATACAGAATTAAAATGATAGTAGAGAATGTCTCGCCTCCCAGTGTACACCTACAGGTAAGTTTATATCCTACAGGTATAGGCTTGTGTGATTATCGTTATTTATATAGATACAGAACTAAAATGATAGTAGAGAATGTCTCGCCTCCCAGTGTACACCTACAGGTAAGTTTATATCCTACAGGTATAGCCTTGTGTGATTATCGTTATTTATATAGATACAGAATTAAAATGATAGTAGAGAATGTCTCGCCTCCCAGCGTACACCTACAGGTAAGTTTATATCCTACAGGTATAGCCTTGTGTGATTATCGTTATTTATATAGATACAGAACTAAAATGATAGTAGAGAATGTCTCGCCTCGCAGTGTACACCTACAGGTAAGTTTATATCCTACAGGTATAGCCTTGTGTGATTATCGTTATTTATATAGATACAGAATTAAAATGATAGTAGAGAATATCTCGCCTCCCAGTGTACACCTACAGGTAAGTTTATATCCTACAGGTATAGCCTTGTGTGGTTATCGTTATTTATATAGATATAGAATTAAAATGATAGTAGAGAATGTCTCGCCTCCCAGCGTACACCTACAGGTAAGTTTATATCCTACAGGTATAGCCTTGTGTGATTATCGTTATTTATATAGATACAGAATTAAAATGATAGTAGAGAATGTCTCGCCTCCCAGCGTACACCTACAGGTAAGTTTATATCCTACAGGTATAGGCTTGTGTGATTATCGTTATTTATATAGATATAGAATTAAAATGATAGTAGAGAATGTCTCGCCTCCCAGTGTACACCTACAGGTAAGTTTATATCCTACAGGTATAGCCTTGTGTGATTATCGTTATTTATATAGATACAGAATTAAAATGATAGTAGAGAATGTCTCGCCTCCCAGTGTACACCTACAGGTAAGTTTATATCCTACAGGTATAGCCTTGTGTGATTATCGTTATTTATATAGATACAGAACTAAAATGATAGTAGAGAATGTCTTGCCTCGCAGTGTACACCTACAGGTAAGTTTATATCCTACAGGTATAGCCTTGTGTGATTATCGTTATTTATATAGATACAGAATTAAAATGATAGTAGAGAATGTCTCGCCTCCCAGTGTACACCTACAGGTAAGTTTATATCCTACAGGTATAGCCTTGTGTGATTATCGTTATTTATATAGATACAGAATTAAAATGATAGTAGAGAATGTCTCGCCTCGCAGTGTACACCTACAGGTAAGTTTATATCCTACAGGTATAGCCTTGTGTGATTATTGTCATTTATATAGATACAGAATTAAAATGATAGTAGAGAATATCTCGCCAAGCCACGTACACCTACAGGTAAGTTTATATCCTACAGGTATAGCCTTGTGTGATTATCGTTATTTATATAGATACAGAATTAAAATGATAGTAGAGAATATCTCGCCTCCCAGTGTACACCTACAGGTAAGTTTATATCCTACAGGTATAGCCTTGTGTGATTATCGTTATTTATATAGATACAGAATTAAAATGATAGTAGAGAATGTCTCGCCTCGCAGTGTACACCTACAGGTAAGTTTATATCCTACAGGTATAGCCTTGTGTGATTATTGTCATTTATATAGATACAGAATTAAAATGATAGTAGAGAATATCTCGCCAAGCCACGTACACCTACAGGTAAGTTTATATCCTACAGGTATAGCCTTGTGTGATTATCGTTATTTATATAGATACAGAATTAAAATGATAGTAGAGAATATCTCGCCAAGCCACGTACACCTACAGGTAAGTTTATATCCTACAGGTATAGCCTTGTGTGATTATCGTTATTTATATAGATACAGAACTAAAATGATAGTAGAGAATGTCTCGCCTCGCAGTGTACACCTACAGGTAAGTTTATATCCTACAGGTATAGCCTTGTGTGATTATCGTTATTTATATAGATACAGAAATTAAAATGATAGTAGAGAATGTCTCGCCTCCCAGCGTACACCTACAGGTAAGTTTATATCCTACAGGTATAGGCTTGTGTGATTATCGTTATTTATATAGATATAGAATTAAAATGATAGTAGAGAATGTCTCGCCTCGCAGCGTACACCTACAGGTAAGTTTATATCCTACAGGTATAGGCTTGTGTGATTATCATTATTTATATAGATACAGAATTAAAATGATAGTAGAGAATGTCTCGCCTCCCAGTGTACACCTACAGGTAAGTTTATATATCCTACAGGTATAGGCTTGTGTGATTATCGTTATTTATATAGATATAGAATTAAAATGATAGTAGAGAATGTCTCGCCTCGCAGCGTACACCTACAGGTAAGTTTATATCCTACAGGTATAGGCTTGTGTGATTATCGTTATTTATATAGATACAGAATTAAAATGATAGTAGAGAATGTCTCGCCTCCCAGCGTACACCTACAGGTAAGTTTATATCCTACAGGTATAGCCTTGTTTGATTATCGTTATTTATATAGATACAGAATTAAAATGATAGTAGAGAATGTCTCGCCTCCCAGTGTACACCTACAGGTAAGTTTATATCCTACAGGTATAGGCTTGTGTGATTATCGTTATTTATATAGATACAGAACTAAAATGATAGTAGAGAATGTCTCGCCTCCCAGTGTACACCTACAGGTAAGTTTATATCCTACAGGTATAGCCTTGTGTGATTATCGTTATTTATATAGATACAGAATTAAAATGATAGTAGAGAATGTCTCGCCTCCCAGCGTACACCTACAGGTAAGTTTATATCCTACAGGTATAGCCTTGTGTGATTATCGTTATTTATATAGATACAGAATTAAAATGATAGTAGAGAATGTCTCGCCTCCCAGCGTACACCTACAGGTAAGTTTATATCCTACAGGTATAGCCTTGTTTGATTATCGTTATTTATATAGATACAGAATTAAAATGATAGTAGAGAATGTCTCGCCTCCCAGCGTACACCTACAGGTAAGTTTATATCCTACAGGTATAGCCTTGTGTTATTATCGTTATTTATATAGATATAGAATTAAAATGATAGTAGAGAATGTCTCGCCTCGCAGCGTACACCTACAGGTAAGTTTATATCCTACAGGTATAGCCTTGTGTGATTATCGTTATTTATATAGATACAGAATTAAAATGATAGTAGAGAATATCTCGCCAAGCCACGTACACCTACAGGTAAGTTTATTTCCTACAGGTATAGGCTTGTGTGATTATCGTTATTAGTAGAGAATGTCTCGCCTCGCAGCGTACACCTACAGGTAGGTTTATAGGCTTATCGTCATTTATATAGATACAGAATTAAAATGATAGTAAAGAATGTCTCTCCTCGCTAAAATGATAGTAAAGAATGTCTCTCCTCGCTAAAATGATAGTATAGAATGTCTCGCCTTGCAGCGGACACAGACAGGTATTGTCTACTTCAGTAAGATTCAGAAAATCAACTTCATACAAAACTAGCAGTGTTTCATCATTTCTTTACAACTTTAAAGAAATTCCTAAACTTGAAATTTCCCAAAAGAAATCATTACAGGGATTAAGGGGCAAATGTTATGCTGAGTAAGCATACATGTTTATTTTATGTACATGTACTTAAAAAATAATTTGTGGTTCTGATGCGAATACTGATATTCTTGTTGGCAGCTACCTCAGAGTCCTCCGTGGGAAGTCCTACCACAGTGACCTCAAACTCTCGTATGACCACGCCTTCAGCGGTCAACACAGCCTCTCCAGCCGGCTCTCAGGCCATGGTACAGATGGTCAGTCAGCCTAAGGTGGTCACACCTGGACAGGGAGGCATAGTGGTCACTCAGCTTCCTCACGGCAGCATCACACTGCGTCCAGGAGGCATGCCAGCGTCCACTCAGGCCAAAGTGGTCACTGCGGGTCAGGCTGGTCTCTTACCTCAGTTCATAGTCCAGCAGTCTTCAGGCGGACTTACCAGTAACAATGCAACTCTCACTCCAAGTAAGGAAAACTGATTAGACGACCAACAGAGCATGACAAGTTTACATTTAACAGCACATAAATATAAAGTGAACTTTAAATTAAATATGACATGTCCTACTATCTGAAATGTAGCATCTAATGTTTATAACCACATCTTATAACAGTAAATTTTACTTCTTTCACAGTTATATGATGTTATCCTAAATTTCATCCCTAATGAATCTTTGTTATCAGGATCCAGTTCTGATATTGTTGTCAGGATCCAGTTCTGATATTGTTGTCAGGATCCAGTTCTGATATTGTTGTCAGGATCCAGTTCTGATATTGTTGTCAGGATCCAGTTCTGATATTGTTGTCAGGATCCAGTTCTGATATTGTTGTCAGGATCCAGTTCTGATATTGTTGTCAGGATCCAGTTCTGATATTGTTGTCAGGATCCAGTTCTGATATTGTTGTCAGGATCCAGTTCTGATATTGTTGTCAGGATCCAGTTCTGATATTGTTGTCAGGATCCAGTTCTGATATTGTTGTCAGGATCCAGTTCTGATATTGTTGTCAGGATCCAGTTCTGATATTGTTGTCAGGATCCAGTTCTGATATTGTTGTCAGGATCCAGTTCTGATATTGTTGTCAGGATCCAGTTTTGATATTGTTGTCAGGATCCAGTTCTGATATTGTTGTCAGGATCCAGTTCTGATATTGTTGTCAGGATCCAGTTCTGATATTGTTGTCAGGATCCAGTTCTGATATTGTTGTCAGGATCCAGTTTTGATATTGTTGTCAGGATCCAGTTCTGATATTGTTGTCAGGATCCAGTTCTGATATTGTTGTCAGGATCCAGTTCTGATATTGTTGTCAGGATCCAGTTCTGATATTGTTGTCAGGATCCAGTTCTGATATTGTTATGAGGATCCAGTTCTGATATTGTTGTCAGGATCCAGTTCTGATATTGTTGTCAGGATCCAGTTTTGATATTGTTATCCAGTTCTGATATTGTTGTCAGGATCCAGTTTTGATATTGTTTGGATCCAGTTTTGATATTGTTTCAGGATCCAGTTCTGATATTGTTGTCAGGATCCAGTTTTGATATTGTTGTCAGGATCCAGTTTGATATTGTTATGAGGATCCAGTTCTGATATTGTTGTCAGGATCCAGTTCTGATATTGTTGTTCGTTTGATATTGTTTCAGGATCCAGTTTGATATTGTTTGTCCAGTTCTGATATTGTTGTCAGGATCCAGTTTGATATTTGTCAGGATCCAGTTCTGATATTGTTATGAGGATCCAGTCTGATATTGTTGTCAGGATCCAGTTCTGATATTGTTGTCAGATCCATTGATCCCAGTTCTGATATTGTTGTCAGGATCCAGTTCTGATATTGTTATGATCCAGTTCTGATATGTTGTCAGGATCCAGTTCTGATATTGTTGTCAGGATCCAGTTCTGATATTGTTGCAGGATCCAGTTCTGATATTGTTGTCAGGATCCAGTTCTGATATTGTGATATTTGATATTGTTTAGGATCCAGTTCTGATATTGTTGTCAGGATCCAGTTCTGATATTGTTGTCAGGATCCAGTTCTGATATTGTTGTCAGGATCCAGTTCTGATATTGTTGTCAGGATCCAGTTCTGATATTGTTGTCAGGATCCAGTTCTGATATTGTTGTCAGGATCCAGTTCTGATATTGTTGTCAGGATCCAGTTCTGATATTGTTGTCAGGATCCAGTTCTGATATTGTTATGAGGATCCAGTTCTGATATTGTTGTTCAGTTTTATTGTCCAGTTCTGATATTGTTGAGGATCCAGTTCTGATATTGTTGTCAGGATCCAGTTCTGATATTGTTGTCAGGATCCAGTTCTGATATTGTTTCAGGATCCAGTTCTGATATTGTTGTCAGATCCAGTTCTGATATTGTTTCAGGATCCAGTTCTGATATTGTTGTCAGGATCCAGTTCTGATATTGTTGTCAGGATCCAGTTCTGATATTGTTTGAGGATCCAGTTCTGATGAATTGTTGTCAGGATCCAGTTCTGATATTGTTGTCAGGATCCAGTTCTGATATTGTTGTCAGGATCCAGTTCTGATATTGTTGTCAGGATCCAGTTCTGATATTGTTGTCAGGATCCAGTTCTGATATTGTTATGAGGATCCAGTTCTGATATTGTTGTCAGGATCCAGTTCTGATATTGTTATGAGGATCCAGTTCTGATATTGTTGTCAGGATCCAGTTCTGATATTGTTGTCAGGATCCAGTTCTGATATTGTTGTCAGGATCCAGTTCTGATATTGTTGTCAGGATCCAGTTCTGATATTGTTATGAGGATCCAGTTCTGATATTGTTGTCAGGATCCAGTTCTGATATTGTTGTCAGGATCCAGTTCTGATATTGTTGTCAGGATCCAGTTCTGATATTGTTGTCAGGATCCAGTTCTGATATTGTTATGAGGATCCAGTTCTGATATTGTTGTCAGGATCCAGTTCTGATATTGTTGTCAGGATCCAGTTCTGATATTGTTGTCAGGATCCAGTTCTGATATTGTTGTCAGGATCCAGTTCTGATATTGTTGTCAGGATCCAGTTCTGATATTGTTGTCAGGATCCAGTTCTGATATTGTTGTCAGGATCCAGTTCTGATATTGTTGTCAGGATCCAGTTCTGATATTGTTGTCAGGATCCAGTTCTGATATTGTTATGAGGATCCAGTTCTGATATTGTTGTCAGGATCCAGTTCTGATATTGTTGTCAGGATCCAGTTCTGATATTGTTGTCAGGATCCAGTTCTGATATTGTTATGAGGATCCAGTTCTGATATTGTTGTCAGGATCCAGTTCTGATATTGTTGTCAGGATCCAGTTCTGATATTGTTGTCAGGATCCAGTTCTGATATTGTTATGAGGATCCAGTTCTGATATTGTTGTCAGGATCCAGTTCTGATATTGTTGGATCCAGTATCTGATATTGTTGTCAGGATCCAGTTCTGATATTGTTTAGATCCAGTTCTGATATTGTTGAGGATCCAGTTCTGATATTGTTGTCAGGATCCAGTTCTGATATTGTTGTCAGGATCCAGTTCTGATATTGTTGTCAGGATCCAGTTCTGATATTGTTGAGATCCAGTTCTGATATTGTTGTCAGGATCCAGTTCTGATATTGTTGTCAGGATCCAGTTCTGATATTGTTGTCCAGGATTGTCAGGATCCAGTTCTGATATTGTTGTCAGGATCCAGTTCTGATATTGTTGTCAGGATCCAGTTCTGATATTGTTGTCAGGATCCAGTTCTGATATTGTTGTCAGGATCCAGTTCTGATATTGTTGTCAGGATCCAGTTCTGATATTGTTGTCAGGATCCAGTTCTGATATTGTTGTCAGGATCCAGTTCTGATATTGTTGTCAGGATCCAGTTCATAGTTATTGTTCAGGATCCAGTTCTGATATTGTTATGGGATCCAGTTCTGATATTGTTGTCAGGATCCAGTTCTGATATTGTTGTCAGGATCCAGTTCTGATATTGTTGTCAGGATCCAGTTCTGATATTGTTGTCAGGATCCAGTTCTGATATTGTTGTCAGGATCCAGTTCTGATATTGTTGTCAGGATCCAGTTCTGATATTGTTGTCAGGATCCAGTTCTGATATTGTTATGAGGATCCAGTTTTGATATTGTTATGAGGATCCAGTTCTGTTATTGTTGTCAGGATCCAGTTCTGATATTGTTATGAGGATCCAGTTCTGATATTGTTGTCAGGATCCAGTTCTGATATTGTTGTCAGGATCCAGTTCTGATATTGTTATGAGGATCCAGTTCTGATATTGTTATGAGGATCCAGTTCTGATATTGTTGTCAGGATCCAGTTCTGATCCAGTCTGATATTGTTGTCAGGATCCAGTTCTGATATTGTTGTCAGGATCCAGTTCTGATATTGTTGTCAGGATTGTCAGGATCCAGTTCTGATATTGTTGTCAGGATCCAGTTCTGATATTGTTATGAGGATCCAGTTCTGATATTGTTGTCAGGATCCAGTTCTGATATTGTTGTCAGGATCCAGTTCTGATATTGTTGTCAGGATCCAGTTCTGATATTGTTGTCAGGATTGTCAGGATCCAGTTCTGATATTGTTGTCAGGATCCAGTTCTGATATTGTTATGAGGATCCAGTTCTGATATTGTTGTCAGGATCCAGTTCTGATATTGTTATGAGGATCCAGTTCTGATATTGTTGTCAGGATCCAGTTCTGATATTGTTGTCAGGATCCAGTTCTGATATTGTTGTCAGGATCCAGTTCTGATATTGTTATGAGGATCCAGTTCTGTTATTGTTGTCAGGATCCAGTTCTGATATTGTTGTCCGGATCCAGTTTTGATATTGTTATGAGGATCCAGTTCTGATATTGTTGTCAGGATCCAGTTCTGATATTGTTATGAGGATCCAGTTCTGATATTGTTATGAGGATCCAGTTCTGATATTGTTGTCAGGATCCAGTTCTGATATTGTTGTCAGGATCCAGTTCTGATATTGTTGTCAGGATCCAGTTCTGATATTGTTGTCAGGATCCAGTTCTGATATTGTTGTCAGGATCCAGTTCTGATATTGTTGTCAGGATCCAGTTTTGATATTGTTATGAGGATCCAGTTCTGATATTGTTGTCAGGATCCAGTTCTGATATTGTTGTCAGGATCCAGTTCTGATATTGTTGTCACATGGTTCATACAGAAGATGAAAAGTGCTGGAATTTGGGGTCAGTGCTGGAAAAGTGCTTGAATTTTGGGTCAGTGCTGGAAAAGTGCTGGAATTTTTCTTTAAATCCTTGAAAAGTGCTGGAATTGAAACTTCATGCTCCCAGAACACTGACAAAAGCTCTGTTATCAATCAATTTATCATAATTTCAGTAATCAGACATTACTTGGGATGACTTTGTTGTTTGATAAGAATGTGTAATTGAATCTAATTACTCTGACAAAATTGTACTAACAAATTGCTTGCAAAATTGTAGGCATGTTTTCTGAAAATTCTGATTTCGAGTCCAATGTAGAAGAAAAAAGTAGTGCTTGAAAATCTAGAAAAGGTGCTGGAAAAGTGCTTGAAAAGTGCTGGAATTTTGGTTTGAAAATCTGTACGAACCATGTGTCAGGATCCAGTTCTGATATTGTTATGAGGATCCAGTTCTGATATTGTTGTCAGGATCCAGTTCTGATATTGTTGTCAGGATCCAGTTATGATATTGTTATGAGGATCCAGTTCTGATATTGTTATGAGGATCCAGTTCTGATATTGTTGTCAGGATCCAGTTCTGATATTGTTGTCAGGATCCAGTTCTGATATTGTTATGAGGATCCAGTTCTGATATTGTTGTCAGGATCCAGTTATGATATTGTTATGAGGATCCACTTCTGATATTGTTGTCAGGATCCACTTCTGATATTGTTGTCAGGATCCACTTCTGATATTGTTGTCAGGATCCAGTTATGATATTGTTGTCAGGATCCAGTTCTGATATTGTTGTCAGGATCCAGTTATGATATTGTTGTCAGGATCCAGTTTTGATATAATGGTTGGATGACTACCTTGTTTTCTGTGTCAGGTTTCTCTGGAGGAAAGCCACTACAGATAATGAGTGGGGCGAACCCTAAACAAGGCCAGAATATCCAGGTGGTACGGACGGTGCTGGGGCAGCAGGCGGGACTAAAACCAGGTCAGGCCACCATCCTAATCTCACAGCCTCAGATGTCTGATAACCAGGCCACACAGGCCACAGTGCTGCCCTCGGGACAGATTATACCCAACCCAACCAAGGCCCAAACCAAGGCCTCACAGAAGGGCAAAGGTCAAACTGGTGCTGTGTATGCCCGTATCATTGCCCCGCCTACAGGGCTGAAACTGGCAGGAGGACAGGGGATTCCTGCCCAGGGGGTAGGGATGTTACAGACTGTTAACAAATTAAACATGGTACAGACGGCGGGTCGCCCTGGGGCAGTGGCGGTGAACCCGGTTGGAGAGAGTAGTCCGCGGACAGCCTTAGCTACCAGCTCAACTGAAGTGCCCAACACTGACGCCAAGTCATGACATATGTAGTAGTCTGTGTTCATTGTCAACTGAATTTATTTTTCAAATATACAAGTTTAGCGTTTATGTAAACTAAAGACTTCAATATATCTGACTGGAACAATGTTGTGACATTTGTAAGTTAAAATAAGTAATTGAAAGCAAAGAAATGGTATGTTTATTGTGAGGTAAAACTAATGCGATTACTGTTGTACCTATTTATTGGTCAGACAGAGGTCACTCAGCTGTCCATAATAATGACTATTTATAGAATACTAGGTTATATCTTTTACAAGGACAGAAAGCAACTACTTTAAAAAAAACACTACATTTCTCTGCTGACAATTGTTTCAACAAAAGTAAATTTTAAATCTTTGAACTCATAATTTTCTCATCACCCTACCTGACTGAAACACTGATGATGTGCTGAGGAATGTTTACAGTACATACGTTGGTTTCTTACTTCAACAGAGAAAGATCAAGTCTTTGCCCTACAAACAATTTCTGAATTGATTGTTTTACTGACCACACTTACCATATTCGCTGTAATTAGCGCCAGGGCGTTTTAAAATTATAACAAAGTAAGTTGTGAATGAAAAACCTCTAAAAAGAGTCGGCCATATTTTAACTCATACATTATTACGATGTGATTCATAAGTGGAAGTCTCGCAAATTTATGTATTATGGGATGCAATGCTGATGTTATCAGCATCACACATTTGTGGAATATTGTAAAATTTATGGGATGGGTGGCTAATATGCTACTTAAACTCTTTCTCCAGAAAAGGGGAGCTTATTACGGCGAATATGGTACGACTATTGAGAGAAAAAGAAAAAATACATTGTACTACCACTGTTGTAAATATCTGTATTTTTACAGTGAAAAAGATAAGTTTCTTTTTTTTTCTTTATACTATTATTCAATGTACATTGATATAGCAACAATAATGTTGATCTCGGGTTGACCTAATGTGGTACCTTTTGAATTTTTATATAATTGACCTGGCCCGAAGGGCCGGTGAGCTTATGTCATGGCACGGCGTCCGTCGTCCGTCCGTCGTCCGTCCGTCCGTCCGTCCGTCCGTCCGTCGTCCGTCCGTCGTCGTCGTCCGTCCGTCAACATTTCATTTAAATCGCTACTAGTCATAGAGTTCTGGATGGATTGTAACCAAATTTGGCCAGAAACATCCTTGGGGGAAGGGGAACAGAACTTGTATAAATTTTGGCTCTGACCCCCCAGGGGGCAGGAGGGGCGGGGCCCAATAGGGGTAATAGAGGTAAATCCTATAAATCGCTACTTGTCCTAGAGTTCTGCATGGATTGTAACCAAATTTGGCCAGAAACATCCTTGGGGGAAGGGGAACAGAACTTGTATAAATTTTGGCTCTGACCCCCTGGGGGCAGGAGGGGCGGGGCCCAATAGGGGTAATAGAGGTAAATCCTATAAATCGCTACTTGTCCTAGAATTCTGCATGGATTGTAACCAAATTTGGCCAGAAACATCCTTGGGGGAAGGGGAACAGAACTTGTATAAATTTTGGCTCTGACCCCCAGGGGGCAAGATGGGCGGGGCCCAATAGGGGTAATAGAGGTAAATCCTATAAATCGCTACTTGTCCTAGAGTTCTGCATGGATTGTAACCAAATTTGGCCAGAAACATCCTTGGGGGAAGGGGAACAGAACTTGTATAAATTTTGGCTCTGACCCCCTTGGGGCAGGAGGGGCGGGGCCCAATAGGGGTAATAGAGGTAAATCCTATAAATCGCTACTTGTCCTAGAGTTCTGCATGGATTGTAACCAAATTTGGCCAGAAACATCCTTGGGGGAAGGGGAACAGAACTTGTATAAATTTTGGCTCTGACCCCCCTCGGGGGCAGGAGAGGCGGGGCCCAATAGGGGAAATAGAGGTAAATCCTATAAATCGCTACTTGTCCTAGAGTTCATGCAAGGATTGTAACCAAATTTGGCCAGAAACATCCTTGGGGGAAGAGGAACAGAACTTGTATAAATTTTGGCTCTGACCCCCTGGGGGCAGGAGGGGCGGGGCCCAATAGGGGTAATAGAGGTAAATCGTATAAATTGCTACTTGTCCTAGAGTTCTGCATGGATTGTAACCAAATTTGGCCACAAACATCCTTGGGGGAAGGGGAACAGAACTTGTATATAAATTTTACCATTAGTACAATGTTATTAACAGATACCATTAGTACAATGTTATTAACAGATACCATTAGTACAATGTTATTAACAGATACCATTAGTACAATGTTATTAACAGATACCATTAGTACAATGTTATTAACAGATACCATTAGTACAATGTTATTAACAGATACCATTAGTACAATGTTATTAACAGATACCATTAGTACAATGTTATTAACAGATACCATTTAGTACAATGTTATTAAACAGATACCATTAGTACAATGTTAAAACAGATACCATTAGTACAATGTTATTAACAGATACCATTAGTACAATGTTATTAAACAGATACCATTAGTACAATGTTATTAACAGATACCATTAGTACAATGTTATTAACAAGATACCATTAGTACAATGTTATTAACAGATACCATTAGTACAATGTTATTAACAGATACCATTAGTACAATGTTATTAACAGATACCATTAGTACAATGTTATTAACAGATACCATTAGTACAATGTTATTAACAGATACCATTAGTACAATGTTATTAACAGATACCATTAGTACAATGTTATTAACAGATACCATTAGTACAATGTATTAACAGATACCATTAGTACAATGTTATTAACAGATACCATTAGTACAATGTTATTAACAGATACCATTAGTACAATGTTATTAACAGATACCATTAGTACAATGTTATTAACAGATACCATTAGTACAATGTTATTAACAGATACCATTAGTACAATGTTAATTAACAGATACCATTAGTACAATGTTATTAACAGATACCATTAGTACAATGTTTAAACAGATACCATTAGTACAATGTTATTAACAGATACCATTAGTACAATGTTATTAACAGATACATTAGTACAATGTTATTAACAGATACCATTAGTACAATGTTATTAACAGATACCATTAGTACAATGTTATTAACAGATACCATTAGTACAATGTTATTAACAGATACCATTAGTACAATGTTATTAACAGATACCATTAGTACAATGTTATTAACAGATACCATTAGTACAATGTTATCAACAGATACCATTAGTACAATGTTATTAACAGATACCATTAGTACAATGTTATTAACAGATACCATTAGTACAATGTTATTAACAGATACCATTAGTACAATGTTATTAACAGATACCATTAGTACAATGTTATTAACAGATACCATTAGTACAATGTTATTAACAGATACCATTAGTACAATGTTATTAACAGATACCATTAGTACAATGTTATTAACAGATACCATTAGTACAATGTTATTAACAGATACCATTAGTACAATGTTATTAACAGATACCATTAGTACAATGTTATTAAACAGATACCAGATTAGTACAATGTTAAAAACAGATACCATTAGTACAATGTTATTAACAGATACCATTAGTACAATGTTATTAACAGATACCATTAGTACAATGTTATTAACAGATACCATTAGTACAATGTTATTAACAGATACCATTAGTACAATGTTATTAACAGATACCATTAGTACAATGTTAAAACAGATACCATTAGTACAATGTTATTAACAGATACCATTAGTACAATGTTATTAACAGATACCATTAGTACAATGTTATTAACAGATACCATTAGTACAATGTTATTAACAGATACCATTAGTACAATGTTATTAACAGATACCATTAGTACAATGTTATTAACAGATACCAGATGTTACCAGATACCATTAGTACAATGTTATTAACAGATACCATTAGTACAATGTTATTAAACAGATACCATTAGTACAATGTTATTAACAGATACCATTAGTACAATGTTATTAACAGATACCATTAGTACAATGTTATTAACAGATACCATTAGTACAATGTTATTAACAGATACCATTAGTACAATGTTATTAACAATACCATTAGTACAATGTTATTAACAGATACCATTAGTACAATGTTATTAACAGATACCATTAGTACAATGTTATTAACAATAACCATTAGTACAATGTTAAAACAGATACCATTAGTACAATGTTATTAACAGATACCATTAGTACAATGTTATTAACAGATACCATTAGTACAATGTTATTAACAGATACCATTAGTACAATGTTATTAACAGATACCATTAGTACAATGTTATTAACAGATACCATTAGTACAATGTTAATAACAGATACCATTAGTACAATGTTATTAACAGATACCATTAGTACAATGTTATTAACAGATACCATTAGTACAATGTTATTAACAGATACCATTAGTACAATGTTATTAACAGATACCATTAGTACAATGTTAAAACAGATACCATTAGTACAATGTTAAAACAGATACCATTAGTACAATGTTAAAACAGATACCATTAGTACAATGTTAAAACAGATATTAGTACAATGTTAAAACAGATACCATTAGTACAATGTTAAAACAGATACCATTAGTACAATGTTAATAACAGATACCATTAGTACAATGTTATTAACAGATACCATTAGTACAATGTTATTAACAGATACCATTAGTACAATGTTATTAACAGATACCATTAGTACAATGTTATTAACAGATACCATTAGTACAATGTTATTATTAGTACAGATACCAGATTAGTTATACAATGTTATTAACAGATACCATTAGTACAATGTTAAAACAGATACCATTAGTACAATGTTATTAACAGATACCATTAGTACAATGTTATTAACAGATACCATTAGTACAATGTTATTAACAGATACCATTAGTACAATGTTATTAACAGATACCATTAGTTACAATGTTATTAACAGATACCATTAGTACAATGTTATTAACAGATACCATTAGTACAATGTTATTAACAGATACCATTAGTACAATGTTATTAACAGATACCATTAGTACAATGTTATTAACAGATACCATTAGTACAATGTTAATAACAGATACCATTAGTACAATGTTATTAACAGATACCATTAGTACAATGTTATTAACAGATACCATTAGTACAATGTTATTAACAGATACCATTAGTACAATGTTATTAACAGATACCATTAGTACAATGTTATTAACAGATACCATTAGTACAATGTTATTAACAGATACCATTAGTACAATGTTATACCATTAGTACACATGTCTAGTACAATGTTATTAACAGATACCATTAGTACAATGTTAATTAACAGATACCATTAGTACAATGTTATAACAGATACCATTAGTACAATGTTATTAACAGATACCATTAGTACAATGTTATTAAACAGATACCATTAGTACAATGTTATTAACAGATACCATTAGTACAATGTTATTAACAGATACCATTAGTACAATGTTATTAACAGATACCATTAGTACAATGTTATTAACAGATACCATTAGTACAATGTTATTAACAGATACCATTAGTACAATGTTATTAACAGATACCATTAGTACAATGTTATTAACAGATACCATTAGTACAATGTTATTAACAGATACCATTAGTACAATGTTAAAACAGATACCATTAGTACAATGTTATTAACAGATACCATTAGTACAATGTTATTAACAGATACCATTAGTACAATGTTATTAACAGATACCATTAGTACAATGTTATTAACAGATACCATTAGTACAATGTTATTAACAGATACCATTAGTACAATGTTATTAACAGATACCATTAGTACAATGTTATTAACAGATACCATTAGTACAATGTTATTAAGTACAATGTTATTAACAGATACCATTAGTACAATGTTATTAACAGATACCATTAGTACAATGTTATTAACAGATACCATTAGTACAATGTTATTAACAGATACCATTAGTACAATGTTAAAACAGATACCATTAGTACAATGTTATTAAAGATACCATTAGTACAATGTTATTAACAGATACCATTAGTACAATGTTATTAACAGATACCATTAGTACAATGTTATTAACAGATACCATTAGTACAATGTTATTAACAGATACCATTAGTACAATGTTATTAACAGATACCATTAGTACAATGTTAAAACAGATACCCATTAGTACAATGTTATTAACAGATACCATTAGTACAATGTTATTAACAGATACCATTAGTACAATGTTATTAACAGATACCATTAGTACAATGTTATTAACAGATACCATTAGTACAATGTTATTAACAGATACCATTAGTACAATGTTATTAACAGATACCATTAGTACAATGTTATTAACAGATACCATTAGTACAATGTTATTAACAGATACCATTAGTACAATGTTATTAACAGATACCATTAGTACAATGTTATTAACAGATACCATTAGTACAATGTTATAACAGATACCATTAGTAACAATGTTATTAACAGATACCATTAGTACAATGTTATAACAGATACCATTAGTACAATGTTATTAACAGATACCATTAGTACAATGTTATAAACAGATACCATTAGTACAATGTTATTAACAGATACCATTAGTACAATGTTATACAGATACATTACATTAGTACAATGTACAATGTTTAACAGATACCATTAGTACAATGTTATTAACAGATACCATTAGTACAATGTTATTAAACAGATACCATTAGTACAATGTTAAAACAGATACCATTAGTACAATGTTATTAACAGATACCATTAGTACAATGTTATTAACAGATACCATTAGTACAATGTTATTAACAGATACCATTAGTACAATGTTATTAACAGATACCATTAGTACAATGTTATTAACAGATACCATTAGTACAATGTTATTAACAGATACCATTAGTACAATGTTATTAACAGATACCATTAGTACAATGTTATTAACAGATACCATTAGTACAATGTTAATTAACAGATACCATTAGTACAATGTTATTAACAGATACCATTAGTACAATGTTAATAACAGATACCATTAGTACAATGTTACATGTATTAACAGATACTATTAGTACAATGTTAATACAGATACCATTAGTACAATGTTAAACACATTGTACATTTACAGATACCATTAGTACAATGTTAAAACAGATACCATTAGTACAATGTTAAACAGATACCATTAGTACAATGTTAAAACAGATACCATTAGTACAATGTTAAAACAGATACCATTAGTACAATGTTATTAACAGATACCATTAGTACAATGTTATTAACAGATACCATTAGTACAATGTTATTAACAGTACAGTTATACCATTAGTACAATGTTATTAACAGATACCATTAGTTACAATGTTATTAACAGATACCATTAGTACAATGTTATTAACAGATACCATTAGTACAATGTTATTAACAGATACCATTAGTACAATGTTATTAACAGATACCATTAGTACAATGTTATTAACAGATACCATTAGTACAATGTTATTAACAGATACCATTAGTACAATGTTATTAACAGATACCATTAGTACAATGTTATTAACAGATACCATTAGTACAATGTTATTAACAGATACATGTACATGATAACGAACATTAGTACAATGTTATAACAGATACATTAGTACAAGTATTAACAATACCATTAGTACAATGTTATTAACAGATACCATTAGTACAATGTTATTAACAGATACCATTAGTCATACAATGTTATACAGTTAAACAGATACCATTAGTACAATGTTATTAACAGATACCATTAGTACAATGTTATTAACAGATACCATTAGTACAATGATACATTAACAATGATACAATACCATTAGTACAATGTTATTAACAGATACCATTAGTACAATGTTTAGTACAATGTTATTAACAGATACCATTAGTACAATGTTATTAACAGATACCATTAGTACAATGTTATTAACATTAGTACAATAAACAGATACCATTAGTACAATGTTATTAACAGATACCATTAGTACAATGTTATTAACAATACATTAACCATTAGTACAATGTTATTAACAGATACCATTAGTACAATGTTATTAACAGATACCATTAGTACAATGTTATTAACAGATACCATTAGTACAATGTTATTAACATATACCATTAGTACAATGTTATTAACAGATACCATTAGTACAATGTTATTAACAGATACCATTAGTACAATGTTATTAACAGATACCATTAGTACAATGTTATTAACAGATACCATTAGTACAATGTTATTAACAGATACCATTAGTACAATGTTATTAACAGATACCATTAGTACAATGTTATTAACAGATACCATTAGTACAATGTTATTAACAGATACCATTAGTACAATGTTATTAACAGATACCATTAGTACAATGTTATTAACAGATACCATTAGTACAATGTTATTAACAGATACCATTAGTACAATGTTATTAACAGATACCATTAGTACAATGTTATTAACAGATACCATTAGTACAATGTTATTAACAGATACCATTAGTACAATGTTATTAACAGATACCATTAGTACAATGTTATTAACAGATACCATTAGTACAATGTTATTAACAGATACCATTAGTACAATGTTATTAACAGATACCATTAGTACAATGTTATTAACATATATACCATTAGTACAAATTTTATTAAGTCTGATGTTGATTCCTGATGGTATCTAGTCTGTCCCAGCATGTGGTACTCCTAAAGTTTAGCATGAGAAACCTATACATTATAACACAGTGCTTTCCCTGATACATTTATGCAAACCTACTATTTTTATACATGTAGTGTTTTCAGTCTAAGTTAGACAATCATGTGCCGTATCAATGCTCAAGACTACTTTTTTTGTTAGATGTTGTGACACTGGGCAGAAAGGCTGTTTATTGTAAATTAGAGCTAGTTATTTTTCCCCACGCCTCAAAGTTAGGTCCGCCTGTAGACACAACCATTGACCAACTCCGCCTGTAGACACAACCATTGACCAACTCCGCCTGTAGACACAACCATCGACCAACTCCGCCTGTGGACACAACCATCAACCAACTACTCCTCCTCAACTATTCGAGTGATTTCAACAAAACTTGCTGACAACAATTCTTAAACAGTGTAGACGTATGTTATAGATACCGAAACAAGACACCTCCACATTTTTTAGAGTTATACCTCTTTATTTCAAAACGATTGGCCAACTACTCCCAAACTACTGGACAGATTTCAATGAAACTTGGTGGCAATAATCCTTGTACAGTGTAGAAATCCTTATCAGAACAAGATAGATCCTCCTTTGTTTTACACATGTAAGTAACTGGTTATACATTAACTAAAACAGAACTTGTCAAGCATTATTTACATATTTACTTTGATAATTCAATTTTTGTAATAAGATTATTATGTCACCATACAAATGATTGATTACAGCTTGTATTATCAGTTATCATGTAATCTATTCCATGTGACATTTTACACTCCCATAGACATGGTTGACAGTTAGATATTTTGTAAGTGAATTAATTATTGATATCATGGAACATGATTTCAGAAATTTTGCTGAATATTTTAATTAAAGGTAATAGGCATTATAAAATAATGTATTTTTAAACTTTCCAATTTGTAATCATATTTTCAAAATATGCAATTGGAAATAAATTAACTGTTGATGTGCAATCTCTAGTTACATGGTGAAAAATATGACAAAGTTATTGGGCATCAAACACAAAGACAATTATTTAACTCCATACACATTATTATTGATATAAAAGTATTTGGTTGAGCAGGTGAATGGAATTAGTAAGGATATTTCAGGACCTGCAGTTCTTACACTCAGAAATAAGAACTAATTCTGAGGATGATAAAAGTCAGAGTCAGAATCATGAAGAGTGCTGTTAACATATATAAATAATTAAAAGGTTATTACATGGTATGAACAATGGAATGACGCCCGGTTAGAATCAATAAAATCAGGTATAATGTGTGTAATGTACCTAAAGATTGAAATTTAGTGTATACAGTTCCCGCTATGTTAGTAAATTCATATCAAGGCAAGCTGCACTGTATGAATTACAAGAATATAAGATTAGGTATGGTTGTAGCCTGTAGCGAAGCTGTGTAGTGAGAGTTGTGTGTATATATAATGTGTGTATAGCTGTTAAGTTTGTATACTGTTATGGAATCTCTGTACATAGGATGTGAAAATTGAAGGAAAATCCTTCAAATAATAAAGTAATTATTATAATAATAATTATCCACAAGTGACATGGTGTGTTTGTTATTTCTGTATGTGGTGTCATCTGTGTATCTAGTTCCCATCATGTTTGAAAACACACCTGTCTGAATACTGATTGATCTGATATGGTAGTGCTTCTAGCATAAACTCTTCTCTGATGACAGACACCTTGTACCTGGTTTGTATCATACTGGCCAAAAAGGTTTCCAAGTTTCTTTATTGGATGACATTGACATTCTTTCAAGGTAATAGGTGTCAAATAGCTTGAAATTGTTAAATTACTTCCTTTCAAACTCCTATACCATAAGGCCTTGAGGCCTGATGTCTTATAGTGAGCTTAGGTGAAGGAATACCCTGTTTGTTTACATTAATAACCTTGACTTTTACACCAAGACATGATACACTTACGTAAACACTGGGTATCAAATACTTTCAGTTTAGCTACAAAAGGATTTTTGTGCACCTGTGAGGTATATGCTAAGCAGCAAGCTTAAGCGTAATAACAGAGTTGAATAAACAGTCCCGACATTCTACGGTAGAAGGTTCTGATCAAAAAGAACAAGATGAGGAAATATCCTACAAATTCACTCCAAAGTCCACATACAAGTTAATTCAAACTCCAGACTCAAAGAATTCATGAAAGTGTACGGGGTCAAAAAGTTGAGACGCTGTTAAGTCCCAGTAACTAATTAATGTTAAAGACTGAAATTTAAAACTTTCTAATTTTTCACTTTCATTGATTCTAAATCTACTATCGCTATATATATATCATTAGCATTTATTTCAAAATAACAAATACATAAAAAGTATTCAGCATCTTATACATTCAAGGAGAACATAAAAACAGATTGAATTACAACAAACTTTATTGATCATAAAGAATGTTTGATATGTAAAAAGTATACAGCATGATTCTATCATGTAATGTATAAAAACAACGGCAAGATTCACCAATGAAACATACACATTTAGTTAGTACATTAATTATCATCTTCAACATTGACTTATACAGACACAAAAAACATCAAATTATCATCCATTTAGGAACTTATATTTTCCCAATGATTGTTGTTATAAAACAAAATCGAATCATTTTACTAGAATATTTCTTATACATAAAATCTTGAATCATTTAGGTTATAATACTGTAGAGGTATAGTTTCTAAAATAGATACAACTTTGATATGTTGTCTCCTTGGATGAGAAAGGTCTGCATGGAGTTTATACATGTATTGTCTACTGTTACCAGGCCACCAAAAATAGAGAAAAATAGGAGGGTGATCAAATTTTGTGCCAAATCTAATAATAAATGGACACGCTTGAGTAGTTTCCTTGTAAAAAAGCATGCTATATACATATTGATACCTTCGCAGGATGGCCACAACAATTACAATACAATATTTCTGAGGATGGCCACAACAATTACAATACAATATTTCTGATAAGTTCGTAGTAAAGACAATAAAACATATTCAAATAAAATAAAAGAGTTATTTCTGAAATAAGGCACATTGTTTAACATTCACATATCTCGCCAACACCATAATATGTAACTTCTGCTTATTCATGCTGCCAAAGTGGGCAGAGACAATTTTCATGCCATTTTGTATTTTAAATTTGTTCATTTTGGCAATACATATTGTATCATAAAACAACAGAATACCCGGTACTGTAACCAAATTATTTTTGTGTGCAATTAAATTCCACATATTATTGCAGATGGTGAGAAATAAAGAAACTTATTTGTCATGAAAAAGTTACTAATACATCTATATATATACACCTATATATACATATACCTATATATACAGTATAACAGTACAAGTCAAAATCTTGAAAATAAACCGCCATAGAGAAATAATTGAACATGAAAACATAAAAATTAAGTCACCACAAAAATAACGTAGTAGGCCTGAATCAACAACACCGACACTACTGGTGATACCGCCCGCCTGTAGAATCTATGGCGAGTGACATAGAAGATCTAATTTTAATTAGATTGCGAAACCACCATTACCATACTTATTAACGACTCTATAACAGCCTCTGAACAACATTCCTCAGCTTATAGCCCTGTATTAATTGTAAAAGCACCATGCACAGAACAAATAAAACTTAATTGAAAAAAAAAATACTTCAAAGTGAGGGACTATTGACACAAAATTGAAATATTTATCAATGGAATTTGTGTCAATTAATAACCATCTTTTGTCTGAAGTGGTTCAAAAGTTCTTATTCCATCATATTACATAGTTACCTCCCTTGCAGGTACATTGTGTCATCATTATTTTGTGAGTGAAACTCACATGGTTTTCTCTGAAAAGTGTGATGTCATGCTCACAAACATGATGTCACAATCAGTATCTACCCTACCCACAAGGGCAGATAACTCTGTAATAGGAAAATACGAAAGAGTACATCGAGTACACACTGGTGGACTCTATCCATATAAAGATCGAGGGGAAAATGTAGAATTCTCATAATCTATCAACAACATGGAGTTGAATCATTGTTACTGTGTTTAAAAAAATCACAATTCAATATTAATACATGTACATGTGTCACATGGTTATGATTTATCTCCCCTCAGTCACTCCGGTTGGTACATGTGGCAGTTAAGATATGCATTTGTGTACACTGTGTACACGTGTACTTTAGGGAAACAAATAATTTATAAGGCATTTTATGTACAAAATATTTTAAATGACATTTCAGTATATGAACATATTACAATTTACAGAAACAATATAATTCACAACCATAACAGGACGCTAGGAGACCAAGTATTCCCCTAATCTTGGACAATGAGGGACTTTGTTTCCAAATTTAAGTTATAGATGAGATTTTATTTTACCAATTAATGCTAAAAATTTTGTCAGAATGCTAAGAATTTCGGAAAAACCATGTTACAGAGTTCATAAGTAGTTTATGCTGTCATAATTAACTACCACATTCTACTATTTCTGCATGGAAACATTTATGATTAAAATGTCAATTTTTCACGATATAGATATCATGTTACAGAAAAAATTTAATATATTCATTTTGATTTAAATAATTACAGATTTTCCTTGATTTCTTCCCTCCATTTTCCCATATAAAACACTGTATATTGTCCATTGTAGTGTAAAAATGCCCTGAGTATTTAGCCACTCTGAATGAAGGCAAATTAAGTATTTAGCCACTCTGAATGAAGGCAAATTAACTATCAAAACTACATATGTTATTAGAAAAAAAATATCAGATGAAAATAAAACAATTTCATTAAAATCAAGACAGGTGTTACCGGTACATGATGAGAAACCACATCAAGCCATGCCAGGTGTATTTATTTTATTTTCATTCATAAATTTTTTTTAATTTTTTTTTTTGCATTATGTATGACACCAGTTTATAAGATAGTCCTTATAATTTATGGTCTATAATTGTTGACAATAAATTATAAAGACTATCTTATAAGGGGAGACAACTACACATAACCAAGTTGATTGAATATTTTAGCTGAATTTTTGTGAACTTTTTCCAATGGAAACCTTTGCTAAGTAATGAAATGCTATTGACATAGAAAAATGTGCAAACATTTCAAAGCATCTATCATCACTCAACATAAAGTTTAAAGAAGGTTCTAATTAATGATATACCGGTACTACACATTTTACTGAGTTTAACATTTTTCTTTCTTTCAAATTTTCCATGAATGACTGCTGTTCAATATCTAAACCAAATGAATAGTTATTTTTTTATTCTTTTCTTAATTTTTAAGTGTACAAGAAACATTCACTAGTAGAAATGGTCAAATCTTGACTGTCTACAGATTCTACAGTTTTACTTGTATAGTTATATAATTACAGCATTATCACAATACGTTGTATAAAACTGTGACAAAGGCTATCACTAAACTTCCAACAGACATTTTCACCTGGTTACTATGGTTACAGTATTCTTCGTTACAGAAACATTCCGTAACCGACATCCCGACATATGACGCTGCTTGACAGGTTGTTTCAGTCTGTGTGTGGCAACCTCGGTAAACTTCAATAGCACCTAAAATTGAAAAAAACATCTATATTAACATGAGGCATAATGAACATGAATGTGTTATAAACTAATGCTTTAGTCAATGTTGTCATTAAATTTGAGTCAAGATTTTTCCAAACTTCGCTAGCCAAAGGTATTCAGTCCCATACTCTACTTGCAACCCTTGGCGGATGTCGTGTCAATATTGAAGTTCTCGCATTCAAATTCTGATTGGAAGTGGCTAGGTTCAGACGACCAATGAAAACGCAGTTTTTATATGTCAACAAAACTAA
Organism: Argopecten irradians; assembly: GCF_041381155.1. Lineage (NCBI taxonomy): Eukaryota > Metazoa > Mollusca > Bivalvia > Pectinida > Pectinidae > Argopecten > Argopecten irradians. The sequence continues at coordinate 1,640,850 of NC_091140.1, read as the reverse complement.
ACCGAAGTGATAGTAGTGACCTACATTTGTAAATTGAAGCGTACCATGACTGTCAACAACAGCTTCTAGGGGAGTCATATTTACTATTTAGTCAATTATTAAATGTTTTATACTAGCTAAATTAAGTACATGTATACATTGCTCTTCAAACAGATTGGGAAAGATGAGCAGGGCTTGTGGTCGGCCACCACGACCCCTTTATCAAGGCAAATGATTTAGCAATGTTTTAATCAGCTTAAATACTGTTGTGTAGCATTAATAGCCATGACTTAAAAGAGAAGCAGTACACTTTGAATTTGTAATTATGTTATATTCACCTTGAGTTCGTTTCCCTCTCCGTTTTACACAACTACCGTAACATTCATTAGCTTCAGGTTGGGTGTAGGCAAATCTGTCTCCACATTTCTCATCAGGGAAATTACAGCTGTAGCATTTAATTGCTTCACCTGTAAAAACATAATTTATAACCACTGATAAAATACCTGTTTAAGAACATATAAATAGTTGTAGTTAATAAGTGTAAATAAAGCACAAAAGATTACTCAAACAATGTTAAAGATAGGTCTACAGCATAACTCAATTTTGAGACCTGCTTGAAAGATTACCTTGTTTCTAACGTTTGAATCTTTACGTTGTGTCCACAGTCTTCAAAGTCTGTTAAGAGTCATGTTATGGGAGTACATGTACAGATTTGATTTTCATCCAATTAGGCAATATCAAGTGGGTTTTTATATTTGCCAGTACTCCAACAATGTTAGAGGTATAGCACGAGGAGACACTTTGGTCATTACGTCGTGTCTAATGATGTCGATATTTCCTGTCAGAGTTTCTGACGTCTAATAATATTGGATTATATTTGCCAGCAGCTAATATTTTGTACCACATGACAAATTGGCACTTTCTCTTACATTTTAGTACTCAACAGGGGGTTATCTTAATGATTGTGAAATGTTCTTGGTGTACAATTTGTCAAATGGGATTGAACAGAGAACCTGTGAGATTGAACAGCGAAACAATATTATTATTTAATATCTGATAATAAAAGAAATATGAGAGAGAAAAAAAAATTATCTAAACATTATTAGAGGTTTAAACATCAGATTACCTATGTCGGGTACCTTATCGTTGGTCATCAGGAAAAAATAGTCACCAACGAGTCACCTAGTAGGCCTTTTCATAACCTGATAATGTTAGACCCGGTCATCGATTACTCATCATTAACTCCACAATACATTGGGCCGTTTTCGGTTGTACGGTTTGAATGATTGGGCAAAGTCGTTCTTTATAAATTACAGACGGAATTGGTGATTTCATATTGTTTTCAGACGAGCCTTGACAAAGCCATCACGGGCCCGTATCAAAAACTGCCGGTCCGTGAGGATTTATACAAGGTAAGATGATCTAACGTTACATGAAATAATGACTTTAACAAACGGTCGAACAGCTAAGTCTTAACTACGTAAAATGTAACAATAAAGATTTCTACACTATGTATGTCTATATATGTAAACGATTCCTTTCAGTTGATACTTACCTGTAACGAATAATAAACAAAGCACCAGGAGACCTAGGCCACACCTCCCAATCCTCATAGTGCCTTCTCGTTTGATTTTCAACCCGGAAATTAACCGGAAGTAAACAACAACACTAGAGTTATCTCTCTTAGAAAAGAGGTCTAACTGTCCTGTTAGTGACGGATGAACTTCTTTCAATATTACCGGGGCCGTTTTTCGATTATGCGGTTTGACTGGTTGGACCTAGTTGTTCGTTTATGAATTAAAGACGGACCTGGTCATTTATATTGTTTTCAGACGAGCCTTGAAAACGCCCTCACAGGCCTGTAGCAAAAACTGCAGGTCCGTCAGGATAAAGTTGGACAGTTATTCGTTTAACGAATAACTGTCTAACTTTACTTCTGGCCGGGTAAAGTAAAGTTAGACAGTTATTCGTTATTCAAGTGTCACCTGTTTTGACGGATGCAGCGAAATTATATATAGTCATTTTTTTGTTTAATTCTTTGGAATAACTGTAATCTTTCGGAGTTTTCACGTAAATATCTCGAGTACACATCTTTATAAGCCATCTGAGAGCTTTACTGTCGGTTATAATTTATTTCACTGATACCATATCTTCAGTTGCGCTCATATTTATTTACCTTTTATCTGCGATGCATCGGAAGTGAAAAATTAAGAATTTAACATTTATATAATTCATTTGAAGCATAATACTAACTCGCGGAACGAGCCCTGAGCTTCAGCTCGGAAACCGGATCTTCGGGTCAAATAACACATATTACATACATTATCAGTCGTATACAGTCCCAGGCAGTGGGAAGAAATGCTCGTTCACGACTTTTGAAGGTGACTGCCATCTCAGTGGTTCCCATGAAACATTCCATGCACTCTAATTAGGATTGAAAGATGATTGAACCTTCAGCACTGGGTGGGAGAGTGGATCCCCCAACCCAAAACACCATCTTATATACATTATCAGCCGTATACGGTCCCAGGCAGTGGGAAGACGTGCTCGTGCACGACTTTTGAAGGTGGCTGCCATCTCAGTGGTTCCCATTAAACATTCCATAGCAATCTAATTAGGATTGAAAGAGGATTGAACCTTCAGCACTGGGTGGGAGAGTGGATCCCCCAACCCAAAACCCCATCTTATATACATTATCAGCCGTATACGGTCCCAGGCAGTGGGAAGACGTGCTCGTGCACGACTTTTGAAGGTGGCTGCCATCTCAGTGGTTCCCATGGAACATTCCATAGCAATCTAATTAGGATTGAAAGAGGAACGAACCTTCAGCACTGGGTGGGAGAGTGGATTCCTTACCAAAAACCCCATCTTATATACATTATCAGCCTAATACGGTCCCAGGCAGTGGGAGGACGTGCTCGTGCACGACTTTTGAAGGTGGCTGCCATCTCAGTGGTTCCCATGAAACATTCCATAGTAATCTAATTAGGATTGAAAGAGGAACGAACCTTCAGCACTCTGGGGGAAAGTGTACGTATACGGCTGATAATATATAAAAGATGGGGTTTGTGTTGGGGGATCCACTATCCCACCCAGTGCTGAAGGTTCGTTCCTCTTTCAATCCTAATTAGATTGCTAGGGAATGTTCCATGGGAATCACTGAGACGGCAGCCACCTTCAAAAATTGTGCACAAGTACGTCTTTCCACTGCCTGGGACCGTATATGGCTGATAATGTATATAAGATGGGTGTTTTTGTTAAGGGATCCACTCTCCCCCAGAGTGCTGAAGGTTCGTTCCTCTATCAATCCTAATTAGATTTCTATGGAATGTTTCCTGGGAACAACTGGGGTGGCCGCCACCTTCAAATGTCGTTCACGAGCACGTCTTCCCACTGCCTTGGACCGTATACGGCTGATAATGTATATAAGATGGGGTTTTTGTTAAGGGATCCACTCTCCCCCAGAGTGCTGAAGGTTCGTTCCTCTTTCAATCCTAATTAAATTGCTATGGAATGTTCCATGGGAACCATTGAGATGGCAGCCACCTTCAAAAACGTGCACGAGCATTTCTTCCCACTGCCTGGGACCGTATACGGCTGATAATGTATATAAGATGGGGTTTTTGTTAAGGGATCCACTCTCCCCCAGAGTGCTGAAGGTTCATTTCTCTTTCAATCCTAATTAGATTGCTATGGAATGTTCCCTGGGAACAACTGGGATGGCAGCCACCTTCAAAAGTCGTGCACGAGCACGTCTTCCCACTGCCTTGGACCGTATACGGCTGATAATGTATATAAGATGGGGTTTTGGGTTAGGGGATCCACTCTCCCATCCAGTGCTGAAGGTTCGTTCCTCTTTCAATCTTAATTAGATTGCTATGGATTGTTCCATGGGAACCACTGAGATGGCAGCCACCTTCAAAAGTCGTGCACGAGCACGTCTTCACACTGTCTTGGACCGTATACGGCTGAAAATGCATATAAGATGGATTTTTTGGTAAGGGATCCACTCTCCCCCAGAGTGCTGAAGGTTCATTCCTCTTTCAATCCTAATTAGATTGCTATTTAATGTTCCATGGGAACCACTGAGATGGCAGCGACCTTCAAAAGTCGTGCACGAGCACGTCTTCCCACTGCCTGGGACCGTATACGGCTGATAATGTATATAAGATGGGGTTTTGGGTTGGGGGATCCACTCTCCCACCCAGTGCTGAAGGTTCAATCCTCTTTCAATCCTAATTAGAGTGCTATGGAATGTTTCATGGGAACCACTGAGATGGCAGTCACCTTCAAAAGCTGTGCACGAGCACGTCTTCCCACTGCCTGGGACTGTATACGGCTGATAATATATGTAATATGGGGTTTTTGGTAAGGGATCCACTCTCCCCCAGAGTGCTGAAGGTTCGTTCCTCTTTCAATCCTAATTAGATTGCTATGGAATGATTCATGGGAACCACTGAGATGGCAGCGGCCTTCAAAAGTCGTGCACGAGCACGTCTTCCCACTGCCTTGGACCGTATACGGCTGATAATGTATATAAGATGGGGTTTTTGTTAAGGGATCCACTCTCCCCCAGAGTGCTGAAGGTTCGTTCCTCTTTCAATCCTAATTAAATTGCTATGGAATGTTCCATGGGAACCATTGAGATGGCAGCCACCTTCAAAAACGTGCACGAGCATTTCTTCCCACTTCCTGGGACCGTATACGGCTGATAATGTATATAAGATGGGGTTTTTGTTAAGGGATCCACTCTCCCCCAGAGTGCTGAAGGTTCATTTCTCTTTCAATCCTAATTAGATTGCTATGGAATGTTCCCTGGGAACAACTGGGATGGCAGCCACCTTCAAAAGTCGTGCACGAGCACGTCTTCCCACTGCCTTGGACCGTATACGGCTGATAATGTATATAAGATGGGGTTTTGGGTTAGGGGATCCACTCTCCCATCCAGTGCTGAAGGTTCGTTCCTCTTTCAATCTTAATTAGATTGCTATGGATTGTTCCATGGGAACCACTGAGATGGCAGCCACCTTCAAAAGTCGTGCACGAGCACGTCTTCACACTGTCTTGGACCGTATACGGCTGAAAATGCATATAAGATGGATTTTTTGGTAAGGGATCCACTCTCCCCCAGAGTGCTGAAGGTTCATTCCTCTTTCAATCCTAATTAGATTGCTATTTAATGTTCCATGGGAACCACTGAGATGGCAGCGACCTTCAAAAGTCGTGCACGAGCACGTCTTCCCACTGCCTGGGACCGTATACGGCTGATAATGTATATAAGATGGTGTTTTTGGTTGGGGGATCCACTCTCCCACCCAGTGCTGAAGGTTCAATCCTCTTTCAATCCTAATTAGAGTGCTATGGAATGTTTCATGGGAACCACTGAGATGGCAGTCACCTTCAAAAGCTGTGCACGAGCACGTCTTCCCACTGCCTGGGACTGTATACGGCTGATAATATATGTAATATGGGGTTTTTGGTAAGGGATCCACTCTCCCCCAGAGTGCTGAAGGTTCGTTCCTCTTTCAATCCTAATTAGATTGCTATGGAATGATTCATGGGAACCACTGAGATGGCAGCGGCCTTCAAAAGTCGTGCACGAGCACGTCTTCTCACTGCCTGGGATCGTATTAGGCTGATAATGTATATAAAATGGGGTTTTTGGTAAGGGATCCACTCTCCCACGCAGTGCTGAAGGTTCGTTCCTCTTTCAATCCTAATTAGATTGCTATTTAATGTTCCATGGGAACCACTGAGATGGCAGCGACCTTCAAAAGTCGTGCACGAGCACGTCTTCCCACTGCCTGGAGTCGTATACGGCTGATAATGTATATAAGATGGGTTTTTTGGTAAGGGATCCACTCTCCCACGCAGTGCTGAAGGTTCGTTCCTCTTTCAATCCTAATTAGATTGCTATGGAATGTTCCATGGGAACCATTGAGATGGCAGTCACCTTCAAAAGTCGTGCACGAGCACGTCTTCCCACTGCCTGGGACCGTATACGGCTGATAATGTATATAAGATGTGGTTTTTGGTAAACGATCCACTCTCCCCCAGAGTGCTGAAGGTTCGTTCCTCTTTCAATCCTAATTAGATTGCTATGGAATGTTCCGTCGTAACCACTGAGATGGCAGCCACCTTCAAACGTCGTGCACGAGCACGTCTTCCCACTGCCTGGGACCGTATACGGCTGATAATGTATATAAGATGGTGTTTTGGGTTGGGGGATCCACTCTCCCACCCAGTGCTGAAGGTTCAATCCTCTTTCAATCCTAATTAGAGTGCTATGGAATGTTTCATGGGAACCACTGAGATGGCAGTCACCTTCAAAAGCTGTGCACGAGCACGTCTTCCCACTGCCTGGGACTGTATACGGCTGATAATATATGTAATATGTGTTATTTGACCCGAAGATCCGGTTTCCGAGCTGAAGCTCAGGGCTCGTTCCGCGAGTTAGTATTATGCTTCAAATGAGTTATATAAGTGTTAAATTCTTGATTTTTCACTTCCGATGCATCGCAGATAAAAGGTAAATAAATATGAGCGCAACTGAAGATATTGTATCAGTGAAATAAATTATAACCGACAGTACAGCTCTCAGATGGCTTGTAAAGATGTGTACTTGAGATATTTACGTGAAAACTCTGAAAGATTACAGTTATTCCAAAGAATTGAACCAAAAAATGACTATATATAATTTGGCTGCATCCGTCAAAACAGGTGACACTTGAATAACGAATAACTGTCTAACTTTACTTTACCCGGCCAGAAGTAAAGTTAGACAGTTATTCGTTATTCGAATAACGAATAACGAATAACTGTCCAACTTTATCTTGCTGATGGATTAACGGTCAAATCGGTTGTTCTGAATAAACGAAAACGACCCAGACCTTCTTAAATAAAGAAGATTACCTGGAGTATTTATTAGAAAGGTATTTCTAAAAAAAAGTGAAAAGTCGATATCTATTTATTATCATACATGTATTCATTTATGAATAATAGTTACATCATCATGATATTTTTCACTTGATCAGTTTTTATTTCAGCAAAGTTGGTATTAATTCCAAGCGCTGAAGGATTAAAAATTGATGTTTTATAAGATTTTTTTGGCGAAGAAATGCTATAATGCTAAACTAGGTCAACTGTGACCTTTTTAAATGCATAATTATTTTTGACAATTTTTTAACTTAAACATCTCAAACTCCTTCATCAAAAGTAGAAACTGCCAAAAAATAGTTTGTGGCAACTTGAAGAACAGAAATGCCATTTTGCACCCTTTGACCTTTGAAATTACCATGAGCGCAGAAAAAAATGGATGTTTTGAATAGCACATAATAAGCAACCGATCCTAAGGCATCTTCATGCAAAATGTTAAAATGCTTATCATTGAGTCGCCGTAAAACGGCTCAAGGTGATATTTGAGCAGGAACACTATGATGAATCAAAGAACAACTATTCAGAAAGAAAGTGTTTTTCCCCTCAGATGCTTAGATAAAAGATTCTAGTTTATCAGTATTTTTCTATATGTAGAAAATGTAAAAAATGGTTAAATGACACCAAGAAACTTAAGAAAACCAAGATGTGTCCATACTTGTGGAAAGGAATGAAAATAAGGGTTAGGATACGGTTTACCAATTGTGATATTTGCGAAATAAAATCAGTCCACCAAAAAGATACTTAGTCTAATTTAATTTGCTGATGTTTCCAGAGTTTAAAAGGATATAACCGGACTATTTCTTTCTATGAAGAAGATATGTGCTAGTCATCGGAAACCAATTTTCCGAAAATAACTCTCAAGTACTGCCGTATATATGTGTGAAAACTCTCGAGTATTTTTGTGTCGAGCTTGCATAAAGAGTTATGGTTGTTCTTTGCGAGATTTATTTACACCAGGCGCGTCAATATGAAAGTATGGTGTCCAAGTGTACGATATTAATCAGAATGTGATAGACATACTTTCGTGTACATCAAAACACATTAAGACTGGGACATGATCATTGTGACTCTAGATGATGACGTATGATAACACAATCCATGAGAGTTCCTGTATTTCCCTCATCGGACGTTACATGAAGACAGAAATGATTACATAAACCTGTAACAAGTACAGTGCATCGTTTACAGAAACCCGCATTGAGACAAACACATCATTATGAAGTTAGAGTCGAGCTTAAGTGATAAATAAGATTCGATGACGGGAACATTTTACGGTATCATAAATCTGTACACTAAAATGCTTTCCCTCCAGCGCACATAAAAGACTGTCAGCGCCATCTACTTTGAAAAAAAACTTGTCCAGAGAAGGGAGATTCACGTAAATTTCAGGTGAAATTCAGGGTAGTTTTTTTAAATTGACTTTTCTGCTCCTTTCAAATCAGATTTTTAACCAGAAATTCTAGCCAATTTCTGGTGAATTTCAGGTTAGGAAATTTTGCCTCTGTACGCAGAACATTATAACAAGTGAGATAATGGCGTAATAGTATTATGTATATTTTTTATAGCTTGTTTGTTTGTTTGATTAATTAACGTCCTATTAACAGTCAGGGTCATGTAAGGACGCCCTCCCATGTATGTAGGTGTGTAGCGTGTGTGTAGTGCGAGGTGCGTGTTTTGGGAGACTGCGGTATGTTCGTGTTGTGTCTTCTTGTATAATGGAACTCTTGCCCTTTTTATAGTGCTATATCACTGAAGCATGCTGCCGAAGACACCAAGCAACACACCCCACCCTGTCACATTATACTGACAACGAGCATACCAGTCGTCCCACTCCCCGTATGCTGACTGCTCAGCAGGAGCAGAGACTACCACTTTTATAGACTTTGGTGTGTCTCGGCCAGGGGACAAAACCCAAAACCTACCTCACAGGAGCGAGCAGGTAGGGCGTTAGAATTGTACCTGGTGCCACTATTGCATGATCGTAAAAGGCGACTAAATTTTGGATTTTATTTTCTCTCTTCTTCCCAACTGACTTTATTCTTCCTAACGTCTTCCTTGACACCGACTCACCTTTGGCCTTCTGTTGAGAGTTTGATGATTTACATTTACCTGCTTCTTCCTCTAGAAGTTCAATGATCTATGTTTCTGTGCTGATGATCGACTACAAACACTGTTTTGTATTGTCCTCCTAGTCTAGATTCATTTGTACGGTAACGATACCCCTCACTTTATCTATTTAACCTGCATGGCTGGTGCTCTCAATGCAACACTTAAAACCTATAACGTCTCATCATTTTCGTCAATGAATATCACCTGAGTTGCCTATCTTGTTTGCCTTGTTGAATCATTGCAGCAACAATCTTTTGGCGTTGGAGAGACCTTAATGTCCAGATTTTCGAAGGAAGTGTGTTTTGCAATTTTGGTCCTTTTTTGTGTCATCGTGTCACGTTAAGATAATAATTAAATCCTCGATTACTTGCATCCCCACCATATCTGTCTTTGTATGACTCTAGCTACTCATCCTGCCTTTGTAGCTGTATCTATACAGAGCGTGTTCTATTATACCATCGTCATGGTGTCATCATTTTTATCTGTTCATTGATATACTGTAACCGTAAATTCGGGTATTTTGGATGTGGCCATATTTTGGCTTATTTGACGTTTGGTACGAAATCGCCGAAATGTATCACATCAGAATTCGACTGCATAAGTATCAATAACCAATCAGCGAGGCTCATTACTAATATGAGCATGTACGCCAGATTTAGGTATCCAATCGCGTTACGTAAACATACAGAAGACAATATTCAAAAACGTTGTGTTAGTTTCACAAGGAAAAAGTGCTTATTAAACATTTTATGTCGATTCGATCTATTACATCATTCGAGACTTTTGAATTACAAACCCTCGCCAAATCATTTTAATATTGTGTAATAATATTGTACTGAAATACTATAATCAATTCATTTTACTTTTAATATTGTTATTCGTAATGCTTTGATTTATCGTGTCGGCCTAACTCTGTAGTAATTATATCTTTTTACCGTATAGTGTCAATTGAGTAGTATTAAGGAGACCGGTCCGACCAGGTATGACACGTATCCCCTAGGACATTGGACAATTAATTCACCCCTGACACTTGAATTCTAAATGCCATCTGTTTATCTTCCGTGTTTTTGTTATTGTTATATAATCCTATGTGTTATGCTTTGTGATGAGTGAGTTAGGGTCTAGAGCTCGGACGACACGGGTCGATTTTCGGATACTCCGGGAATCGCCTACCGACTTCTAGGAAGTTATATTTAATAAATTCATATTTGGAAAATTATTCTGCATCTTTGGAGTTCGTCCTTTTAATCGAAATATATCACAACGACGTCATCTCCGTTGTGAAAGATTGGTGGAGAATCCGGGTAGTACCCACATTTTAGCTGGGTACGCTTTCCAAGTACATGAAGATCCAAGCGAGAGATTCCCAAGATGACGACATTTTATCAAAGATACACTCCTCAGCAATTCTGGAATCCTACCGGAACTGGACGAAGCAGCTTGACCTTACCGAGTAACAGAAATTGTACCCGTTGTGGCCTCATCTTTAGCTACATGTATGGTCATCTTAGTGTATGTCCTGCTTTATTATCCCAGTGCTTCAAGTGTGGAAAAATTGGACACTTCTCTAGGAACTGTTTCTCATGTGAGTTTCGTTTCAAAACGAGTAGGCGTCATAATGGTCTAAGGACAATCGATTCGAGGAATCAAACGGGAATTCAGAACGGCAGGGACGCAGGAATTCAAAATAACAGAGACGCTTCGTATCCGCAATTGTCTGGGATGTTGCATCGACACGAGAAACAGAGAAGGAACAAGTGTAAATCCCGCGCCAAAAAGAGGAAAGACAAGGAAAGAATATCAGCTTTCAAAGAGAGGAAAAGTCTTCAAGGTTTGCTACCATTTTCAACTATTTCGGACAATGAAATATCTAACATATGTAACTGGAATGGAATAGCAGATCAGAAGATAATAGCAAAACTTCGGCAGCAAGTTTCTAAACTATCAGAAGAGTGCCAAAAACTTTCTAAGGATGGATTACAGCAGAAATGTTCTTAACAGTGTGAGTGCATCACATTTAGTGAAGAACTCGCCATATTACGAATGGACAATTCGAGACTACGGGAAGAAATATCCGAGTCAAACAAACAGCTGGACTCAGCGCTGGACATCGTTCGAAACAGTGAGGAAGATAAGAATTTTCGGACCTAATTCAAAAACAAAAGTATGGAATTATGGATTTAAAGCATAAAACACACCAACTGGACGATTTCTCCCTTCAAAACAAAATTTATATAGCATCAAATAGTACGTTAATAACGCAAATATATGATCTAAAGAGACAACTGGAAACACTACAATCGTTGTAATAATTGGAATTCCAGCCGAGCAAGATGGCACCATAGAAATAACCGACCTGGTAGATATAATCGTAAATAGAGTCGCGGGACGCGACATTTTCAAAGCCGGAGGGAAATTTCACAAGGAAAAAGTGCTTATTAAACATTTTATGTGGATTCGATCTATTACATCATTCGAGACTTTTGAATTACAAACCCTCGCCAAATCATTTTAATATTGTGTAATAATATTGTACTGAAATACTATGATCAATTCATTTTACTTTTAATATTGTTATTCGTAATTCTTTGATTTATCGTGTCGGCCTAACTCTGTAGTAATTGTATCTTTTTACCGTATAGTGTCAATTGAGTAGTATTAAGGAGACCGGTCCGACCAGGTATGACACGTATCCCCTAGGACATTGGACAATTAATTCACCCCTGACACTTGAATTCTAAATGCCATCTGTTTATCTTCCGTGTTTTTGTTATTGTTATATAATCCTATGTGTTATGCTTTGTGATGAGTGAGTTAGGGTCTAGAGCTCGGACGACACGGGTCGATTTTCGGATACTCCGGGAATCGCCTACCGACTTCTAGGAAGTTATATTTAATAAATTCATATTTGGAAAATTATTCTGCATCTTTGGAGTTCGTCCTTTTAATCGAAATATATCACAACGACGTCATCTCCGTTGTGAAATTAGTATCGATATGACTTCAAACTCAATCACGTCAGTAGATCTATAAATATATACAAAGAAAATATATATATGTTTCTGGCGTTATGAAATACGAATACATCTTCAGAATTTTTTTTCTTTTGTTCAGATCTGTTAAAGTTATGCGTCAAAAGTTTAAAGAACACATGGAAAAGCCAAATAAAAGCACACCAAAATTTATTAACCATCCTCTTTTGATACAAAAGCGCCAAAATTTTCCGACTCCAAAATATTCCGATTTACGGTATTCAGTTACTGATATATATGGAGTATCTATTTAGATTGTATTTTGGTGTTTTTAGACAACTAATACGATTGCGCCAATTTATCACCACATTAACTCGTGACTTTGTCACTAATTAGTCCCGTCCAAAATGGTAGAATAGATACTGTAAACATACATATTTTAGCGGTTTTCTAATTTTAGTACGTATTTTAGCGATTTTCTAATTTTAGTACGTATTTTAGCGGTTGTCTAATTTTAGTACGTATTTTAGTGGTTGTCTAATTTTAGTACGTATTTTAGCGGTTGTCTAATTTTGGTACGTATTTTAGCGGTTGTCTAATTTTAGTACGTATTTTAGCGGTTGTCTAATTTTAGTGCTGTTCGTGACACACGCACTCCGTTAAATGGTAATTGCGCTGGTTGCATTTTCTGTATATTACACAAGATGAGATTCGCACTAAAATTTGATTGTGATAAAATAATTGCGTTTACATTAAACCGAATTTACCATTAATTATACCGGCATTTAATATGCTACGTTATTCCTTATTTAATTGAATATTTCTCATGAACCTCAACACACAATTGTTCTGTCGGTTACATTAAAGATATAGTCACATAACGAGGATAAACAAAACACGGGAAGGTGCCAATGTGATTTAATGATTAATTCGATTTTATCGTGACAGATACAAATATTTGGCGTAAATGTAAAAAGATGAAAGCAATAAGAGGATGGATGATCCCGGTATAGATTTTCACGTTACACATACAACTACGGCAGAACTTAATGTTACCTGGATTTTTTGTCATTGTTCAGTAAATATTTTTCTGTCCTATCGATCATATCGGTTTAGTTATAATTGTGTGGATTCATGTTTACATGTCGCTTCGACTGCTTCTGTAGCAGAATCTATAACGACTGTCAAACAAAGGACTGATTTAAATACAACACGAACATATGGCCAACCTTTGTTGAAGCCATTGTTCATAGATACATGAACTCCCATTGTCCCCGGAGGTGATGCCTAATCCAACTCGAACAAAAGGATTTGACATGTAATGTATTTAGTTCTAATAATGTAAGCACACCATTGTTCCACTACCCCGGGTCTATAAATCGTCAGGTGGGCAAGATAAGCGGATGTGATGGAGCCATCACTTGTTGTCCCACACAAGATACACAGGCCAATAGGCCAGATTGAACACCAGAAAAGTCAGAGGAAAAGCAATCCGAGCGATCCGGTCCGCAGTCCGCGCTTTCTCCCTCGCCTCCGCGGCCACCCCAGGCTTCTGAATAAAAAAATCAACACATCTTTATTAGAAATGTTGAAAATATGACATCAGATGACAATTATTTTTTTAATAAAGGCGTGACAAACTTTGAACTATCATTGTAAACGTGCTTATCTTAATGCAGGCAAATGCAAAAAATAAACGTCATGATCTATTCTCGTGGTTATAAATTAGTCCGTGATTCAATACGGAGAAAATATTTTACCAAAAGCGCTGTACATGAAGTAGCGCCTTAAAGACAGCAGGTAAAGCAGAAAAAGACAACCGGTGAAATATTACATATTGAAACGCGGAGACGGATTAATATAAGTACATTGCACTTGTTTCTGAATCTAACATTTTATCACATGTATATTGTACTGTATCGTTCTTGAATAAAATATTGTTTAAACTATATTGAAGCGAGGCTTTGATGAAGATTATGGTAGCAATTCACCGTCAAAGCATACTCAGACAAACCAATAATCTACCATTTAATATCTAGCGAGCTGTTAGTCATCTCGCAACAAATTCTTTTTGTAATGCTAATAAGAATAATATGTTATAACGAAAATATTAAAAGGATTTATAAAATCTATGTTGTGTTTTGTTGACTTGAACGATCGATTTCATATCAATGATAGAGTAGACATTAATGTATGCAATATTACCTATGACGCACGTATTGAAATGCATAAATTCGACTGACACTGTGGTGTATATTTACACATAAACATGATATATAATCTAAGTAGTTAACTCTGTATAATGACGCAGCCATCATTAAAATTAACCTAGACTCAATACCAAATTACAGAAATATCCTGCAGAAGCACTATAATCACTGATGACCCAGATGGATCACCTTGATACAAGTTATTGGACCTGACTCATTATAATTGTAATGACCGTGTGCTGAAAGGAATATCTACTAGACACAAAGAAACAATGGCCTTTGTTAACTGGGACCCCGGGGATATGTCCTATTATTGCCTTCTACAAAGGTCACAGTTTTAACAAACAGAAGAACAATCAACTAATACCCCAATAACGCCCAGTCTCTGTCAGTCATTTATAATAACTATAAATACTACAAAGGTCACAGTTTTAACATTCAGAAGGACATTCAACTAATACCCCAATAACACCCAGTCTCTGTCAGTCATTTATAATAACTATAAATACTACAAACAGTTTTAACATTCAGAAGGACATCCAACTAATACCCCAATAACGCCCAGTCTCTGTCAGTCATTTATAATAACTATAAATACTACAAAGGTCACAGTTTTAACATTCAGAAGGACATTCAACTAATACCCCAATAACACCCAGTCTCTGTCAGTCATTTATAATAACTATAAATACTACAAACAGTTTTAACATTCAGAAGGACATCCAACTAATACCCCAATAACGCCCAGTCTCTGTCAGTCATTTATAATAACTATAAATACTACAAACAGTTTTAACATTCAGAAGGACATCAACTAATTACCCCAATAACGCCCAGTCTCTGTCAGTCATTTATAATAACTATAAATACTACAAACAGTTTTAACATTCAGAAGGACATTCAACTAATACCCCAATAACGCCCAGTCTCTGTCAGTCATTTATAATAACTATAAATACTACAAACAGTTTTAACATTCAGAAGGACATCCAACTAATACCCCAATAACGCCCAGTCTCTGTCAGTCATTTATAATAACTATAAATACTACAAACAGTTTTAACATTCAGAAGGACATTCAACTAATACCCCAATAACGTCCAGTCTCTGTCAGTCATTTATAATAACTATAAATACTACAAACAGTTTTAACATTCAGAAGGACATCCAACTAATACCCCAATAACGCCCAGTCTCTGTCAGTCATTTATAATAACTATAAATACTACAAAGTACAAACAGTTTTAACATTCAGAAGGACATTCAAACTAATACCCCAATAACGCCCAGTCTCTGTCAGTCATTTATAATAACTATAAATACTACAAACAGTTTTAACATTCAGAAGGACATTCAACTAATACCCCAATAACGCCCAGTCTCTGTCAGTCTTTTATAATAACTATAAACACTACAAACAGTTTTAACATTCAGAAGGACATTCAACTAATACCCCAATAACGTCCAGTCTCTGTCAGTCATTTATAATAACTATAAACACTACAAACAGTTTTAACATTCAGAAGGACATCCAACTAATACCCCAATAACGCCCAGTCTCTGTCAGTCATTTATAATAATAAAATATAAATACTACAAACAGTTTCTATCATTAATAACTAAAACTACAAGTTTACATTCAGAAGGACATCCAACTAATACCCCAATAACGCCCAGTCTCTGTCAGTCATTTATAATAACTATAAATACTACAAACAGTTTTAACATTCAGAAGGACATCCAACTAATACCCCAATAACGCCCAGTCTCTGTCAGTCATTTATAATAACTATAAATACTACACAAACAGTTTTAACATTCAGAAGGACATCCAACTAATACCCCAATAACGCCCAGTCTCTGTCAGTCATTTATAATAACTATAAACACTACAAACAGTTTTAACATTCAGAAGGACATTCAACTAATACCCCAATAACGCCCAGTCTCTGTCAGTCATTTATAATAACTATAAAACTACAAACAGTTTTAACATTCAGAAGGACATCCAACTAATACCCCAATAACGCCCAGTCTCTGTCAGTCATTTATAATAACTATAAATACTACAAACAGTTTTAACATTCAGAAGGACATCCAACTAATACCCCAATAACGCCCAGTCTCTGTCAGTCATTTATAATAACTATAAATACTACAAACAGTTTTAACATTCAGAAGGACATTCAACTAATACCCCAATAACGCCCAGTCTCTGTCAGTCATTTATAATAACTATAAATACTACAAACAGTTTTAACATTCAGAAGGACATTCAACTAATACCCCAATAACGCCCAGTCTCTGTCAGTCATTTATAATAACTATAAATACTACAAACAGTTTTAACATTCAGAAGGACATTCAACTAATACCCCAATAACGCCCAGTCTCTGTCAGTCATTTATAATAACTATAAACACTACAAACAGTTTTAACATTCAGAAGGACATTCAACTAATACCCCAATAACGCCCAGTCTCTGTCAGTCATTTATAATAACTATAAATACTACAAACAGTTTTAACATTCAGAAGGACATTCAACTAATACCCCAATAACGCCCAGTCTCTGTCAGTCATTTATAATAACTATAAATACTACAAACAGTTTTAACATTCAGAAGGACATTCAACTAATACCCCAATAACGCCCAGTCTCTGTCAGTCATTTATAATAACTATAAACACTACAAACAGTTTTAACATTCAGAAGGACATCCAACTAATACCCCAATAACGCCCAGTCTCTGTCAGTCATTTAAATAACTATAAATACTACAAACAGTTTTAACATTCAGAAGGACATCCAACTAATACCCCAATAACGCCCAGTCTCTGTCAGTCATTTATAATAACTATAAATACTACAAACAGTTTTAACATTCAGAAGGACATCCAACTAATACCCCAATAACGCCCAGTCTCTGTCAGTCATTTATAATAACTATAAATACTACAAACAGTTTTAACATTCAGAAGGACATCCAACTAATACCCCAATAACGCCCAGTCTCTGTCAGTCATTTATAATAACTATAAACACTACAAACAGTTTTAACATTCAGAAGGACATCCAACTAATACCCCAATAACGCCCAGTCTCTGTCAGTCATTTATAATAACTATAAATACTACAAACAGTTTTAACATTCAGAAGGACATCCAACTAATACCCCAATAACGCCCAGTCTCTGTCAGTCATTTATAATAACTATAAATACTACAAACAGTTTTAACATTCAGAAGGACATTCAACTAATACCCCAATAACGCCCAGTCTCTGTCAGTCATTTATAATAACTATAAACACTACAAACAGTTTTAACATTCAGAAGGACATTCAACTAATACCCCAATAACGCCCAGTCTCTGTCAGTCATTTATAATAACTATAAACACTACAAACAGTTTTAACATTCAGAAGGACATTCAACTAATACCCCCAATAACGCCCAGTCTCTGTCAGTCATTTATAATAACTATAAATACTACAAACAGTTTTAACATTCAGAAGGACATCCAACTAATACCCCAATAACGCCCAGTCTCTGTCAGTCATTTATAATAACTATAAATACTACAAACAGTTTTAACATTCAGAAGGACATCCAACTAATACCCCAATAACGTCCAGTCTCTGTCAGTCATTTATAATAACTATAAATACTACAAACAGTTTTAACATTCAGAAGGACATCCAACTAATACCCCAATAACGCCCAGTCTCTGTCAGTCATTTATAATAACTATAAATACTACAAACAACAGTTTTAACATTCAGAAGGACATTCAACTAATACCCCAATAACGCCCAGTCTCTGTCAGTCATTTATAATAACTATAAATACTACAAACAGTTTTAACATTCAGAAGGACATTCAACTAATACCCCAATAACGCCCAGTCTCTGTCAGTCATTTATAATAACTATAAATACTACAAACAGTTTTTAACATTCAGAAGGACATTCAACTAATACCCCAATAACGCCCAGTCTCTGTCAGTCATTTATAATAACTATAAATACTACAAACAGTTTTAACATTCAGAAGGACATCCAACTAATACCCCAATAACACCCAGTCTCTGTCAGTCATTTATAATAACTATAAATACTACAAACAGTTTTAACATTCAGAAGGACATCCAACTAATACCCCAATAACGCCCAGTCTCTGTCAGTCATTTATAATAACTATAAATACTACAAAGGTCACAGTTTTAACATTCAGAAGGACATCCAACTAATACCCCAATAACGCCCAGTCTCTGTCAGTCATTTATAATAACTATAAATACTACAAACAGTTTTAACATTCAGAAGGACATTCAACTAATACCCCAATAACGCCCAGTCTCTGTCAGTCATTTATAATAACTATAAACACTACAAACAGTTTTAACATTCAGAAGGACATCCAACTAATACCCCAATAACGCCCAGTCTCTGTCAGTCATTTATAATAACTATAAATACTACAAACAGTTTTAACATTCAGAAGGACATCCAACTAATACCCCAATAACGCCCAGTCTCTGTCAGTCATTTATAATAACTATAAATACTACAAACAGTTTTAACATTCAGAAGGACATTCAACTAATACCCCAATAACGTCCAGTCTCTGTCAGTCATTTATAATAACTATAAATACTACAAACAGTTTTAACATTCAGAAGGACATTCAACTAATACCCCAATAACGCCCAGTCTCTGTCAGTCATTTATAATAACTATAAATACTACAAACAGTTTTAACATTCAGAAGGACATCCAACTAATACCCCAATAACGCCCAGTCTCTGTCAGTCATTTATAATAACTATAAATACTACAAACAGTTTTAACATTCAGAAGGACATCCAACTAATACCCCAATAACGCCCAGTCTCTGTCAGTCATTTATAATAACTATAAAACTACAAACAGTTTTAACATTCAGAAGGACATCCAACTAATACCCCAATAACGTCCAGTCTCTGTCAGTCATTTATAATAACTATAAACACTACAAACAGTTTTAACATTCAGAAGGACATTCAACTAATACCCCAATAACGCCCAGTCTCTGTCAGTCATTTATAATAACTATAAAACTACAAACAGTTTTAACATTCAGAAGGACATCCAACTAATACCCCAATAACGCCCAGTCTCTGTCAGTCATTTATAATAACTATAAATACTACAAACAGTTTTAACATTCAGAAGGACATCAACTAATACCCCAATAACGCCAGTCTCTGTCAGTCATTTATAATAACTATAAATACTACAAACAGTTTTAACATTCAGAAGGACATCCAACTAATACCCCAATAACGCCCAGTCTCTGTCAGTCATTTATAATAACTATAAATACTACAAACAGTTTTAACATTCAGAAGGACATTCAACTAATACCCCAATAACGCCCAGTCTCTGTCAGTCATTTATAATAACTATAAATACTACAAACAGTTTTAACATTCAGAAGGACATCCAACTAATACCCCAATAACGCCCAGTCTCTGTCAGTCATTTATAATAACTATAAATACTACAAACAGTTTTAACATTCAGAAGGACATCCAACTAATACCCCAATAACGCCCAGTCTCTGTCAGTCATTTATAATAACTATAAATACTACAAACAGTTTTAACATTCAGAAGGACATCCAACTAATACCCCAATAACGCCCAGTCTCTGTCAGTCATTTATAATAACTATAAATACTACAAAACAGTTTTAACATTCAGAAGGACATCCAACTAATACCCCAATAACGCCCAGTCTCTGTCAGTCATTTATAATAACTATAAATACTACAAACAGTTTTAACATTCAGAAGGACATCCAACTAATACCCCAATAACGCCCAGTCTCTGTCAGTCATTTATAATAACTATAAAATACTACAAACAGTTTTAACATTCAGAAGGACATCCAACTAATACCCCAATAACGTCCAGTCTCTGTCAGTCATTTATAATAACTATAAATACTACAAACAGTTTTAACATTCAGAAGGACATTCAACTAATACCCCAATAACGCCCAGTCTCTGTCAGTCATTTATAATAACTATAAATACTACAAACAGTTTTAACATTCAGAAGGACATCAACTAATACCCCAATAACGCCCAGTCTCTGTCAGTCATTTATAATAACTATAAATACTACAAACAGTTTTTAACATTCAGAAGGACATCCAACTAATACCCCAATAACGCCCAGTCTCTGTCAGTCATTTATAATAACTATAAATACTACAAACAGTTTTAACATTCAGAAGGACATCCAACTAATACCCCAATAACGCCCAGTCTCTGTCAGTCATTTATAATAACTATAAATACTACAAACAGTTTTAACATTCAGAAGGACATCCAACTAATACCCCAATAACGCCCAGTCTCTGTCAGTCATTTATAATAACTATAAAACACTACAAACAGTTTTAACATTCAGAAGGACATCCAACTAATACCCCAATAACGCCCAGTCTCTGTCAGTCATTTATAATAACTATAAATACTACAAACAGTTTTAACATTCAGAAGGACATCCAACTAATACCCCAATAACGCCCAGTCTCTGTCAGTCATTTATAATAACTATAAATACTACAAACAGTTTTAACATTCAGAAGGACATCCAACTAATACCCCAATAACGTCCAGTCTCTGTCAGTCATTTATAATAACTATAAATACTACAAACAGTTTTAACATTCAGAAGGACATCCAACTAATACCCCAATAACGCCCAGTCTCTGTCAGTCATTTATAATAACTATAAATACTACAAACAGTTTTAACATTCAGAAGGACATCCAACTAATACCCCAATAACGCCCAGTCTCTGTCAGTCATTTATAATAACTATAAATACTACAAAACAGTTTTAACATTCAGAAGGACATCCAACTAATACCCCAATAACGCCCAGTCTCTGTCAGTCATTTATAATAACTATAAATACTACAAACAGTTTTAACATTCAGAAGGACATTCAACTAATACCCCAATAACGCCCAGTCTCTGTCAGTCATTTATAATAACTATAAATACTACAAACAGTTTTAACATTCAGAAGGACATCCAACTAATACCCCAATAACGCCCAGTCTCTGTCAGTCATTTATAATAACTATAAACACTACAAACAGTTTTAACATACAGAAGGACATCCAACTAATACCCCAATAACGCCCAGTCTCTGTCAGTCATTTATAATAACTATAAAAATACTACAAACAGTTTTAACATTCAGAAGGACATCCAACTAATACCCCAATAACGCCCAGTCTCTGTCAGTCATTTATAATAACTATAAATACTACAAACAGTTTTAACATTCAGAAGGACATCCAACTAATACCCCAATAACGCCCAGTCTCTGTCAGTCATTTATAATAACTATAAACACTACAAACAGTTTTAACATTCAGAAGGACATCCAACTAATACCCCAATAACGTCCAGTCTCTGTCAGTCATTTATAATAACTAAAAACACTACAAACAGTTTTAACATTCAGAAGGACATTCAACTAATACCCCAATAACGCCCAGTCTCTGTCAGTCATTTATAATAACTATAAATACTACAAACAGTTTTAACATTCAGAAGGACATCCAACTAATACCCCAATAACGCCCAGTCTCTGTCAGTCATTTATAATAACTATAAATACTACAAACAGTTTTAACATTCAGAAGGACATCCAACTAATACCCCAATAACGCCCAGTCCTCTGTCAGTCATTTATAATAACTATAAATACTACAAACAGTTTTAACATTCAGAAGGACATTCAACTAATACCCCAATAACGCCCAGTCTCTGTCAGTCATTTATAATAACTATAAATACTACAAACAGTTTTAACATTCAGAAGGACATTCAACTAATACCCCAATAACGCCCAGTCTCTGTCAGTCATTTATAATAACTATAAATACTACAAACAGTTTTAACATTCAGAAGGACATTCAACTAATACCCCAATAACGCCCAGTCTCTGTCAGTCATTTATAATAACTATAAATACTACAAACAGTTTTAACATTCAGAAGGACATCAACTAATACCCCAATAACGCCCAGTCTCTGTCAGTCATTTATAATAACTATAAATACTACAAACAGTTTTAACATTCAGAAGGACATTCAACTAATACCCCAATAACGCCCAGTCTCTGTCAGTCATTTATAATAACTATAAATACTACAAACAGTTTTAACATTCAGAAGGACATCCAACTAATACCCCAATAACGCCCAGTCTCTGTCAGTCATTTATAATAACTATAAATACTACAAACAGTTTTAACATTCAGAAGGACATCCAACTAATACCCCAATAACGCCCAGTCTCTGTCAGTCATTTATAATAACTATAAATACTACAAACAGTTTTAACATTCAGAAGGACATCAACTAATACCCCAATAACGCCCAGTCTCTGTCAGTCATTTATAATAACTATAAATACTACAAACAGTTTTAACATTCAGAAGGACATCCAACTAATACCCCAATAACGCCCAGTCTCTGTCAGTCATTTATAATAACTATAAATACTACAAACAGTTTTAACATTCAGAAGGACATCCAACTAATACCCCAATAACGCCCAGTCTCTGTCAGTCATTTATAATAACTATAAATACTACAAACAGTTTTAACATTCAGAAGGACATTCAACTAATACCCCAATAACGCCCAGTCTCTGTCAGTCATTTATAATAACTATAAATACTACAAACAGTTTTAACATTCAGAAGGACATCAACTAATACCCCAATAACGCCCAGTCTCTGTCAGTCATTTATAATAACTATAAATACTACAAACAGTTTTTAACATTCAGAAGGACATCCAACTAATACCCCAATAACGCCCAGTCTCTGTCAGTCATTTATAATAACTAATAATAACTACAAACAGTTTTAACATTCAGAAGGACATCAACTAATACCCCAATAACGCCCAGTCTCTGTCAGTCATTTATAATAACTATAAATACTACAAACAGTTTTAACATTCAGAAGGACATCCAACTAATACCCCAATAACGCCCAGTCTCTGTCAGTCATTTATAATAACTATAAATACTACAAACAGTTTTAACATACAGAAGGACATCCAACTAATACCCCAATAACGCCCAGTCTCTGTCAGTCATTTATAATAACTATAAATACTACAAACAGTTTTAACATTCAGAAGGACATCCAACTAATACCCCAATAACGCCCAGTCTCTGTCAGTCATTTTATAATAACTATAAATCATACAAACAGTTTTAACATTCAGAAGGACATCCAACTAATACCCCAATAACGCCCAGTCTCTGTCAGTCATTTATAATAACTATAAATACTACAAACAGTTTTAACATTCAGAAGGACATTCAACTAATACCCCAATAACGCCCAGTCTCTGTCAGTCATTTATAATAACTATAAACACTACAAACAGTTTTAACATTCAGAAGGACATCCAACTAATACCCCAATAACGCCCAGTCTCTGTCAGTCATTTATAATAACTATAAATACTACAAACAGTTTTAACATTCAGAAGGACATTCAACTAATACCCCAATAACGCCCAGTCTCTGTCAGTCATTTATAATAACTATAAATACTACAAACAGTTTTAACATTCAGAAGGACATCCAACTAATACCCCAATAACGCCCAGTCTCTGTCAGTCATTTATAATAACTATAAATACTACAAACAGTTTTAACATTCAGAAGGACATTCAACTAATACCCCAATAACGCCCAGTCTCTGTCAGTCATTTATAATAACTATAAATACTACAAACAGTTTTAACATTCAGAAGGACATTCAACTAATACCCCAATAACGCCCAGTCTCTGTCAGTCATTTATAATAACTATAAATACTACAAACAGTTTTAACATTCAGAAGGACATCCAACTAATACCCCAATAACGCCCAGTCTCTGTCAGTCATTTATAATAACTATAAATACTACAAACAGTTTTAACATTCAGAAGGACATCCAACTAATACCCCAATAACGCCCAGTCTCTGTCAGTCATTTATAATAACTATAAACACTACAAACAGTTTTAACATTCAGAAGGACATCCAACTAATACCCCAATAACGTCCCAGTCTCTGTCAGTCATTTATAATAACTATAAAATACTACAAACAGTTTTAACATTCAGAAGGACATCCAACTAATACCCCAATAACGCCCAGTCTCTGTCAGTCATTTATAATAACTATAAATACTACAAACAGTTTTAACATTCAGAAGGACATTCAACTAATACCCCAATAACGCCCAGTCTCTGTCAGTCATTTATAATAACTATAAATACTACAAACAGTTTTAACATACAGAAGGACATCCAACTAATACCCCAATAACGCCCAGTCTCTGTCAGTCATTTATAATAACTATAAATACTACAAACAGTTTTAACATTCAGAAGGACATTCAACTAATACCCCAATAACGCCCAGTCTCTGTCAGTCATTTATAATAACTATAAACACTACAAACAGTTTTAACATTCAGAAGGACATCAAACTAATACCCCAATAACGCCCAGTCTCTGTCAGTCATTTATAATAACTATAAATACTACAAACAGTTTTAACATTCAGAAGGACATCCAACTAATACCCCAATAACGCCCAGTCTCTGTCAGTCATTTATAATAACTATAAATACTACAAACAGTTTTAACATTCAGAAGGACATCCAACTAATACCCCAATAACGCCCAGTCTCTGTCAGTCATTTATAATAACTATAAATACTACAAACAGTTTTAACATTCAGAAGGACATCCAACTAATACCCCAATAACGCCCAGTCTCTGTCAGTCATTTATAATAACTATAAATACTACAAACAGTTTTAACATTCAGAAGGACATCCAACTAATACCCCAATAACGCCCAGTCTCTGTCAGTCATTTATAATAACTATAAATACTACAAACAGTTTTAACATTCAGAAGGACATCCAACTAATACCCCAATAACGCCCAGTCTCTGTCAGTCATTTATAATAATAACTATAAATACTACAAACAGTTTTAACATTCAGAAGGACATCCAACTAATACCCCAATAACGCCCAGTCTCTGTCAGTCATTTATAATAACTATAAACACTACAAACAGTTTTAACATTCAGAAGGACATTCAACTAATACCCCAATAACGTCCAGTCTCTGTCAGTCATTTATAATAACTATAAATACTACAAACAGTTTTAACATTCAGAAGGACATCCAACTAATACCCCAATAACGCCCAGTCTCTGTCAGTCATTTATAATAACTATAAATACTACAAAGGTCAGTTTTTAACATTCAGAAGGACATTCAACTAATACCCCAATAACGCCCAGTCTCTGTCAGTCATTTATAATAACTATAAATACTACAAACAGTTTTAACATTCAGAAGGACATCCAACTAATACCCCAATAACGCCCAGTCTCTGTCAGTCATTTATAATAACTATAAATACTACAAACAGTTTTAACATTCAGAAGGACATCCAACTAATACCCCAATAACGCCCAGTCTCTGTCAGTCATTTATAATAACTATAAATACTACAAACAGTTTTAACATTCAGAAGGACATCCAACTAATACCCCAATAACGCCCAGTCTCTGTCAGTCATTTATAATAACTATAAATACTACAAACAGTTTTAACATTCAGAAGGACATTCAACTAATACCCCAATAACGCCCAGTCTCTGTCAGTCATTTATAATAACTATAAATACTACAAACAGTTTTAACATTCAGAAGGACATCAACTAATACCCCAATAACGCCCAGTCTCTGTCAGTCATTTATAATAACTATAAATACTACAAACAGTTTTAACATTCAGAAGGACATCCAACTAATACCCCAATAACGCCCAGTCTCTGTCAGTCATTTATAATAACTATAAATACTACAAACAGTTTTAACATTCAGAAGGACATCCAACTAATACCCCCAATAACGCCCAGTCTCTGTCAGTCATTTATAATAACTATAAATACTACAAACAGTTTTAACATTCAGAAGGACATCCAACTAATACCCCAATAACGCCCAGTCTCTGTCAGTCATTTATAATAACTATAAATACTACAAACAGTTTTAACATTCAGAAGGACATCAACTAATACCCCAATAACGCCCAGTCTCTGTCAGTCATTTATAATAACTATAAATACTACAAACAGTTTTAACATTCAGAAGGACATCCAACTAATACCCCAATAACGCCCAGTCTCTGTCAGTCATTTATAATAACTATAAATACTACAAACAGTTTTAACATTCAGAAGGACATTCAACTAATACCCCAATAACGCCCAGTCTCTGTCAGTCATTTATAATAACTATAAATACTACAAACAGTTTTAACATTCAGAAGGACATCCAACTAATACCCCAATAACGCCCAGTCTCTGTCAGTCATTTATAATAACTATAAATACTACAAACAGTTTTAACATTCAGAAGGACATCCAACTAATACCCCAATAACACCCAGTCTCTGTCAGTCATTTATAATAACTATAAATACTACAAACAGTTTTAACATTCAGAAGGACATCCAACTAATACCCCAATAACGCCCAGTCTCTGTCAGTCATTTATAATAACTATAAATACTACAAACAGTTTTAACATTCAGAAGGACATTCAACTAATACCCCAATAACGCCCAGTCTCTGTCAGTCATTTATAATAACTATAAATACTACAAACAGTTTTAACATTCAGAAGGACATCCAACTAATACCCCAATAACGCCCAGTCTCTGTCAGTCATTTATAATAACTATAAATACTACAAACAGTTTTAACATTCAGAAGGACATCCAACTAATACCCCAATAACGCCCAGTCTCTGTCAGTCATTTATAATAACTATAAATACTACAAACAGTTTTAACATTCAGAAGGACATCCAACTAATACCCCAATAACGCCCAGTCTCTGTCAGTCATTTATAATAACTATAAATACTACAAAGGTCACAGTTTTAACATTCAGAAGGACATCCAACTAATACCCCAATAACGTCCAGTCTCTGTCAGTCATTTATAATAACTATAAATACTACAAACAGTTTTAACATTCAGAAGGACATCCAACTAATACCCCAATAACGCCCAGTCTCTGTCAGTCATTTATAATAACTATAAATACTACAAACAGTTTTAACATTCAGAAGGACATCCAACTAATACCCCAATAACGCCCAGTCTCTGTCAGTCATTTATAATAACTATAAATACTACAAACAGTTTTAACATTCAGAAGGACATCCAACTAATACCCCAATAACGCCCAGTCTCTGTCAGTCATTTATAATAATAAATACAAAATAACTACAAACAGTTTTAACATTACAGTTAATGAAGGACATCCAACTAATACCCCAATAACGCCCAGTCTCTGTCAGTCATTTATAATAACTATAAATACTACAAACAGTTTTAACATTCAGAAGGACATCCAACTAATACCCCAATAACGCCCAGTCTCTGTCAGTCATTTATAATAACTATAAATACTACAAACAGTTTTAACATTCAGAAGGACATCCAACTAATACCCCAATAACACCCAGTCTCTGTCAGTCATTTATAATAACTATAAATACTACAAACAGTTTTAACATTCAGAAGGACATCCAACTAATACCCCAATAACGCCCAGTCTCTGTCAGTCATTTATAATAACTATAAATACTACAAAACAGTTTTAACATTCAGAAGGACATCCAACTAATACCCCAATAACGCCCAGTCTCTGTCAGTCATTTATAATAACTATAAATACTACAAACAGTTTTAACATTCAGAAGGACATCCAACTAATACCCCAATAACGCCCAGTCTCTGTCAGTCATTTATAATAACTATAAATACTACAAACAGTTTTAACATTCAGAAGGACATCCAACTAATACCCCAATAACGCCCAGTCTCTGTCAGTCATT
This sequence comes from Argopecten irradians, assembly GCF_041381155.1. Classification (NCBI taxonomy): domain Eukaryota; kingdom Metazoa; phylum Mollusca; class Bivalvia; order Pectinida; family Pectinidae; genus Argopecten; species Argopecten irradians. The sequence goes on along the minus strand of NC_091140.1, from coordinate 1,612,632 downwards.
TATAATAACTATAAATACTACAAACAGTTTTAACATTCAGAAGGACATCCAACTAATACCCCAATAACGCCCAGTCTCTGTCAGTCATTTATAATAACTATAAATACTACAAACAGTTTTAACATTCAGAAGGACATCCAACTAATACCCCAATAACGCCCAGTCTCTGTCAGTCATTTATAATAACTATAAATACTACAAACAGTTTTAACATTCAGAAGGACATCCAACTAATACCCCAATAACGCCCAGTCTCTGTCAGTCATTTATAATAACTATAAATACTACAAACAGTTTTAACATTCAGAAGGACATCCAACTAATACCCCAATAACACCCAGTCTCTGTCAGTCATTTATAATAACTATAAATACTACAAACAGTTTTAACATACAGAAGGACATCCAACTAATACCCCAATAACGCCCAGTCTCTGTCAGTCATTTATAATAACTATAAATACTACAAACAGTTTTAACATTCAGAAGGACATCCAACTAATACCCCAATAACGCCCAGTCTCTGTCAGTCATTTATAATAACTATAAATACTACAAACAGTTTTAACATTCAGAAGGACATCCAACTAATACCCCAATAACGCCCAGTCTCTGTCAGTCATTTATAATAACTATAAATACTACAAACAGTTTTAACATTCAGAAGGACATCCAACTAATACCCCCAATAACGCCCAGTCTCTGTCAGTCATTTATAATAACTATAAACACTACAAACAGTTTTAACATACAGAAGGACATCCAACTAATACCCCAATAACGCCCAGTCTCTGTCAGTCATTTATAATAACTATAAATACTACAAACAGTTTTAACATTCAGAAGGACATCCAACTAATACCCCAATAACGCCCAGTCTCTGTCAGTCATTTATAATAACTATAAATACTACAAACAGTTTTAACATTCAGAAGGACATCCAACTAATACCCCAATAACGCCCAGTCTCTGTCAGTCATTTATAATAACTATAAATACTACAAACAGTTTTAACATTCAGAAGGACATCCAACTAATACCCCAATAACGCCCAGTCTCTGTCAGTCATTTATAATAACTATAAACACTACAAACAGTTTTAACATTCAGAAGGACATCCAACTAATACCCCAATAACGCCCAGTCTCTGTCAGTCATTTATAATAACTATAAATACTACAAACAGTTTTAACATTCAGAAGGACATCCAACTAATACCCCAATAACGCCCAGTCTCTGTCAGTCATTTATAATAACTATAAATACTACAAACAGTTTTAACATTCAGAAGGACATCCAACTAATACCCCAATAACGCCCAGTCTCTGTCAGTCATTTATAATAACTATAAATACTACAAACAGTTTTAACATTCAGAAGGACATCCAACTAATACCCCAATAACGCCCAGTCTCTGTCAGTCATTTATAATAACTATAAATACTACAAACAGTTTTAACATTCAGAAGGACATCCAACTAATACCCCAATAACGCCCAGTCTCTGTCAGTCATTTATAATAACTATAAATACTACAAACAGTTTTAACATTCAGAAGGACATCCAACTAATACCCCAATAACGCCCAGTCTCTGTCAGTCATTTATAATAACTATAAATACTACAAACAGTTTTAACATTCAGAAGGACATCCAACTAATACCCCAATAACGCCCAGTCTCTGTCAGTCATTTATAATAACTATAAATACTACAAACAGTTTTAACATTCAGAAGGACATCCAACTAATACCCCAATAACGCCCAGTCTCTGTCAGTCATTTATAATAACTATAAACACTACAAACAGTTTTAACATACAGAAGGACATCCAACTAATACCCCAATAACGCCCAGTCTCTGTCAGTCATTTATAATAACTATAAATACTACAAACAGTTTTAACATTCAGAAGGACATCCAACTAATACCCCAATAACGCCCAGTCTCTGTCAGTCATTTATAATAACTATAAATACTACAAACAGTTTTAACATACAGAAGGACATCACAACTAATACCCCAATAACGCCCAGTCTCTGTCAGTCATTTATAATAACTATAAATACTACAAACAGTTTTAACATTCAGAAGGACATCCAACTAATACCCCAATAACGCCCAGTCTCTGTCAGTCATTTATAATAACTATAAATACTACAAACAGTTTTAACATTCAGAAGGACATCCAACTAATACCCCAATAACGCCCAGTCTCTGTCAGTCATTTATAATAACTATAAATACTACAAACAGTTTTAACATACATAAGGACATCCAACTAATACCCCAATAACGCCCAGTCTCTGTCAGTCATTTATAATAACTATAAATACTACAAACAGTTTTAACATTCAGAAGGACATTCAACTAATACCCCAATAACGCCCAGTCTCTGTCAGTCATTTATAATAACTATAAACACTACAAACAGTTTTAACATACAGAAGGACATCCAACTAATACCCCAATAACGCCCAGTCTCTGTCAGTCATTCATAATAACTATAAACACTACAAATCATGCTCAAATACAGATTTGACCACTCTACATTTCCCCCATATACATACATTTGGTTTGGTTTGATTTAGTAGGTTTATATAAGACTTCCATGTCAGTGTATTGTGTCTCCTTGTAATAGTGTAACTACAGTGTATTGCCCTTCCAAATCAAGAATGCTGCCGAAGACATCAAGCAGCACATCCCACACGGTCTCATTATACTGACGATTTGCGAACCAGTCGTCCCGATTCATTATACTAAGCAGGAGTATAAATCACCACTTTTATAGACTATGGTGTGGCTCGGCCAGGGACAGAATCAAGAGTCTTCCTCACGTAGGCTAGCAGTCAACTCGAGGTCATAAATGAGTCGGAGTCAAGGGAGATGAAGAAAAGGTCCGGTAGAAGACGAGAAAAGATATATTTAAGTGCAATTCTGATGTCTTGTACTCCATATAGCGTTAATAACAGTAAAATTTGTTCCAAAGGTACTGATGGAACACTCAAAGATTTGACAAGATGTAGCAAACTAGGGAACTGTTGCTCGAGGCTGAAGGCTATAGTGAGGGTCAATTATTTGACTGTTTCCAACGGTTTCTTGAAACAAAAATGTATTATCGGGCACTCTGTTGAGATAATTTCAACATTAAAATAATAACATTACGGAACTATGGTAAAACAGACGAAAACAAATAAATCGCAACCGATACGTTGAAATGGGACCTCGAGGAGGATTACTGCGAACAGTCTTGGTGCACCCACCAATACTATAGAACAGTGCACATCTTTATTTCAGGATTAGCATCATGCACATGTGAAGTTCTTGTTAGAGAATCAGTTGATAATATAAATTATAACACGTGTCATAACTTTGCTGTCGCAAATGGTTTGAAATACATAGGTCACCGCACATTATCATGTAGTGTGATATCTTCATTATAGTCTCGATTACAACTATTTCTGCCTTACCTCTTTCTGGTTAACCTCTCGGTGACTGCTTCCATTTTCGTCAGTCTTTTTAAATTCTACAACACTTTCACGTCGTCTTCGTTCAACACGTGATAAAACGTTGACATGCGCAAACTGTATGAGGGCAGCGAACACAAACAGCAGGCAGATAGCCATCCACACGTCTATGGCCTTGATATAGGACACTCTGGGCAGTTCGGAGCGAGCAGACGACGACATGGTTGTCATGGTGAGGACGGTGAGGAGGCCGAGGGAAATTCGCGCGGGAACAGCGTCTATATTGAGCCAGAAGGACACCCACGATAACATAACTATCAGACTGGTCGGGATGTAGACTTGGATCAGGTAGTAACCATAGTTACGTGACAGCTGGATGTTGAAGCCAACACAACTGTACAGGACTGGAAGAAAGATATTACGTATTGTTATTGTCTTCATGCATTGTTTAAAAATCAACTTCATTTTGTTATTATGTATACACTGATTGTGCGTTTCAACCATGCGTATGATTTTATTAGATTGCTAATATGTTTTCTCTAAGCCGTTCTTTGAAGCAAAATCAAAACTTATTTTTCGTAAGATATCATTAATGATTTTTCCCTTTGATTGTATCTATTTCAAAATTTATAACCGCCTGAGTGAGACTTTTATTCTGATGTTACATATTTTAAATCGATTCCTAATTCGATATGAGAAAATGAGACTGTGATATTTCAGAATATTTATAGGAGAATAACTAACTATCATTATAAACCTCGTTGCAGTTGTAGGATGATACGTCTCCGATCTCAAACTGTGGTGAGACCAATCCGTCCACCCGCTTCACTGGGACGTCATGCCACTTCACGTACAGAAAGTCGGCGCTATGACCATCTGAAGGTATAACGTCAGTAGTAACATTGCAATGTACACATCAAAATTGGAAATCGTCATCATTTCTGATACCACAGTGCTTTTGTTATACAGTTTATTTATTTTTACGTCCTATTAACAGCCAGGGTCATGTAAGGACGTGCCCGGTTTGTTGGTGGAGGAAAGCCGGAGTACCCGGAGAAAAACCACCGACCAGCGGTCAGTACCTGGCAACTGCCCCACATGGGATTCGAACCCGCATCCCAGAGGTGGAGGGCTTGTGGTAATTTGTCGGGACATCTTAACCACTCGGCCACCGCGGCCCCATTTCTGATACCACAGTGCTTTTGTTATATTTATATTCTTTGTAAGTTCGTAAAATGAAATCTTTTTATAAATGGGTTGTCTTTTCACTGCTTTCAGACAAGTGATTTAGATTATGATTTATGCATATGTTTTGAGAGAGAATTAAAATGATGGTAGATCATGTATAGTGGTATCGCACATTTCAAATCAATTTGATCTTGATGTCGCGCAAACATGCACCTTGTCGATAACAATCCTATTGTGTTATTGTACGTTGAACTGTTTGTAGTGATAATCAATACTGATATTGATTCGATCACACAAAGTCCTTTTCAGTAGTCTAATAGATCCAATTATTATCTTATATGTTTTATGCTTTAAGAACATAATGACCAAACGACGCAAAGCTTAATATCTCAAATATATAATCAGAATAATTAATTGGCAACTGGACAAATGTAAATAATGAAATCTAATAAAATTCTTTCATATAGAAACTGACTTACAGCTCTCCACCTCGAAGCGACAGACCTGCTCGTCCAGCGGATATGAATGAAGCTTCATGAAGCAGGAGAAGGTCCCCGTTATCCTTGTTAGCAGATAAAATATGTAATTTTATTGATTGACGTGCTTTTATTTATTTATCGCATTATTTATTTTGTCAACAAAACAGTTTTCATGATTGATTAGTACCAGACTATTCAAACAGAGGTTGCTCAATTTCATATTTAAATAATCTGTAAAATTCAAAACCGAAAATCTATAAAATTAAGATGAAATAAACAAAACTGACATGTTTTAGTGTTGAGATTTATTTATGATAACTTCATGAATATTTAACATTATGATAACTTCATGAATATTTAACACCATAACCTCATGAATATTTAACACCATGACTTCATGAATATTTAACATTATGATAACTTCATGAAATTTAATATTTGTCATATTTTACCTTTTGGTATAAATGTCGCTGAAATCTGAATCTAACCATATTCTATTGAAAATGAATTTGCGCATTATGTCGTACAATAGATTGATTAGCTGTTACAGGTGTTACCTCCGACTAAAGTAAACTGTTCCATCAGGGTAGATGTAAATGAGACTGTTCGGAACAGTCACGTGATGGAAGTTAGCCGCTTTTTCATTCCGAATGTAGAGATCTGGTATCCATAGTGACGACACATGTCTAGTATCCATCTCTAGGTATCCTTTGTCGTCTATAGCTTCGTGCATTAGACGCGAATCATTCCAACTTTGACGGAAAAACATACTCATCTTGTAATCCTAAAATGTATGAAAGTAACAAATATTATGATAAGTTAATTTGCCAAATTAAAGCAACCCTGTAATTCAAATAAGGAGTTGATTAAGATTAGACATTCGGTAAGTGTAAGGATAAATCCAGGAACTCAAGAATAGTAACGGTTTTCTCCGTAATATATCCAGTTAACTATAGAACCAATGTTAGATAGCGATGTTAATGGTGACAATTATACTACTGATTGTATATCACAGAATATAGACCTGATCTGAATACCACCATAATGTATATTACTGATTGTATATCACAGAATATAGACCTGATCTGAATACCACCATAATGTATATTACTGATTGTATATCACAGAATATAGACCTGATCTGAATACCACCATAATGTATATTACTGATTGTATATCACAGAATATAGACCTGATCTGAATACCACCATAATGTATATTACTGATTGTATATCACAGAATATAGACCTGATCTGAATACCACCATAATGTATATTACTGATTGTATATCACAAAATAAAATATTAAATAGACCTAATCTAAATATCACATCAACAATAAAATATGAAAATAATATCAATCTTGTTTAAAATTTTCAGTAACTGATAAAAAGTACACATAAATGAGACATTTTTCATAGCAACAATACGAACATTTGTTTAGAGCCATTAACAAATTGGAATAATGAAACAGAGGAAACAAGTAATGGATGATGATAAGGTTACTTCAAACAAAATATGTGTAAATTAGAGATACCTACCATGTTGGCCTCGCTGACCGAGTCGATAGATAATATGTAAATCTGTATTTTATCCACAACAGGACCTCCTGCCATTAAAAAATACTTTGTTATAAATATAGACGCAAAAACGAAACCAGAATGTACGAGTAGTAGTGAATTAGGGCTATGTCCAATACGATCTAACCTGTTCACGATCACGTTTTTATTGTAATAGAATTAACGGGGAAAACCTTCTTCAATTAATCTTGACTTATATTTATTTAGGTCAACCCTCTAATCAAGTCAACTATTTTATTGTATCAAGACACAAAAGAAAAAGTCTTAGAAATCTGGACCTGAGTCAGACCCTGTTGTTGTCGATATGTACTTCATTAATTATAACACAAGTTTTATAAGGAACCACTCAAGTAAATATTGGGTTTATTAATTTTAAACCCACTTGTCTTAGATGATATTACATTAAAACATACCATAGGAAAAACCATAATTCAATTAATTTGGTCTTGATTGATAGCACTGTCTGTTACCTTAAGATACCTTAGAAATTGATAGGAAGTCACGTAGAATCAACCATATCCAAGTTACAATAACCCTGTTTACAAAAGTAAATATCAAAACAAACATCGGTCCAAGAAATTACATCAACAGTGTGGTCCGGGATCCTTACCAGCGTATGTCTGTAGGATACGAATTACATAGTAAATATAGTGTCAAAGACATCCGATAGGTATACTATGTATCGTTTGATGATTTGGAATTCAAACATTCGTGTATTTTTGTGTTTATTTAAATTTGATCTTAATATGCTAAACAATCTCATCACTTATCCAAACTGCTGGGCAATATCCGGTTGTACTGTGTTACAAGGACGTGTGTTATAGTTTAACAAGAAAGTGTGATGTCGGCATTTTTAAACATTATTTATCATATATTCATTTCATGTTGAATAGATATAATTGAATGGACCTGATATAGTATGCGTATGATAGATACCATGCACATATTTGATGTGTTATATTTTTTTCATTAATGCACATGTCATATATAAAAGCCCATTTGGATGGATATAAAAAGAGAATCAATATGAAAAATAGAAATATGCATATGGTAGATGTTTATATATGCAACTAGCTGTGGAATTTTGTAGAATATGTATGATGCCTTGATCAATATTTACCCGAGACGTTTGCTAGCATGATAGTTAACCTTACCGTGGGTGTAAAATGGTCGGATCGTCGGATCATAGTTGTGGAATAGTGATGTCGTCAGGGCTTGTCTAGAACGAAGAGAAAACAACAGGTTGTCAAATATCTCTACCAATAATTCCAAAGCATTATTTCAGAGTCATTTTAAACCAGACCATTTGTTATCCAAACATTTAACTTGATATTCACACATTATCAATGAATTATAGGTATCGAATATCACGTTTTCCTCATTGCTGGCAAACAAATAACTTTGATATTAACCTAACCTTATCAATGAGTTGTCAATCAGGGTTTAAGATGCATAAAATGGCTCACCTTCTCCTGTTTTGGTTTGATAGGTTTGATATTTTCTTATTCCAACTTTTGTAATCATCAAAAGTTGTTAGTTACCCTATAAACCAATAATGACTCAAGTGGAATAAACGCTATTAGTGTTGCCTGATATATTAATTGTTTAACAGTCTATAACTGATCCTCTATGAAAATCAATTTCCTAACTGACCATTGCCGATGCTCGTATAATTGGACATCTTTGGGTAAGTGTGATCACCAATGCACCGAATCAAGTATATCAAATTATATATGTATTTTCGGATTCTCGTGGATCTACAGTCACACTGGGGACCGAAATTTGATGACACAGAAATGTATATATCCACGCAAAATGCATGTATTCAAATATATACATAGGATATTTATTATGATGTATGAAAAAAAACCCTTTAAAAGCCATCTATTAAAGGTTAAAATGTAATTCTAGTATGTTATGGTGCACTGCTATTCAAACAGGAATATTTAACTGAAACGTTTTTTTATGCCAACCTTTTCAAACGTTATACTTAAACTATATTAATAGGGAAATGATATAATAGTTATTCCTTTTGAATAGGAAATACGAATGACGAGGCTTTTGAACAGAATACTTTGTCTTACCTAAACCACCTAAACCATAAACACATATTTTAATCACATTCTCAAACTATAAACCAATGAGTCCACGAAATGACTTTAAAGATGTTCCACCGCCGACAAATGTCAAAACCAGAAACAGACGAATTGGTATTTTACTTCAGTTACAAAAGTTACTTACTTCACACCATTACAACCTTTGAATTGTTTGAGCTTCTTATTAGAAGAAAAGAATATTAAAAATAATTAATTGCGCCCGGAAAAAAAAAGATCCACGGCGCTATGCCCTATACCTAGGCAAAATTTCTTCACGCGAAATTCACGTGAATTTCATGTGAATTTTCACGTGAAGTTGTGAACCTCATGTGAATTTCAATTTCATACGTGAAATTCACTTTTTTGCCCCGGTTAGGCCTACGCGAAATTCACGTGAAGAAACATTGTCTGTATATGGAATTAAGTACTAATTGCGCATGCACCACAAATATTTTTGTGTTAAATAGACACATATATACACGATAAAACATCTGTTATTGTTCATTAATGCTCTGTTGGCGGTGAAGCATCTTTAACTGTTACTCGGTGACTAGTAGCTAAATATGGTTATAGCAATCTAAATTAAGGTTATAGTATATTGTAATGTAGTTCTATTTGGCATAGTTCTACTCTGTGAGATACTTCTGTGTCAATTAGTTCTGATGTGGTGACAACTTATTTGTTTTATTGTCTAAAGACGCTTACCTCTAAATGATATATCATTCACCACGTTTAGAGTCAAACAGTGATACAACATATTTCTATACAAAACTTTGTTATATTTGAGGTACTTACAATTCAATAGAAATATTTTCAGGTGATTTCCCTCCGGTGTAGGTACAACTACTCCACAACACACTGACACTGAACAAAATATTCCCAAGAATTTTCATCGTGGAGTTCCCACAAAGATTTTCTCCGAGATTCCAACGTAAACTGGTCTTCGATTCCTCTCTAGTCACCCAAAGTGGTTTTAATCCTATTAGAATTTTATCCAAACGCTTTATATACCGACTCGTACCACATAAAGAGTCTTCGGTATCGAATACACACAGTTTTAGTTCACATATAAATACTGACATTTAACATGCGCGTAATTACTGGTCCCACGTACAGTTTGTTTGTTTTCTATAAAGGAATATTTTCACTGACAATGAATGTAGACTGATGGTATTCAATTACTACAGTTTGGTATAAATGTTGATGTCACGATTTATGGCTATGGTGAGGATGTCTATAACACTGAAGTTATTCAATCTCTGACGTGCATTGAACATGTAAATGCATATCAATTATATACATTAAAAAATTAAATATCTTATCGGTTATAGATATAAAAGTTATTCAATCCCTGTCGAAGTCTTCAGACATCATATAATACCAGGGCTTGGTGTATACAGCATGGAATTAGGCAATCGCCTGCTCATTATACAAACCAGTTCATGACGCAGTAACCGCCATGAAAGTCACTGTAGGAGGTCACCATCATTAATATTCGGTTATAAGTTCGGTATAACTATTAAATAGTAGATGTTCCAATCTCAAGCAAGTGTCATAGATATTACCATTAATAAATATAAAATAGTAAATGTTCCAATCTCATGCAAATGTAATAAATTTTACCAGTAATAAAAATAAAATAGTAAATGTTCCAATCTCAGTCAAATGTAATAAATTTTACCAAGAATAAATATAAAATAGTAAATGTTCCAATCTCAGGCAAATGTAATGAATTTTACCAGTAATAAAAATAAAATAGTAAATGTTCCAATCTCAGGCAAATGTAATAAATTTTACCAGTAATAAATATAAAATAGTAAATGTTCCAATCTCAGGCAAATGTAATAAATTTTACCAGTAATAAAAATAAAATAGTAAATGTTCCAATCTCAGGCAAATGTAATAAATTTTACCAGTAATAAATATAAAATAGTAAATGTTCCAATCTCAGGCAAATGTAATAAATTTTACCAGTAATAAATATAAAATAGTAAATGTTCCAATCTCAGGCAAATGTAATAAATTTTACCAGTAATAAATAAATATAAAATAGTAAATGTTCCAATCTCAGGCAAATGTAATAAATTTTACCAGTAATAAATATAAAATAGTAAATGTTCCAATCTCAGGCAAATGTAATAAATTTTACCAGTAATAAATATAAAATAGTAAATGTTCCAATCTCAGGCAAATGTAATAAATTTTACCAGTAATAAATATAAAATAGTAAATGTTCCAATCTCAGGCAAGTGTTATTCATGTTAAAACGATGAGCACATAGTTGATGTAGAGAAAATGTAGAGCTCATATTGAACTGAGCTAGTGTTCATTCCTTATTCCACATTGAAGTGTCACTGTGCTAGTGTTCATTCCTAATTCCACATTGAAGTGTCACTGAGCCAGTGTTTATTCCTAATTCCACATTGAAGTATCACTGAGCTAGTGTTCATGCCTAATTCCACATTGAAGTATCACTGAGCTAGTGTTCATTCCTAATTCCACATTGAAGTGTCACTGAGCTAGTGTTCATTCCTAATTCCACATTGAAGAATCACTGAGCTAGTGTTCATGCCTAATTCCACATTGAAGTATCACTGAGCTAGTGTTCATTCCTAATTCCACATTGAAGTATCACTGAGCTAGTGTTCATTCCTAATTCCACATTGAAGTATCACTGAGCTAGTGTTCATTCCTAATTCCACATTGAATTATCAGTGAGCTAGTGTTCATGCCTAATTCCACATTGAAGTATCACTGAGCTAGTGTTCATTCCTAATTCCACATTGAAGTGTCACTGAGCTAGTGTTTATTCCTATTTCCCTATTGAAGTATCAGTGAGCTGGTGTATATTCCTATTTCCCTATTGAAGTATCAGTGAGCTGGTGTATATTCCTATTTCCCTATTGAAGTATCAGTGAGCTGGTGTATATTCCTATATCCCTATTGAAGTATCAGTGAGCTGGTGCATATTCCTATTTCCCTATTGAAGTATCAGTGAGCTTGTGTTCATTCTATTTCCATATAAATGCTTCCACGTTCATGCTTCCCATTCACTTCTATACACCGATGTGGAATGTGTAACTGATGCCTACACGATGTTGTCCAATAGAAATATGTCCAATGACAGTCCCTGGACCTATGTACGACAGTGACAGACTACTTTGATCGACATATACCCACGGTCGATCCGCCCACACCCACGTACCCGCATCATTTGCTGTTTTTAAGTGCACAAGATAGAATATTATCTTATCAAAGACGCCATCCGAATCATTAATATGAATGATGTTTCATCCTTGATTTTGATGTTGGTAAAAGTACATAACCATTTGGATGGGAAGTTTACTGTAATCGATGTATACGCTATACCGTAAATGGATGGAGTTTATTGTAATGCATGCAGCCTTTAAAATAATTTAATGGCTCATAGATTCTGGGCCATAACGGCAGCCATATGATGTGTAATTAGTATGTTTGACATTGGCCTAATTGGTCTTAGCGCTGTACTTTGATATACAAAAATATACAAGTAATTAGACTGTCTGGGTAATTACATCAGTAATAAGTTGTTTTGGACATAAAATCTTTTCATATTAGTAGTATTTTTTATCCATCTTTCTAACTATGTAGTTACAGCATGCTCACCGATTTATATCTGACATTTTGATAACCTATTTTGCCATCCATAAAAAAACGGTGAACAAAAATGTTTTCTCGGTCAAAATATATTTAAGATGGATCAATATATATAAATTCCAATTAGTTCCTGCGATGCTTATAAATAAGATATTACATCTGTTGTATATACATATGTAGATGATTTTCATTACTATCAACTTATTTCGCGTCGATTTAATTTCCTGTTTTCAAACAGAATTACTTATTCACGTGGCGGCCATCTTGGTTCCTGGTCTTCAAAAGTTGCACATCTTCAGGTCATCAAAAATGACCTCAAAACAGTTTTATGTCACTAGTAACATTATGGTTTAAAACTTTAAAAATACAACAAAAATGAATTTTGACCTAGAACGGATCCCTGTTGATCAGTGAATAAAGGGAGATAAATATTACTGGTTTCAGAAAATTTGAAACAGTCACAAAATTAGTTTTTTCCTCATACATTTCAAAAATTTTGAATCTGATTTAAACTACATATTTAAACCGATTCGAGGCAAAACGGACCAGTAGTTACTAGTTAAAGATGCTTCACCGCCGACAGAGCATAAATGATATTCATTATTTGAACAGTAATTGGTGTTCAATCTGATGTATGTATGTCTAATTAACACAAAAATAATATATATATTTTCATTTTGCCTTTGGTGCATGTGCAATCAGTACTTCATTCCATATAGGATATAGTTCGTCGGAATTTTTTCGGGATGCAAATAATTATTTTTCATATTTTTAACTTGACGTAGAATTAGAAGCTCAAACTTTTCAATGGTGGTAATGGTGTAAAGTAAGTAATTTTTGTAACTGAAGAAAAATACTAAATCGTCTCCTCCTGTTTTTGATAGTGAAAAAATACTGTTTGTCGGCGGTGGAGCATCTTTAAATATCTATAGGCAATTCAATTTTGAATAATGAAAGGCTGTGAAGGCCATCTTGGATGCTGATCGGGAAAAAATGAAACCGGTCGACACATATGCATGTCACCAGAAATGACATCACAAAATTTCATGGCGATCCGACTTATACTTTTCAAAAAAAAAAAATGGTCGGAAAAAGTCGTGGCGGGAAAAGAAGAACCAGAAGAAGAAAAGGAGGAGGAAGAAGAAAGAGAATAATAATAAGAAGAATAAGAAACGGAGCAAACACAAAAAGTTCCCCACGGGGAACTTAATAACCGATATTTACTGGATGAATGCTGATGTTTATATAACCTGTTCCATACATGTCTGAATGGGTCATTCTCAATCTACTCAATTTATATAAACCTGTTCCATACATGTCTGAATGGGTCATTCTCAATCCACTCCATTTATAAACCTGTTCCATACATGTCTGAATGGGTCATTCTCAATCCACTCCATTTATAAACCTGTTCCATACATGTCTGAATGGGTCATTCTCAATCCACTCCATTTATATAAACCTGTTCCATACATGTCTGAATGGGTCATTCTCAATCCACTCCATTTATAAACCTGTTCCATACGTGTCTGAATGGGTCATTCTCAATCCACTCTATTTATAAACCTGTTCCATACGTGTCTGAATGGGTCATTCTCAATCCACTCAATTTATAAACCTGTTCCATACATGTCTGAATGGGTCATTCTCAATCCACTCCATTTATAAACCTGTTCCATACATGTCTGAATGGGTCATTCTCAATCCACTCAATTTATATAAACCTGTTCCATACATGTCTGAATGGGTCATTCTCAATCCACTCCATTCATATAAACCTGTTCCATACATGTCTGAATGGGTCATTCTCAATCCACTCCATTTATAAACCTGTTCCATACATGTCTGAATGGGTCATTCTCAATCCACTCCATTTATAAACCTGTTCCATAGATGTCTGAATGGGTCATTCTCAATCCACTCCATTTAGCTTCCATTGTTATTATACAGTTTGATTTTTTATTTTGTAACACCAGCACGTAAAATAAATAGTTCATGGACGTCAAATGATGTTAAGTATTTCGTTATTGACAACTGTATTAAAATACTTGAGGTCACAAGTTAGTTTACTTGCGTATTCTTTGTGTACAGAAATGTCGTTTACCGACAACAAACATAGCAATACTGATATTGTTACGTTCAATGATTGTTGTTTTAAAGTTCACCTAAAACATAGCCTTTAAATCTAGACGGAATAGTTGATACACATTTCATTCATTATTAATGAATTGTTTGTTATATTATATTATTTATATTAATGATTTTAGGGGACATATAACCTAGGTGTTAATATGTTTAGATATCATTCGATATACCTCTAACGGAAGAAACAGTTGTTGGGTTCCTATAGATTCAGATAATGTTTTTGATGATTTATCACCTAAAAGATATTTATTTATTCATTGTGTACCCAGATCAACCTTTATGTGATACAAGTCTGCTGTCTTGTGTACCGACACTTATATCGGAACATGTATTATGTACTCTGTGGTTCTATCAACGCTATTAGTTATTAATGTATACGGATGCAAATGTATGTATCATTGAAATTAAAATTATCACATTGAGTGAAAGGTTAGCTAGAAATATTACCATGATAAAAGGAGAACTAATGTTTATTGTTGTAGTGTTTACTAAATTCATGTTTTGTATATTTTGAAACGTACTGATATTTATCTTAATAAATATTTCTATAAATTGGTGTAAATATCATTTTCCTGTTTATCGAATATCCATCTAGGTCATGAAATGTATACTGTGTCCATATCAGGGCATTCTTTTTTTTCACTTGACGGCTAGATTTTTTTTAACAATCTACTTCCGGGAACAAATGACAGTGCGATATAAATTATACAGAAGCTGAACAATACTGACAATAGGACGATACTGAACAATCCTATTTTTTATTCACCATCGATCCTCACACACTGACATAACAGACATATAGGTGTTCAAACATAGATCTATGTTACAGGTATTGTCGAGGTCTGTGTCGCACCTTTATATATAGAGATTAGTGTAAATAAACCTTGTTGTCATAGAAACAGGAATAGAAATTAATCAATTCAGTACATAAATCCGTTATGTGGGTCTAATGTGAAACCTTAGATTAGACGTGCAGCCGAAACAATGACGAGGAAATGGAATTGTTTTGTTTGGTCCGCTATCTATTGTGTTTGCTAATGAGGATGAAGTGTCAGTCAATTTGTATGTATCAATGGTAATTCGCTCACAAACTAATGTGTCAGTCAATTTGTATGTATCAATGGTTATTTGTTCATAAACTAATGTGTCATTCAATTTGTATGTATCAATGGTAATTCGTTCACAAACTAATGTGTCAGTCAATTTGTATGTATCAATGGTAATTCGTTCACAAACTAATGTGTCAGTCAATTTGTATGTATCAATGGTAATTCGTTCACAAACTAAGGTGTCAGTCAATTTGTATGTATCAATGGTAATTCGTTCACAAACTAATGTGTCAGTCAATTTGTATGTATCAATGGTAATTCGTTCACAAACTAGTGTGTCATTCAATTTGTATGTATCAATGGTAATTTGTTCACAAACTAATGTGTCATTCAATTTGTATGTATCAATGGTAATTTGTTCACAAACTAATGTGTCAGTCAATTTGTATGTATCAATGGTAATTCGTTCACAAACTAATATGTTAATTCCTTCACAAACTAATGTGTCAGTCAATTTGTATGTATCAATGGTAATTTGTTCACAAACTAATGTGTCATTCAATTTGTATGTATCAATGGTAATTTGTTCACAAACTAGTGTCAGTCAATTTGTATGTATCAATGGTAATTTGTTCACAAACTAATGTGTACGATTCTGAAAGCGACCTAGTATGAGATGTTCTATACATTTTTACCGATCTGTTCGTCTTGGATGCATTTTTGTGATTTGAGATCGCACTTAGTACTTATGGTACTTCAATATTTAGACTCCTTTTGCACTATCATCAGCACGTTCTCATCTCGTATTCCACCAGAACTTGGAATCGATTGCCTAATAATGATATGCTACCTAAAATGACTTTGTTGGAATTATTAAAACAAACGCACTGAGCTTACAAAATTGTGCCCTCTCTGTAAGATACATATTATATCTTCTATATTCAAAGAAGCCACAAAGCTCATCGCTTCGAAGTAAATTAAACTTAATAGGTATACCAACTTCACATTATACATACCAGGGTAAGGGAACCTCGTTATTTTCATTTTTGGTAGTATAATCAGAAATCAGAATAACAAATTTTCTTACAAACATTAATTTTTTTCATAGCAAACTCGTAAAGTAAAAGAAAGTCAATTTCGCGTTTAATCTGTTGTCAAAATAATTTGTCTCGGGTATGAGGATCAGTAAAAGAGCGATACACTTCACCGAAAATTTAAAAACAGGTATCGACAGCTATTTTCCATATTGGAACAGCATAAAGCCGTTTTAGGTGTCTGTATATGAGTATGTGGTACACCCTATAAAAGCATTATTGATTGTTACGGTGTCTCCAAACTCTCGCCGAATCTAATACCCACCGGTATTACAATGCTAAGGAAGAAGTCAAATTTCAGGTGCAGATATCGACACCGGTACTCTCTGGTACCATGTGAGTTCCGTGGACGCACTTTAATAAAGGAGGGATTTCACTTTGGACCATTTCACAGTCACTCGGTGATAAGCAAATATTTTGCATGAAGATACCAGAGGACCAGCTGCTTATCGTGTGCTATTCAAAACATCTTATTTTTTCTGGACTCAAAGGTCAAAGGGTGAACATTGAAGTTTTATCAAAGGTCAAAGGGTGAACATTGAGGTTTTAATTGTTAAAGTCCTAATTAAACATTAGAGTAGAAATTATATTTTTGCAGTTTTTGACAGCAAATCGTGCATTTGTGAATTTCAGTTCAGGAAATAGATGGAAATGGAAGAAATAGGTCACAGTGACTTAGTGAGCATTTGTTCTACATTGGCATTATAATATCTTATACTAATGATTTTGCTGAAAACCTTAATCAAAATATTTTCATTTTTCAATCATTTAAAAGCTTGAGATTGATGTTTCGCACTTCACAAAGATCTTGATATGATCTGCTTAAGATAATTACATCCTAGGGTCACATGGCTTGGTGACGGGATTAACTTATATCATATTCAATATATGGTATTGTCTATCAATTTGACAGCTTATTCCCTTTGTTAAAAGAAAGGCTATGAGTTGTTTAAGTTTGTTTTATAAGCGAATTTCAAGCAGCACCTACACTACAAGTCGGATGTTAGAATTGTGCCTTGCTGCCCCACTACATCGATCTCAAGTCATCAAATTAAAAAATGAAAGTATTTTGATTAAGGTAGCCACGAGATAGATATTAAACAGTATAGGTCACTAAAACCTCCCTTCATCTGTTTTTTAATTGAAATTCATTAACAAATGATTTGCAGACAAAATGTCATTTCTACTCTGATGTGAAACTGATCAGGACGTTAACAATAAAACAAATATTTCACCATGATGTTTGTAATAGCACACATTAATAAAACTCTATCTATATATACCTAGTGGCCGTCATATTTACATGTTATTATCATTATTTGTGAAAGAAATACTATTGAAATCCTCGCTGTAAGTAACTGTTAAAATTGAGGTCAATTTGAGACGGTAAAGGTATGTTTGATTGGTTAAGAAAACCTGATGACACTCATATATATAGTAATACATCTGGGGTATTTTACAGGTATCAAATGATTCCTGGGAAGAAGACATGCGTGATTAGTCGTTGTAAAAACGATCACAATAATGTATTACATTAATGACGTTTTTCTATTCAAGGTTTCATAGCGACAGCGGCGAATGTTTCCATACAAAAAGGAATGTTCTAAGTATCAGAAATAAGCCTTTAAATTGTGAGATTTTAACAAATACAATGTACATGTAAGTTATTGATATTGTGTAACAAATACAATGTACATGTAAGTTATTGATATTGTGTAACAAATACAATGTACATGAAAGTTATTGATATTGTGTAACAAATACAATGTACATGTAAGTTATTGATATTGTGTAACAAATACAATGTACATGTGAAGTATTGATAATGTGTAACAAATACAATGTACATGTAAGTTATTGATATTGTGTAACAAATACAATGTACATGTAAGTTATTGATATTGTGTAACAAATACAATGTACATGTAAGTTATTGATATTGTGTAACAAATACAATGTACATGTGAGTTATTGATATTGTGTAACAAATACAATGTACATGTAAGTTATTGATATTGTGTAACAAATACAATGTACAGGTAAGTTATTGATATTGTGTAACAAATACAATGTACGTGTGGGTTATTGATATTGTGTAACAAATACAATGTACATGTGGGTTATTGATATTGTGTAACAAATACAATGTACATGTAAGTTATTGATATTGTGTAAAAAATACAATGTAGATGTAAGTTATTGATATTGTGTAACAAATACAATGTACAAGTGAGTTATTGATATTGTGTAACAAATACAATGTACATGTAAGTTATTGATATTGTGTAACAAATACAATGTACATGTGAATTATTGATATTGTGTAACAAATACAATGTACATGTGAGTTATTGATATTGTGTAACAAATACAATGTACATGTGAGTTATTGATATTGTGTAACAAATACAATGTACATGTAAGTTATTGATATTGTGTAACAAATACAATGTACAGGTAAGTTATTGATATTGTGTAACAAATACAATGTACAGGTAAGTTATTGATATTGTGTAACAAATACAATGTACAGGTAAGTTATTGATATTGTGTAACAAATACAATGTACTGTGGTTATGATATGTGTAACAAATCAATGTACAGGTGATTATTGATATTGTGTAACAAATACAATGTACATGTGAAGTTATTGATATTGTGTAACAAATACAATGTACATGTAAGTTATTGATATTGTGTAACAATACAATGTACTGTAGTTATTGATATTGTGTAACAAATACAATGTACATGTGAGTTATTGATATTGTGTAACAAATACAATGTACATGTAAGTTATTGATATTGTGTAACAAATACAATGTACAGGTAAGTTATTGATATTGTGTAACAAATACAATGTACATGTGAGTTATTGATATTGTGTAACAAATACAATGTACATGTGAGTTATTGATATTGTGTAACAAATACAATGTACAGGTAAGTTATTGATATTGTGTAACAAATACAATGTACATGTGAGTTATTGATATTGTGTAACAAATACAATGTACATGTGAGTTATTGATATTGTGTAACAAATACAATGTACATGTAAGTTATTGATATTGTGTAACAAATACAATGTACATGTGAGTTATTGATATTGTGTAACAAATACAATGTACATGTGAGTTATTGATATTGTGTAACAAATACAATGTACATGTAAGTTATTGATATTGTGTAACAAATACAATGTACAAGTGAGTTATTGATATTGTGTAACAAATACAATGTACATGTAAGTTATTGATATTGTGTAACAAATACAATGTACATGTGAGTTATTGATATTGTGTAACAAATACAATGTACATGTAAGTTATTGATATTGTGTAACAAATACAATGTACATGTAAGTTATTGATATTGTGTAACAAATACAATGTACATGTAAGTTATTGATATTGTGTAACAAATACAATGTACATGTAAGTTATTGATATTGTGTAACAAATACAATGTACATGTAAGTTATTGATATTGTGTAACAAATACAATGTACATGTAAGTTATTGATATTGTGTAACAAATACAATGTACATGTGAGTTATTGATATTGTGTAACAAATACAATGTACATGTAAGTTATTGATATTGTGTAACAAATACAATGTACATGTAAGTTATTGATATTGTGTAACAAATACAATGTACATGTGTTTATTGATATTGTGTAACAAATACAATGTACTAAGTTATTGATATTGTGTAACAAATGTACAATGTACATGTAAGTTATTGATATTGTGTAACAAATACAATGTACATGTAAGTTATTGATATTGTGTAACAAATACAATGTACAGTGGTTATTGATATTGTGTAACAAATACAATGTACATGTGAGTTATTGATATTGTGTAACAAATACAATGTACATGTGAGTTATTGATATTATGTAACAAATACAATGTACATGTGGGTTATTGATATTTTGTGTAACAAATACAATGTACATGTAAGGGTTATTGATATTGTGTAACAAATACAATGTACATGTAAGTTATTGATAATGTGTAGTATAAATACAACAATGTACATGTGAAGTTATTGATATTGTGTAACAAATACAATGTACATGTGAGTTATTGATATTGTGTAACAAATACAATGTACATGTGAGTTATTGATATTGTGTAACAAATACAATGTACATGTAGTTATGATATTGTGTGTAACAAATACAATGTACATGGTTATTGATATGTGTAACAAATACAATGTACATGTAAGTTATTGATATTGTGTAACAAATACAATGTACATGTGGTTATTGATATTGTGTAACAAATACAATGTACATGTGATTATTGATATTGTGTAACAAATACAATGTACATGTAAGTTATTGATATTGTGTAACAAATACAATGTACATGTAAGTTATTGATATTGTGTAACAAATACAATGTACATGTAAGTTATTGATATTGTGTAACAAATACAATGTACATGTAAGTTATTGATATTGTGTAACAAATACAATGTACATGTGAGTTATTGATATTGTGTAACAAATACAATGTACATGTGAGTTATTGATATTGTGTAACAAATACAATGTACATGTGAAGTTATTGATATTGTGTAACAAATACAATGTACATGTGAGTTATTGATATTGTGTAACAAATACAATGTACATGTAAGTTATTGATATTGTGTAACAAATACAATGTACATGTAAGTTATTGATATTGTGTAACAAATACAATGTACATGTAAGTTATTGATATTGTGTAACAAATACAATGTACATGTGAGTTATTGATATTGTGTAACAAATACAATGTACATGTAAGTTATTGATATTGTGTAACAAATACAATGTACCATGTGAAGTTATTGATATTGTGTAACAAATACAATGTACATGTGAGTTATTGATATTGTGTAACAAATACAATGTACATGTGGGTTATTGATATTGTGTAACAAATACAATGTACATGTAAGTTATTGATATTGTGTAACAAATACAATGTACATGTGAGTTATTGATATTGTGTAACAAATACAATGTACATGTGAAGTTATTGATATTGTGTAACAAATACAATGTACATGTGAGTTATTGATATTGTGTAACAAATACAATGTACATGTGAGTTATTGATATTGTGTAACAAATACAATGTACATGTGAGTTATTGATATTGATGTGGTAACAAATACAATGTACATGTGAGTTATTGATATTGTGTAACATATACAATGTACAAGTGAGTTATTGATATTGTGTAACAAATACAATGTACATGTGAGTTATTGATATTGTGTAACAAATACAATGTACATGTGAGTTATTGATATTGTGTAACAAATACAATGTACATGTGAAGTTATTGATATTGTGTAACAAATACAATGTACATGTGAAGTTATTGATATTGTGTAACAAATACAATGTACATGTGAATTATTGATATTGTGTAACAAATACAATGTACATGTAAGTTATTGATATTGTGTAACAAATACAATGTACATGTGAGTTATTGATATTGTGTAACAAATACAATGTACATGTGAGTTATTGATATTGTGTAACAAATACAATGTACATGTGAGTTATTGATATTGTGTAACAAATACAATGTACATGTAAGTTATTGATATTGTGTAACAAATACAATGTACATGTGAAGTTATTGATATTGTGTAACAAATACAATGTACATGTGAAGTATTGATATTGTGTAACAAATACAATGTACATGTGAAGTTATTGATATTGTGTAACAAATACAATGTACATGTAAGTTATTGATATTGTGTAACAAATACAATGTACATGTGAAGTTATTGATATTGTGTAACAAATACAATGTACATGTGAAGTTATTGATATTGTGTAACAAATACAATGTACATGTAAGTTATTGATATTGTGTAACAAAATACAATGTACATGTGAAGTTATTGATATTGTGTAACAAATACAATGTACATGTGATTATTGATATTGTGTAACAAATACAATGTACATGTAAGTTATTGATATTGTGTAACAAATACAATGTACATGTGAGTTATTGATATTGTGTAACAAATACAATGTACATGTATATTGATATTGTGTAACAAATACAATGTACATGTGAAGTTATTGATATTGTGTAACAAATACAATGTACATGTAAGTTATTGATATTGTGTAACAAATACAATGTACATGTAAGTTATTGATATTGTGTAACAAATACAATGTACATGTAAGTTATTGATATTGTGTAACAAATACAATGTACATGTAAGTTATTGATATTGTGTAACAAATACAATGTACAT
Source organism: Argopecten irradians (assembly GCF_041381155.1). NCBI lineage: Eukaryota > Metazoa > Mollusca > Bivalvia > Pectinida > Pectinidae > Argopecten > Argopecten irradians. The sequence continues at coordinate 1,589,601 of NC_091140.1, read as the reverse complement.
GTAAGTTATTGATATTGTGTAACAAATACAATGTACATGTAAGTTATTGATATTGTGTAACAAATACAATGTACATGTGAGTTATTGATATTGTGTAACAAATACAATGTACATGTAAGTTATTGATATTGTGTAACAAATACAATGTACATGTGAAGTATTGATATTGTGTAACAAATACAATGTACATGTGAGTTATTGATATTGTGTAACAAATACAATGTACATGTGAGTTATTGATATTGTGTAACAAATACAATGTACATGTAAGTTATTGATATTGTGTAACAAATACAATGTACATGTAAGTTATTGATATTGTGTAACAAATACAATGTACATGTGAAGTATTGATATTGTGTAACAAATACAATGTACATGTAAATTATTGATATTGTGTAACAAATACAATGTACATGTGAGTTATTGATATAGTGTAACAAATACAATGTACATGTGAGTTATTGATATTGTGTAACAAATACAATGTACATGTAAGTTATTGATATTGTGTAACAAATACAATGTACATGTAAGTTATTGATATTGTGTAACAAATACAATGTACAAAGTTATTGATATTGTGTAACAAATACAATGTACAGTGAGTTATTGATATTGTGTAACAAATACAATGTACATGTAAGTTATTGATATTGTGTAACAAATACAATGTACATGTGAGTTATTGATATTGTGTAACAAATACAATGTACATGTAAGTTATTGATATTGTGTAACAAATACAATGTACATGTGAAGTATTGATAATGTGTAACAAATACAATGTACATGTGAAGTATTGATATTGTGTAACAAATACAATGTACATGTAAGTTATTGATATTGTGTAACAAATACAATGTACAAGTGAGTTATTGATATTGTGTAACAAATACAATGTACATGTGAAGTATTGATAATGTGTAACAAATACAATGTACATGTGAAGTATTGATATTGTGTAACAAATACAATGTACAGGTAAGTTATTGATATTGTGTAACAAATACAATGTACATGTAAGTTATTGATATTGTGTAACAAATACAATGTACATGTGAGTTATTGATATTGTGTAACAAATACAATGTACATGTAAGTTATTGATATTGTGTAACAAATACAATGTACATGTAAGTTATTGATATTGTGTAACAAATACAATGTACATGTAAGTTATTGATATTGTGTAACAAATACAATGTACATGTGAAGTTATTGATAATGTGTAACAAATACAATGTACATGTGAAGTATTGATATTGTGTAACAAATACAATGTACATGTAAGTTATTGATATTGTGTAACAAATACAATGTACAAGTGAGTTATTGATATTGTGTAACAAATACAATGTACATGTGAAGTTATTGATATTGTGTAACAAATACAATGTACATGTGAAGTATTGATATTGTGTAACAAATACAATGTACATGTAAGTTATTGATATTGTGTAACAAATACAATGTACAAGTAAGTTATTGATATTGTGTAACAAATACAATGTACATGTGAAGTATTGATAATGTGTAACAAATACAATGTACATGTGAAGTATTGATATTGTGTAACAATGTGTACATGTGAAGTATTGATAATGTGTAACAAATACAATGTACATGTGAAGTATTGATATTGTGTAACAAATACAATGTACATGTAAGTTATTGATATTGTGTAACAAATACAATGTACATGTGAGTTATTGATATTGTGTAACAAATACAATGTACATGTGAGTTATTGATATTGTGTAACAAATACAATGTACATGTGATTATTGATATTGTGTAACAAATACAATGTACATGTGGTTATTGATATTGTGTAACAAATACAATGTACATGTGATTATTGATATTGTGTAACAAATACAATGTACATGTGAGTTATTGATATTGTGTAACAAATACAATGTACTGTGTTATTGATATTGTGTAACAAATACAATGTACATGTGATTATTGTATTGTGTAACAAATACAATGTACATGTGAAGTTATTGATATTGTGTAACAAATACAATGTACATGTGAGTTATTGATATTGTGTAACAAATACAATGTACATGTGGGTTATTGATATTGTGTAACAAATACAATGTACATGTGAGTTATTGATATTGTGTAACAAATACAATGTACATGTGGGTTATTGATATTGTGTAACAAATACAATGTACATGTGAGTTATTGATATTGTGTAACAAATACAATGTACATGTGGGTTATTGATATTGTGTAACAAATACAGTGTACTTGTGGGTTATTGATTTTGTGTAACAAATACAATGTACATTTAAGTTATTGATATTGTGTAACAAATACAATGTACATGTGGGTTATTGATATTGTATCAAATAGATAGTACTAGGATAGCAATAGGGATGTATTTCACATTCTTAAAAGCGTTTTCCAGATATAAATAAGACCTTGAAATGCAGATATTTGTTTAAAAACGATCGATTGCTCATTGGCCTACGATAAGCTTCAAGTATTCATTTTAAAAACAAACAAAAATTTATTCATTGTCTGTAAGTTTATTCGTAAATCATTTGAACTTTTGAAATTATATTTGTGTTGAAACTTATGCATCGTTCCTTATGATTAGCTACCAGGTTTATGAATCATACAAACCAAGCAAAAATCTATTTTGTTGTTGTTGCAAATATGTTTTTTCTAGTATATTTTGATTATTAGAAAAAAGTATATATAGTCCCTTGCCTCTACCTACTGATTATATAGAAAATGGTAAATCATATTTAATGGGAAGTATGCTGGTACAGAACTATATCTAATTTAAACATTTTTTTGTATAATGTCACATGTAATTTGATCTAGATCCATTATATGTTATTAGGTATTTAGATTTAGGTATTAGGTATACCATTTTTAAATAAATTGGTCAATTAGTCTTCCTTAAACAAGTTTTTTTTTTAATTCATTTTTTTTGTAAAACATTAATTTGATTAAATATCCGATAAATATAACTCAAGCCAGCTCTGGATAAAATATTTTTAACATATGACTTCCATTAAAAATACATTACATAAATTAATCTGACACACAACAAAGCTAACAATACTTCAGATAAAAGTAATGAGTATATTTATAGGTACATATCGTGTACACCACTTAAAGTAACTTTTCTATCTCACACTCTTCATGAGGCTTTCACAAAGGTTACCTTACTTTTTATTAAAGTCATTTCGCACATATATTCACATATACACACTTATCAATTGTTCAAATTCTTACGATCTCTAGCCAGCAAATTAAACATTTACTATTTAACATATCTTGTGAAGATAACAATGCTTAGATAAAACTACTACACAAATATGCACACCTACCTAGTGTAAGGGTGGGTATATGTGTTAATGATTACTTATACGCTGTAATAGTTTACCAGTTTGTCGTTATAAGGAGTATGGATGGATCTATCGTTGTATTATAGGGGTATCGGTGAGTCTTTAAAAGATCACATACCACTTTCTCTCGGCAGATTCGACTAGAAATATAGTAAGACAAACTTCCGTCTGACAGCTGTCTAGTTTGTGACCTCGTCCATGTAACATTGAGAATTAAGTGTGATTGACCTTCACACAGTACTAGTGGTACACAGTAGTCTACACATGGAGTAGTAATGTTGGAGTTTATCACGGGACTCTTCACTGGCAGCAGTGGTCTAGTATGGACATTACTGGCCGTTCTTGTGGTGTTTTATTTATGGAATAGACACCAGAGACTGAAATCCCTACCCCCAGGGCCGACACCACTCCCACTCCTGGGCAACCTTCTTGATCTGGCGTCCAGTGACCAGTTAGAAACTTTCCGTAAACTGAGAGAAAAGTATGGAGACCTGGTCACTCTTCACGTGGGGTCCTTCACGATGGTGGTGGTCAGTGGTTACGACACACTCCGGGAACTCTTCGTCAAACGTGGTGACGTCACGTCCATCAGACCAGATATATTCACGTTCACAGATATTACACATCGCCATGGTAACACTTTTATTACGGTACATTTTAACCGCTGTCCTCCAGTTTATAATATAGACCTAGTTAGTAATATTTTCATTGTTGACCTATATTTTGACCTTTCCCATTGGTAAGTTTATAGTATATATATTGACCTTATGCTTTCCTGACCTCTATATGACCTTGTAATCACCTGTACGATCTATCAAAATAATGACTTAACATTTATGTCAATTGTAAACACAGTGAAGTGCTAATATTGATATATTTGACTGATATACATGTTTAATTCGATGAAAATATTAGTTGTTAGTTGATGAAAAGAAAAAAGGTTCATGTTAACTTTTTAGCCCACCATCATCAGATGGTGGGATGTTCAAATCGCTTTTTGTCCGTGGTCCGTCGTCCGTCCGTCCGTCCGTCCGTTAACAATTCTTGTTATCGCTATTTTTAAGAAAGCGCAGAAGGGATCTGTCTCAAAATTCATATGTAGGTTCCCCTAGGGCCCTAAATGTGCATATTGCATTTTGGGACGGATCGGTCAACAAGATGGCCGCCTCGGCCATCTTGGATTTTGAAAGTTAAAGTTTGTTATCACCATTTCTCAGAAAGTACTGAAAGGATCTTTCTTAAATTTCATATGTAGGTTCCCCTAGGACCCTAGTTGTGCATAATGCATTTTAAGACGAATCGGTCAACAACATGGCCGCCAGGCGGCCATCTTGGATTTTGATAGTTAAAGTTTGTTATCGCTATTTCTCAGAAAGTACTGAAGGGATCTTTCTCAAATTTCACATGTAGGTTTCCCTAGGGCCCTTGTTGTGCATACTGCGGTTTGGTTCCAATCGGTCAACAAGATGGCCGCCTGTCAGCCATCCTGGATTTTGAAAGTTAAAGTTTTTTATTGCTATTTCTCAGAAAGTATTGAATGGATCATTCTCAAATTTCACATGTAGGATCCCCTGGGGCCCCAGTTGTGCATATTGCGATTTGGGACCAATTGATCAATAAGACGGCCACCAAGGAGCCATCTTGGATTTTGATAGTTGAACTTTGTTACTGCTATTTCTCAGAAAGTACTTAATCGATTTGTCTCAAATTTTATATGTAGTATGTTTGAAAAAGTTTGAAAAGTAGAGAAAAGATCTATCTTTCCATTGTCAGACATAAATCATTCTTTGGTGGGCGCCAAGATCCCTCTGGGATCTCTTGTTCACGATAAAAATTGTTTTGAGTTTGTGTATCCATAGGGATAACCAGCAGGTCAGGGCCGGAATGGAAAGTCCACAGAACGTTCTCAATGGCAGCTCTTCGGGATTTCGGCTTCGGAAAGAAAAGCTTAGAAGGCAAGATAACAGAGGAGATTGAGGTATTTTTGAATATTCTGTACGAGAACCAAGGACGGGCTTTCAATGTGGACTACTGTCTGCAGACAAGTGTTGCCAATATCATATGTGCCATTGCGTTTGGTAAGAGGTTTGAACATGACGATCCAGTCTTTGTAAAATTGATAGACTTGATCAAAGAGAACATGGAGCTGTCTGGTATCGCCGGGCTACTAAACCTAATCCCCAGTGTTCGGCACATTCCCGGCGACCCTGTTCAGTGCAGGAAAGTACTGTCGAACGCAGACAAAATTTATAGCTACTTCGGACAGCTCATCGACAACCATAAGAAAGAATACCGCGAGGACAGCATCAGTGATTTCGTCCATGTTTATCTCAAAGAAATGAAGAAGAGAGAAGGACAGGATTCCACATTTACAGGTATAGCACGTTCGGCACAAGAGTTTCGGACTATCTAAAGGGATGTTAGTTCCAAAAGTAGTGAATTGACATTTTCTTATGTGACGTTTCGATAACTAGAACATTGTACCATTTTTCCAAACTGAAGAAAATATTTAGAAAAATCACAAGAAGCATTACGAAATGTCCGTTTTGGCACGGATTTTGTTTGTTTTATTACATAAGAAAGTTTTATTTTGGTGTGCTTTATGTCGTGTTATCTTCTGATGATTATTTTAAACATATGTATCTTTGTTCAGAACGTTCATTTTGAAAGAGATGGTTTAAAATTGAGTATCCAAAACATTTTTAATATCTTACTTTTGTAGTTAAACTTGGTTAACATAAGAAATGGTGTTTCTAGATTTACAGCTTGTCAACACAGTGGCTGATGTGTTTGTTGCCGGTATGGAGACGACAGCAACAGCTCTTCTTTGGGCCATCTTGCTTTTCATCAACTACCCGGATGTACAAGAGCGATGTCACGAGGAGGTAACAAAGGTGGTAGGTGAAGGTCGTTTCCCCTCTCTGTCAGACCGACCAGACATGCCGTACATTGAGGCTACCATCACCGAGATTCTCAGACGGGGTGATATCGTGCCACTCGGAATGCCTCATGCAACTAGTGAGGATTTGGAGTATAATGGGTACATTCTTCCGAAGGGAACTATGTTGGTAACAAACATCAACTCGGTTCACAGCGATCCAACAATATTCAATGAGCCAAGTAAATTTGATCCTACCAGGTTCCTCGACAAAGACGGCAAAGTGTACAGAACAGATCGCATTATACCGTTCTTCTTCGGTAAGTATGGAGTCAATGTATGTGCTAAAATATATCAAGGTTAGAAATAGGGGAACAATTCAATTTATACAAAACTCTAGTTTTTGTTTTGGGTTTTGCTGAAAGGTTATTCGAAACACCAGCTTAGAAACCACCTGTAAGCTCTTGTAAGCACTGAAAATTTAATTATTTATTTTTAATTTATATTTAATTTCATTTATAAAAAGTATATCTAGATCATCTTGCACCTTGCAGTTGGGAAACAATGTCTTCATTGTATTAATGAACATGTTGTATTTTACCCCAGGTCGCCGTGTGTGTATGGGTGAGGCCCTGGCCAGGTCAGAACTATTTCTATTCCTCACCTCCATGGTACAACGGGTCCAGTTTAAGCCAGTCGACCCTGATAGTATACCACCACTTAAAGGAACTGTAGGAATCACATTTAAGCCGTATCCATTCGAGTGTATTGTAGAAAAGAGGGCCTAGAGGCAATTGTATCTTTTATTCTGACATCAGTAACACTGAGCGGCGTACATGACATTTTACACTATGCCATTGTGATACTGAGTAATCTTTGCCATTGAAACTTATAAAAGATCATCCAGGAAATGAGAAGCAGATAGTTCTGGGTCCATTACGCAACTTGGGTTAATATTGGAGGTACACTATTTTACTGTTATCAATATAATGTATTGGTGATAATCGTAGAAGTCGAACTAGAAGTTGTACTGACAGATTCTCTCTGTTTGTTGATGCCATTAGATATGCTGGAGCATACTTGTTCCTTTTAAGTATTTAATACCCCCGCAACGAAGATAAGTGGGGGTAATAATGGAATCGGGTTGTCCGCATGTCCATCTGTCCGTCTGTCTGCCTGTAGACACAACTTTATCCAACTCCTCCTAAACGACTTGACAAATTTTGATAAAATTAGGTACACAGAACCCTGACATAAAGGGGTAAAATATAAAGTGTTCAGCAATGTTACCTATTAATGGAGTTATTAATAAGTTTGTGAAACGGGGGTATTAGTCATCCACTCTGGCAACAATTTAAGTTGTTTTACCATCCTGTATATTATAAAGACTTATAATTATAGTAAAAACTATAAACCCTATACGTTATTTTATGTATGACTGCAAACAATAGATTTGAAATGGACGAGAGTGAGGAACTTGTACATGTATGGAGATTTGATGGATTTTGATTGGTCGATAGAGATCACGTGAGGTTGTGAGATGGGTATTAAAAGGGTGCGTGTGAGGTGTTATTGTCGGGAGTCAACGTCGCTAGCCAAGGGTACAGTAGTTTACGATACAGAACCCTTGGCATATGTCGTGTAAAATGTTAATTTTCCGCACTGCGCCACCTGCTGGATATGCAGTTGCGCCCCTTCTATTTACGTAATAAGCAACCAATGAAAAAGCTCGTATCATTGTTGTATGGATTGAAAAATGGCAGCGCCCTTTAAACTGCACATGTTGTTTGTGACAGATTCAAAATACCAAAGATAAACAAGTTTGTGGGTCATTTGTTTGTCAGTTCGAACATCGGTTTTTGTGTTTCATGCATCAGTGTTCAATTTTGTCAGGGGGACGCAGTTTATCTTTGCATAATTTGTTTAACTTTGAGAAACAGAAACCAGGCACTTATTTACTTTCCCAATCAGTTTGAAGTGCAACGTATCCATGTACTTGAAGGTCACACACTTCGATTCAGTTTTGTTGACATATAAAACTGCGCCTGAACCTAGCTGTATCCAATCAGAATTTGAAAGCGGAAACTTTACTTTTTACACGACATATGCCAAGGGTTCGGTAACGTAGACTACTGTACCCTTGGCTAGCTAAGTTGGACGGGAGTGTGAAGTGTGATGAGTGACAGCACCTTATGTATTGGTTGTTATGTATTAAGTGTATTATATAGAGGAAGAAAAGATTAATTAAAACCAAATTGAACTCGTCATGTGATGTTTTAAAGCTCAAACTTTATTGGTGACCATTGAAAACTGAGTCAAGCTTAGAACAACAAAACAAACTTGAACATCATATTAGCCCCACAACAATAAACAACAAAAATTATCCATTCACATTATAACGTATATAATATTATCTAGTGTTAACCTCTATGATTGATTTAATAATGCTTACACTTATTAAAAAATATCAACAAAATAACAAGAAGAAAACAAAAGCAATAACACGCTGTCTGTGATATCTACTTAAAACGTTCTCAATGTATTCGACAGAAAAAAATAAAGATTGACTAAGGAACTTAATGTTAACACAACCTAACACAATAATAAACAAGATACAGATTGGTTTAGAATTAGTACCAGTATAACAGAACCAGGACGTCAGGAAGAGCAAGCGTTCCCTTTTTATTACCGCTGTCACTCGTAGGTAAGGTCAAATATTGATCAAGCATGGGGCTGCACTAATGGAACCACAAGACGTAAACACTAACTAATCTTTACCACATAATGGGACACATTATAAAATCATTGAGGATTTAAACATTGATAAACTATAAGAAATGTGTCAGAATTAGCTTCATTGAATTGTCATCCCATCATATCGACCAAATATCATAAGACCTCTGACATTCGCCGACATCAGTAAGGTATAGTCCTCCCTGAACTATGAAAGACCATTCATATCAGAAACGAGATAATTTTTGCGCGTTAGCATTTCACGCGTTAACACATTTTATATGACGCTGACAAAGATAAGGTCAAATTATTTTATTATTTGTTTAAACTGTATAGAAACCAGATGGTTTTTTTTTCCAGTTTTTCCTCATCCCTGCATGCAACATCAGCTATCTGTCGATATGTCCTCGACTAATTACATCTATGCTCACCGAATTGCTGATTTATCTATATACAGAGGATATTCCTTAGCTTCTTGATGAATAACAGTTATATTTAATCGAGCTGGGTTGAAACTTTGATATTTTATTTCAATAATTGTTTTATATTTCATGATTTAGATCCACACATATGGCGCAAAATTTGAATAAAAATAACATAAAATAATCAACTGCAACACATTTATGCTCCAATAAGAAAAAAAACGAAACATTGATTGGAAAAATGCACGTAATGTTGTAGTTTTGGTTTGATATTTCAAAACACTTATCCCATAAAAAAAAAAAAAAAAAAAAAACGATATGTGAAAATATCGTGGATATTGTACTCAGATTGGTCAATAATGAGTGAAATTATCAAAACTGATATTTTCATTTAGGTGAAAAATACCAATTATTGTTTTAAAGTATAAAACCCTTTATTTCACTGTGAAAAATGTTATAAATCACATTCTACCACAATAGGCAGTGCTATTCAACTCTCAGGACATTAAATAAACACTGCAGCTGTTGATCAACAATTTGTTTGCACGTGGTATAAACTCTGTACGCATTCTGATTGGCTGACACGGTGAACTTCGACGAAACTGTTTATTTCTCAGTATCACGTCATCATTGTCAACGTCATCAACAATCAAATAACGTCATTCCATGTTGTGATCGCAGCTTGACGTCCAAAACTGATGTTGGAAAGCGGATGCGTCGTGTTGATTGTGTCAAAATACGTGACGTTTTCATTCATGTTAAATTGATCATATTGAAGTTAAATTGATCATATTTAAGTACTAATAATACATCTTGACGAAGAATTTCACTGATGAGTTTCTTAGATTTAACGTGTATGAAACGAACTTGATCTTGATGGTAATGGCTTGATGATTACCTGAGTTTTATTTTCTGGAAGCAACTGTGAAGATTTGAACTCAATAAGACGTTTAACCCTAAAGATGTTCTCAATTAGAAATATTTGATATCGATGGATATTTTATCAAACGATGACTTTTGAATACTAATTAGTGGGGGGTTTTTGCCGATGAAATATTACTAGGCCTACGCCTTATTTGCATATTTCGGTAAATACACGTTACCGTAGGTCACACTACCCGTAGTTGTTGAATATTGGATGTATTCCACACTCGTAAGTTATTTTTTAAAAGTTACAAAAGACACTCGTTAAAACTCGTGTCTTTTGTAACTTTTAAAAAATAACTCACTCTTGCGGAATAAATTCAATATTTAACAACCACTCATTGTGTAACCTCTATTTATAACATTGGGATAGATATTTGATACACGAAATCAAGGACGAAATGACTTATAATTCCATGATGAAATGCTCAACCGGGTAAGAATTTTAAGGGGATGGAAATTGTATAGAACACCGGGACGATTCCCCGGTGATAACCGTACAGACGATAACTCCGAGCTATTTATAGTTTCCACTTTTTACTGACAGATATGGATAACACTAGTGTTGGGACAAACTAGCTATGGTATAGCGATGTTCAGCGTTGTATTGCACTGCGTTCTTAACACTACCGGTCTAGTATGGACAATTTTTCTACTTCTCCTAGTCTATTATCTATGGAATAGGCATCAGAGACTGAAATCCCTGCCCCCGGGGCCGACACCACTCCCACTACTAGGAAACCTACTCGATATAGCCTCAAGTGACCAGTTAGAAGTATACCGGAAGCTGAGAGACAAGTATGGAGACCTGGTCACTCTTCACGTGGGGTCCTTCACGATGGTGGTGGTCAGTGGTTACGACACACTCCGGGAACTCTTCGTCAAACGTGGTGACGTCACGTCCGACAGACCCGACTTGTTTGTATTTAAGGAAGTTACAAAGGGTGAAGGTAAACGTGAAAATATCAGTAGTTAATTATATATAAAACTGTTTTGATTAATGTACTTTTATAATCCTTTTTTTAAGTTGGACTAGACATTGATATTAGAGTATTTTTAAAATATCGATATCTTGGTTTGGTAATTGAATGTTGTGACATCTTGTCAGGAGACTGGAATAAAATGAGTGTCGGTATCTAAAAGAGGTCGCAAATGCTAGAGGTGTTCGTCAGTGGCTCTATGGCTCTATGGTGGAGGACACATTAAAACCTATTGATCTCTTTATGATTATTTTACTTGTTAATACCACCTCAACACAGGAAGAGTTTACTTAGGAGTACAATGAATTAACTAACATACTACCACATTCGGGTGAGAAACCAGAAGTGACAAACCAGTACCATACAAAACATAAATGCCACCAGAGATTGAAGTACTTCTTGGTTGTCGATACAGTTCAAAATGATTTATTGGAAATGAAACAAAGAAGAAAAACCCCAGTATCCCTTCAAAACGACAAAACGAACTAAATTCATATTATTTACATATTTGAAGGAGACTGTTAAAATCCAAATGCATGATCCAATGATTTCATTGCGAAACGAAAGTCAATTTAAATGGATAATTAGTATTTGTATACTCAATGGACGTCAACATTTAACGCCTAATGTATTATTTCAGAGGCATTGATCAGTGGCTTCCCTTTATAGGAATTGTGAGCAGGTCGGGGCCAGAATGGAAGCTTCACAGAGCGTTTGCTATTGGAGGACTGCGGGACTTTGGTTTCGGCAAGAAAAGTTTAGAAGGGAAGATAATGGAAGAGGTGGAAGTATTTCTCAATCTGCTGGACAAGCAACAAGGTCAACCGATAAATCCCGAATACTGTCTTCAGGCTTGTGTTGCAAACATTATATGTGCCATTTCATTCGGGAAAAGATTTGAACATGGTGAACCTGTGTTTGTAGAGCTTGTTAACTTGATACAGGAGAACTTGTCACTTATCGGTCCAGCAGGAGTTCTAAACGTCATGCCCTTCCTTAGATACATACCGGGGGATCCTGTCGGTGTGAGAAAGATTCTTAACAACGCTGAAAAAATTCTCAAGTTCCTTCAAAACATTGTCGACGCACACGAGAAGGACTACGACGAGGAAAACATGAAAGATTTTATCGACGTTTACCTGAAGGAGATAAAGAGTAACGAAGGACGGGTCACTACATTCACAGGTATGTTTATAATACAGGTAAAGTAAGTCGTATTTGACATTAAATTCTATATGCACCGAGCAAACCTCAAGACAACATACATCTAATAAAGGTTAATGTTCTAAGTGAACCAAAGGGACCTGGCACGATTTTTTTAACTAACATCTTATATATATATATATTATAGTATCAAGTGTATGAACTCGGCGGTCGAGAAAAACGGACCTATTTTTTTTAAACCGTGATTATTTTAATAAACGGGCTCTATACACCATTGACGTATATTTTACTTACCTTAAAGAGAAATTATTTATCTTTCCATTGAGTGCTTGATGAACAAAATTGACCGAGTATTGACGAAGTTATGGCTTGATGAATCGGGAAGTTTACTAAAACTATGCTAGTTAGACATTTCCTTGTCCGGTCGAAATGTCGTTTCGCCTCTAATGGGTACCTCAAAAACCAAACCAAACATCCACAATCTCCTTTTGTGGTGTCACGACCCGTACTTTGTAGAAACTCCATTTAAACATCGTGTAGCTCACTTACTTTAACCATCACCGCCATTAGAGGCGAGACGACAATTCGACCGGACAGGGAAATGTCTACCTAGCATATTTTTTATTAAATTTCCCGATTCATCAAGTCATAACTTCGTCAATACTTAGCCAATTTTGTTCATCAAGCACTCAATGGAAAGATAAATTATTTCTCTTTAAGGTAAGATATACAAATGTACGTCAATGGTGTATAGAGCCCATTTATCAAAATAATCACGGTTTTGAAAAATAGGCCATTTTTTCTCGACCGCCGAGTTCATATCCTACCTTGATACTATTATATATCTATACTGTTGGTGGTTAAAACAATTTCCGTGCCAGGTCCCTGTAAAGTCTTTATTGCTTTGAAACAAGTTTCGGAAATGCTGTTAAAAACACCAAATGGGTTTCTGATATAGTTATAAAAAAGGTAAATGAGTAGGTACGCGAGTAAGTGCACCTGGCATGCTTTTATTTACAGTATCTCAGCAAAGAACACGATAGCTGACATGTGTGTCGCTGGAATGGACTCGACACCTTGATACTATTATATATCTATACTGTTGGTGGTTAAAACAATTTCCGTGCCAGGTCCCTGTAAAGTCTTTATTGCTTTGAAACAAGTTTCGGAAATGCTGTTAAAAACACCAAATGGGTTTCTGATATAGTTATAAAAAAGGTAAATGAGTAGGTACGCGAGTAAGTGCACCTGGCATGCTTTTATTTACAGTATCTCAGCAAAGAACACGATAGCTGACATGTGTGTCGCTGGAATGGACTCGACATCTACAACTCTAGTGTGGTCCATTTTGTTTTTCATCAACTACCCGGATGTTCAAGAAAGATGTCATGAGGAGGTAACGAGGGTGGTAGGTGAAGGTCGTTTCCCCTCTCTGTCAGACCGACCAGACATGCCGTACATTGAGGCCACCATTACCGAGATATTCCGAGTCGGAGACTTCGCTCCCTTAGGACTACCCCACGCTACGAGTGAAGACGTGAATTTCAGAGGACATGTGATTCCCAAAGAAACCATGTTGGTTCCAAACATGAGTTCTGTGAACACAGACCCTATCCTTTTTCCAGAGCCAGGAAAATTTGACCCATCAAGGTTCATCGACAAGGAAGGCAGACTTCATGGAACGGAGCATGTGATTCCATTCTTTTTTGGTAAGCCTTTTTTTATTATTGTTCTCTAACTTTTTCCTGTTTATTTTTTTACATTTTAAGCTTATGATGCCCCATATTTATTGACATTGATGTTATTCCATCGCTTTATATCCTAAGATACTTCGAAAGTAAATACACTCGATTAATCTATATGGTATGGTTTGTAGAGAATTATTTCCTCAGAATTTATCGACTATGTCTCACGTAATATCACAAACACCAGTCTGACAACTACAACTAGTTCGATCATTTCTAGGTAAATCACAAAACTACAACATTTATGTTTTCTCCAGGTCGCCGTGTGTGTATGGGTGAGACCCTGGCCAGGTCAGAACTGTTTCTCTTCATCACCTCCATGGTACAGAGGTTTCAGTTAAAACCCATCGATATAGATCGTATCCCGACTTTGAAAGGCAAATTTGAGGGTGTTGGACGCAAGCCGCACCCTTACCAGTGTCTCGCCGAGAAAACACTGTAGAGTCATAGGAACACATAGGACAGATATCATTGATTGTCTATCACCATCTACTCACTCACACCAGAGTTTTTCAGAACATGTTTACAACATTCAATAATCTGATGAGGAAAAATACAGTAGACCAAGAGTTTTAGAACTGTCATTGTGTTTAACCCAACAAATATTATAAAACAGCGGAGAAACAAATTATGGAACTTCCAGGGTGTTGGATTCAAGTTTCATACTTAGTGGTGTCTCTCCTAAATACAGCCTTATCCAATGACTGGAGAAATGTCTTACTGATTCATTACATAATATATTATCTTATACATAGCAATTAAATCGTTCAGAGCGTTAACTCTATACAAGCCTTTAAACTCACGGAAGACGACTGAAGTTAAGAATGTTGGTTTTTGTAAATTAGAAACTTTACTTTATTTTGTAATAGATGAAATATATTTATTCAATAAATCATTTTTATGTAAAATTTTTATCAGTTGTCCTCTGGTAGGATGGCTGTCATTCGACACGCATCACTACAAACATTTTGCTCCACTTTAATTCACGTTCTATCACGAAACAATAGTAAGAATATATCTAATAATGTAATAATAAAACAACACTGTCAGCTGCTACTTCAATAAAACATCTCAATATTTGATACCATCAGGCAATTATAGAGGCTTCATATTGTTATTATTACTGAATTAATATAACCCAGACGAGACGAATATCAATCAAAATTTCATATTGAGTCGGGTGCCTCTTTTGTTGGAGTAGCAGTTTTTTCTTATAGATATCAGAGCTGTATTCCATAGTGGTGAACTGTCAGGGTACACAATACTCTAGACCAATACCATTTTCACGGAATTTTTTTTTCTTCTGTGAGTTGTATTTTCGGCGATTTCATTTCGCGGTCTATACACTTATGAGTTTACTTTACTTGTGTAACCATTTCGCGGTCTATACACTTATGTGTTTACTTTACTTGTGTAACAATTTCGCGGTCTACTCACTTATGGGTTTGCTTTACTTGTGTAACCATTTCGTGGTCTATACACTTATGTGTTTACTTTACTTGTGTAACCATTTCGCGGTCTATACACTTATGAGTTTACTTTACTTATGTAACCATTTCGCGGTCTATACACTTATGTGTTTACTTTACTTATTTAACCATTTCGCGGTCTACTCACCTATGGGTTTACTTTACTTGTGTAACCATTTCGCGGTCTATACACTTATGGGTTTACTTTACTTGTGTAACCATTTCGCGGTCTATACACTTATGAGTTTACTTTACTTATGTAACCATTTCGCGGTCTATACACTTATGTGTTTACTTTACTTATGTAACCATTTCGCGGTCTACTCACCTATGGGTTTACTTTACTTGTGTAACCATTTCGCGGTCTATACACTTATGGGTTTACTTTACTTGTGTAACCATTTCGCGGTCTATACACTTATGAGTTTACTTTACTTATGTAACCATTTCGCGGTCTATACACTTATGTGTTTACTTTACTTATGTAACCATTTCGCGGTCTATACACTTATGTGTTTAATTTACTTGTTATAACCATTTCGCGGTCTATACACTTATGTGTTTAATTTACTTGTGTAACCATTTCGTGGTCTATACACATTTGGGTTTACTTTACTTGTGTAACCATTTCGCGGTCTATATACTTATGTGTTTACTTTACTTATGTAACCATTTCGCGGTCTATACACTTATGTGTTTACTTTACTTATGTAACCATTTCGCGGTCTATACACTTATGAGTTTACTTTACTTATGTAACCATTTCGCGGTCTATACACTTATGTGTTTACTTTACTTATGTAACCATTTCGCGGTCTATACACTTATGAGTTTACTTTACTTGTGTAACCATTTCGTGGTCTATACACATTTGGGTTTACTTTACTTGTGTAACCATTTCGCGGTCTATACACTTATGTGTTTACTTTACTTGTGTAACCATTTCGCGGTCTATACACTTATGTGTTTACTTTACTTGTGTAACCATTTCGCGGTCTATACACTTATGTGTTTACTTTACTTGTGTAACCATTTCGCGGTCTATACACTTATGTGTTTACTTTACTTGTGTAACCATTTCGCGGTCTATACACTTATGTGTTTACTTTACTTGTGTAACCATTTCGCGGTCTATACACTTATGTGTTTAATTTACTTGTGTAACCATTTCGCGGTCTATACACTTATGTGTTTACTTTACTTGTGTAACCATTTCGCGGTCTATACACTTATGTGTTTACTTTACTTGTGTAACCATTTCGCGGTCTATACACTTATGTGTTTACTTTACTTGTATAACCATTTCGCGGTCTATACACTTATGTGTTTACTTTACTTGTGTAACCATTTCGCGGTCTATATACTTATGTGTTTACTTTACTTATGTAACCATTTCGCGGTCTATACACTTATGTGTTTACTTTACTTGTGTAACCATTTCGCGGTCTATACACTTATGTGTTTACTTTACTTGTGTAACCATTTCGCGGTCTATACACTTATGTGTTTACTTTACTTGTGTAACCATTTCGAGGTCTATACACTTATGTGTTTACTTTACTTGTGTAACCATTTCGCGGTCTATATACTTATGTGTTTACTTTACTTATGTAACCATTTCGCGGTCTATACACTTATGTGTTTACTTTACTTATGTAACCATTTCGCGGTCTATACACTTATGTGTTTACTTTACTTGTGTAACCATTTCGCGGTCTATACACTTATGGGTTTACTTTACTTGTGTAACCATTTCGAGGTCTATACACTTATGTGTTTACTTTACTTGTGTAACCATTTCGCGGTCTATACACTTACGGGTTTACTTTACTTGTGTAACCATTTCGCGGTCTTCTCACCTATGTGTTTACTTTACTTGTGTAACCATTTCGCGGTCTATACACTTATGTGTTTACTTTACTTGTGTAACCATTTCGTGGTCTATACACTTATGGGTTTACTTTATTTGTGTAACCATTTCGCGGTCTATACACTTATGTGTTTACTTTACTTGTGTAACCATTTCGCGGTCTATACACTTCTGGGTTTACTTTACTTGTGTAACCATTTCGCGGTCTATACACTTATGTGTTTACTTGTGTAACCATTTCGCGGTCTATACACTTCTGGGTTTACTTTACTTGTGTAACCATTTCGTGGTCTATACACTTATGAGTTTACTTTACTTGTGTAACCATTTCGCGGTCTACTCACCTATGTGTTTACTTTACTTGTGTAACCATTTCGCGGTCTACTCACCTATGGGTTTACTTTACTTGTGTAACCATTTCGCGGTCTATACACTTATGAGTTTACTTTACTTGTGTAACCATTTCGCGGTCTACTCACCTATGGGTTTACTTTACTTGTGTAACCATTTCGCGGTCTATACACTTATGTGTTTACTTTACTTGTGTAACCATTTCGCGGTCTGTACACTTCTGGGTTTACTTTACTTGTGTAACCATTTCGCGGTCTATACACTTATGGGTTTACTTTACTTGTGTAACCATTTCGCGGTCTATACACTTATGAGTTTACTTTACTTGTGTAACCATTTCGTGGTCTATACACTTATTGGTTTACTTTACTTGTGTAACCATTTCGCGGTCTATACACTTATGAGTTTACTTTACTTGTGTAACCTTTTCGCGGTCTATACACTTATGAGTTTACTTTACTTGTGTAACCATTTCGCGGTCTATACACTTATGTGTTTACTTTACTTGTGTAACCATTTCGTGGTCTATACACCTATGGGTTTACTTTACTTGTGTAACCATTTCGCGGTCTGTACACTTCTGGGTTTACTTTACTTGTGTAACCATTTCGTGGTCTATACACTTATTGGTTTACTTTACTTGTGTAACCATTTCGCGGTCTATACACTTATGAGTTTACTTTACTTGTGTAACCATTTCGCGGTCTATACACTTATGAGTTTACTTTACTTGTGTAACCATTTCGCGGTCTATACACTTATGTGTTTACTTTACTTGTGTAACCATTTCGCGGTCTATACACTTATGTGTTTACTTTACTTGTGTAACCATTTCGCGGTCTATACACTTATGTGTTTACTTTACTTGTGTAACCATTTCGCGGTCTATACACTTATGTGTTTACTTTACTTGTATAACCATTTCGCGGTCTATACACTTATGTGTTTACTTTACTTGTGTAACCATTTCGCGGTCTATACACTTATGTGTTTAATTTACTTGTGTAACCATTTCGCGGTCTATACACTTATGTGTTTACTTTACTTGTGTAACCATTTCGCGGTCTATACACTTATGTGTTTACTTTACTTGTATAACCATTTCGCGGTCTATACACTTATGTGTTTACTTTACTTGTGTAACCATTTCGCGGTCTATATACTTATGTGTTTACTTTACTTATGTAACCATTTCGCGGTCTATACACTTATGTGTTTACTTTACTTGTGTAACCATTTCGCGGTCTATACACTTATGGGTTTACTTTACTTGTGTAACCATTTCGAGGTCTATACACTTATGTGTTTACTTTACTTGTGTAACCATTTCGTGGTCTATACACTTATGTGTTTACTTTACTTGTGTAACCATTTCGCGGTCTATATACTTATGTGTTTACTTTACTTATGTAACCATTTCGCGGTCTATACACTTATGTGTTTACTTTACTTGTGTAACCATTTCGCGGTCTATACACTTATGTGTTTACTTTACTTGTGTAACCATTTCGCGGTCTATACACTTCTGGGTTTACTTTACTTGTGTAACCATTTCGAGGTCTATACACTTATGTGTTTACTTTACTTGTGTAACCATTTCGCGGTCTATACACTTACGGGTTTACTTTACTTGTGTAACCATTTCGCGGTCTTCTCACCTATGTGTTTACTTTACTTGTGTAACCATTTCGCGGTCTATACACTTATGTGTTTACTTTACTTGTGTAACCATTTCGTGGTCTATACACTTATGGGTTTACTTTAGTTGTGTAACCATTTCGCGGTCTATACACTTATGTGTTTACTTTACTTGTGTAACCATTTCGCGGTCTATACACTTCTGGGTTTACTTTACTTGTGTAACCATTTCGCGGTCTATACACTTATGTGTTTACTTGTGTAACCATTTCGCGGTCTATACACTTCTGGGTTTACTTTACTTGTGTAACCATTTCGTGGTCTATACACTTATGAGTTTACTTTACTTGTGTAACCATTTCGCGGTCTACTCACCTATGTGTTTACTTTACTTGTGTAACCATTTCGCGGTCTACTCACCTATGGGTTTACTTTACTTGTGTAACCATTTCGCGGTCTATACACTTATGAGTTTACTTTACTTGTGTAACCATTTCGCGGTCTACTCACCTATGGGTTTACTTTACTTGTGTAACCATTTCGCGGTCTATACACTTATGTGTTTAATTTACTTGTGTAACCATTTCGCGGTCTGTACACTTCTGGGTTTACTTTACCTGTGTAACCATTTCGCGGTCTATACACTTATGGGTTTACTTTACTTGTGTAACCATTTCGCGGTCTATACACTTATGAGTTTACTTTACTTGTGTAACCATTTCGCGGTCTATACACTTATGAGTTTACTTTACTTGTGTAACCATTTCGTGGTCTATACACATTTGGGTTTACTTTACTTGTGTAACCATTTCGCGGTCTATACACTTATGTGTTTACTTTACTTGTATAACCATTTCGCGGTCTATACACTTATGTGTTTACTTTACTTGTGTAACCATTTCGCGGTCTATACACTTATGTGTTTACTTTGCTTGTGTAACCATTTCGCGGTCTATACACTTATGTGTTTACTTTACTTGTATAACCATTTCGCGGTCTATACACTTATGTGTTTACTTTACTTGTGTAACCATTTCGCGGTCTATACACTTATTGTGTTTAATTTACTTGTGTAACCATTTCGCGGTCTATACACTTATGTGTTTACTTTACTTGTGTAACCATTTCGCGGTCTATACACTTATGTGTTTACTTTACTTGTATAACCATTTCGCGGTCTATACACTTATGTGTTTACTTTACTTGTGTAACCATTTCGCGGTCTATATACTTATGTGTTTACTTTACTTATGTAACCATTTCGCGGTCTATACACTTATGTGTTTACTTTACTTGTGTAACCATTTCGCGGTCTATACACTTATGTGTTTACTTTACTTGTGTAACCATTTCGTGGTCTATACACTTATGTGTTTACTTTACTTGTGTAACCATTTCGTGGTCTATACACTTATGTGTTTACTTTACTTGTGTAACCATTTCGCGGTCTATATACTTATGTGTTTACTTTACTTATGTAACCATTTCGCGGTCTATACACTTATGTGTTTACTTTACTTGTGTAACCATTTCGCGGTCTATACACTTATGTGTTTACTTTACTTGTGTAACCATTTCGCGGTCGGTACACTTCTGGGTTTACTTTACTTGTGTAACCATTTCGTGGTCTATACACTTATGTGTTTACTTTACTTGTGTAACCATTTCGCGGTCTATACACTTACGGGTTTACTTTACTTGTGTAACCATTTCGCGGTCTATACACACCTATGTGTTTACTTTACTTGTGTAACCATTTCGCGGTCTATACACTTATGTGTTTACTTTACTTGTGTAACCATTTCGTGGTCTATACACTTATGGGTTTACTTTATTTGTGTAACCACTTCGCGGTCTATACACTTATGTGTTTACTTTACTTGTGTAACCATTTCGCGGTCTACTCACTTATGGGTTTACTTTACTTGTGTAACCATTTCGCGGTCTATACACTTATGGGTTTACTTTACTTGTGTAACCATTTCGCGGTCTATACACTTATGGGTTTACTTTACTTGTGTAACCATTTCGCGGTCTATCACCTATGTGTTTACTTTACTTGTGTAACCATTTCGCGGTCTATACACTTATGTGTTTACTTTACTTGTGTAACCATTTCGCGGTCTATACACTTATGGGTTTACTTTACTTGTGTAACCATTTCGCGGTCTATACACTTATGTGTTTACTTTACTTGTGTAACCATTTCGCGGTCTATACACTTATGGGTTTACTTTACTTGTGTAACCATTTCGCGGTCTATACACTTATGTGTTTACTTTACTTGTGTAACCATTTCGCGGTCGGTACACTTCTGGGTTTACTTTACTTGTGTAACCATTTCGTGGTCTATACACTTATGAGTTTACTTTACTTGTGTAACCATTTCGCGGTCTATACACTTATGTGTTTACTTTACTTGTGTAACCATTTCGCGGTCTATACACTTATGTGTTTACTTTACTTGTGTAACCATTTCGCGGTCTATACACTTATGGTTTACTTTACTTGTGTAACCATTTCGCGGTCTATACACTTATGGGTTTAACTTTACTTGTGTAACCATTTCGCGGTCTATACACTTATGTGTTTACTTTACCTGTGTAACCATTTCGCGGTCTATACACTTATGGGTTTACTTTACTTGTGTAACCATTTCGCGGTCTATACACTTATGTGTTTACTTTACTTGTGTAACCATTTCGCGGTCTATACACTTATGTGTTTACTTTACTTGTGTAACCATTTCGCGGTCTATACACTTATGAGTTTACTTTACTTGTGTAACCATTTCGTGGTCTATACACTTATTGGTTTACTTTACTTGTGTAACCATTTCGCGGTCGGTACACTTCTGGGTTTACTTTACTTGTGTAACCATTTCGCGGTCTATACACTTATGGTTTACTTTACTTGTGTAACCATTTCGCGGTCTATACACTTATGTGTTTACTTTACTTGTGTAACCATTTCGCGGTCTATACACTTATGGTTTACTTTACTTGTGTAACCATTTCGCGGTCTATACACTTATGTGTTTACTTTACTTGTGTAACCATTTCGCGGTCTATACACTTATGTGTTTACTTTACTTGTGTAACCATTTCGCGGTCTATACACTTATGTGTTTACTTTACTTGTGTAACCATTTCGCGGTCTATACACTTATGTGTTTACTTTACTTGTGTAACCATTTCGCGGTCTATACACTTATGTGTTTACTTTACTTGTGTAACCATTTCGCGGTCTATACACTTATGTGTTTACTTTACTTGTGTAACCATTTCGCGGTCTATACACTTATGTGTTTACTTTACTTGTGTAACCATTTCGCGGTCTATACACTTATGTGTTTACTTTACTTGTGTAACCATTTCGCGGTCTATACACTTATGTGTTTACTTTACTTGTGTAACCATTTCGCGGTCTATACACTTATGTGTTTACTTTACTTGTGTAACCATTTCGCGGTCTATACACTTATGTGTTTACTTTACTTGTGTAACCATTTCGCGGTCTATACACTTATGTGTTTACTTTACTTGTGTAACCATTTCGCGGTCTATACACTTATGTGTTTACTTTACTTGTGTAACCATTTCGTGGTCTATACACACTTATGTGTTTACTTTACTTGTGTAACCATTTCGTGGTCTATACACTTATGTGTTTACTTTACTTATGTAACCATTTCGCGGTCTATACACTTATGTGTTTACTTTACTTGTGTAACCATTTCGCGGTCTATACACTTATGTGTTTACTTTACTTGTGTAACCATTTCGCGGACTGTACACTTCTGGGTTTACTTTACTTGTGTAACCATTTCGTGGTCTATACACTTATGTGTTTACTTTACTTGTGTAACCATTTCGCGGTCTATACACTTACGGGTTTACTTTACTTGTGTAACCATTTCGCGGTCTTCTCACTTATGTGTTTACTTTACTTGTGTAACCATTTCGCGGTCTATACACTTATGTGTTTACTTTACTTGTGTAACCATTTCGTGGTCTATACACTTATGGGTTTACTTTATTTGTGTAACCACTTCGCGGTCTATACACTTATGTGTTTACTTTACTTGTGTAACCATTTCGCGGTCTATACACTTCTGGGTTTACTTTACTTGTGTAACCATTTCGCGGTCTATACACTTATGTGTTTACTTGTGTAACCATTTCGCGGTCTATACACTTCTGGGTTTACTTTAATTGTGTAACCATTTCGTGGTCTATACACTTATGAGTTTACTTTACTTGTGTAACCATTTCGCGGTCTACTCACCTATGTGTTTACTTTACTTGTGTAACCATTTCGCGGTCTACTCACCTATGGGTTTACTTTACTTGTGTAACCATTTCGCGGTCTATACACTTATGAGTTTACTTTACTTGTGTAACCATTTCGCGGTCTACTCACCTATGGGTTTACTTTACTTGTGTAACCATTTCGCGGTCTATACACTTATGTGTTTACTTTACTTGTGTAACCATTTCGCGGTCTGTACACTTCTGGGTTTACTTTACTTGTGTAACCATTTCGCGGTCTATACACTTATGGGTTTACTTTACTTGTGTAACCATTTCGCGGTCTATACACTTATGAGTTTACTTTACTTGTGTAACCATTTCGTGGTCTATACACTTATTGGTTTACTTTACTTGTGTAACCATTTCGCGGTCTATACACTTATGAGTTTACTTTACTTGTGTAACCTTTTCGCGGTCTATACACTTATGAGTTTACTTTACTTGTGTAAACATTTCGCGGTCTATACACTTATGTGTTTACTTTACTTGTGTAACCATTTCGTGGTCTATACACCTATGGGTTTACTTTACTTGTGTAACCATTTCGCGGTCTGTACACTTCTGGGTTTACTTTACTTGTGTAACCATTTCGTGGTCTATACACTTATTGGTTTACTTTACTTGTGTAACCATTTCGCGGTCTATACACTTATGAGTTTACTTTACTTGTGTAACCATTTCGCGGTCTACTCACTTATGAGTTTACTTTACTTGTGTAACCATTTCGCGGTCTATACACTTATGTGTTTAATTTACTTGTGTAACCATTTCGCGGTCTGTACACTTATGAGTTTACTTTACTTGTGTAACCATTTCGCGGTCTATACACTTATGTGTTTACTTTACCTGTGTAACCATTTCGCGGTCTATACACTTATGGGTTTACTTTACTTGTGTAACCATTTCGCGGTCTATACACTTATGAGTTTACTTTACTTGTGTAACCATTTCGTGGTCTATACACTTATTGGTTTACTTTACTTGTGTAACCATTTCGCGGTCTATACACTTATGAGTTTACTTTACTTGTGTAACCATTTCGCGGTCTATACACTTATGGTTTACTTTACTTGTGTAACCATTTCGCGGTCTATACACTTATGTGTTTACTTTACTTGTGTAACCATTTCGCGGTCTGTACACTTCTGGGTTTACTTTTTACTTGTGTAACCATTTCGTGGTCTATACACTTATTGGTTTACTTTACTTGTGTAACCATTTCGCGGTCTATACACTTATGGGTTTACTTAACTTTTCTTACCATTTCGCGGTGATGTTTATTCTCGGTTTTCAATTACTGTAAACAAACTTTCTTTCGCGGCTATTTAATTTTGCGATTTCCTTTTCAAAACAAGTTCGCAAATATTAACATTAGCAGATTTAAAAAAAAAATGGCTGGAAATTCCTATCAGTATCAATAATGTAGATGATAGTTTCACGAATTTATTTGGATAGCGAAATTTGCGAAAGTAAATCGCACGCAAAAGAAAGTTGGCTTATAGTACCCACGAAATACGCGAAAAGTAATCGCATGCGGGAACAAGTCGGTTAACATTATATCGTATGACTTGTCGAGAAATTACAACAAGACTTATATCCCTTACTGTAGAAATAAGTTGGTTAATATTATATTGTATGATAGTGAATGTGAACTTGTCGAGAATTAAAGTTGTATTGCTGCTAATTTTACTGTAACGATATGTAACTTAAACATTTGATATTCAAACATTGAAATGTAACTTGATGATTTAGCTCCCCAAAAGCATATGTCGGCCTATAAGAGAGCCGAAATCTAGGAATCATATACTCCTGGTTTTGAATAAAGCGCCTTCAATCACCGCCATGTTCAGTGACTTCGGATTCCGAATCGTATCACGTGACTGACGTTTGACACGACCTGCACGTGGTGAGCCAGATAAATAGCGTAAGCGCACATGTGTTTGTTTACGTTTTCCTTCTGGCTTATATGAGCAAATCATGCTGGTATATGTCCACAGATAGAGTATTTGAAACATCTAATTTACACATTACCGTAAAATATTGTGTGTATCAAATATAGTAATGTGCGAGCATTATTTTCTTTGTAGATAGAGTCTGATGAGGTCGACCACATGTTTTGTTTATGAAAAATTGTTGATGTTTTCTCTTGGTTTCACAACCCTCGTTTTACTTCGAGATTGTCGAGACGATGTTCGGAAGAGTTCGGAATGATTCGGCATCTTTTGAGCCTATTTTTCACGTGTACACATTAAAAAGATTTTTTACTTTTATAATTAAAGATACTTCCAGTGCTGCAACTTTATAAAAAGTGGTAAAATTAGAAAGTTTAAAACTCAGGCAGACGGAGAAAAATATGTATAACACTTAAACAGTTTTCACTATGACAAAAAGAGCGAAAGTTATAGACCATACAACTTTAACAACAAGTGTTAGAGTTATAGCCCTTACTGTAGAAATCGGTCCACCATACGTATGATAGTGAATGTGGACTTGTCGAGAACTTACAACAAGTGTTAGAGTTATAGCCCTTACTGTAGAAATCGGTCCACCATACGTATGATAGTGAATGTGGACTTGTCGAGAACTTACAACAAGTGTTAGAGTTATAGCCCTTACTGTAGAAATCGGTCCACCATACGTATGATAGTGAATGTGGACTTGTCGAGAACTTACAACAAGTGTTAGAGTTATAGCCCTTACTGTAGAAATCGGTCCACCATACGTATGATAGTGAATGTGGACTTGTCGAGAACTTACAACAAGTGTTAGAGTTATAGCCCTTACTTTAGACATAGGTACACCATACGTATGATAGTGAATGTGGACTTGTCGAGAACTTACAACAAGTGTTAGAGTTATAGCCCTTACTTTAGACATAGGTACACCATACGTATGATAGTGAATGTGGACTTGTCGAGAACTTACAACAAGTGTTAGAGTTATAGCCCTTACTGTAGAAATCGGTCCACCATACGTATGATAGTGAATGTGGACTTGTCGAGAACTTACAACAAGTGTTAGAGTTATAGCCCTTACTGTAGAAATCGGTCCACCATACGTAAGTACGATACTCTACTTAACTTTACCTAGTCTACCTAGGTAGTGTATCGTACGTAATACCCTTTGAGTACGATACTCTACTTAACTTTACCTAGTCTACCTAGGTAGTGTATCGTACGTAATCCCCTTTGAGTACGATACTCTACTTAACTTTACCTAGTCTACCTAGGTAGTGTATCGTACGTAATACCCTTTGTGTACGATACTCTACTTAACTTTACCTAGTCTACCTAGGTAGTGTATCGTACGTAATACCCTTTGTGTACGATACTCTACTTAACTTTACCTAGTCTACCTAGGTAGTGTATCGTACGTAATACCCTTTGAGTACGATACTCTACTTAACTTTACCTAGTCTACCTAGGTAGTGTATCGTACGTAATACCCTTTGAGTACGATACTCTACTTAACTTTACCTAGTCTACCTAGGTAGTGTATCGTACGTAATACCCTTTGAGTACGATACTCTACTTAACTTTACCTAGTCTACCTAGGTAGTGTATCGTACGTAATACCCTTTGAGTACGATACTCTACTTAACTTTACCTAGTCTACCTAGGTAGTGTATCGTACGTAATACCCTTTGAGTACGATACTCTACTTAACTTTACCTAGTCTACCTAGGTAGTGTATCGTACGTAATACCCTTTGAGTACGATACTCTACTTAATTTACCTAGTCTACCTAGGTAGTGTGTATCGTACGTTAATACCCTTTGTAGTACGATACTCTACTTACTTTTACCTAGTCTACCTAGGTAGTGTATCGTACGTAATACCCTTTGAGTACGATACTCTACTTAACTTTACCTAGTCTACCTAGGTAGTGTATCGTACGTAATACCCTTTGTGTACGATACTCTACTTAACTTTACCTAGTCTACCTAGGTAGTGTATCGTACGTAATACCCTTTGTGTACGATACTCTACTTAACTTTACCTAGTCTACCTAGGTAGTGTATCGTACGTAATACCCTTTGAGTACGATACTCTACTTAACTTTACCTAGTCTACCTAGGTAGTGTATCGTACGTAATACCCTTTGAGTACGATACTCTACTTAACTTTACCTAGTCTACCTAGGTAGTGTATCGTACGTAATACCCTTTGTGTACGATACTCTACTTAACTTTACCTAGTCTACCTAGGTAGTGTATCGTACGTAATACCCTTTGAGTACGATACTCTACTTAACTTTACCTAGTCTACCTAGGTAGTGTATCGTACGTAATACCCTTTGTGTACGATACTCTACTTAACTTTACCTAGTCTACCTAGGTAGTGTATCGTACGTAATACCCTTTGAGTACGATACTCTACTTAACTTTACCTAGTCTACCTAGGTAGTGTATCGTACGTAATACCCTTTGAGTACGATACTCTACTTAACTTTACCTAGTCTACCTAGGTAGTGTATCGTACGTAATACCCTTTGAGTACGATACTCTACTTAACTTTACCTAGTCTACCTAGGTAGTGTATCGTACGTAATACCCTTTGAGTACGATACTCTACTTAACTTTACCTAGTCTACCTAGGTAGTGTATCGTACGTAATACCCTTTGAGTACGATACTCTACTTAACTTTACCTAGTCTACCTAGGTAGTGTATCGTACTAAATACCCTTTGTGTACGATACTCTACTTAACTTTACCTAGTCTACCTAGGTAGTGTATCGTACGTAATACCCTTTGAGTACGATACTCACTCTTTACTATCTACTAGGTAGTGTATCGTACGTAATACCTTGTACGATACTCTTACCAGTCTACCTAGGTAGTTATGTACACGTACGATACTCTATTACTTACTAGTTCTTTGTGTATGTACTATCCTTGATACGATACTCTACTTAACTTTACCTAGTCTACCTAGGTAGTGTATCGTACGTAATACCCTTTGAGTACGATACTCTACTTAACTTTACCTAGTCTACCTAGGTAGTGTATCGTACGTAATACCCTTTGGTACGATATCTACTTAACTTTACCTAGTCTACCTAGGTAGTGTATCGTACGTAATACCCTTTGGTACTTACTCTACTTAACTTTACCTAGTCTACCTAGGTAGTGTATCGTACGTAATACCCTTTGAGTACGATACTCTACTTAACTTTACCTAGTCTACCTAGGTAGTGTATCGTACGTAATACCCTTTGAGTACGATACTCTACTTAACTTTACCTAGTCTACCTAGGTAGTGTATCGTACGTAATACCCTTTGAGTACGATACTCTACTTAACTTTACCTAGTCTACCTAGGTAGTGTATCGTACGTAATACCCTTTGAGTACGATACTCTACTTAACTTTACCTAGTCTACCTAGGTAGTGTATCGTACGTAATACCCTTTGAGTACGATACTCTACTTAACTTTACCTAGTCTACCTAGGTAGTGTATCGTACGTAATACCCTTTGAGTACGATACTCTACTTAACTTTACCTAGTCTACCTAGGTAGTGTATCGTACGTAATACCCTTTGAGTACGATACTCTACTTAACTTTACCTAGTCTACCTAGGTAGTGTATCGTACGTAATACCCTTTGAGTACAATACTCTACTTAACTTTACCTAGTCTACCTAGGTAGTGTATCGTACGTAATACCCTTTGTGTACGATACTCTACTTAACTTTACCTAGTCTACCTAGGTAGTGTATCGTACGTAAATACCCTTTGAGTACGATACTCTACTTAACTTTACCTAGTCTACCTAGGTAGTGTATCGTACGTAAATACCCTTTGAGTACGATACTCTACTTAACTTTACCTAGTCTACCTAGGTAGTGTATCGTACGTAATACCCTTTGTGTACGATACTCTACTTAACTTTACCTAGTCTACCTAGGTAGTGTATCGTACGTAATACCCTTTGAGTACGATACTCTACTTAACTTTACCTAGTCTACCAAGGTAGTGTATCGTACGTAAATAACATTTGAGTATGATACTCTACTTAACTTTACCTAGTCTACCTTGGTAGTGTATCGTACTAAATACCCTTTGTGTACGATACTCTACTTAACTTTACCTAGTCTACCTAGGTAGTGTATCGTACGTAATACCCTTTGAGTACGATACTCTACTTAACTTTACCTAGTCTACCTAGGTAGTGTATCGTACGTAATACCCTTTGAGTACGATACTCTACTTAACTTTACCTAGTCTACCTAGGTAGTGTATCGTACGTAATACCCTTTGTGTACGATACTCTACTTAACTTTACCTAGTCTACCTAGGTAGTGTATGTCTTAACTTTACCTAGTCTACCTAGGTAGTGTATCGTACTAAATACCCTTTGTGTACGATACTCTACTTAACTTTACCTAGTCTACCTAGGTAGTGTATCGTACGTAATACCCTTTGAGTACGATACTCTACTTAACTTTACCTAGTCTACCTAGGTAGTGTATCGTACGTAATACCCTTTGAGTACGATACTCTACTTAACTTTACCTAGTCTACCTAGGTAGTGTATCGTACGTAATACCCTTTGAGTACGATACTCTACTTAACTTTACCTAGTCTACCTAGGTAGTGTATCGTACGTAATACCCTTTGAGTACGATACTCTACTTAACTTTACCTAGTCTACCTAGGTAGTGTATCGTACGTAATACCCTTTGAGTACGATACTCTACTTAACTTTACCTAGTCTACCTAGGTAGTGTATCGTACGTAATACCCTTTGAGTACGATACTCTACTTAACTTTACCTAGTCTACCTAGGTAGTGTATCGTACGTAATACCCTTTGAGTACGATACTCTACTTAACTTTACCTAGTCTACCTAGGTAGTGTATCGTACGTAAATACCCTTTGAGTACGATACTCTACTTAACTTTACCTAGTCTACCTAGGTAGTGTATCGTACGTAATACCCTTTGAGTACGATACTCTACTTAACTTTACCTAGTCTACCTAGGTAGTGTATCGTACGTAATACCCTTTGAGTACGATACTCTACTTAACTTTACCTAGTCTACCTAGGTAGTGTATCGTACGTAATACCCTTTGTGTACGATACTCTACTTAACTTTACCTAGTCTACCTAGGTAGTGTATCGTACGTAATACCCTTTGTGTACGATACTCTACTTAACTTTACCTAGTCTACCTAGGTAGTGTATCGTACGTAATAACATTTGAGTACGATACTCTACTTAACTTTACCTAGTCTACCTAGGTAGTGTATCGTACGTAATACCCTTTGAGTACGATACTCTACTTAACTTTACCTAGTCTACCTAGGTAGTGTATCGTACGTAATACCCTTTGAGTACGATACTCTACTTAACTTTACCTAGTCTACCAAGGTAGTGTATCGTACGTAAATACCCTTTGAGTACGATACTCTACTTAACTTTACCTAGTCTACCTAGGTAGTGTATCGTACGTAATACCCTTTGAGTACGATACTCTACTTAACTTTACCTAGTCTACCTAGGTAGTGTATCGTACGTAATACCCTTTGAGTACGATACTCTACTTAACTTTACCTAGTCTACCTAGGTAGTGTATCGTACTAAATACCCTTTGAGTACGATACTCTACTTAACTTTACCTAGTCTACCTAGGTAGTGTATCGTACGTAATACCCTTTGAGTACGATACTCTACTTAACTTTACCTAGTCTACCTAGGTAGTGTATCGTACGTAATACCCTTTGAGTACGATACTCTACTTAACTTTACCTAGTCTACCTAGGTAGTGTATCGTACGTAATACCCTTTGAGTACGATACTCTACTTAACTTTACCTAGTCTACCTAGGTAGTGTATCGTACGTAATACCCTTTGAGTACGATACTCTACTTAACTTTACCTAGTCTACCTAGGTAGTGTTATCGTACGTAATACCCTTTGGAGTACGATACTCTACTTAACTTTACCTAGTCTACCTAGGTAGTGTATCGTACGTAATACCCTTTGAGTACGATACTCTACTTAACTTTACCTAGTCTACCTAGGTAGTGTATCGTACGTAATACCCTTTGAGTACGATACTCTACTTAACTTTACCTAGTCTACCTAGGTAGTGTATCGTACGTAATACCCTTTGAGTACGATACTCTACTTAACTTTACCTAGTCTACCTAGGTAGTGTATCGTACGTAATACCCTTTGAGTACGATACTCTACTTAACTTTACCTAGTCTACCTAGGTAGTGTATCGTACGTAATACCCTTTGAGTACGATACTCTACTTAACTTTACCTAGTCTACCTAGGTAGTGTATCGTACGTAATACCCTTTGAGTACGATACTCTACTTAACTTTACCTAGTCTACCAAGCTAGTGTATCGTACGTAAATAACATTTGAGTATGATACTCTACTTAACTTTACCTAGTCTACCTTGGTAGTGTATCGTACTAAATACCCTTTGAGTACGATACTCTACTTAACTTTACCTAGTCTACCTAGGTAGTGTATCGTACGTAATACCCTTTGAGTACGATACTCTACTTAACTTTACCTAGTCTACCTAGGTAGTGTATCGTACGTAATACCCTTTGAGTACGATACTCTACTTAACTTTACCTAGTCTACCTAGGTAGTGTATCGTACGTAATACCCTTTGAGTACGATACTCTACTTAACTTTACCTAGTCTACCTAGGTAGTGTATCGTACGTAATACCCTTTGAGTACGATACTCTACTTAACTTTACCTAGTCTACCTAGGTAGTGTATCGTACGTAATACCCTTTGAGTACGATACTCTACTTAACTTTACCTAGTCTACCTAGGTAGTGTATCGTACGTAATACCCTTTGAGTACGATACTCTACTTAACTTTACCTAGTCTACCTAGGTAGTGTATCGTACGTAATACCCTTTGAGTACGATACTCTACTTAACTTTACCTAGTCTACCTAGGTAGTGTATCGTACGTAATACCCTTTGAGTACGATACTCTACTTAACTTTACCTAGTCTACCTAGGTAGTGTATCGTACGTAATACCCTTTGAGTACGATACTCTACTTAACTTTACCTAGTCTACCTAGGTAGTGTATCGTACGTAATACCCTTTGAGTACGATACTCTACTTAACTTTACCTAGTCTACCTAGGTAGTGTATCGTACGTAATACCCTTTGAGTACGATACTCTACTTAACTTTACCTAGTCTACCAAGGTAGTGTATCGTACTAAATACCCTTTGAGTACGATACTCTACTTAACTTTACCTAGTCTACCTAGGTAGTGTATCGTACGTAATACCCTTTGAGTACGATACTCTACTTAACTTTACCTAGTCTACCTAGGTAGTGTATCGTACGTAATACCCTTTGAGTACGATACTCTACTTAACTTTACCTAGTCTACCTAGGTAGTGTATCGTACGTAATACCCTTTGAGTACGATACTCTACTTAACTTTACCTAGTCTACCTAGGTAGTGTATCGTACGTAATACCCTTTGAGTACGATACTCTACTTAACTTTACCTAGTCTACCTAGGTAGTGTATCGTACGTAATACCCTTTGAGTACGATACTCTACTTAACTTTACCTAGTCTACCTAGGTAGTGTATCGTACGTAATACCCTTTGAGTACGATACTCTACTTAACTTTACCTAGTCTACCTAGGTAGTGTATCGTACGTAATACCCTTTGAGTACGATACTCTACTTAACTTTACCTAGTCTACCTAGGTAGTGTATCGTACGTAATACCCTTTGAGTACGATACTCTACTTAACTTTACCTAGTCTACCTAGGTAGTGTATCGTACGTAATACCCTTTGAGTACGATACTCTACTTAACTTTACCTAGTCTACCTAGGTAGTGTATCGTACGTAATACCCTTTGAGTACGATACTCTACTTAACTTTACCTAGTCTACCTAGGTAGTGTATCGTACGTAATACCCTTTGAGTACGATACTCTACTTAACTTTACCTAGTCTACCTAGGTAGTGTATCGTACGTAATACCCTTTGAGTACGATACTCTACTTAACTTTACCTAGTCTACCTAGGTAGTGTATCGTACGTAATACCCTTTGAGTACGATACTCTACTTAACTTTACCTAGTCTACCTAGGTAGTGTATCGTACGTAAATACCCTTTGAGTACGATACTCTACTTAACTTTACCTAGTCTACCTAGGTAGTGTATCGTACGTAATACCCTTTGAGTAACGATACTCTACTTAACTTTACCTAGTCTACCTAGGTAGTGTATCGTACGTAATACCCTTTGAGTACGATACTCTACTTAACTTTACCTAGTCTACCTAGGTAGTGTATCGTACGTAATACCCTTTGAGTACGATACTCTACTTAACTTTACCTAGTCTACCTAGGTAGTGTATCGTACGTAATACCCTTTGAGTACGATACTCTACTTAACTTTACCTAGTCTACCTAGGTAGTGTATCGTACGTAATACCCTTTGAGTACGATACTCTACTTAACTTTACCTAGTCTACCTAGGTAGTGTATCGTACGTAATACCCTTTGAGTACGATACTCTACTTAACTTTACCTAGTCTACCTAGGTAGTGTATCGTACGTAATACCCTTTGAGTACGATACTCTACTTAACTTTACCTAGTCTACCTAGGTAGTGTATCGTACGTAATACCCTTTGAGTACGATACTCTACTTAACTTTACCTAGTCTACCTAGGTAGTGTATCGTACGTAATACCCTTTGGTACGATACTTACTTAACTTTACCTTCTACTAGGTAGTGTATCGTACTAATACCTTGAGTACGATACTCTACTTAACTTTACCTAGTCTACCTAGGTAGTATGTACGTACGTAATACCCTTTGAGTACGATACTCTACTTAACTTTACCTAGTCTACCTAGGTAGTGTATCGTACTAAATACCCTTTGTGTACGATATTCTACTTAACTTTACCTAGTCTACCTAGGTAGTGTATCGTACGTAATACCCTTTGAGTACGATACTCTACTTAACTTTACCTAGTCTACCTAGGTAGTGTATCGTACGTAATACCCTTTGAGTACGATACTCTACTTAACTTTACCTAGTCTACCTAGGTAGTGTATCGTACGTAATACCCTTTGAGTACGATACTCTACTTAACTTTACTTAGTACCTAGTCTACCTAGGTAGTGTATCGTACGTAATACCCTTTGAGTACGATACTCTACTTAACTTTACCTAGTCTACCTAGGTAGTGTATCGTACGTAATACCCTTTGAGTACGATACTCTACTTAACTTTACCTAGTCTACCTAGGTAGTGTATCGTACGTAATACCCTTTGAGTACGATACTCTACTTAACTTTACCTAGTCTACCTAGGTAGTGTATCGTACGTAATACCCTTTGAGTACGATACTCTACTTAACTTTACCTAGTCTACCTAGGTAGTGTATCGTACGTAATACCCTTTGTGTACGATACTCTACTTAACTTTACCTAGTCTACCTAGGTAGTGTATCGTACGTAATACCCTTTGAGTACGATACTCTACTTAACTTTACCTAGTCTACCTAGGTAGTGTATCGTACGTAATACCCTTTGAGTACGATACTCTACTTAACTTTACCTAGTCTACCTAGGTAGTGTATCGTACGTAATACCCTTTGAGTACGATACTCTACTTAACTTTACCTAGTCTACCTAGGTAGTGTATCGTACGTAATACCCTTTGTGTACGATACTCTACTTAACTTTACCTAGTCTACCTAGGTAGTGTATCGTACGTAATACCCTTTGAGTACGATACTCTACTTAACTTTACCTAGTCTACCTAGGTAGTGTATCGTACGTAATACCCTTTGAGTACGATACTCTACTTAACTTTACCTAGTCTACCTAGGTAGTGTATCGTACGTAATACCCTTTGAGTACGATACTCTACTTAACTTTACCTAGTCTACCTAGGTAGTGTATCGTACGTAATACCCTTTGAGTACGATACTCTACTTAACTTTACCTAGTCTACCTAGGTAGTGTATCGTACGTAATACCCTTTGTGTACGATACTCTACTTAACTTTACCTAGTCTACCTAGGTAGTGTATCGTACGTAATACCCTTTGAGTACGATACTCTACTTAACTTTACCTAGTCTACCTAGGTAGTGTATCGTACGTAATACCCTTTGAGTACGATACTCTACTTAACTTTACTAGTCTACCTAGGTAGTGTATCGTACGTAATACCCTTTGAGTACGATACTCTACTTAACTTTACCTAGTCTACCTAGGTAGTGTATCGTACGTAATACCCTTTGAGTACGATACTCTACTTAACTTTACCTAGTCTACCTAGGTAGTGTATCGTACGTAATACCCTTTGTGTACGATACTCTACTTAACTTTACCTAGTCTACCTAGGTAGTGTATCGTACGTAATCCCCTTTGAGTACGATACTCTACTTAACTTTACCTAGTCTACCTAGGTAGTGTATCGTACGTAATACCCTTTGAGTACGATACTCTACTTAACTTTACCTAGTCTACCTAGGTAGTGTATCGTACGTAATACCCTTTGAGTACGATACTCTACTTAACTTTACCTAGTCTACCTAGGTAGTGTATCGTACGTAATACCCTTTGAGTACGATACTCTACTTAACTTTACCTAGTCTACCTAGGTAGTGTATCGTACGTAATACCCTTTGAGTACGATACTCTACTTAACTTTACCTAGTCTACCTAGGTAGTGTATCGTACGTAATACCCTTTGAGTACGATACTCTACTTAACTTTACCTAGTCTACCTAGGTAGTGTATCGTACTAAATACCCTTTGAGTACGATACTCTACTTAACTTTACCTAGTCTACCTAGGTAGTGTATCGTACGTAATACCCTTTGAGTACGATACTCTACTTAACTTTACCTAGTCTACCTAGGTAGTGTATCGTACGTAATACCCTTTGAGTACGATACTCTACTTAACTTTACCTAGTCTACCTAGGTAGTGTATCGTACGTAATACCCTTTGAGTACGATACTCTACTTAACTTTACCTAGTCTACCTAGGTAGTGTATCGTACGTAATACCCTTTGAGTACGATACTCTACTTAACTTTACCTAGTCTACCTAGGTAGTGTATCGTACGTAATACCCTTTGAGTACGATACTCTACTTAACTTTACCTAGTCTACCTAGGTAGTGTATCGTACGTAATACCCTTTGAGTACGATACTCTACTTAACTTTACCTAGTCTACCAAGGTAGTGTATCGTACGTAAATAACATTTGAGTACGATACTCTACTTAACTTTACCTAGTCTACCTAGGTAGTGTATCGTACGTAATACCCTTTGAGTACGATACTCTACTTAACTTTACCTAGTCTACCTAGGTAGTGTATCGTACGTAATACCCTTTGAGTACGATACTCTACTTAACTTTACCTAGTCTACCTAGGTAGTGTATCGTACGTAATACCCTTTGAGTACGATACTCTACTTAACTTTACCTAGTCTACCTAGGTAGTGTATCGTACGTAATACCCTTTGAGTACGATACTCTACTTAACTTTACCTAGTCTACCTAGGTAGTGTATCGTACGTAATACCCTTTGAGTACGATACTCTACTTAACTTTACCTAGTCTACCTAGGTAGTGTATCGTACGTAATACCCTTTGAGTACGATACTCTACTTAACTTTACCTAGTCTACCAAGGTAGTGTATCGTACGTAATACCCTTTGAGTACGATACTCTACTTAACTTTACCTAGTCTACCTAGGTAGTGTATCGTACGTAATACCCTTTGAGTACGATACTCTACTTAACTTTACCTAGTCTACCTAGGTAGTGTATCGTACGTAATACCCTTTGAGTACGATACTCTACTTAACTTTACCTAGTCTACCTAGGTAGTGTATCGTACGTAATACCCTTTGAGTACGATACTCTACTTAACTTTACCTAGTCTACCTAGGTAGTGTATCGTACGTAATACCCTTTGAGTACGATACTCTACTTAACTTTACCTAGTCTACCTAGGTAGTGTATCGTACGTAATACCCTTTGAGTACGATACTCTACTTAACTTTACCTAGTCTACCTAGGTAGTGTATCGTACGTAATACCCTTTGAGTACGATACTCAACTTAACTTTACCTAGTCTACCTAGGTAGTGTATCGTACTAAATACCCTTTGAGTACGATACTCTACTTAACTTTACCTAGTCTACCTAGGTAGTGTATCGTACGTAATACCCTTTGAGTACGATACTCTACTTAACTTTACCTAGTCTACCTAGGTAGTGTATCGTACGTAATACCCTTTGAGTACGATACTCTACTTAACTTTACCTAGTCTACCTAGGTAGTGTATCGTACGTAATACCCTTTGAGTACGATACTCTACTTAACTTTACCTAGTCTACCTAGGTAGTGTATGTACTACGTAATACCCTTTGAGTACGATACTCTACTTAACTTTACCTAGTCTACCTAGGTAGTGTATCGTACGTAATACCCTTTGAGTACGATACTCTACTTAACTTTACCTAGTCTACCTAGGTAGTGTATCGTACGTAATACCCTTTGAGTACGATACTCTACTTAACTTTACCTAGTCTACCTAGGTAGTGTATGTACTAAATACCCTTTGTGTACGATACTCTACTTAACTTTACCTAGTCTACCTAGGTAGTGTATCGTACGTAATACCCTTTGAGTACGATACTCTACTTAACTTTACTTAGTCTACCTAGGTAGTGTATCGTACGTAATACCCTTTGAGTACGATACTCTACTTAACTTTACCTAGTCTACCTAGGTAGTGTATCGTACGTAATACCCTTTGAGTACGATACTCTACTTAACTTTACCTAGTCTACCTAGGTAGTGTATCGTACGTAATACCCTTTGTGTACGATACTCTACTTAACTTTACTTAGTCTACCTTGGTAGTGTATCGTACGTAATCCCCTTTGAGTACGATACTCTACTTAACTTTACCTAGTCTACCTAGGTAGTGTATCGTACGTAATACCCTTTGTGTACGATACTCTACTTAACTTTACCTAGTCTACCTAGGTAGTGTATCGTACGTAATACCCTTTGAGTACGATACTCTACTTAACTTTACCTAGTCTACCTAGGTAGTGTATCGTACGTAATACCCTTTGTGTACGATACTCTACTTAACTTTACCTAGTCTACCTAGGTAGTGTATCGTACGTAATACCCTTTGAGTACGATACTCTACTTAACTTTACCTAGTCTACCTAGGTAGTGTATCGTACGTAATACCCTTTGAGTACGATACTCTACTTAACTTTACCTAGTCTACCTAGGTAGTGTATCGTACGTAATACCCTTTGAGTACGATACTCTACTTAACTTTACCTAGTCTACCTAGGTAGTGTATCGTACTAAATACCCTTTGAGTACGATACTCTACTTAACTTTACCTAGTCTACCTAGGTAGTGTATCGTACTAAATACCCTTTGAGTACGATACTCTACTTAACTTTACCTAGTCTACCTAGGTAGTGTATCGTACGTAATACCCTTTGAGTACGATACTCTACTTAACTTTACCTAGTCTACCTAGGTAGTGTATGTACTAAATACCCTTTGAGTACGATACTCTACTTAACTTTACCTAGTCTACCTAGGTAGTGTATCGTACGTAATACCCTTTGAGTACGATACTCTACTTAACTTTACCTAGTCTACCTAGGTAGTGTATCGTACGTAATACCCTTTGAGTACGATACTCTACTTAACTTTACCTAGTCTACCTAGGTAGTGTATCGTACGTAATACCCTTTGAGTACGATACTCTACTTAACTTTACCTAGTCTACCTAGGTAGTGTATCGTACGTAATACCCTTTGAGTACGATACTCTACTTAACTTTACCTAGTCTACCTAGGTAGTGTATCGTACGTAATACCCTTTGAGTACGATACTCTACTTAACTTTACCTAGTCTACCTAGGTAGTGTATCGTACGTAATACCCTTTGAGTACGATACTCTACTTAACTTTACCTAGTCTACCTAGGTAGTGTATCGTACGTAATACCCTTTGAGTACGATACTCTACTTAACTTTACCTAGTCTACCTAGGTAGTGTATCGTACGTAATACCCTTTGAGTACGATACTCTACTTAACTTTACCTAGTCTACCTAGGTAGTGTATCGTACGTAATACCCTTTGAGTACGATACTCTACTTAACTTTACCTAGTCTACCTAGGTAGTGTATCGTACGTAATACCTTTGAGTACGATACTCTACTTAACTTTACCTAGTCTACCTAGGTAGTGTATCGTACGTAATACCCTTTGAGTACGATACTCTACTTAACTTTACCTAGTCTACCTAGGTAGTGTATCGTACGTAATACCCTTTGAGTACGATACTCTACTTAACTTTACCTAGTCTACCTAGGTAGTGTATCGTACGTAATACCCTTTGAGTACGATACTCTACTTAACTTTACCTAGTCTACCTAGGTAGTGTATCGTACGTAATACCCTTTGAGTACGATACTCTACTTAACTTTACCTAGTCTACCTAGGTAGTGTATCGTACGTAATACCCTTTGAGTACGATACTCTACTTAACTTTACCTAGTCTACCTAGGTAGTGTATCGTACGTAATACCCTTTGAGTACGATACTCTACTTAACTTTACCTAGTCTACCTAGGTAGTGTATCGTACGTAAATAACATTTGAGTACGATACTCTACTTAACTTTACCTAGTCTACCTAGGTAGTGTATCGTACGTAATACCCTTTGAGTACGATACTCTACTTAACTTTACCTAGTCTACCTAGGTAGTGTATCGTACGTAATATACCCTTTGAGTACGATACTCTACTTAACTTTACCTAGTCTACCTAGGTAGTGTATCGTACGTAATACCCTTTGTGTACGATACTCTACTTAACTTTACCTAGTCTACCTAGGTAGTGTATCGTACGTAATACCCTTTGAGTACGATACTCTACTTAACTTTACCTAGTCTACCTAGGTAGTGTATCGTACGTAATACCCTTTGAGTACGATACTCTACTTAACTTTACCTAGTCTACCTAGGTAGTGTATCGTACGTAATACCCTTTGAGTACGATACTCTACTTAACTTTACCTAGTCTACCTAGGTAGTGTATCGTACGTAATACCCTTTGAGTACGATACTCTACTTAACTTTACCTAGTCTACCTAGGTAGTGTATCGTACGTAATACCCTTTGAGTACGATACTCTACTTAACTTTACCTAGTGTACCTAGGTAGTGTATCGTACGTAATACCCTTTGAGTACAATACTCTACTTAACTTTACCTAGTCTACCTAGGTAGTGTATCGTACGTAATACTCTTTGTGTATCCAAACAAACCTAAGACTTCATGTCTATAACTATGTGTTCATATAGGTATTGCGAGCAGATCAGGACCGGAATGGAAGATACACAGAACATTCGCCATTTCAGGAATGAGGGACTTTGGCTTCGGCAAGAAAAGTCTAGAAGGGAAGATAATGGAAGAGGTGGAAGTATTTCTGAATGTTCTGGACAAGACGGAAGGACAACCAATCCACCCAGAACAATGCATTCAGACCAGTGTGGCTAATATTATATGTGCTATAATATTCGGCAAGAGGTTTGAGCACGAAGACCCCCTGTTTAAGGAGCTAGTAGATATGATCAATGAGAATATGTCTCTTATTGGTGCCGCCGGACTCCTCAACATCATACCTAGTCTCCGACATATCCCAGGGGACCCTGTCGGCGTAAAGAAAGTTCTGGGTAATGCAGCCAAAGTCATCAAATACCTTTATAACGTTATCGACGCCCACAAAAAGGACTACGACGAGGAAAACATCAAAGATTTTATCGACGTTTACCTGAAGGAGATAAAGAGTAAAGAAGGACAGGACACTTCCTTCACAGGTGTGTTTATACATTTGATAATAATGATGCTATCATTGTCTCATGTTGATACTAAGGATTAACACGAAACGTGTGTAATATAATCACCAGGTTTTGTTTCTGTTTTTACCCGTTATCGTGATGAATATTATTTCTCTCTCTTTTTTTTCTGGCGTAACCCAACACCTATTATATTGATTCCTTTTTAGCAATTGAAACCAAGCTATTAATCAGCATTATCAACAATATCAACAGTGAAATTCGATTGACAGTGTTTACCCATTACAATTGTTAAGTCATCAAATCAGTATTCTTATTTACAATGGAAAGTAATTCATACTCTAATAAGAAAATGCCTGAACAGACACTTGGTGGTAAAATTTATCCGAAAACTTTATATGATTACATAAATTACATCAGAGGAAAATAGTAGAGTATCTGTTTAAAACGTTTTTGGTTATTTCTAATGCACAAAAGATCGAGATTTTTAGTCTTTAATGTAAAATAGCCTAAATATGACTATCTTTTATATTGCAGTGTCACAGCTGATGAATTCAATAGCAGATTTATTTCTTGCTGGCATGGAAACCACAACTACCACTCTCGCTTGGGCGATTTTGTTCTTCATGCACAACCCGGACGTACAAGAACGATGTTACGAGGAAGTAAGGAGGGTGATAGGTGAAGGTCGTTTCCCCTCTCTGTCAGACCGACCAGACTTGCCGTACATTGAGGCCACCATCACTGAGATCCTCAGACGTGGCGATATTGCACCGCTAGGTGTGGCTCATGCCACGAGTGAAGATGTCATCTTCAAAGGACATTTGATTCCCAAAGGAGCCATGTTAATTCCACTTATTCACTCTGTGCACACTGACCATGAGCTATTCCCAGAGCCGAAAAAATTCAATCCATCAAGGTTCATCGACAAGGAGGGAAATTTCCAGGGATCGGATCATGTCATACCATTCTTCTTCGGTAAATACAATTATTTTTATAACCTTGCGATTTGATGTTATGTTTTAATCGAATAAAAGTGTATGTGTCAATTACATATGCTATAGTATGGAATCATCTGTTTTAATTGTGCTGCCTTTTACTTCAGGTCGCCGTGTGTGTATGGGTGAGGCCCTGGCCAGGTCAGAACTGTTTCTCTTCCTCACCTCCATGGTACAACGGTTCCAGTTTAAGCCAGTCGATCCTGATAATATCCCAACTCTCAAAGGCCTTCTCGGTGCGGCATATAAACCCTGTCCGTATACATGTGTCGCTCAGAAAAGAATTTAGAATGATCGCTGACTTGTTTTCGACAACTAAGTATCACCAAAACGTTCATCTACTTAACCTTCCTATGTTGACGGCAAAAATGAAACGAACATATGCAAGACTGAAGACCCGGATGACCAGGAGAAAGTCATTCGCAAGAAAGAATTATATTAATAAGATTTTCTCAGCAGAAATGCATTTTAAGCTGTTTTGAAATAGTAATGTACTGAAAGCACTTTAACGTCATGTGGGAAAAAGGGGAAAATATCCCATTCAAGTTTGACATTGGTTTTGACTAAAACAGATTCAATTTGAAAAAGGAACATATAAGGGGTTGTCCACAAGTGTTGACATCTGCTACTATAATTCGGGATTATCGTGGATATGCATATATATGTAAATATGTCACTAAGAAGAAAATTTAGAATGAACAATGAACCTTGTCTTTTGTTTTCGGTCGCTAAGTATCGCCGAAATGTTCATGTATATAACCCTCCTATGTTGACGGCAAAACTGAAACGAACATTTGCAAGAAGCCTCAGATGACCTGGAAGGAAGCTAAACGAGGGAAAGGATTATATGAACATTTGATAAGTAGACATATTTGAAAAGTGGTTTAGCATCAACTACTGCCGTCGTTTGTAGGAAAGGTTAAATAGTTGATGACATTACTCTGAGCATATTCTCTCTCACAAACACACACCCAACCTCCAAAACCCCCTCTCTAAACTGCAATGCGTAATAATATGTATTGTATGTCACTGTGAATATGTTATTTCTTGGGAACGGGCTTCCTAACAGTTGTATGACTTGTACCTGATTCCATTGACCATATAGCAATGAAATATGGTTCAATCATGATCAATAATTCATATAAGTTACACGTAAAAGAAATACATAAAAATGTAAGGAAAGTGTCATTTATTTCCTTTCATAAAAAATGCACATATTTTTTATACAAGAAATAAATAAATCTTTAAAACTTTGTACCTCTTCAATATTTTGTGAGAGAAAAAAACCAACTAGACAACATGAAATTTGTTTAAGTTGGTTTAGGACCAAAAAAAAATAAAAAAGAAACGGAAACGGATGACAACAACTGAAAGAATATGTAATTAGCCTTGGCGCTAGAATCTAGGACATTACGTTGTGTCTTCTTCAGGATTACAATGATCACTGTACCCAACCGGATGTGGGTAACTGTAGTTACGCTCTACAAAAATGTTTAGAGTGATTTAGGTCAGATTCACTCAGATTTCGCATGCCTCATCCCAATCTTTGATGGTTTCCTCGTCGTAGTCCTTCTTGTATGATAGAGTTATAGTACCCACCAATAGTCATCTTCAGCTGTCCCGGAAGAGAAAGGTGTTGCTTATTATAAATGTCTGCCTTACAAATCCATGATTAATCCGGGTACAATCACAAATAAGAATCGGGCGGCATCGACAGATTAATTAAACTTAGGTAGGCATTGTAAAACTAATAGGATCTTCTTTCGAATACCGGGTATATGGTGGCTGGAAACGGACATACAAAATAAAAATTATTGCGTGGAAACGAAATATCAAGGAGCTTATTATCATTATAAAAATATGAATAAAAAAATATTGTTGTGTTGGAACGAAATATCTTTTTAGTTGGGAACGAAATAACCATTGCGCTCTTTGTTAAACAACAATGTTTCACCTATGGCTATTTCAAATGTTGCAGTCTGCAATTACATCTATGTATATCATATCAATAGTCTTTGCGATTAGTCATTAATAATAATTTTGTGTTTAGTTTATTAATATTGTATATTTTGTATGTATAATCGTTAATTTGAAGTTTACAGTGTATATTTTTGAATTTTGTATTTTGCCTTCAATATTTTGTATTAAAACTGTACAAAACCTCGTATATGTTTTATATTTAAATAAAATTAAATGACTAATTATTAATCAA
Organism: Argopecten irradians; assembly: GCF_041381155.1. NCBI lineage: Eukaryota > Metazoa > Mollusca > Bivalvia > Pectinida > Pectinidae > Argopecten > Argopecten irradians. Next base: position 1,544,626 of record NC_091140.1, on the reverse strand, counting down.
AGATAACCTTTGTTGTAACACAACTGCACACAATCAAATGGAATATAGAAACATAATAAACCAATGTACTAAAGCCATATATGTAGTATACAAATGTTTTTGATATGAAGCATGTTGTTATTTAAGTGAATATGAATATATAATACGAAATATGGAAACATTTAATTGGATAATGTAACATGTTGTCGGTCATATCCATCAATAGTGACTTGATTACTATCATTTCGTTCATATGTGATAATAGCTCAATAATAATTTCGATCCAACGCAATAATTATTCCTTTTCCTCGCAATAATATTTCGTTCAAACGCCAAATTTTGGTCCATTGCAATAATTTTGTTCATGTCCGTTCCCAGCCACCGTATTTATAGTATTATTTTTTTCAAGACTTGTTTACTGTTTTATGCTATGTATTATCATATTCGCTGAAATAATAGCTTCCTATGTGCTTTTAGATATAATATATACGGATCTAATACATTGTACTATTATGGTTCAATATTTCCTTTTGCTTGTATGCAATTGTATTACAACGAAAGCTATATATCTGTGATCAATAATTAGTTTAAAAAACAAAACATAAATATGCAAGGTTTGAGTGAGTTTTTGTTAACAAAATATGATGTTGAAAAAAAGCTATCAATTAGAAATGGATGTATTGAGAAATTTGATCAAATATGGATCAATTGGAAATATATTTTTGAATAGTTCTTGAATACACAAATATTCTATTCACTCCACTACAAATATTAAACCAAAATAATTAAATTCCAAATCTTAATGTGAACAGAATACTCAATACACAAGTAATTTTCTTAAAAAAATTGTCCCCTTTAACTATAATGGCTCTAAAAATATATATATTTATTGTTTAAATTGATGCATGCTGTGCGAGAGCCCTCCTGAACGAGGACATTATTGTTCGGGGAGTTGACCACAGGGCACCCCAACCCTGGCAGCTCTCACCAAATTACTGATGTTTATATACATTTGTTGCTATGCCACAAATGTATATACACATCATATACAGCTGGGGGAATAAAATATTTGTACTATGAAAAAAAAAAAAATTAGTATTTTAGAAAGCAAAATAACGAATTGAAAGAGTTTTTTCTACTATTTTATTGTAAAACGTTGAATGAAAATACTTTGAATACAAATTCAAATAATATAAACCACAAGCTTTAAATTAATGAATTCAAAATAAACTACATATTTATATTCGTTTACCAGAGATTTTTTTCTTATAATTTTGTTCGGCATAATAAAATAATTATGTCACTATGTGTCGGGATACATCTAGAATTGTCCCCATGGAACGAACTATTTTCTCTCGGGCCTCGCCCTCGAGAAAAATGACTCTTTCCAGGGAGACAATTCAAGATGTATCCCTCCACAGAGGGCCATAATTGTATAATGCAAACACAAAGGCACTTTTAATGACTAATTACAAAGAATAGTGATATGAAATAATTGCAGAATATAACATTTGACAGAGCCAAAGGTGAAACATTGTTATTTTGTTCAAACGCAAAATTATTTCTTGAGAATGTAATGATATTCTGTTTTCACGAAATAATTATTTCATTCCCACACAATGATATTCGTTCGGGTGCAATATTATCTCGTTATAACGCATCAATATTTTGTTCCCACGCAATATTACTTCTCTCGAACGCAATCATATTTCGTTTCCACGCAATATTATTTTTCTCGAACACAATAATAATTCGTTTCCACGCAATATTATTTCTCTTGAACACATTAATAATTCGTTCTCATATTCTCGTAATATTTCATTCGAACGCGGTTTTGTTTTTGTTCGTTCCCAGCCATCGTAGAAATGTTACTTAGGAAACCGAAGTTATTCCTGGTGGCAGTTATTGTAAATCTTCCCCAGACTTGTCAACTTATCGGACATACTACTTGTGTACCTACTCTTTGAACTCTTCGAATTTTGACAGATGACATTATTTCTCGGAAATTGATCAAATGGACATTGAATGTTCTTACATCGTGATGCCATATTGCTTGAATTAAAGACCATATTACCTATAAACATCTTGGATGGTACTGATGCGTCATTTTTGGTCCCGTCATCATGTGAATCCTCCTTCCTTGGTTGTTTCGGCGCTGTTCACTATAACCTCCGGAGGTGCGCCGACTGGGGTGATCAGGTCCTAGCCCGGAACCACTCAGCTGTCCGCTAGTATATTGCAACACTGTTGTTCTGATAGGTAATGTTTATACACAACTTGATGTTACTGGTGTTGCCCTCTCCACTGCTCCTCTCTCTTCTTCCACAGTCACATTGATGATACTTCAGCCTTTCTGTAGAGCCGCCATATCAATCTTCTTCTCTCTATGCCAGCGATGCTGATGATCCGCAGGGCCCTCCACATAGACTGCCCAACGAAACCACGAAAACCAACCTCTACAGGAAGACACTACAATCTCCATCCCCGTTGGTGACAGTCTGATACCAAATCTTGGTATTTTGCTTGTTTTCGCTCGTAGGCGTCGTTGATACGATCTTTCCACGGCAATGTCAACTCCACCAGAGCAGCCTGTTTGGACGATAAAGACCAAATTACTATGTCTGGCCTTTGATTGGTTACTGCTATTTTTGGTGGAAACGTCATCCAGCCACTCAGATCTGCCCTCAGCTGCCAATTCCTTCAACACCGCATTTCACAGTTTGTTCTGCGACCTTGACGAAATTGATAAATTTCAAGCCGCCTTTGTCCCTCTTTGGTCTCTTTCTGCTGCTCTCCAAAGTATCTGAAAGTACAGAAAGAACCTTGTCGCCAGGTGTACCGTCCATCCTCTAGGGCCACTCAGCTAGAAGAAAGGATATGTTCTTAATGGGCTGATCTTCCACAGAGTTTGCAAGCTGGGTCGTCTGTCATTCCCCACGTTGCCACGTTAGATGGAGTCGGCAATACGTCGTATACAGACTTTATTGGAATTGCAGTCTCTGAGGCTCCATGCACCAAATATCATTCCATGACAATTTCTTTTGTCGAGCGCCTTCCCAGTTCAGCCAACTTCCTTGTTTCTTCATACCAGTGGCTCTAACCATTGGTGACTGTTCTTCCATTGCACGAACTTCCTTCTAAACATAATGTCTCCTCTCCTTCCTCTCCTTCTAGTTTGATGTCCTCCACTGTTCCCCTGTTGTCACTCCAAGCCCTTGTCTGCCCAAAACTACTGTTCCAAACATGTCCCCATGTTGAATTGGTGATTCTGCCTCTTCCATAGTCTTCTTTGCTGACCATATACGTCCTGTCCTGATGTTTACTCTTGCCTTGACATTCCGGCTGTCCCTCAGCATGAGTAACTGCCTGACCTTTGTCACCTTGAATTCATCCATCAATGATGTGAGAGGAAGTTGCAGCCTACTTCCAGAACTGTAAAGTCCTATGCTACTGAAGCTTCGTTGAACAGACGATATCTCCTAAGGTATCTACTTGCCAGCCTTTCCATTGACTCGACAGTTGTCATTGGTACGTCATAGACTAACAGCAGCCACATAACCCTTGGTAATGCTCAATGTTGGTATATCCAGGTCTTGTATTTTCCTGGTAAGCCACTCCTATCGATAGTGTCCATCCATTTCTCAAGCTGCCTCTGTGTGTTGTTAACGTTGCCAGTATCGCTGAGTGAGTCGTCAAAGCATTTTCCCAGGCACTTAACTGGCTTATCGGAAACTGTTGGAATAGTTTCCTCTGCAGTCTAGAATGCTTCGTTCTTGATTTTTCCCTTCTTCAGAACTAGACTTCTGGACTTGGATGGTTTAATATTCATACCGGCCCATACAATTATATCTTCAATTTCCTGAAGAGTCCGTCGTGGTGCCTCTATGACTGTCTTTGTGCTGATGGTCACGTCATCCATAAATGCCCTTACTGGGGTTTGTCTAACTCCAGCTCCCATCCATGGTCCCCTACTCATCTTCTCTGCTGATTTTACCATTAGGTTCATGGCTGCAGCAAAGAGAATCACTGACATCGTACAGCCCGTGACTATCTCGACCTCTTAACGTTGCCACGAGGTTGTGTAGTCCTGGACTGTGAATCTAAGCTCTAGCTTATCAAAGTAACTTTCCAGCAGATGTCGTGTCTTTTCCGGCATATGATACCGTTCCAGTTTAAGTTGGACCAGCTTGTGCGGCATGGAACCGTATGCATTAGCTAGATCTAGCCAAATGACAGCGAGCTCTCCTTTCATCTCCTTTGCTTCTTTGATTATCTGCGTCAAGACGCTGGTATGTTCCACACATCCTGACACACATGGAACCCCTCCTTTCTGTACAGATATGTCGATATAGTTGCTATGCAACATGTAATTGGTCATTCTCTTCGCTAGTATTGCAGAAATATCTTTCCTTCGATGTTCAATAAGGATATGGCCCGGAATTGCTTGAGTGTCTCAGATTGTTCCTCTTTTGGTATGAAGCTTCCCGCTGCCTGGTGCCAATAGTTTGCCAGCTTTCCTCTTCTCTATACTATCCTCATAAGCCGCTACGGTCGCTTTGTCAATCTTGGGAAATTCTTATATACTCTAAAAGGTAAGCCGTTGGGACCTGGTGATTATGCTGTTCTTGCTTTCCTGATGACATCTTTTACTTCCTTCAACTTTGGTTCAGACTCATCAAACAAATGTTCTGGTTCTTCTGCCGAATTAGTTTTCGTTGTTCTCAAGCTCCTCATCCCTCTTAGAATCGCTGTGCGTGTCGTGCTGATGCTTCTCGACCTCTTCCCTCTTTGCTTTCAATGTTCCAGACCCTTTGCTGCCAAGGAGGTGTGATGTAGATTGGAAAGGGTTGGCTGTGAATCTTGCGCATGCTCTCTCCCTATCCTTCCTTCTTCGTCTACTCCTTCAGCTCTTCTTAAAAGTTTCAACTCTGATGTTTCTGAAAAGTTCTGACAATGCAGGTCTTTCTTCAGTTGCACCCCTGAATGATTTTGCAAGCCGTCTCAGATCATTCCTGTTGCTCCCATTCTTAGCATACTTTGGTTGTTTTCTCTCTTCTGCACCATATCTATCAAAACCTATATTATACATTATCGATGTCATGCCTTAGATCTTCCTAACGACTCCTCCTGCCAAAAATGCGTTTAAAATAGCATCTTCATCCACATCAAACTTCTCAAACTCTGCTTTGTTTGCACTTGGTAGCCACTTAATCTTTGCTTCCCTGCTATCAGCCAGGTTTGGTTCCTGTAACCCGACCTCCGAGGTATGTTGACGGCGGTTTTCTGTTGTTGACTCATCATTCAGGTTGGCCTCATCATTGTCTGACAAATGGACGCTGTTGTCACCTTCTCCGTCTCATCTCCACCTCAGTCTCACCAGGTTGACTTGCGCGTTGTGTCAAACGCAGAATAGGTGCCCGGTGTGGATCTTAAGTTCCCGTTCATTTTTCAAGGTCTTACCACAACTACAAGTACTGCCATTGTTCAATCTCTCAGGCCTTGATCGATCCGGTGTCGTATCACTTGTGTCCTCCAGATTAGGTCGCTCATCCTCCCCCGCTCTCGCGCGACCTCGGGGGTATTTCTCGAAATATCTGTCTATAGCGGAATCAAAAGTTTCTCCTCGCGGAATATGTGCTTCAGTCTGCTAAGCCTTCACACCCTTGGTTGCTGTCTTTCCAGACTGCCTCCTGTCTATCCAGGTTGTCTCTGCCCTATTCGCAGTCGTCATCCAGACTTTCCTGGCGGTCATCGGCCAGATGATAAAGTTTCGAATTCCAATGGCTATCTAACGCAATTCCAGTTTTTTTTATATTTGTTGAATATTTTGTAATGACTAACCAGTTTTTATGATTATTTATGGCACGTATAATTTTAAACACTGATACTACTAGCTTTCAATTTCACTGTGGTAAGAATTTCTAGCGGATTCATACAACAATTTACAAGCGTATTTTTCACTTCTTTATTTATTGACTTCACTAGCTCTTGGTGGGAAAATATGTTTGCAAAGTATGATTCCATAGAATATACCAAAAGCTTGAAATCTTTATTTTCCTAATAGGATGAAAAATAATGAAAAATAGTGATTATCAAGTCTAAAAAATAAGACTCGTTTAATGTATAATTTCCTTTATATCAAAGCTTTTTTCTGGAGTTTACTTCCTTGATATCAAAGCTTTTTGTCTGGAGTTTACTTCCTTGATATCAAAGCTTTTTTTCTGGAGTTTTCTTCCTTGATATCAAAGCTTTTTTTTCTGGAGTTTTCTTCCTTGATATCAAAGCTTTTTTCTGGAGTTTTCTAAATCAACAAGCAACGACAGTGATAGTGTGGTGTAACAACTGTATTACACGTAAAGGTATTGATCCTGCATGCTAACAATCATCAGTGATTATCATTTATTAATTTTATTTGTTTACTTACTTACTCTTTTGCTCCATCAATATTCCCTGTTGGTTCTGTAATAGTATTGCGTTTGAAAGGAAATCTAATACAAATTAAAAGTCACAGATGTTGCAATTGACAACCTTTATTAAAACAAAACTGTGTTCCCACATATAAATAAAATAACAGCATTTTCTTTAGTGTGTCACACAAACATGTAAAATCATCAATGTTATTTCAGCTATTTTTGACATAATCATTTTGTCAGAGTTCTCCAAACTGTATTCTATGAAAAATTCCTAGTGCCCCTAAATACCTGATACAAATGACTTCGATAATACCCTGTGTCCCATATTCAATATACTAAAGTAACTTTTTGTACTTTCATTTATTTAAAGTGAACAAACCTAAAAATTATTTAGAACATAATTTCTTTTCTTTTTATGTGATTTTCTTAATATTTTTTTTTTGGTCTGGACATGTCTTTCTTTCATGTCTTTCGTATCTTTTTTTCAAGAATAATAATATCATTTTTTAACATCTTCAAGGATAACATTATCATTTTCAAGCCTTCAACGATAATATAATTTTTACACACCTTCAAGTATAATAGTATAATTTTTTCACGTCTTCAAGGATAATATAATTTTTTCACGCATTCAAGGAAAATATTATCATTTTTCACGCCTTCAAGGATAATATTATCATTTGTTTCACGCCTTCAATGTCTTGAAGAATAATATTATCATTTTTTCACATCTTCAATAATATTATCATTTTTTCATGCCTTCAAGGATAACGTCATTTTTTCACACCACCTTCAAGGATTATATCTTTTTTCATGCCTTTAAGGATAATATTATATTTTTACACGCCTTCAATGATAATATTATCCTTTTTTTCACACCTTCAATGATATTATCATTTTTTTCACACCTTCAATGATAATATATCTTTTTTTTTCACACCTTCAATGATATTATCATTTTTTTTCACACCTTCAATGATTCCTTTTTTTTCACGCCTTCAATGATAATATTATCCTTTTTTTCACACCTTCAATGATAATATTATATTTTTACACGCCTTCAATGATAATATTATCCTTTTTTTCACACCTTCAATGATAATATTATCCTTTTTTTCACACCTTCAATGATATTATCATTTTTTTTCCATGCCTTCAATGATAACGTTATTATTTTTTTACACCTTAAAGAATAATATTGTCATTTTTTCACATCTTCAATGATAAAATCATTTTTTCACACCTTCGAGGATAACATTATCACTTTTTTAAACCTTAAACTGCTTTCTTTTAATGTATTTCCTGTGTTGATAACAGTGATAAATATATATAGGTATTATATCATGCAAATTATTATTTTTTTTTTTTTATTCACACCAAATAAAGTTAGTATTCATTGTAATAACAAAAATGGCCAGCCAAATAAAATATTGTATAAATAGCTAAAAGTGCCAGCATTTTATAACATTCTAGATTCATCATAAAAAAGAAGGTTTTAGGAAGGAACATTGTTGTTTTTATTTATACAGGTAACTGTTGTTTTTTATTTATACAGGTAACTGTTGTTTTTATCTATACAGGTAACAACAAATAGTGACACTCTGTAGATTGATATGATTCCATTAGGCAGATGGAGAAGGCCTGGGTACCTTATCATACATTTCTGTGACAAATGAGGACAGATGGAGAAGGCCTGGGTACCTTATCAATGATATATTTCTGTGACAAATGAGGGCAGAATTCAATCTGTAAATCTGCTTCACAGTATTGGATTCAATAATGCTTACATGAAATTATCATAGAAACATTGATTGTATTCAAACGTTTCTTCATTTGTATATTTTCGTGTTCATCTTTTACCTGATTCAACAACTTCTTCTGATTCAAAGAGGAAAAAACAAATGGTTATTCACAAATACCACCCCACAGATATGTTTGAACTCTTCCTATTCTTTGTCTGGAATAGTTGATTATCAAATACCAGGTACACACTTGCACACCATGAAATTCACTTACACACAATCAAACTCAACAAAACATATTGATTTAAAAATTCCCCATAACATTTATGGCATTTCCACAATATTTCAAGATTTCAGCCACACAGGTAAATTTGTGCCAAAAAATAATTAATGAAATGTTTTTGGAGCACATTGATTAATAGTTTAATATAATATTTTAAATAGCACCAAGAAACAGTTTTTTTTATATGAAAATAAATGGACCAAATCACTGAGTCAGTATGGATCTATTAGGCTACAATAATAGAACAAGAGATCCCAGACGGATCTGGGCGCCAACCAATGAATGATCTATGTCTGACAATAGAAAGAGGGATCTGGGCGCCAACCAATGAATGATCTATGTCTGACAATGGAAAGAGGGATCTGGGTGCCAACCAATGAATGATCTATGTCTGACAATGGAAAGAGGGATGTGGCTGCTAACCAATCAATGATCTATGTCTGACAATGAAAGAGGGATCTGGGTGCCAACCAATGAATGATCTATGTCTGACAATGAAAAGAGGGATCTGGGTGCCAACCAATGAATGATCTATGTCTGACAATGAAAGAGGGATCTGGGTGCCAACCAAAGAATGATCTATGTCTGACAATGAAAAAAGGGATCTGGGCGCCAACAAATGAATGATCTATGTCTGACAATGGAAAGAGGGATCTGGGCGCTAATTAATGAATGATCTATGTCTGACAATGAAAAGAGTGATCTGGGCGCCAACCAAAGAATGATCTATGTCTGACAATGGAAAGATGGATCTGGGCGCCAACCAATGAATGATCTATGTCTGACAATGAAAAGAGGGATCTGGGCGCCAACCAAAGAGTGATCTTTGTCTGACAATGAAAATAGGGATCTGGGTGCCAACCAAAGAATGATCTATGTCTGACAATGGAAAGAGGGATCTGGGCGCCAACCAAAGTATGATTTATGTCTGACAATAGAAAGAAGGATCTGGGCGCCAACCAATGAATGATCTATGTCTGACAATGGAAATAGGGATCTGGGCGCCAACCAAAGAATGATCTATGTCTGACAATGGAAAGAGGGATCTGGGTGCCAACCAATGAATGATCTATGTCTGACAATGAAAAGAGGGATCTGGGCGCCAACCAAAGAATGATCTATGTCTGACAATGAAAAGAGGGATCTGGGCGCCAACCAATGAATGATCTATGTCTGACAATGGAAAGAGGGATCTGGGTGCCAACCAAAGAATGATCTATGTCTGACAATGAAAAGAGGGATCTGGGCGCCAACCAATGAATGATCTATGTCTGACAATGGAAAGAGGGATCTGGGTGCCAACCAAAGAATGATCTATGTCTGACAATGGAAAGAGGGATCTGGGCGCCAACCAAAGAATGATCTATGTCTGACAATGGAAAGAGGGATCTGGGCGCCAACCAATGAATGATCTATGTCTGACAATGGAAAAGAGGGATCTGGGCGCCAACCAAAGAATGATCTATGTCTGACAATGAAAAGAGGGATCTGGGCGCCAACCAAAGAATGATCTATGTCTGACAATGGAAAGAGGGATCTGGGCGCCAACCAATGAATGATCTATGTCTGACAATGAAAAGAGGGATCTGGGCGCCAACCAATGAATGATCTATGTCTGACAATGGAAAAAGGGATCTGGGTGCCAATTAATGAATGATCTATGTCTGACAATGAAAAGAGGGATCTGGGCGCCAACCAATGAATGATCTATGTCTGACAATGGAAAAGGGATCTGGGTGCTAATTAATGAATGATCTATGTCTGACAATGAAAAGAGGGATCTGGGTGCCAACCAAAGAGTGATCTATGTCTGACAATGGAAAGAGGGATCTGGGCGCCAACCAAAGAATGATCTATGTCTGACAATGGAAAGAGGGATCTGGGTGCCAACCAATGAATGATCTATGTCTGACAATGAAAAGAGGGATCTGGGCGCCAACCAAGAGTGATCTTTGTCTGACAATGAAAAGAGGGATCTGGGCGCCAACCAAAGAGTGATCTTTGTCTGACAATGAAAAGAGGGATCTGGGTGCCAACCAATGAATGATCTATGTCTGACAATGAAAAGAGGGATCTGGGCGCCAACCAAAGAATGATCTATGTCTGACAATGAAAAGAGGGATCTGGGCGCCAACCAAAGAATGATCTATGTCTGACAATGGAAAGAGGGATCTGGGTGCCAACCAATGAATGATCTATGTCTGACAATGGAAAGAGGGATCTGGGCGCCAACCAATGAATGATCTATGTCTGACAATGGAAAGAGGGATCTGGGCGCCAACCAATGAATGATCTATGTCTGACAATGAAAAGAGGGATCTGGGTGCCAACCAATATGAATGATCTATGTCTGACAATGAAAAGAGGGATCTGGGCGCCAACCAATGAATGATCTATGTCTGACAATGGAAAAAGGGATCTGGGTGCCAATTAATGAATGATCTATGTCTGACAATGAAAAGAGGGATCTGGGCGCCAACCAATGAATGATCTATGTCTGACAATGGAAAAGGGATCTGGGCGCCAACCAATGAATGATCTATGTCTGACAATGAAAAGAGGGATCTGGGTGCCAACCAAAGAGTGATCTATGTCTGACAATGGAAAGAGGGATCTGGGCGCCAACCAAAGAATGATCTATGTCTGACAATGGAAAAGGGATCTGGGTGCCAACCAATGAAATGATCTATGTCGGACAATGAAAAGAGGGATCTGGGCGCCAACAAAAGAGTGATCTTTGTCTGACAATGAAAAGAGGGATCTGGGTGCCAACCAATGAATGATCTATGTCTGACAATGAAAAGAGGGATCTGGGTGCCAACCAATGAATGATCTATGTCTGACAATGAAAAGAGGGATCTGGGTGCCAACCAATGAATGATCTATGTCTGACAATGAAAAGAGGGATCTGGGCGCCAACCAAAGAATGATCTATGTCGGACAATGAAAAGAGGGATCTGGGTGCCAACCAATGAATGATCTATGTCTGACAATGAAAAGAGGGATCTGGGCGCCAACCAAAGAATGATCTATGTCGGACAATGAAAAGAGGGATCTGGGTGCCAACCAATGAATGATCTATGTCTGACAATGAAAAGAGGGATCTGGGTGCCAACCAATGAATGATCTATGTCGGACAATGAAAAGAGGGATCTGGGCGCCAACCAAAGAATGATCTATGTCTGACAATGAAAAGAGGGATCTGGGTGCCAACCAATGAATGATCTATGTCTGACAATGGAAATAGGGATGTGGCTGCTAACCAATCAATGATCTATGTCTGACAATGGAAAGAGGGATCTGGGTGCCAACCAAAGAATGATCTATGTCTGACAATGAAAAGAGGGATGTGGCTGCTAACCAATCAATGATCTATGTCTGACAATGGAAAGAGGGATCTGGGTGCCAACCAATGAATGATCTATGTCTGACAATGGAAAGAGGGATCCTTTCTACGCTTTTCAAACTTCAAGTACAAAATACATATGAAATTTGAAAAAGATCTCTTCTGCACTTTGAGAAATAGTGGTAACAAACTTCAACTATCAAAATCCAAGATGGCTGTCGGTCCCAAAATGCAATAAGCACAACTAGAGCTGGAGGGGATCATGATTATGAAATTTGAGAAAAATCCCTTCAGCACTTTCTGAGAAATAGCGGTGACAAGGATTGTTAACAGAAAGAAGGACAGACGATCGGGCGACGGACCATGGAGAAAAGGCGATTTGAGTAGTCCACCATCTGATGAAAAAGAGAAAACTTAATTAAAAGTAACACGATAAAGCTATTAAAGATCCCCATCCTATTTCAACATTATATGTTTATTAGATGAGGGCCATCCATTATACCAGGTGTCCATCCACAGCTACTGAAAAGATCCTCTGTACGTTGATACAAGATGTGCCATCTTCACACAACAACAAGATTCTCTGTAGATTTGATACAAGATGTGCCATCTTCACACACCAACAAGATCCTCCGTAGATTTGATACAAGGTGTGCCATCTTAACACAACAACAAGATCCTCCATAGATTGGATACAAGATGTGCCATCTTCATACATCAACAAGATCCTCTGTAGATTGTATACAAGATGTGCCATCTTCACACAACAACAAGATTCTCTGTAGATTTGATACAAGATCTGCCATCTTCACACATCAACAAGATTCTCTGTAGATTTGATACAAGATCTGCCATCTTCACACAACAGCAAGATCTTCTGGTAGATTTGAAACAAGATGTGCCATCTTTACACAACAACAAGATTCTCTGTAGATTTGATACAAGATGTGCCATCTTCACACAACAACAATATTCTCTGTAGATTTGATACAAGATGTGCCATCTTCACACAACAACAAGATTCTCTGTAGATTTGATACAAGATGTGCCATCTTCACACAACAACAAGATCCTCTGTAGCTACTGAAACAAGATGTGCCATCTTCACACAACAACAAGATTATCTGTAGATTTGATACAAGATGTGCCATCTTCACACATCAACAAGATCCTCTGTAGATTTGATACAAGATGTGCCATCTTCACACATCAACAAGATCCTCTGTAGATTTGACTACTTTCATCTTTCTAAATAGATTCTCTATCATTTTCTTCGCAATTTCTTTCACTGCAAATCATATAAAGGTAGTTTTTAACACCAAAACGCTTCAATGATTTTCTTTCTCTACATATTTTACAATCTTTATTCTTATATTATTCTTATATTTATCCACATCCTAATCAATATGACCACCAATGATAGTTTCTAATGTCGGTAAAAACATTAAAATGATTAAATAATTGACAATAAATATCCCACTGTAGAACAGACAGTCATGTATTTAGATACACATACAACACATGGTATCACAGACAATAAATACCTTTCTCTGGTTTTCCAGTGCCTCCTGGTTTTTCTGTTACCTTATGAGATAATGCTCTCGCAACACTTTTGAATGCATCCTAGGTTTAAATACAAAAAAAAAAAAATAAAAAAAAAATAATAAGATAATTTCTTCAATGCAACACATCTAATAGCTGTGAACATGCATGTACTTGTGATTAGAGTTACCTCCCTTGATAGTTTTAATCAATAAAATAATTGAAATAATAGCTTATTGTAAAAAAATCAATTACAGAAACCTAAGATTTGCTTACACACCTACATGTTGAATAGCAATAAATTAAAATGCTAACACAAGTAAAGGGAAAAATTGGAATATATAGCAATATAGGCATAGAAATGTCAAACAAATCAACTCTTGTACAATACACCATATAAGATATCTCGTAAATGTATTTTTAAGTACTGATACAAAATTTCCTTATATAGTTCCAGAGGTACCATATTCACCGTAATCAGCACCCCGTCTCTAAGGATTTAAAGTTATATAAATGATAAATGCCCCAATTTCCTTGATATTATTTTACCCCCACCCCCCTTTGTTAAAATTTGTGAAGCGCCCTGGGCACTAATTACATGGAATATAGTACTATTATTAAGTCACCTTTGTGGGTATCCTGCCTGCCTTATAGTGTGGTGTCAGGTACTTCACAACAAAGTCAGCTGCAACCTTCCTTTTCTCCACACTAACCACCCCGGAGGTTGAGGGATCTTCAGATGACCTTGAACTCTGACTTACAGTATTTTGTCCATTCGATATTGATTGATTTTCTGATGACCTCGAGCTGTGACGTTCAGTGCTTTCTCCCCTGGGCCCTGAGGTTTCTGTAGATGATGTTTTGGAACCTAAGTCCGATTCCAGTCTACTTTTCTTTGGTTTACTGGCACTTACCTAGTATTATAGAACTATTATTTAATACATTAGATTTACATCTTCATATCAATATTCTTTTCATAATTAACTTCTTAAGACAAATGACATTTTCTTTCTTTACACCTATAATTTGTCAGTATCAAAAAGCATTTAAAGATACCAGAAATGACAGGCCTGGGAATTCGAACAAACCCATGGATACAGAGGTTTGAAATTCTTAATCACTAAAAAGATAAATGTTTTCCTCAAATTGTATTGATTTTTCACAATTATGTCATTACTACATGCAGCAAATGCAAGAAATAGAAAAATCATATATTTGTGTCTCAAAATCTATGGGATAATTAAAAGTCTTTGAAAGTGTAGAAATCAAACTGTTTATACAATTCATAATGTTCATAGTTACAAAACATGGCAATGGCTGCTCATCATTATCAAAATTACCTTGTCGTCTAACTTTCTCTTTTGGCACAGTTTGATGTCTGATGGAGGTTCATGGCCGTTGACAGGTTTTATAATATCACAGTTTCTGACCTCGGTATCATTGTCTGTATTGGAATTCATCTTCATCTTAATATTGGAAGTCAAATCACAACCGGAGTTCCCTAAACTATCGTCCTCATCATCACATCTCTTGGAGAAAAAGTTTGTGATCTGTGGGACATTCTTGCTTGTTTTGTCTTTTGTTTTTAAGTTAGATTTTCCCGACTTGGATTTTGATTTTGTTGAGTTTGAAGCTTCTTTCTGATCAAAATCAAATGTTACTTTTTTAGATATCACGGTGCTGGCTTTTTGAAATCCAGAGAATTTTGTTTCTTTACTGGAATGAGAAACACTTGGCTTGATGACAGCTGGCATCACATTGTTATTTCCTATAGTGGTAAAGAGTCCAGGAGATGAGGAGGGACTTGGCCCATTCTCCGACTTAATATTCCCAACACAAACTGGTGACTTAGAACTTTCATCACTGTCAGACCGCCATAAACTTGGCAGAGGGGGATCACTCTTCTTGTGGTCCTTTCTCAACATTTCCGCTGCTGAGAGAAAAACAGCTGGCTTTGATTTGCTTTCTGTTTCTTCTGCCTTTACACTAGCAAGCATGTCTGAAGCGGTAGTGAACCCACAACCCTTTGAGTCGGAAGGGGAAGTTTTTACGTCTCCGGGGTCAGATTTCGGTACTAAAGACACATGGAGGTCTTTAGAAGACGTACACTTCTTTATCTCATTTGTTGTTCTCATCACTGCTGCCTTGTAAATATTGGCCATCTTGTTGACCTTGAATATGTCATACTCAAGGTCAATGGCACAACATCTTGGTTCGTAGTCCTGTCCTTCAAGTTTGTGGGGTACATCCTTGTAATACTGACTGAAGTTATCCCTCATTGCCTTCTCTAACATCCCCATACAATACTCTCTACCCTGGAATATATATATAATATATTACATAAGTTTGTGGAGTACATCCTTGTAATACGGACTGAAGTTATCCCTCATCGCCTTCTCTAACATCCCCATACAATACTCTCTACCCTGGAATATATATATATGTATAAATAGTATCATAAGTTTGTGGGGTACATCCTTGTAATACTGACTGAAGTTATCCCGCATCATCGCCTTCTCTAACATCCCCATACAATACTCTCTACCCTGGAATATATATAAATATTAACATAAGTTTGTGGGGTACATCCTTGTAATACTGACTGAAGTTATCCCTCATCACCTTCTCTAACATCCCCATACAATACTATCTACCCTGGAATATATATAAATATTAACATAAGTTTGTGAGGTACATCCTTGTAATACTGACTGAAGTTATCCCTCATCGCCTTCTCTAACATCCCCATACAATACTCTCTACCCTGGAATATATATAAATAGTAACATAAGTTTGTGGGTACATCCTTGTAATACTGACTGAAGTTATCCCATCGCCTTCTCTAACATCCCCATACAATACTCTCTACCCTGGAATATATATAAATATAACATAAGTGTGGGTACATCCTTGTAATACTGACTGAGTTATCCCTCATCCAATACTCTCTACCCTGGAATATATATAAATATAACATAAGTTTGTGGGTACATCCTTGTAATACTGACTGAAGTTATCCCTCATCGCCTTCTCTAACATCCCCATACAATACTCTCTACCCTGGAATATATATAAAATATTAACATAAGTTTGTGGGTACATCCTTGTAATACTGACTGAAGTTATCCCTCATCGCCTTCTCTAACATCCCCATACAATACTCTCTACCCTGGAATATATATAAATATTAACATAAGTTTGTGGGGTACATCCTTGTAATACTGACTGAAGTTATCCCTCATCGCCTTCTCTAACATCCCCATACAATACTCTCTACCCTGGAATATATATAAATATTAACATAAGTTTGTGGGGTACATCCTTGTAATACTGACTGAAGTTATCCCTCATCGCCTTCTCTAACATCCCCATACAATACTCTCTACCCTGGAATATATATATAATGTATAAATAGTAACATAAGTTTGTGGGGTACATCCTTGTAATACTGACTGAAGTTATCCCTCATCGCCTTCTCTAACATCCCCATACAATACTCTCTACCCTGGAATATATATAAATATTAACATAAGTTTGTGGGGTACATCCTTGTAATACTGACTGAAGTTATCCCTCATCGCCTTCTCTAACATCCCCATACAATACTCTCTACCCTGGAATATATATAAATAGTAACATAAGTTTGTGGAGTACATCCTTGTAATACGGACTGAAGTTATCCCTCATCGCCTTCTCTAACATCCCCATACAATACTCTCTACCCTGGAATATATATAAATAGTAACATAAGTTTGTGGGGTACATCCTTGTAATACTGACTGAAGTTATCCCTCATCGCCTTCTCTAACATCCCCATACAATACTCTCTACCCTGGAATATATATAAATATTAACATAAGTTTGTGGGGTACATCCTTGTAATACTGACTGAAGTTATCCCTCATCGCCTTCTCTAACATCCCCATACAATACTCTCTACCCTGGAATATATATAAATATAAGTTTGTGGGGTACATCCTTGTAATACTGACTGAAGTTATCCCTCATCGCCTTCTCTAACATCCCCATACAATACTCTCTACCCTGGAATATATATAAATATTAACATAAGTTTGTGGGGTACATCCTTGTAATACTGACTGAAGTTATCCCTCATCGCCTTCTCTAACATCCCCATACAATACTCTCTACCCTGGAATATATATAAAATATTAACATAAGTTTGTGGGGTACATCCTTGTAATACTGACTGAAGTTATCCCTCATCGCCTTCTCTAACATCCCCATACAATACTCTCTACCCTGGAATATATATAAATAGTAACATAAGTTTGTTTGGTACATCCTTGTAATACTGACTGAAGTTATCCCTCATCGCCTTCTCTAACATCCCCATACAATACTCTCTACCCTGGAAATATATATAAATATAAACACAAGTTTGTGTGGGGTACATCCTTGTAATACTGACTGAAGTTATCCCTCATCACCTTCTCTAACATCCCCATACAATACTCTCTACCCTGGAATATATATAAATATAAACATAAGTTTGTTGGGTACATCCTTGTAATACTGACTGAAGTTATCCCTCATCGCCTTCTCTAACATCCCCATACAATACTCTCTACCCTGGAATATAAAACCAAGAGGCCCATGGGCCTTAACGGTCATCTGACTATTAGTACAATACAACATAATCGTTTAAAGATTTTAGCCTATTTGACCACTGTGACCTTGATTGAAGGTCAAGGTAATTCATTTGAAACAAACTTGGTAGTCCTTCATCCCAGCATGCTACATGCCCAATATCAGTACCCTGGGCCTTCTGGTTCTTAAGAAGAATTCATTTAAAGATTTTAGCCTATTTGACCCCTGTGACCTTGAATGAAGATCAAGGTCATTCATTTGGACAAACTTGGTAGCCCTTCATCCCAGCATGCCACAGGCCTAATATCAGGTCTCTAGGCCTCTTAGTTATTCACAAGAATTTGTTTAAATGATTTTAGCCTATTTGACCCCTGTGACCTTGAATGAAGGTCAAGGTCATTTATTTGAACTAACTTGGTAGCCCTTCATCCCAGCATCCTACAGGCCAAATATCAGTACCCTGGGCCTTCTGGTTCTTGAGAAGAAGTCGTTTAAAGATTTTAGCCTTTTTGACCCCCGTGACCTTGAATGAAGGTTAAGGTCATTCATTTGAACAAACTTGGTAGCCCTTCATCCAAGCATGTCACAGTCCCAATATCAGTACCCTGGGCCTTCTGGTTCTTGAGAAGAAGTCGTTTAAAGATTTTAGCCTATTTGACCCTCGTGACCTTGAATGAAGGTCAAGGTCATTTATTTGAACAAACTTGGTAGCCCTTCATTCCAGCATCCTACAGGGCAAATATCAGTACCCTGGGCCTTCTGGTTCTTGAGAAGAAGTTGTTTAAAGATTTTAGCCTTTTTGACCCTCGTGACCTTGAATGAAGGTCAAGGTCATTTATTTGAACAAACTTGGTAGCCCTTCATCCCAGCATGCCACAGGCCTAATATCAGGTCTCTAGGCCTCTTAGTTATTCACAAGCAGTTCTTTAAAGGATTTTAGCCTATTTGACCCCTGTGACCTTGAATGAAGGTCAAGGTCATTTATTCGAACAAACTTGGTAGCCCTTCATCAAAGCATGTCACAGTCCCAATATCAGTACCCTGGGCCTTCTGGTTCTTGAGAAGAAGTCGTTTAAAGATTTTAGCCTATTTGACCCTCGTGACCTTGAATGAAGGTCAAGGTCATTTATTTGAACAAACTTGGTAGCCCTTCATCCCAGCATCCTACAGGGCAAATATCAGTACCCTGGGCCTTCTGGTTCTTGAGAAGAAGTTGATTAAAGATTTTAGCCTTTTTGACCCTCGTGACCTTGAATGAAGGTCAAGGTCATTTATTTGAACAAACTTGGTAGCCCTTCATCCCAGCATCCTACAGGGCAAATATCAGTACCCTGGGCCTTCTGGTTCTTGAGAAGAAGTTGTTTAAAGATTTTAGCCTATTTGACCCTCGTGACCTTGAATGAAGGTCAAGGTCAGTTATTTGAACAAACTTGGTAGCCCTTCATCCCAGCATGCCACAGGCCTAATATCAGGTCTCTAGGCCTCTTAGTTATTCACAAGAAGTTATTTAAAGGATTTTAGCCTATTTGACCCTCGTGACCTTGAATGAAGGTCAAGGTCATTTATTCGAACAAACTTGGTAGCCCTTCATCCCAGCATCCTACAGGGCAAATATCAGTACCCTGGGCCTTCTGGTTCTTGAGAAGAAGTTGTTTAAAAATTTAAGCCTTTTTGACCCCTGTGACCTTGAATGAAGGTCAAGGTCATTCATTTGAACAAACTTGGTAGCCCTCCATCCCAGCAACCTACACGCCAAATATGAGTACCCTGGGCCTTCTGGTTCTTGAGAAGAAGTCGTTTGAATAAAAAGTTTACGCACGGCGCACGGCGGACGGCGGACGGCGACGGACGGCGCGGACGGCGCACGGCGCACGGCGCACGACGACGGACGGTGCATGATGACAATAGGTCATCCTGACCCTTCGGGTCAGATGACCTAAAAATATCAACATAAGTTTGTGGGGTACATCCTTGTAATACGGACTGAAGTTATATCCCTCATCACCTTCTCTAACATCCCCATACAATACTCTCTACCCTGGAATATATATAAATATTAGTTTGTGAGGTACATCCTTGTAATACTGACTGAAGTTATCCCTCATCGCCTTCTCTAACATCCCCATACAATACTCTCTACCCTGGAATATATATAAATATTAACATAAGTTTGTGGGGTACATCCTTGTAATACTGACTGAAGTTATCCCTCATCACCTTCTCTAACATCCCCATACAATACTCTCTACCCTGGAATATATATAAATATAAACATAAGTTTGTTGGGTACATCCTTGTAATACTGACTGAAGTTATCCCTCATCGCCTTCTCTAACATCCCCATACAATACTCTCTACCCTGGAATATATATAAATAGTAACATAAGTTTGTGGGGTACATCCTTGTAATACTGACTGAAGTTATCCCTCATCGCCTTCTCTAACATCCCCATACAATACTCTCTACCCTGGAATATATATAAATATTAACATAAGTTTGTTGGAAATACTCAGGAAATACTAATGTTTTTATGTCTTGGTTTACATGAATGTTTCGACATAGCATTGATATCAATCCATGTACTATAATTTTTACTATTTGACACATCTACCTATTTACTATTTAGTTTTACTTTGTCACCCAAAACATCGTTATAAATCATATTGGACAGTTGTATCACCTTGATGGTCAGTTTTGGAATCTTGTGATTGGCAGCGTCCCTGAGAGGACAGTCAGGGTCGGGTTCTTCATCAGGCTCCTCCGTCACAGTCGAGGTGGACGAATCATCGCCTCCCTGGATAAAACACACATTACATATTTAAAGTTCATTTTTAGTTATACAGGTCTGGAGATTATTCAGCTATCTACACAACACTATACTCGACATAGTTATATAGGGGAACGTATTGATACAAGTTCTCCCCCAATAGTTTAATTATACATGCTTATTACATTTTTTGTATGCACATATCAGAACTTACAAAACTGTTTCATTGATCTCAAAACTAACTATACTATACAATGTATTCAGCTATTGACAAAATGTCTGGTACTCAATTAGACAATGAATCAATATTCTTTTTTTTTTCAACTCGATAGATAAACATTTTTGATAATCAATAAATTGTACATAGTTATATTTGATAAGAACACAAAGTGACATCACTTGAGCGATGATAAACAAATTATATTTCCATATTAACCATAAATGGTGAAACTGTATTTACCCCTTTTCTCTTTTTGAATTCTCTCATTATGAAATTGTGTCGTTGTTTTTTCTCTAGCTGTTCCTTCTTCTCTCGTCGGTAAGCTGCATCATCATCATCATCAGCACCATTATCATATGATCTACTATAACTGTCATACTCGCTGTAAACAGAAATATAAATAATGCTGAACTCAAACAATCTACAATAACTGTCATACTCGCTGTAAACAGAAATATTTTAAATAATGCTGTACTCAAACGATCTACAATAACTGTCATACTCACTGTAAACAGAAATATAAATAATGCTGAACTCAAACAATCTACAATAACTGTCATACTCGCTGTAAACAGAAATATTTTAAATAATGCTGTACTCAAACGATCTACAATAACTGTCATACTCACTGTAAACAGAAATATAAATAATGCTGTACTCAAACGATCTACAATAACTGTCATACTCGCTGAAAACAGAAATATAAATAATGCTGTACTCAAACGATCTACTATAACTGTCATACTCGCTCTACTCAAACGATCTACAATAACTGTCATACTTGCTGTAAACAGAAATATAAATAATGCTGTACTCAAACGATCTACTATAACTGTCATACTCACTGTAAACAGAAATGTAAATAATGCTGTACTCAAACGATCTACAATAACTGTCATACTCACTGTAAACAGAAATATAAATAATGCTGTACTCAAACGATCTACAATAACTGTCATACTCACTGTAAACAGAAATATAAATAATGCTGTACTCAAACGATCTACAATAACTGTCATACTCGCTGTAAACAGAAATATAAATAATGCTGTACTCAAACGATCTACAATAACTGTCATACTCACTGTAAACAGAAATATAAATAATGCTGTACTCAAACGATCTACAATAACTGTCATACTCACTGTAAACAGAAATATAAATAATGCTGTACTCAAACAATCTACAATAACTGTCATACTCACTGTAAACAGAAATATAAATAATGCTGAACTCAAACGATCTACAATAACTGTCATACTCGCTGTAAACAGAAATATAAAATAATGCTGTACTCAAACGATCTACAATAACTGTCATACTCACTGTAAACAGAAATATAAATAATGCTGTACTCAAACGATCTACAATAACTGTCATACTCACTGTAAACAGAAATATAAATAATGCTGTACTCAAACAATCTACAATAACTGTCATACTCACTGTAAACAGAAATATAAATAATGCTGTACTCAAACGATCTACAATAACTGTCATACTCACTGTAAACAATAATATATAAATAATGCTGTACTCAAACGATCTACAATAACTGTCATACTCGCTGTAAACAGAAATATAAATAATGCTGTACTCAAACGATCTACAATAACTGTCATACTCGCTGTAAACAGAAATATAAATAATGCTGTACTCAAACGATCTACAATAACTGTCATACTCGCTGTAAAGTACACATAGTTATCATCTACATCCTACTCAAATAATCTATATATGAAGTGAACTGTTCAAGGTTTGTCAAGTAAGATACACTAATAATGATATCATATCAATTCCTTGTGTTAGATCTATTGGGAGACAACTTGCATCACTACCTTCCCCTATATAACTATATCGAGTATAGCTTCAATGGTATGACTAGTTTAACGGTGTGTACCTCTTTGCACCCCTCCTCCCTCCCCCATACATTCCAGGGTCATCGTCGTCATCATCATCCTCGTAGAAGTAGATCCCACCGCCGCCACCTTTTTTGTTGTTGAAGTTAGCGTAAGAGCCCGTCTGTAGATCGTGGATGGCTTTTGCCACCCTCTTTGGTTCCTTACAAACATCACATGATCCCTCACACTCCGGCTTCACGTCTCCAAAGTAACGAGCTATCGCCCAGTGTCTGCAACTACAAATGAAACAATAGAACTAGGATCTTAAATGTGTGTTCATTTCATATGAAATTTCATAAAACTTGCCAAGGTTTGCAAAATAAAAAACGTTGAGATGAGTTTCATAAAATCTCATATATAATGAACATAAATTTAAGACATTTTATTAATTATAGCAAGAACTTAAACGCCAAATTATAGCAAGAACTTAAACGCCAAAACATGCTGCAAAAATCTAGCTGAGGCAGCCATTTTGTCTGGCTATCCTCGAAATCTTGATGTCCTGACATCATTTTAATGTTTCCGTCATGATGTCATAATGGATTTCCTGCTTGGCACAGATAATGAAAATCGAATTGGCTTTCGTTTTTTTTTTTTTGTGTTTAAAGAAATGTATGACTGACTCTATGTTCCTGTTCCATAAACATTTCTTAATACAGAGATCGTCATAAGTTGCCTGTAATATTTACTCTGTAAGGGGACACCTAAATAGGTCACATGCAGTTTTAACACTAAATACTGTATCCTACAATAGGCTAGGATAAAAACAGCCTAGTTTTGTTTGAGGTACAGAGAGACCATTGTTAAACTCGGAGTTGTCTGAATATGAAGGAGAATCACTTATAGTTCATATCTCGTTATAAAGATCACTTACTCTTGGTCCTCACAGTACTTAACTATTGCCTCAAAACTTTTCTGGGCAGCTTTCTGCTTTTCAGCTGTAACAGCTTTGTCAGCTTTCTGGAAACAACACATGTATTACTTATAGATCATACAGCTTTATCTTTGATCAACCCTCTTGAAGCCATCTGGAAACAACACATGTATTACTTATAAATCATACAGCTTTATCAGCCATCTGGAAACAACACATGTATTACTTATAAATCATACAGCTTTATCAACCCTCTGGAAACAACACATGTATTACTTATAAATCATACAGCTTTATCAACCCTCTGGAAACAACACATGTATTACTTATAGATCATACAGCTTTATCAGCCATCTGGAAACAACACATGTATTACTTATAGATCATACAGCTTTATCAGCCATCTTGAAACAACACATGTATTACTTATAGATCATACAGCTTTATCAGCCATCTGGAAACTACACATTTCATACAATCAGAATATCTTAATCACAATTGATTAAAAACACTTGTCAGGATGGACTTCTGTTGGACATGTTTGTATTTGGTCCACGAGTAGACCCCCAGTGAAGTGTACAGATGAAAATTTCCAAAAGATTGATCTCAATGTCATATGTCATAGAATTCCATTAAACATCTTTGACAATGTTCCACTCACGCTAAATTTTGTTGTTTCTTTCTGAATCAGGAAGGCAACTGTGTCTCTTTCATTTCTGGCGTAGTAAAGCCTACAGTAGGACTTGTTTCCATCCCTTCCTGCTCGACCTGACTCCTGGTAATAGCCAGCCATAGATTTAGGCAGAGTCCAATGGGCTACAAATCTGTAACAATAGTAATAAAATTGGACTTTTCTCAACAAGATTTCTCAGTACAAAACTTCTAGGAACATTATTTCTATGAACAAGAATTTAAAATTAGATTTCGTTAAACAACACTTTTCAGAACAAAATTTCTCTGAACAAGACTTTAATAAACATGACTTATGGTATCTGAATATTATTTCCCTGGACAAATCTCCTAACAACATTCAGACTTTTCTGAAACAAGATGCTATTTCTTACCTGACATTGGCCTTGTCAACCCCCATACCAAAACTAATAGTAGCTGCTATAATGGGGAAGTTTCCCTCCATCCAGGAGGACTGAATCTCCTCTCGGACATCGTTCTTCAGACCAGCGTGGTAAGGTTTGGACGGCATACCAAGGCGAGTGAGGTGAGAGGCCACTTCATCACAAGCATTTCTAGTTCTACAGTACACGATACCACAGCCAAACTCACTCTGTAAATAAGTATAAGGTTATGATCAATAGTTGATAAATATAGCTATGATATTTTAAATTTGATTAGTTAATGATCTATGACATCCTCAAACTCTCAACTTTATTTGTGATGTGGTACAGCTGAGCTGCGCCATGTGAATACAGAAATTAAATGTCCCTACAATATACATATTGTACATTAATATTGATATTCAAATTAGTTAAAAGACTGGGTATACATTTATTGGCAAATCATAGGTAAAGACCATCACTTTTCAAGTGCTAATTTCAATTAATATTGTCAGAAATAAATATATCCTGTTTCATCAAATAAATACTATTAAACCATGTGTTTGTTGAACAGGTGCTCAGCCCTTGAAAAATTTTCAAAGATTCATTTTTAAGTAATATATAATCATATATTTTTTCAATTAGATATTGCTATCAAAAACCACTTTCATAAAAATTCAAAATGCTGAAAATTAAGGAAATTAGTCAAAAATGTCATTAATATGCATTATTTGTCATAGTTTGAGATCAGACATTTTGACTGTTAATGATCGATCGCGACCAACCTCAGATTAATGGAACACCCTGTATTCCTCGAACTATTGATCTGGTCCCCTGCTGTTTGAGTTATGGGGGTTTTACTGTATTCCTAGAACTATTGATCTGGTGCCCTGCTGTTTGAGTTATGGGGGTTTTACTGTATTCCTAGAACTATTGATCTGGTCCCCTACTGTTTGAGTTATGGGGGTTTTACTGTATTCCTAGAACTATTGATCTGGTCCCCTACTGTTTGAGTTATGGGGGTTTTACTGTATTCCTAGAACTATTGATCTGGTCCCCTGCTGTTTGAGTTATGGGGGTTTTACTGTATTCCTAGAACTATTGATCTGGTGCCCTGCTGTTTGAGTTATGGGGGTTTTACTGTATTCCTATAACTATTGATCTGGTCCCCTGCTGTTTGAGTTATGGGGGTTTTACTGTATTCCTAGAACTATTGATCTGGTCCCCTGCTGTTTGAGTTATGGGGGTTTTACTGTATTCCTAGAACTATTGATCTGGTCCCCTGCTGTTTGAGTTATGGGGGTTTTACTGTATTCCTAGAACTATTGATCTGGTCTCCTGCTGTTTGAGTTATGGGGGTTTTACTGTATTCCTAGAACTATTGATCTGGTCCCCTGCTGTTTGAGTTATGGGGGTTTTACTGTATTCCTAGAACTATTGATCTGGTCCCCTGCTGTTTGAGTTATGGGGGTTTTACTGTATTCCTAGAACTATTGATCCGGTCCCCTGCTGTTCCAGTTATGGGGGTTTTACTGTATTCCTATAACTATTGATATGGTCCCCTGCTGTTTGAGTTATGGGGGTTTTACTGTATTCCTAGAACTATTGATCTGGTCCCCTGCTGTTTGAGTTATGGGGGTTTTACTGTATTCCTAGAACTATTGATCTGTTCCCCTTCTGTTCGAGTTGTTGGGGTTATACTGTATTCCTAGAACTATTGATCTGGTCCCCTGCTGTTTGAGTAATGGGGGTTTTACTGTATTCCTATAACTATTGATCTAGTCCCCTGCTGTTTGAGTTATGGGGGTTTTACTGTATTCCTAGAACTATTGATCTGGTCCCCTGCTGTTTGAGTTATAGGGGTTATACTGTATTCCTAGAACTATAGATCTGGTCCCCTGCTGTTGGAGTTATTGGGGTTTTACTGTATTCCTAGAAATACTGATCTGGTCCCCTGCTGTTTGAGTTATGGGGGTTTACTGTATTCCTAGAACTACTGATCTGGTCCCCTACTGTTTGAGTTATGGGGGTTTTACTGTATTCCTAGAACTACTGATCTGGTCCCCTGCTGTTTGAGTTATGGGGGTTTTACTGTATTCCTAGAACTACTGATCTGGTCACCTACTGTTTGAGTTATGGGGATTTACTGTATTCCTAGAACTACTGATCTGGTCCCCTACTGTTTGAGTTAAGGATGTTTTACTATATTCCTAGAGCTACCGATCTGGTCCCCTGCTGTTTGAGTTATGGGGGTTTTACTGTATTCCTAGAACTATTGATCTGGTCCCCTACTGTTTGAGTTAAGGATGTTTTACTGTATTCCTAGAACTACTGATCTGGTCCCCTACTGTTTGAGTTAAGGATGTTTTACTGTATTCCTAGAACTATTGATCTGGTCCCCTACTGTTTGAGTTATGGGGGTTATAGTGTATTCCTAGAACTACTGATATGGTCCCCTGCTGTTTGAGTTATAGGGGTTATACTGTATTCCTAGAACTACTGATCTGGTCCCCTGCTGTTTGAGTTATAGGGGTTATACTGTATTCCTAGAACTATTGATCTGCTCCCCTGCTGTTTGAGTTATGGGGGTTTTACTGTATTCCTAGAACTATTGATCTGGTGCCCTGCTGTTTGAGTTAAGGATGTTTTACTGTATTCCTAGAACTATTGATCTAGTCCCCTGCTGTTTGAGTTATGGATGTTTTACTGTATTCCTAGAACTATTGATCTGGTCCCCTACTGTTCGAGTTATGGGGGTTTTACTGTATTCCTAGAACTACTGATCTGGTCCCCTCCTGTTTGAGTTATGGGGGTTTTACTGTATTCCTAGAACTACTGATCTGGTCCCCTCCTGTTTGAGTTATGGGGGTTTTACTGTATTCCTAGAACTATTGATCTGGTCCCCTGCTGTTTGAGTTATGGGGGTTTTACTGTATTCCTAGAACTATTGATCTGGTCCCCTGCTGTTCGAGTTATGGGGGTTTTACGGTATTCCTAGAACTATTGATCTGGTCCCCTGCTGTTTGACTTATGGGGGTTTTACGGTATTCCTAGAACTATTGATCTGGTCCCCTGCTGTTCGATTTATTGGGGTTTTACAGTATTCCTAGAACTATTGATCTGGTCCCCTGCTTTTCCAGGGTTTTACTATATACATGTATTATACTTTGGTCAACACAGATTCTGATTCCAACCTAAGATTTTTTATTAAAATATCAATTTCTCCTTATGATACAGAAATAAGACACAAACTAATTTTAACTATATATAGCGCCGTAACGGGCGCTATTCTATTTATCTGCCACCCAGATTGCATTTATATCTCCAATAAATGCAATCTAACAATCCTTTAAGTGTTAAATATATACAGAGACTGGAGTGCACCAATAGACCAGACACCTATACATGAGGATGCCACACTATATGTAGTGTACCGGACACCTATACATGAGGATGCCACACTATATGTAGTGTACCGGACACCTATACATGAGGATGCCACACTATATGTAGTGTACCGGACACCTATACATGAGGATGCCACACTATATGTAGTGTACCGGACACCTATACATGAGGATGCCACACTATATGTAGTGTACCGGACACCTATACATGAGGATGCCACACTATATGTAGTGTACCGGACACCTATATACATGAGGATGCCACACTATATGTAGTGTACCGGACACCTATACATGAGGATGCCACATATATACGTAGTGTACCGGACACCTATACATGAGGATGCCACACTATATGTAGTGTACAGGACACCTATACATGAGGATGCCACACTATATGTAGTGTACCGGACACCTATACATGAGGATGCCACACTATATGTAGTGTACCGGACACCTATACATGAGGATGCCACACTATATGTAGTGTACCGGACACCTATATACATGAGGATGCCACACTATATGTAGTGTACCGGACACCTATACATGAGGATGCCACACTATATGTAGTGTACCGGACACCTATACATGAGGATGCCACACTATATGTAGTGTACCGGACACCTATACATGAGGATGCCACACTATATGTAGTGTACCGGACACCTATACATGAGGATGCCACACTATATGTAGTGTACCGGACACCTATACATGAGGATGCCACACTATAGGTAGTGTACCGGACACCTATATACATGAGGATGCCACACTATATGTAGTGTACCGGACACCTATACATGAGGATGCCACACTATATGTAGTGTACCGGACACCTATACATGAGGATGCCACACTATATGTAGTGTACCGGACACCTATACATGAGGATGCCACACTATATGTAGTGTACCGGACACCTATACATGAGGATGCCACACTATACGTAGTGTACCGGACACCTATACATGAGGGATGCCACACTATATGTAGTGT
Organism: Argopecten irradians; assembly: GCF_041381155.1. Classification (NCBI taxonomy): domain Eukaryota; kingdom Metazoa; phylum Mollusca; class Bivalvia; order Pectinida; family Pectinidae; genus Argopecten; species Argopecten irradians. The sequence continues at coordinate 1,515,489 of NC_091140.1, read as the reverse complement.
ACCGGACACCTATCATGGATGCCACGGAACTATCGAGGCACACTATACACACCTATACATGAGGATGCCACACAATATGTAGTGTACCGGACACCTATACATGAGGATGCCACACTATATGTAGTGTACCGGACACCTATACATGAGGATGCACACTATAGTAGTGTACCGGACACCTATACATGAGGATGCCACACTATATGTAGTGTACCGGACACCTATACATGAGGATGCCACACTATATGTAGTGTACCGGACACCTATACATGAGGATGCCACACTATTGTAGTGTACCGGACACTATACATGAGGATGCCACACTATATGTAGTGTACCGGACACCTATACATGAGGATGCCACACTATAGTAGTGTACCGGACACCTATACATGAGGATGCCACACTATATGTAGTGTACCGGACACCTATACATGAGGATGCCACACTATATGTAGTGTACCGGACACCTATACATGAGGATGCCACACTATATGTAGTGTACCGGACACCTATACATGAGGATGCCACACTATATGTAGTGTACCGGACACCTATACATGAGGATGCCACACTATATGTAGTGTACCGGACACCTATACATGAGGATGCCACACTATATGTAGTGTACCGGACACCTATACATGAGGATGCCACACTATATACGTAGTGTATACCGGACACCTATACATGAGGATGCCACACTATATGTAGTGTACCGGACACCTATACATGAGGATGCCACACTATATGTAGTGTACCGGACACCTATACATGAGGATGCCACACTATATGTATGTACCGGACACCTATACATGAGGATGCCACACTATATGTAGTGTACCGGACACCTATACATGAGGATGCCACACTATATGTAGTGTACGGACACCTATACATGAGGATGCCACACTATATGTAGTGTACCGGACACCTATTACATGAGGATGCCACACTATATGTAGTGTACAGGACACCTATACATGAGGATGCCACACTATATGTAGTGTACAGGACACCTTTACATGAGGATGCCACACTATATGTAGTGTACAGGACACCTATACATGAGGATGCCACACTATATGTAGTGTACCGGACACCTATATACATGAGGATGCCACACTATATGTAGTGTACAGGACACCTATACATGAGGATGCCACACTATATGTAGTGTACCGGACACCTATACATGAGGATGCCACACTATATGTAGTGTACCGGACACCTATTCATGAGGATGCCACACTATATGTAGTGTACAGGACACCTATACATGAGGATGCCACACTATATGTAGTGTACCGGACACCTATACATGAGGATGCCACACTATATGTAGTGTACAGGACACCCTATACATGAGGATGCCACACTATATGTAGTGTACCGGACACCTATACATGAGGATGCCACACTATATGTAGTGTACCGGACACCTATACATGAGGATGCCACACTATATGTAGTGTACCGGACACCTATACATGAGGATGCCACACTATATGTAGTGTACAGGACACCTATACATGAGGATGCCACACTATATGTAGTGTATCTACCATACATAGACATAACAATCAGCCATAAAAGCTATACTACACAACTGATTTAAGCATTGAACGTCTTTCAGTTGGCATTCATAGCCAATATGAATGCCAACTGAACAGAGGAAAATTCCATGAAGCGCGCTAGCATTTCATTTAGAATTTGCCTTTGTTCAGTTGGCATTCATTTTGGCTATGAATGCCAACTGAAAGACGTTCAATGCTTATATTTACATTTGGTTACAATTCTATGATGAAATCCCAAGGAATTTTGCATCTATAGTGAAATATAATCATTCATTATCGTCATGGATGGAACAGCCATTTGAACAGCTGTCTTCCGCAATCGCTGGCACGACAATTGTGTGGTCATAATGATAATAACATCACAATAGGTGCTTGAAGTTCATTGTCTATATGACTGCCAACTGCGCTTGGTATTAAAGGTTACATAGTGGGACTGCAGTGAAAATGTTAATATATAGTCATGAATCAATCCCCACAGTAATTTCAGATATCGGTCATCTGAAGTTTGGACATCAATATCTGTAAAACCACTTACCCAGTTATCAATCTCTGATTCGTGTCCCTTCAAACAATTCAGTGCAGTCCTTGCAAACTGATTAAGGTCTCCATATGGATTTCCAATCACTTCTTTCATGGCAACATCATAAAATAGATTTGATCGGAAACAGCTAGACTTGAATTTCTTTACAGGAGTTTTCAGCTGAAGTTGTTTCTCGATGTCTGTAACCACCTGAGCTGTTGCCGTAGCTGTAAGAGCAATACAGGGAATACCTGGCATCTTTTTACGTAGCTGGCCCAGTTTGAGGTAGTCCGGTCGGAAATCATGTCCCCACTGTGATACACAGTGAGCTTCATCAACCACCAAATATCGCAACAGGTTTTTCTTGATGAGGCTATCAGCAACTGCTTTGAAGCCGTCAGTGGCAGCCTGTTCTGGAGTTATATACAGGAGCCTTGTTCGAGGTTTGGCACTGTTTAGGTCTCCAAGGACACGCTTTTTTTCCTTTACAGTCTGTTTGGAGTTCAAAGTTTCCGAAGGAATCTTCAAATGATCCAGATGTTCCAACTGATCCTGCATTAGCGCTATCAAGGGGGAGACGACTAGTGTAACACCAACTTTTCCATATCTTGCTGGCAACTGATAGCATAAGGATTTTCCTGCTCCAGTGGGCATAGAAATAAAAACATCATGGTTTCCTGAAATGGATCATAGTATTGTAAGCAAAGTTTTGTGTAGAAATGAAATACCGTATTCGACCTAATAAGAGCTGCCCATGTCCCTATAAGGGCCCTCCCCTTTTTTGAGGCCTCATTTCAATGCCCAGACATAAGACCCAAGCTATCAAAACTGTATGGGTTTGTAATAATTTCGTCTTTGAAAGCACCTTTTCATTTTTTTATCATTTAAATGCCCTGGGCAGTTATTGGGTCGAATACAGTACATAGAATGCATGAAGGTAATTGTCTATCCTAAAGTAATTTGAAATTTGCATTAATTAATATAAAGATGCCAACACTAAATATAGTGTTATCATGCATATAACACTTCAATTTTAATGGAGTGAAAAAGAAATTTTTAGTCAAACTCGTTTTTTAATTTTGAACTTCTTTTTTGACAAAGAGTACAGTATGCTAAAAACAAATTAGCCCTGCTTATGAAAAACCACAAATTTTCTGGGAACCAACTATATTTGGATTCAGTAATCTCTGTCTTCAGTATAATCTGTTCATTAAGTTATACTAGAACTAGTTCTACTATTAGCGTTTCTACTTCATAAAAGATGGAATACTAATGCAATTATGTGCACTGATTAAATTATTGAATGTACAAATAGACAGTGCAGGATCATTCTAGGAAAGTTTTTTTCTTTTTTTTTCTTTTCTTTTTCTTTTCTTTTTTTCTTTTCTTGCAGAATTGTGGCTTTTCAAGATAGGGTTTGAAAATATAGAAAATGTCAGAGAGACAATTCTTGCAGGTTTGTGGATTTTCAAGATAGGTTTTGAAATGATAGAAAATTGAAAAGAGACGGACAGACAAAATATTATTATATTGAATATCATTAATCATAGAAAGGTGGGTATCTCTGCGGCAAGTCACTATATAGACTCTACCACTGCCGAATGTCTATATATAGTTTGAACATTTGAGGTTTTACTTTCGCCGTTGGTGAAGAAGCATGAAGCCTGCTGCTGAACCATCTCTACTTGGACTACAGTGTATGTCCTTTTTCAGGTAACATAATGATCTCATCTCAAGCCACACTTGTATATTCAAGTTTAATCCTGACCAGAGCTTAAAATTTATATGCCTTTTCCTTGATCTTATCATAGTGAATATTTTCCTTATAGTGGTATTTTCAGAAACATATATACATAGAGATTGGAAACTCCTTCTTTGCCTTTGTTGACAGGCAGCTGGACCTCTGGTTTATAGGCATTTTCCCTTGGCTATAACTACTTTCAAGAGTATTTTCTTAAACATGATATTTTGGCATCAATACAAAGTTTAAACATTATATTATGGTTTGATGTGACCAGTTTTTTTGAAAGCATGAAAATCGGCAATTTTACCTGGTTTTTCGAAAATCAGACATTCAAAACCGGAAGTGCATTTTGTTTTATTAATATATAAGTTAGAATATTATTTTTTCTTTCCAAAATCGTCCACAAACCATCTGAAAATTACTGAACTTTTATAACATTTCAAAGTTATTCTGCTGTATTCAACTATTTAAAAGTTTATCTAAATACCCCTAAGCACATACAGAAGTACATCTGCTGATAGTAAAAATGGCAGAATTGCCAATCTTTATGTATATATGTTTCTGGTATTTTCCCTTATCAAACCTCACAATTATTAGATGAATTGGACTAAGCTGATCATCGGTGACTGGGTACTTCAAAACTTGAGCATCTGACTAGTGTACCCCAGCAATGTTTGAGTTAAAGCACGAAGAGAGCATTTTGAAACATTACAACAGGGACTTCTTCTTCTTCTTTGGTTTGTCACCAGCCGTCAATAGTGACGATTTTAGGTGAGTGATTGGCTCAGTGGCGTGGGGGAAGGGGTTATATACAGTACTTAGGACTTAGATATAATACTTTAAGTACTATATATGTCACTGATTACATGTACAAATTCATGTACATGTACATTGTGAGTAACCTTTAACTTTCAATAGGAGATTTACCAAATGCTAAGGGTTACATTTTCAAAATTTCGATTGTGGCAATATAAAACATTTAAATTACATTCTCAAAATCAACCATGCCAAATGCCTACCACTTATCAGAATAATAAATGCCTGAATCAATGTAATAAAAAATATATCACATTGAACCAATTCTATATGGGTCAAACAAAGCTACGTACAAGGCATATCTGTTTTCGATGCTACTCTATATATAGTATAAATGTGTCTGTATAAGTAGTTATGACACATGTGAGAAAGGGGTTTACATCTGTTACATTCAACATAGCATAACGTAAGTCAAATGACATAGCCTAGTTACCGTGTAAAACACATCGAGTTGCTTGTTTTTGTAATTTGGATTTAAAATCCTTGTGCTTAAAAACTGTTGTTAACACTTGGTACATGGAGTCATCCATGTCATCTTCCTTTTTAGACATGTTGAGATCAAACAGCTGACACACACTTCTGACGAAAAGAGCAGGCGGAAGTTTACAACATGACTAAGATCGACGTCATCGAGACGCGTAATTTCGACCGCTTCTTTCAATCGCTTTAATGACCGAGATGAACACCTGTGCTTCCTGTCCAATTTTCCTTCCTGTCGAAGATTTTAGACATTAGATGCGGTAAGATTGTTGAGGGTGGCACTGTGGAAACTGAATAACCGAGACAAAAGAGACGGTAAGTTTCAGCACATCTATGTTTACATTATCCGTTGAGGTTTTCAGTAATAAGACGTCACCAAAATCAGCTGGTAAACGCGATCAGCTGATCACAAATTGACACAATATGAAGTTGATAAACTTGCTGCTGAAACTGCAATGAAACTCGTAATAATGTCACTGACCGCTGCCTCTTTTACAGGTTCGACTACTGATCACTTAGTTAATATAAACAATCCATACTGGCGCACTGTATGCTAACAGTTCAACTCTAACTTGCTGAGATAGCTTGGATATATATATAAAAACTATGATGTAACGTTATCTTATTCAGTAACATTGTATTATTATAAACGGATGAATACAAATCCATCAATAGCGACGATTGCATGTTGGCAACGTGGATTGACAAGAGTGTTCTTAGTGTGTTAAGTTATGTGATATACAGTGCATGTGTAAATTTTTTTTCTAAGTAATAAAAAGGCAAGGGAAATTTAGGGAGTGGAATTGACATCTTCAGGTCCTACATTTTGGATATGTGACTTGGAGACATCTAGTGTAATGCTTTGTACTGTATATAGCCACTGGAGAATGTTCCGTTGTTTTGTAGATAGAGAACACTATATATACAAGCTACACCGACCCACTCCTTTTACAGTTTGATTGTGTGAGAAAAGATGATGAGTGATAATTGGTCATTTATATCTTTGAATGTCATAAAAGAAGAAATCATTACAGAAAATCCAGGGCAGAATATTGTATTGGTAGAAGTTATGTAGTATGTAATATATGTATCAACTAAGACAATAGTCAACATAATAATGAACTCCCTCAACTTATACATATACATACATATATATATATATATATACATTGTATACATGGTATAACAATGGTCCCACATGGCTTAATGTTCAAGTCATTATGTACCGACACGTTAACATACATCTTTAAAATTCTGTTTATGAGTGATAACATCTGTAATATTAGAAATTGAGATAATTTCCTCATTAACCATGTTAAAAATTTCTTTGCTGGTCCCTTGTGATATGCAGAAAGTTTGGTTTTCTATATACTAGAATATACAAGGTGGCATGGCCAATATTCATTGTAACATATGATGAGGGATAAAAACCTAATGTTGTACAAATTAGTATATAGTTTGATGATAATCTTTCTGTGTGTTCTCTCAATACACAGAGTTGTCAGTACACAATACCATATATGATTCAGAAATGTATTTGTGTAACTCATCCAGAAAATGTTTAGTCCAGAATATGCATCGGTAAGCCAAAGAAAGTTGCCAGATTATTGAAGGTTATTGTTATCTTCTTTAGATACAGATAAGTGTTTGTTAACACATACAAAAGAAAATCCACATTGAGTTATTATGGGATGCTGCTTGGGGCATAGGACATTCCACTGACGATTGGTTAACAAACATCTGGTCATATCTCTGTAAATGATCTCACTTTGACCTCCATGCATATCTATTGAGTGACCATAGGTAATGTCTTTATCTGCCTTGAAATGTGTAAGACTGATCACCATTTACTGACCATTTACTGACCATTGAGGTTGAATATAAATAGAAGATGTATTATGTTAATTTACTTTATTGTGGTTTAGGTACAGTAAGGATGGGAAGGAGATCACAACATTTATAGACAATGAACTGATATAATTATCAAGCATTGTTTATATCATACTGATAATAGAGTCAATATATTTATTTAAGAATTTATCTTAAAGATGCTCCACCGCTGACAATTGGTACTTTTTCACTATCAAAAACAGGAGTAGATGATTTAGTAATTTTCTTCAGTTACAAAAGTTACTTAATTTACAACATTACCACCATTGAAAAGTTTGAGCTTCTAATTTTACTTCAAGTTAAAAATATAAAATAGAATTAATTGCATCTTGAAAAAAATCTGTGGCACTATATCCTATATGGAATGAAGTGCTGATTGCGCATGCACGAAAGGCAGAACAGATTTTTTTATATTATTTTTTGTGTTAATTAGACATATATATACATTATAAAACATTGTTCTAATGACGAATGTCATTTATGCTCTATCGGCGATGGAGTATCTTTAATGAATACCAGTTACCGGTTTGTCTTACAAATTCTGACTATACATTGAAAAGATTTTCTCTGATGAAGTTTTCTGTATCATTTCTGTGCATATATTTGAATATAAATCATCTGTTAAGCAGAGATATTAAACAGTGTTACTTAGAAGATTTGCCCAGAAACATTTAGTTAAGATAAAAAAAATGTCCAATTAAATGGCTAGATGGCTATCAGTAGAGCTTAGAGCCGTTGTTGTTCCATTCCGATGACAGAGCGTAATCGAACGCCTGAGGAAAGTTTGATCAATGATGACAAGATAAACCTGCTTCTTTGTTCACGCTTTAACGGAAATGATGTCAACAGCATGTGTGTCAAGCTCTACTGACGATGTGGAACTTAATTGTATAATTAGTAAGTCCCAGAGGGGACATGTATTAATGTAATCGACCTCCGTCTGAGGCTGTGTGCACCTGTGACCTTTACATGTTTTACCAGTTTATATTTTACCTGTACATGTTTTACTTGCATGTTCATATCTTACCTATACTGATATTAAGGATAAATGGTAAGTAAGATCTCAATTAGACAAACAATAAGATTTAAAACTATTGTTTAACCTTAAGATAAACTTGTATAAGGAAATGAAGATAGTTGCATTGATATGCAAAGAAATCTTTCGTTTATTTATTTACAAGTTTTGGTATATGTATATATATGTATACATTTATGATTGTTTTATCATATTCCTAATTATCTTACATGTTTTTGTTTCAAAAGTTGTTGAGGGAAGTAAGCGAATATTTGACTAGACATAGTTGATAAGTGATAATGGAACATTGACTTGGGATGGGTTGATAGTTATATCTTTTGGGCCTGTTGTGATGTCCAGATCTAAGTCTTAACTCTCATATGCATCCTACCATTGTAACAAGACCTTTCAGTACTGCCAAGTATTTATGTCAGAGAAAAGTCAAGATCTTCTAAGTATCTGAATCAGCCTTTGTCTATCAATTTTTAGGTCACAAGCTTAAGACTTACACACAGTTGGTCTGACCTAGTTGCTTTTAGAACCATATGTAATATGTATTCGACCCAATAAGCGCCCATGTCCTATAAGCGCCCTTCCCCTTTTTGAGGCCTCGATTTCAATTGTCCACGCACAAATAAAGGCCAAATCTAAAAAAAAACTGTCTAGATTTGCAATAATTTCGTCTTATTAGCATCTTTTAATTTTGTTAATTTTTTAAACGCCCTGGGCAGTTATTGGGTCAAATACAGTATCCATAGTATACACTGATGGAGATACCGATCAGGGATATCCATATATCACAACTTATATTATCTTGATATATATTTATCATTTAGAGTATAAATAAGGGTTTCAGAAAATTGAAGAATATGTTATAGTCCCAGAAAGAATGTCAACACCCAGATAACTTCTTATAGAGGACAGAATTGTCTATTTAGTAACATAGCAATTACTACTTAGTCTTACAAAGAAAGAAAAAAAAAAAATTATCTTAAATTGTTTGCTGACAATATCTTAATGGTAAATACAGAGTTAGACATTTTTAGAGGACGAGGATAATGTTGTAATTATACAGTAGTGTAGCAGGATGTATACATAGGTAATGTGATATAATGGATTGTTTATTGTTAGTTTGATATTAAATTTTGTGTTACCTACTTGTCTGTCTGTCCTGAGCCTGTATGATACGTAGGTAATGTGATATATGGAATGTTTATATTGTTAGTTTGATATTAAACTTTGTGTTAATTACCTCCTTGTATGTCGGTCCTGAGCCTGTATGATACGTAGGTAATGTGATATATGGAATGTTTATATTGTTAGTTTGATATTAACTTTGTGTTAATTACCTCCTTGTATGTCGGTCCTGAGCCTGTGTACGTAGGTAATGTGATATATGGAATTTTTATATTGTTAGTTTGATATTAAATTTTGTGTTAACTCCTTGTCTGTCCTGAGCCTGTATGATACGTAGGTAATGTGATATATGGAATGTTAATATTGTTAGTTTGATATTAAATTTTGTGTTAACTCCTTGTCTGTCTGTTCCTGAGCCTGTGTACGTAGGTAATGTGATGTATATGAATGTTTATATTGTTAGTTTGATATTAAATTTTGTTTTGTTACCTCCTTGTCTGTCTGTCCTGAGCCTGTGTACGTAGGTAATGTGATATATGGAATGTTTATATTGTTAGTTTGATATTAAATTTTGTGTTAACTCCTTGTCTGTCTGTCCTGAGCCTGTGTACGTAGGTAATGTGATATATGGAATGTTTATATTGTTAGTTTGATATTAAACTTTGTGTTAACTCCTTGTCTGTCTGTCCTGAGCCTGTATGATATGTAGGTATAAGAGATAGGAGATAAGGGACAGCAGGACCTGTATAACATGTAAGAGTGTAAGTTTGTGGTGTTGTGTACTATGTCTTATGATCAGCTGATCGTGTTTAGAGGGGGTATATACTAATTTATCTATAACACCTTGGCCTTCCCACGGCAGATCACGGGGCCAGGTCTGATGGCATTCACAGATCAGATAGATTCTGGTAATGATAAGTCGTGGGTATATATATACCCCAAGACCAGTAACGTCAGATAATTAATTACTGTGTGTAGATCTAGAGCAGCTTACTAGCCAATTATTGATGTGATTGATATGAGGAAAGATGCATGCATGCAGCAGTTTGATTGACATTATGATATAACCTTATACCAGATTTCTATAGTCAGAATCAATATAATTAGATTTAGTCCTCAAAATGTGCATATAATTTGTCTGTCGGTGTCAGGTATGACATATATAAGGTGTGTACTACTAAAGGGATTACAGCTGTGTCAGTGAAATGACCATACAAGTAATATCTTAATGCTTACAAGGATCGAGGACAACTTGATCTGCAGTGTATTTGCTAGTACCAGACTCCTTGTGGTAAGCCCAGTCAGTGTTATTATCGTTGTAAGAGATTCCTTCCTGCAGGAGATGTGTAAATGATGATACAACCTGCTTATATTACATTACATTAATTACCATGAATGTATAATTAATTATGTGAATATCATGGTGCATCAGTGGTACATTTGGTCTACTTGACACCCGTTATTTATATCATTGATGTATTTAAGAACAGTAAAGGTACAATTCTAGAACTCCTCGATTTTTAAGTGCCGCGGTGGTCAAGTTGTTCAAATGTCTCAACATATTAATGCAAGCCCTCCACCTCTGGGTCATGGTGGCTGAGTGGTTAAGATGTCTCAAAATATTACCACAAGTTCTGACCCCTGGGTCGCGGTGTCCAATTGGTTAAGATGTCTTGACATATTACCGAAAGCTCTCCATTCCTTGGTCGCGGTGGCCAAGTTGTTAAGATGTCTTGACATATTACCGAAAGCTCTCCATTCCTTGGTCGCGGTGGCCAAGTTGTTAAGATGTCTTGACATATTACCGAAAGCTCTCCATTCCTTGGTCGCGGTGGCCAAGTTGTTAAGATGTCTTGACATATTACCGAAAGCTCTCCATTCCTTGGTCGCGGTGGCCAAGTGGTTAAGATGTCTTGACATATTACCGAAAGCTCTCCATTCCTTGGTCGCGGTGGCCAAGTGGTTTAGATGTCTTGACATATTACCGAAAGCTCTCCATTCCTTGGTCGCGGTGGCCAAGTGGTTAAGATGTCTTGACATATTACCGAAAGCTCTCCATTCCTTGGTCGCGGTGGCCAAGTTGTTAAGATGTCTTGACATATTACCGAAAGCTCTCCATTCCTTGGTCGCGGTGGCCAAGTGGTTAAGATGTCTTGACATATTACCGAAAGCTCTCCATTCCTTGGTCGCGGTGGCCAAGTTGTTAAGATGTCTTGACATATTACGGCAAGCCCTAGGCCTCCACCTCCTGGGTTGTGAGTTCAAATCCTATGAGGGGCAGTGGTCAGGTCCATAGTTTTTCTGTGCCAAACTGGCTTATTCTCCAACATTTTAAACCTGGCAACCATTCATGACTGTGGCTGTCAATAGGACGTTAAACTTACTAATCCTACGAAACCACTGTCTGCTAAAATTATTAAATGAATTATCAATGAAACATGGCAGTGCATCTTACTGAGAGAGATGCATGGCCTAGCTGTTACAGAATCTAGTTCTGTAGAATTGATGAAGAGTTACTGTAATAGTGTGTTACAAGATAGAAGTCTTGATCAATATTGGAGATCATACAAAATTCATGTGACGAAGGAATAAAGTTAAAGTACGTATATCATAAAACAGACTGGGAGTTAGTAATAGAGTATTCCATGGAGGAGGTGAAGGTCAGAACTGTTTACCTGTGTGTCACTGAAGGGCAGAACTGTTTACCTGTGTGTCACTGAAGGTAAGAGCTGTTTACCTGTTTGTCACTGAAGGTCAGAACTGTTTGCCTGTGTGTCACTGAAGGTCAGAACTGTTTACCTGTTTGTCAGTCAGAACTGTTTACCTGTGTGTCACTGAAGGTCAGAAATGTTTACCTGTGTGTCAGTCAGAACTGTTTACCTGTGTGTCACTGAAGGTCAGAACTGTTTACCTGTGTGTTAGTCAGAACTGTTTACCTGTGTGTCACTGAAGGTCAGAACTGTTTACCTGTGTGTCACTGAAGGTCAGAGCTGTTTACCTGTATGTCACTGAAGGTCAGAACTGTTTACCTGTGTGTCACTGAAGGTCAGAACTGTTTACCTGTGTGCCACTGAAGTTCAGAACTGTTTACCTGTGTGTCAGTCAGAACTGTTTACCTGTGTGTCACTGAAGGTCAGAACTGTTTACCTGTGTGTCACTGAAGGTCAGAGCTGTTTACCTGTATGTCACTGAAGGTCAGAACTGTTTACCTGTGTGTCACTGAAGGTCAGAACTATTTTCCTCTGTGTGTCACTGAAGGTCAGAACTGTTTACCTGTGTGTCACTGAAGGTCAGAGCTGTTTACCTGTGTGTCACTGAAGGTCATAACCTTTTATCTGTGTGTCACTGAAGGTCAGAACTGTTTACCTGTGTGTCACTGAAGGTTAGAACTGTTTTCCTTTGTGTCACTGAAGGTCAGAACTGTTTACCTGTGTGTCACTGAAGGTCAGAACTGTTTACCTGTGTGTCACTGAAGGTCAGAACTGTTTGTCTGTGTGTCACTCAAGGTCAGAACTGTTTACCTGTGTGTCACTGAAAGTCAGAACTGTTTACCTGTGTGTCACAAAAGGTCGGAACTGTTTACCTGTGTGTCACTGAAGGTCAGAACTGTTTACCTGTGTGTCACTGAAGGTCAGAACTGTTTACCTGTGTGTCACTGAAGGTCAGAACTGTTTACCTGTGTGTCACTGAAGGTCAGAACTGTTTACCTGTGTGTCACTGAAGGTTAGAACTGTTTTCCTTTGTGTCACTGAAGGTCAGAACTGTTTACCTGTATGTCACTGAAGGTCAGAACTGTTTACCTGTGTGTCACTGAAGGTCAGAACTGTTTGTCTGTGTGTCACTGAAGGTCAGAACTGTTTACCTGTGTGTCACTGAAAGTCAGAACTGTTTACCTGTGTGTCACAGAAGGTCGGAACTGTTTACCTGTGTGTCACTGAAGGTCAGAACTGTTTAACTGTGTGTCACTGAAGGTCAGAACTGTTTAACTGTGTGTCACTGAAGGTCAGAACTACCATATTTTCTCTATTAAGAGCGTCTCCTTCTAATAAGGGAGGACCCACAATTTTTGTTGAATAAAATCAACCATTTTCGTACAATCTTTGTGCCAGATTGTGATGATTTGTCACATCAGTCTGATGCTTAACAGGTATCTGATCATCTTTTATAAACACTAAATTTATTGCATTGGACAACTTAAGACATTTTTGCTAAGTGTTTACACATTAAAACAGCGAGAATGCCATGTTCAAAACAAAATGTGTCACTTGAATGTCCCACACACATGTTTGGATGAGGATGAAGACTAACTGGCAACAATATTTTAGTGATGTCTATACAGGTTTTATGAATACTTACTGTATATCTATGATGAAGGTTCCTAAATGACAGGAATGTTATCATTTCTAAACATTTTATTGTGTGCTGTTTTTGGTATTTCCCATTTGCCACAAAACAAAAACAGCGATCAAAAGCACTGTATGCAATTTTGTGTATGCATATGGTAAGCAAACAGACTAGCATGAAATGCCAAAATTCCGTGGAACAGACACATTTAACCAACGTTTAATAATTCTGATGCATACATTTCTTCATAATTATGTAAATTCAATACTACTTTACTTCACAACTTAAGTTGGTTATAGTAAGTTTCAGAGAAACACGAAACTATAAGCAAGATGACTAAAGTCTGTTTCAGAAAAAAAACCTAAAAATGGTCTGAAATAATGTCACCTCCCTCGGCCATTAATTTACCTGCGCCCGGCGCCCTTATTAGGGAAAATACAGTATTTACCTATGTGTCACTAACAATGTGGATATAACATTTCATTTCCTTCTGTTTTTTATGTTCTGTGACATGATTAATGGTTTATTTAGAAAATGACTGATTTTGTTACTGTTATCAGGGGACATTAATATTTGTGCACATGTAAATTATGTAATCTCAGCAATTTAAGCCATGTTACATAAAATGTACACAGACTTAATTAGGGCCCCGCATGGCCCATCGAGATGCGGGTGCCCTATAGTAATCAGGTTGTCCGTCTGTCTGTCCGTCCCGTCTGTCTGTCCGTCCGTCCGTCTGTCTGTCCGTCCGTCCGTCTGTCCGTTTTTTTTCTTTTGCACATTAATGATGGAAGGGAGTGGAGTATTTTCCCCATATTTTACATGATGATTCCCCATCCATCCTAGATCTGCTTGGTAATTTTTCAGGCTGAAATTAAATTAAAAAATCGGCCATCTTGGATTTTAACATTTAAAAAAATCACAATGTTGTTGCTCTTAACTAATAAACATTTTGTTATAACATTATGATGCAAAGTTGTTCAGAATTAAACAAGGAGTTGACTGTCCAAAGGTAAGGTCATGGGCCAAGGTTACTAAGTCAAAGGTCAAGGTCAAATTTAAAAAAATTATTTTCTCATGAACATTTTGCTACAACATTTATAATGAAGCAGAGTTGTTCAGAATTAAACAAGAAGTCAACTCACCAAAGTTTTGACTGACCAAAGGTAAGATGATGGGGTCACTGCATCAAAGATTGTGGACACATTTTCCATTTTTGGACTTATTAACAATTTGTTATGACATAATAAATAAAATTATTCATTGCTTAATATATTAATTAAAGTCAATATGATTTGAATCAAAATGGCTACATGATATGATTAGAATAAAAAAGGATTCAAGTTTAATACTTGGAAGACTTTTTCCAAAGAATTATAATAATGTACCATAATCGGTTTCCCAATTAATGTTGACATTAATTATTTATTAGCAACATATAGCTAACACGGAAGAATTCGTTGTCAAAATACTACTTTTCCACTTAAGCACGTCAGACACATAGCGGGGCCCTTTCTGACGTGTCAGTGTTCTAGTTATTGTTACATTCACTCTACACCCTAAACAAAAGGTGTTTCCTTTACATACCTGTATTTACAGCTTTCTGTGTAAAGAAAGCCTTCTACTTTTGGTCGTTACCAATGTATGATATTATTGTTGACAGGAAGTGTCGATGGCCGTTACCAATGTATGATATTATTGTTGACAGGAAGTGTCGATGGCCGTTACCAATGTATGATGTTATTGTTGACAGGAAGTATCATTGATGGCCGTTACCAATGTATGATGTTTTTGTTGACAGGAAGTGTCGATGGCCGTTACCAATGTATGATATTATTGTTGACAGGAAGTGTCGATGGCCGTTACCAATGTATGATATTATTGTTGACAGGAAGTGTCGATGGCCGTTACCAATGTATGATGTTATTGTTGACAGGAAGTATCATTGATGGCCGTTACCAATGTATGATGTTTTTGTTGACAGGAAGTGTCGATGGCCGTTACCAATGTATGATATTATTGTTGACAGGAAGTGTTGATGGCCGTTACCAATGTATGATGTTATTGTTGACAGGAAGTATCATTGATGGCCGTTACCAATGTATGATGTTTTTGTTGACAGGAAGTGTCGATGGCCGTTACCAATGTATGATATTATTGTTGACAGGAAGTGTCGATGGCCGTTACCAATGTATGATGTTATTGTTGACAGGAAGTGTCGATGGCCGTTACCAATGTATGATGTTATTGTTGACAGGAAGTGTCGATGGCCGTTACCAATGTATGATGTTATTGTTGACAGGAAGTGTCGATGGCCGTTACCAATGTATGATGTTATTGTTGACAGGAAGTATCATTGATGGCCGTTACCAATGTATGATGTTTTTGTTGACAGGAAGTGTCGATGGCCGTTACCAATGTATGATGTTATTGTTGACAGGAAGTGTCGATGGCCGTTACCAATGTATGATGTTATTGTTGACAGGAAGTGTCGATGGCCGTTACCAATGTATGATGTTTTTGTTGACAGGAAGTGTTGATGGCCGTTACCAATGTATGATATTATTGTTGACAGGAAGTATCATTGATGGCCGTTACCAATGTATGATGTTTTTGTTGACAGGAAGTGTCGATGGCCGTTACCAATGTATGATGTTATTGTTGACAGGAAGTGTCATGATGGCCGTTACCAATGTATGATGTTATTGTTGACAGGAAGTGTCATGATGGCCGTTACCAATGTATGATGTTTTTGTTGACAGGAAGTGTCGATGGCCGTTACCAATGTATGATGTTATTGTTGACAGGAAGTGTCGATGGCCGTTACCAATGTATGATGTTTTTGTTGACAGGAAGTGTCGATGGCCGTTACCAATGTATGATGTTATTGTTGACAGGAAGTGTTGATGGCCGTTACCAATGTATGATGTTATTGTTGACAGGAAGTGTCGATGGCCGTTACCAATGTATGATATTATTGTTGACAGGAAGTGTCGATGGCCGTTACCAATGTATGATGTTATTGTTGACAGGAAGTATCATTGATGGCCGTTACCAATGTATGATGTTTTTGTTGACAGGAAGTGTCGATGGCCGTTACCAATGTATGATGTTATTGTTGACAGGAAGTGTCGATGGCCGTTACCAATGTATGATGTTATTGTTGACAGGAAGTGTCGATGGCCGTTACCAATGTATGATGTTATTGTTGACAGGAATTGACAGGAAGTGTCGATGGCCGTTACCAATGTATGATGTTTTTGTTGACAGGAAGTGTCGATGGCCGTTACCAATGTATGATGTTATTGTTGACAGGAAGTGTTGATGGCCGTTACCAATGTATGATGTTATTGTTGACAGGAAGTGTCGATGGCCGTTACCAATGTATGATGTTATTGTTGACAGGAAGTGTCGATGGCCGTTACCAATGTATGATGTTATTGTTGACAGGAAGTGTCGATGGCCGTTACCAATGTATGATGTTATTGTTGACAGGAAGTGTCGATGGCCGTTACCAATGTATGATGTTATTGTTGACAGGAAGTGTCGATGGCCGTTACCAATGTATGATGTTATTGTTGACAGGAAGTGTCAGATGGCCGTTACCAATGTATGATGTTATTGTTGACAGGAAGTGTCGATGGCCGTTACCAATGTATGATGTTATTGTTGACAGGAAGTGTCGATGGCCGTTACCAATGTATGATGTTATTGTTGACAGGAAGTGTTGATGGCCGTTACCAATGTATGATGTTTTTGTTGACAGGAAGTGTCGATGGCCGTTACCAATGTATGATGTTATTGTTGACAGGAAGTGTCGATGGCCGTTACCAATGTATGATATTATTGTTGACAGGAAGTGTTGATGGCCGTTACCAATGTATGATGTTTGTTATTGACAGGAAGTGTCGAATGGGCCGTTACCAATGTATGATGTTATTGTTGACAGGAAGTGTCGATGGCCGTTACCAATGTATGATGTTATTGTTGACAGGAAGTGTGATGGCCGTTACCAATGTATGATGTTTTTGTTGACAGGAAGTGTTGATGGCCGTTACCAATGTATGATGTTATTGTTGACAGGAAGTGTTGATGGCCGTTACCAATGTATGATGTTATTGTTGACAGGAAGTGTTGATGGCCGTTACCAATGTATGATGTTTTGTTGACAGGAAGTGTTGTTACCAATGTATATTATTGTTGACAGGAAGTGTTGATGGCCGTTACCAATGTATGATGTTATTGTTGACAGGAAGTGTTGATGGCCGTTACCAATGTATGATGTTATTGTTGACAGGAAGTGTTGATGGCCGTTACCAATGTATGATATTATTGTTTGACAGGAAGTGTCGATGGCCGTTACCAATGTATGATGTTATTGTTGACAGGAAGTGTGGGCGTTACCATGTATGATATTATTGTTGACAGGAAGTGTCGATGGCCGTTACCAATGTATGATATTATTGTTGACAGGAAGTGTCGATGGCCGTTACCAATGTATGATGTATTGTTGACAGGAAGTGTTGATGGCCGTTACCAATGTATGATATTATTGTTGACAGGAAGTGTCGATGGCCGTTACCAATGTATGATGTTTTGTTGACAGAAAGTGTATGGCCGTTACCAATGTATGATGTTATTGTTGACAGGAAGTGTCGATGGCCGTTACCAATGTATGATGTTATTGTTGACAGGAAGTGTTGATGGCCGTTACCAATGTATGATGTTATTGTTGACAGGAAGTGTCGATGGCGGTTACCAATGTATGATATTATTGTTGACAGGAAGTGTCGATGGCCGTTACCAATGTATGATGTTATTGTTGACAGGAAGTGTCGATGGCCGTTACCAATGTATGATTTTTTGTTGACAGGAAGTGTCGATGGCCGTTACCAATGTATGATGTTATTGTTGACAGGAAGTGTCGATGGCCGTTACCAATGTATGATGTTTTTGTTGACAGGAAGTGTCGATGGCCGTTACCAATGTATGATGTTATTGTTGACAGGAAGTGTTGATGGCCGTTACCAATGTATGATGTTATTGTTGACAGGAAGTGTCGATGGCCGTTACCAATGTATGATGTTATTGTTGACAGGAAGTGTCGATGGCCGTTACCAATGTATGATGTTATTGTTGACAGGAAGTGTCGATGGCCGTTACCAATGTATGATGTTATTGTTGACAGGAAGTGTCGATGGCCGTTACCAATGTATGATGTTATTGTTGACAGGAAGTGTTGATGGCCGTTACCAATGTATGATTTTTTTGTTGACAGGAAGTGTCGATGGCCGTTACCAATGTATGATGTTATTGTTGACAGGAAGTGTTGATGGCCGTTACCAATGTATGATGTTATTGTTGACAGGAAGTGTCGATGGCCGTTACCAATGTATGATGTTATTGTTGACAGGAAGTGTTGATGGCCGTTACCAATGTATGATTTTTTTGTTGACAGGAAGTGTGTCGATGGCCGTTACCAATGTATGATGTGAGTGTCTTTCTCACTTTTGTGTGATCGCCTGGCTTATTACTGTCTACGTTTTGTCATACACAGGTCAGTTGTTTAAACACGTATGAATCTTTTATATATAAATGGTGTGCCCTGTGTTTATTATCTACTCGTGTTTACAACAGGTTTTTTAATTTTACACTACTGTTGTAATCTGTTTTTGATATACACTGTTGCTCACAAGTTTTGTGTTTATACACTAGCTGTTGCTCCACATAGTTTTGTGTTTATACACTAGCTGTTGCTCCACATAGTTTTGTGTTTATACACTAGCTGTTGCTCCACACAGTTTTGTGTTTATACACTAGCTGTTGCTCCACATAGTTTTGTGTTTATACACTAGCTGTTGCTCCACATAGTTTTGTGTTTATACACTAGCTGTTGCTCCACATAGTTTTGTGTTTATACACTAGCTGTTGCTCCACATAGTTTTGTGTTTATACACTAGCTGTTGCTCCACATAGTTTTGTGTTTATACACTAGCTGTTGCTCCACATAGTTTTGTGTTTATACACTAGCTGTTGCTCCACATAGTTTTTGTGTTTATACACTAGCTGTTGCTCCACATAGTTTTGTGTTTATACACTAGCTGTTGCTCCACATAGTTTTGTGTTTATACACTAGCTGTTGCTCCACATAGTTTTGTGTTTATACACTAGCTGTTGCTCCACATAGTTTTGTGTTTATACACTAGCTGTTGCTCCACATAGTTTTGTGTTTATACACTAGCTGTTGCTTCAGTTTTGTTTTATACACTAGCTGTTGCTCACTAGTTTTGTGTTTATACACTAGCTGTTGCTCCACATAGTTTTGTGTTTATACACTAGCTGTTGCTCCACTCAGTTTTGTGTATATACACTAGCTGTTGCTCAACTCAGTTTTGTGTTTATACACTAGCTGTTGCTCCACATAGTTTTGTGTTTATACACTAGCTGTTGCTCCACATAGTTTTGAGTTTATACACTAGCTGTTGCTCCACATAGTTTTGTGTATATACACTAGCTGTTGCTCAACTCAGTTTTGTGTTTATACACTAGCTGTTGCTCCACATAGTTTTGTGTTTATACACTAGCTGTTGCTCCACATAGTTTTGTGTTTATACACTAGCTGTTGCTCCACTCAGTTTTGTGGATATACACTAGCTGTTGCTCAACTCAGTTTTGTGTATATACACTAGCTGTTGCTCCACATAGTTTTGTGTTTATACACTAGCTGTTGCTCCACATAGTTTTGTGTTTATATACACTAGCTGTTGCTCCACATAGTTTTGTGTTTATACACTAGCTGTTGCTCCACTCAGTTTTGTGTTTATACACTAGCTGTTGCTCCACATAGTTTTGTGTTTATACACTAGCTGTTGCTCCACATAGTTTTGTGTTTATACACTAGCTGTTGCTCCACATAGTTTTGTGTTTATACACTAGCTGTTGCTCCACTCAGTTTTGTGTATATACACTAGCTGTTGCTCCACATAGTTTTGTGTTTATACACTAGCTGTTGCTCCACATAGTTTTGTGTTTATACACTAGCTGTTGCTCCACATAGTTTTGTGTTTTTACACTAGCTGTTGCTCCACATAGTTTTGTGTTTATACACTAGCTGTTGCTCCACATAGTTTTGTGTATATACACTAGCTGTTGCTCCACATAGTTTTGTGTTTATACACTAGCTGTTGCTCCACATAGTTTTGTGTTTATACACTAGCTGTTGCTCCCACATAGTTTTGTGTTTATACACTAGCTGTTGCTCCACATAGTTTTGTGTTTATACACTAGCTGTTGCTCCACATAGTTTTGTGTTTATACACTAGCTGTTGCTCCACATAGTTTTGTGTTTATACACTAGCTGTTGCTCCACATAGTTTTGTGTTTATACACTAGCTGTTGCTCCACATAGTTTTGTGTTTATACACTAGCTGTTGCTCCACATAGTTTTGTGTTTATATACACTAGCTGTTGCTCCACATAGTTTTGTGTTTATACACTAGCTGTTGCTCCACATAGTTTTGTGTTTATACACTAGCTGTTGCTCCACATAGTTTTGTGTTTATACACTAGCTGTTGCTCCACATAGTTTTGTGTTTATACACTAGCTGTTGCTCCACATAGTTTTGTGTTTATACACTAGCTGTTGCTCCACATAGTTTTGTGTTTATACACTAGCTGTTGCTCCACATAGTTTTGTGTTTATACACTAGCTGTTGCTCCACATAGTTTTGTGTTTATACACTAGCTGTTGCTCCACATAGTTTTGTGTTTTATACACTAGCTGTTGCTCCACATAGTTTTGTGTTTATACACTAGCTGTTGCTCCACATAGTTTTGTGTTTATACACTAGCTGTTGCTCCACATAGTTTTGTGTTTATACACTAGCTGTTGCTCCACATAGTTTTGTGTTTATACACTAGCTGTTGCTCCACATAGTTTTGTGTTTATACACTAGCTGTTGCTCCACATAGTTTTGTGTTTATACACTAGCTGTTGCTCCACATAGTTTTGTGTTTATACACTAGCTGTTGCTCCACATAGTTTTGTGTTTATACACTAGCTGTTGCTCCACATAGTTTTGTGTTTATATACACTAGCTGTTGCTCCACATAGTTTTGTGTTTATACACTAGCTGTTTGCTCCACATAGTTTTGTGTTTATACACTAGCTGTTGCTCCACATAGTTTTGTGTTTATACACTAGCTGTTGCTCCACATAGTTTTGTGTTTATACACTAGCTGTTGCTCCACATAGTTTTGTGTTTATACACTAGCTGTTGCTCCACATAGTTTTGTGTTTATACACTAGCTGTTGCTCCACATAGTTTTGTGTTTATACACTAGCTGTTGCTCCACTCAGTTTTGTGTTTATACACTAGCTGTTGCTCCACATAGTTTTGTGTTTATACACTAGCTGTTGCTCCACATAGTTTTGTGTTTATACACTAGCTGTTGCTCCACATAGTTTTGTGTTTATACACTAGCTGTTGCTCCACATAGTTTTGTGTTTATATACACTAGCTGTTGCTCCACATAGTTTTGTGTTTATACACTAGCTGTTGCTCCACATAGTTTTGTGTGTATATACACTAGCTGTTGCTCCACATAGTTTTTGTGTTATACACTAGCTGTTGCTCCACATAGTTTTGTGTTTATACACTAGCTGTTGCTCCACATAGTTTTGTGTTTATACACTAGCTGTTGCTCCACATAGTTTTGTGTTTATACACTAGCTGTTGCTCCACATAGTTTTGTGTTTATACACTAGCTGTTGCTCCACATAGTTTTGTGTTTATACACTAGCTGTTGCTCCACATAGTTTTGTGTGTTATACACACTAGCTGTTGCTCCACATAGTTTTGTGTTTATACACTAGCTGTTGCTCCACATAGTTTTGTGTTTATACACTAGCTGTTGCTCCACATAGTTTTGTGTATATACACTAGCTGTTGCTCCACATAGTTTTGTGTTTATACACTAGCTGTTGCTCCACATAGTTTTGTGTATATACACTAGCTGTTGCTCCACATAGTTTTGTGTTTATACACTAGCTGTTGCTCCACATAGTTTTGTGTTTATACACTAGCTGTTGCTCCACATAGTTTTGTGTTTATACACTAGCTGTTGCTCCACATAGTTTTGTGTTTATACACTAGCTGTTGCTCCACATAGTTTTGTGTTTATACACTAGCTGTTGCTCCACATAGTTTTGTGTTTATACACTAGCTGTTGCTCCACTCAGTTTTGTGTTTATACACTAGCTGTTGCTCCACATAGTTTTGTGTTTATACACTAGCTGTTGCTCCACATAGTTTTGTGTTTATACACTAGCTGTTGCTCCACATAGTTTTGTGTTTATACACTAGCTGTTGCTCCACATAGTTTTGTGTTTATACACTAGCTGTTGCTCCACATAGTTTTGTGTTTATACACTAGCTGTTGCTCCACATAGTTTTGTGTTTATACACTAGCTGTTGCTCATACACTAGTTTTCCACTGTTTGTGTTATATACACTAGCTGTTGCTCCACATAGTTTTGTGTTTTATACACTAGCTGTTGCTCCACATAGTTTTGTGTTTATACACTAGCTGTTGCTCCACATAGTTTTGTGTTTATACACTAGCTGTTGCTCCACATAGTTTTGTGTTTATATACACTAGCTGTTGCTCCACATAGTTTTGTGTTTATACACTAGCTGTTGCTCCACATAGTTTTGTGTTTATACACTAGCTGTTGCTCCACATAGTTTTGTGTTTATACACTAGCTGTTGCTCCAGTTTGTTACATGCACATAGTTTTGTGTTTATACACTAGCTGTTGCTCCACATAGTTTTGTGTTTATACACTAGCTGTTGCTCCACTCAGTTTTGTGTTTATACACTAGCTGTTGCTCCACTCAGTTTTGTGTTTATACACTAGCTGTTGCTCCACATAGTAAGTTTGCTCACATAGTTTTGTGTATACACTAGCTGTTGCTCCACATAGTTTTGTGTTTATACACTAGCTGTTGCTCCACATAGTTTTGTGTTTATACACTAGCTGTTGCTCCACATAGTTTTGTGTTTATACACTAGCTGTTGCTCCACATAGTTTTGTGTTATACACTAGCTGTTGCTCCACATAGTTTTGTGTTTATACACTAGCTGTTGCTCCACATAGTTTTGTGTTTATACACTAGCTGTTGCTCCACATAGTTTTGTGTATATACACTAGCTGTTGCTCCACATAGTTTTGTGTTTATACACTAGCTGTTGCTCCACATAGTTTTGTGTTTATACACTAGCTGTTGCTCCACATAGTTTTGTGTTTATACACTAGCTGTTGCTCCACATAGTTTTGTGTTTATACACTAGCTGTTGCTCCACATAGTTTTGTGTATATACACTAGCTGTTGCTCCACATAGTTTTGTGTTTATACACTAGCTGTTGCTCCACATAGTTTTGTGTTTATACACTAGCTGTTGCTCCACATAGTTTTGTGTTTATACACTAGCTGTTGCTCCACATAGTTTTGTGTTTATACACTAGCTGTTGCTCCACATAGTTTTGTGTTTATACACTAGCTGTTGCTTCACTCAGTTTTGTGTTTATACACTAGCTGTTGCTCCACATAGTTTTGTGTTTATACACTAGCTGTTGCTCCACATAGTTTTGTGTTTATACACTAGCTGTTGCTCCACATAGTTTTGTGTTTATACACTAGCTGTTGCTCCACATAGTTTTGTGTTTATACACTAGCTGTTGCTCCACATAGTTTTGTGTTTATACACTAGCTGTTGCTCCACATAGTTTTGTGTTTATACACTAGCTGTTGCTCCACATAGTTTTGTGTTTATACACTAGCTGTTGCTCCACATAGTTTTGTGTTTATACACTAGCTGTTGCTCCACATAGTTTTGTGTATATACACTAGCTGTTGCTCCACATAGTTTTGTGTTTATACACTAGCTGTTGCTCCACATAGTTTTGTGTTTATACACTAGCTGTTGCTCCACATAGTTTTGTGTTTATACACTAGCTGTTGCTCCACATAGTTTTGTGTTTATACACTAGCTGTTGCTCCACACTAGTTTTGTGTTTATACACTAGCTGTTGCTCCACATAGTTTTTGTGTTTATACACTAGCTGTTGCTCCACATAGTTTTGTGTTTATACATTAGCTGTTGCTCCACATAGTTTTGTGTTTATACACTTGCTGTTGCTTCACTCAGTTTTGTGTATATACACTAGCTGTTGCTTCACTCAGTTTTGTGTTTATACACTAGCTGTTGCTTCACTCAGTTTTGTGTTTATACACTAGCTGTTGCTCCACACAGTTTTGTGTTTATACACTAGCTGTTGCTCCACACAGTTTTTTGTTTATACACTAGCTGTTGCTCCACACAGTTTTGTGTTTATACACTAGCTGTTGCTCCACACAGTTTTGTGTTTATACACTAGCTGTTGCTCCACATAGTTTTGTGTTTATACACTAGCTGTTGCTCCACATAGTTTTGTGTTTATACACTAGCTGTTGCTCCACATAGTTTTGTGTTTATACACTAGCTGTTGCTCCACATAGTTTTGTGTTTATACACTAGCTGTTGCTCCACATAGTTTTGTGTTTATACACTAGCTGTTGCTCCACATAGTTTTGTGTTTATACACTAGCTGTTGCTCCACATAGTTTTGTGTTTATACACTAGCTGTTGCTCCACATAGTTTTGTGTTTATACACTAGCTGTTGCTCCACTCAGTTTTGTGTTTATACACTAGCTGTTGCTCCACTCAGTTTTGTGTTTATACACTAGCTGTTGCTCCACTCAGTTTTGTGTTTATACACTAGCTGTTGCTCCACTCAGTTTTGTGTTTATACACTAGCTGTTGCTCCACACAGTTTTGTGTTTATACACTAGCTGTTGCTCCACATAGTTTTGTGTTTATACACTAGCTGTTGCTCCACACAGTTTTGTGTTTATACACTAGCTGTTGCTCCACTCAGTTTTGTGTTTATACACTAGCTGTTGCTCCACATAGTTTTGTGTTTATACACTAGCTGTTGCTCCACATAGTTTTGTGTTTATACACTAGCTGTTGCTCCACATAGTTTTGTGTTTATACACTAGCTGTTGCTGTTGCTCCACTCAGTTTTGTGTATATACACTAGCTGTTGCTCCACACAGTTTTGTGTTTATACACTAGCTGTTGCTTCACTCAGTTTTGTGTATATACACTAGCTGTTGCTCCACATAGTTTTGTGTTTATACACTAGCTGTTGCTCCACATAATTTTATGTTGATACACTAGCTGTTGCTCCACATAGTTTTGTGTTTATACACTAGCTGTTGCTCCACATAGTTTTATATTTACACTTTCTAGGCTTGGTCACTATACGCTAATACTAGCCGATTTTGTTTACCATAACTGCATGGTAACATTGAACTTTGAACTTGCGTAAGGAAATGTTCTGTGCAACGTAAAAGGACTACTTTTTTTAAAAGAAACACATGGCTTTGTTTACATTTTGACGCAACATTACGTGTATATTGTTGTTTTTCATAGAATTTTGGAAAAATGTAAACGATATATACATGTTTTATATTTATATATGATTCAAACAATTTTAAAATTAACAATTGTATAAAGAAACGGAAAAATATCCCGACCGGGGCGACGTGCTTTCATTTTTGTTAAAAATGATGGTTGTCAAATGTAAACATTACCTCTGTGCCTATGTTCGTCCTACGATCGAGTCTTTGGGATGGACGGGCGTGAGACCCTCTGATAGAGGTCAGTTATAAACATATCCTCTTGTCTTTGTTCTTTGAGTATTTAATCATGTGTATTATAAAACATGCACCGCTAATAATCCACGTGTTGACAGTTACGCGTCACCACAAATACATTGTACATATCCATCGAACACAAGTGAATTTGTTTCATCTATCGATGGCGATATGGATCTAAGCGTAGATTATATAATCACATGGCTACCAAGGATGTAATACCGTCAAGTCAGACGACATCTCAAACACATTGAGCTACTTAAAAATCGGTGTTTTGCCAACTTCGGCAAACTAAAGTGTGTAAGCGTGCGTCAGCTTCGCCTCGCTGCACAATAACGGTCACCGAGTTCACACATGTGGCCGTGTACAAATTCTTTATGTTATTACGCTATATATTAACTTTTAGCAAAATTGAATATATATTTAAAGTTCTGATCTGATTAAATAAAATTATCTCTGAAATTTACTTTGTTTGTCATGTTTATTTTACACTAAAATATTGAACTTTTTTGTCTTCGCGGATGAATAATTCTACCTTACGTGAAGCGTCATCATTCGCTGTTCAAATGAGTAAGCTCCTCCCACTTTTGACCGACTTTTATTGAATAATTACGTCACTTTCAAATGACGATTTTATTGCATAAAATATAAATAAAAAGTCGTGTGAGTGTAAATATAGGGATTGGATTTCGTTTTTATGTTAACCATGCTTGTATGGAGCAATTCCTCTAAGAATATATTCAATATGGGGCGCTAACGCACCCCATAGAATATATTCTTAGAGGAATTGCTCCATACAAGCATGGTTAACATAAAAACGAAATCCAATCCCTATGTGTTTATACACTAGCTGTTGCTCCACATAGTTTTGTGTTTATGCACTAGCTGTTGCTCCACATAGTTTTGTGTTTATGCACTAGCTGTTGCTCCACATAGTTTTGTGTTTATATACTAGCGGTTGCTCCACATAGTTTTGTGTTTATATACTAGCGGTTGCTCCACATAATTTTGTGTTTATACACTAGCTGTTACAGTATCATATGTATCCTGTTCTCATTTACAAGCCCATAAATTAGAGGTTGACTTAGGTCCTGATTACTTTAATTACCGATTGGTGAACAAGATGGCCGATAGGCAGCCATCTTGGATTTTGATAGTTGAAGTTTGTTACCGCTATTTCTCAGAAAGTACTGAAGCAATCTGTCTCAAAGTCTATATGCAGGTTCCTCTAGGACCTTAGTTGTGTATATTGCATTTTGGGACCGATCGGTCAACTAGATGGCTGATAGGTATAGCCATCTTGGATTTTGATAATTGAAGTATGTTACCGCTATTTCTCAGAAAGTACTGAAGGGATCTGTTTCAAATTTCATGTGCAGGTTTTCCTATAGCTAGGACTCTAGTTGTGCATATTACATTTTTGGACTAATCGGTGAACAAAATGGCCGACAGGCAGCCATCTTGGATTTTGATACTTAAAGTTTATTACCGCTATTTCTCAGAAAGGACTGAAGCAATCTGTCTCAAATTATAGTATGTAGGTTGCTCTAGGGCCCTAGTTGTGCATATTACATTTTAGGACTGATTGGTGAACAAGATGGCCTACAAAGGCGACCATTTTGGATTTTGATAGTTGAAGTTTCTTACCTCTTTTTCTCAGAAAGTACTGAAGGGATCTGTTTCAAATTTCATGTGCAGGTTTTCCTATAGCTAGGACTCTAGTTGTGCATATTACATTTTTGGACTAATCGGTGAACAAAATGGCCGACAGGCAGCCATCTTGGATTTTGATACTTAAAGTTTATTACCGCTATTTCTCAGAAAGGACTGAAGCAATCTGTCTCAAATTATAGTATGTAGGTTGCCCTAGGGCCCTAGTTGTGCATATTACATTTTAGAACTGATTTGTGAACAAGATGGCCTACAGGCCACCATCTCAGAAAGTACTGAAAAGATCTTTGTCATATTTCATGAGACTCACATAAGTAATTGGCATCTGAGATCCTTGCTAGAAGATAAGGATATACTTGTACATGTATTTTCATATTCCAAGTCTGAGACTTACAATGTTCGTGTCGTGAGAGACTCGTACAATGTTTGTGTTGAGAGAGACTTGTACAATGTATATGTCGCGAGAGACTCGTACAATGTTTATATTGCAAGAGACTCGTACAATGTTCGTGTCGCGAGAGACTCGTACAATGTTTGTGTAGCGAGAGACTTCTACAATGTTTGTGTCACGAGAGACTCGTACAATGTTTGTGTCGCGAGAGACTTCTACAATGTTTGTGTTGCGAGAGACTCGTACAATGTTCCTGTCGCGAGAGACTCGTACAATGTTTGTGTTGCGAGAGACTCATACAATGTTTGTGTTGCGAGAGACTCATACAATGTTTGTGTTGCGAGAGACTTGTACAATGTTTGTGTTGCAAGAGACTCATACAATGTTTGTGTTGCGAGAGACTCATACAATGTTTGTGTCGCGAGAGACTCGTACAATGTTTGTGCTGCGAGAGACTCGTACAATGTTTGTGTGGCGAGAGACTCATACAATGTTTGTGTGGCAAGAGACTCGTACAATATTTGTGTGGTGAGACTCGTATAATGTTGGCGTCGCGAGAGACTCGTACAATGTTTGTGTTGCGAGAGACTTGTACAATGTTTGTGTTGCTAAGACTCATACAATATTTGTGTTGCGAGAGACTCATACAATGTTTGTGTTGCAAGAGACTCGTACAATGTTTGTGTCGCGAGAGACTTGTACAATGTTTGTGTTGCGAGAGACTCGTACAATGTTTGTGTCGCGAGAGACTCGTACAATGTTTGTGTTGCGAGAGACTCATACAATGTTTGTGTCGCAAGAGACTCGTACAATGTTTGTTTTGCGAGAGACTTGTACAATGTTTGTGTTGCGAGAGATTGTCCCAGAGGACACTGGACAATTAGCTATATAGCCAGATTGTTTGTCCCAGAGGACACTTGTCAATTAGCCAGATTGTCTGCATAGGTCCATCCTCTTCTGCAGCAGAAACAACTCATGTACTGCATTATAAGCCTTTAGACCAGAACATCTTTAGAGTTATTGCATGTCTGGTCAGATAAAGGACGGTACATTAAAATTCTGACTTTAATTTATAATAAGTATACCTAATATGACCAGTTTCCGTATAGGTAATACATGTATAAAATAAATGTGCCATAAAAAAGGCCATCTCTTTGGATTGATTTAGTATGAAATGAATTCACAGTACTATATACCTTTCTTTTGAAATTGAATAAATCAGTGATAGAGCAGGAAATTAGTTTGAATAAATGATGTATAAATTGAATCATAATGGCCTTTTATCTTTCATGTTGATATAAATATATCAGCTAATATATAGGATCTTACAGAAATGGTTTTATAGAATATCAATCAAGTTGAGAATTAGCTATAGCTACGACATGAACAGACCAGAAGAACTCTCACGGTCCTGACACATATGTTAATGATTTATGGGAGGGTGTAAATCACCTATATGTAAATGATGATAAGTTAGGATTTATGGGAGGGTGTAAATCACCTATATGTTAATGATGATAAGTTAGGACTTATGGGAGGGTGTAAATCACCTATATGTTAATGATGATAAGTTAGGATTTATGGGAGGGTGTAAATCACCTATATGTTAATGATGATAAGTTAGGATTTATGGGAGGGTGTAAATCACCTATATGTTAATGATGATAAGTTAGGATTTATGGGAGGGTGTAAATCACCTATATGTTAATGATGATAAGTAGGACTTGTGGGAGGGTGTAAATCACCTATATGTTAATGATGATAAGTTAGGATTTATGGGAGGGTGTAAATCACCTATATGTTAATGATGATAAGTTAGGACTTATGGGAGGGTGTAAATCACCTATATGTTAATGATGATAAGTAAGGACTTGTGGGAGGGTGTAAATCACCTATATGTTAATGATGATAAGTTAGGATTTATGGGAGGGTGTAAATCACCTATATGTTAATGATGATAAGTTAGGATTTATGGGAGGGTGTAAATCACCTTTATGTTAATGATGATAAGTTAGGACCTGTGGGAGGGTGTAAATCACCTATTTGTTAATGATGATAAGTTAGGATTTATGGGAGGGTGTAAATCACCTATATGTTAATGATGATAAGTTAGGATTTATGGGAGGGTGTAAATCACCTATATGTTAATGATGATAAGTTAGGATTTATGGGAGGGTGTAAATCACCTATATGTTAATGATGATAAGTAGGACTTGTGGGAGGGTGTAAATCACCTATATGTTAATGATGATAAGTTAGGACTTATGGGAGGGTGTAAATCACCTATATGTTAATGATGATAAGTAGGAACTGTGGGAGGGTGTAAATCACCTATATGTTAATGATGAAAAGTTAGGATTTATGGGAGGGTGTAAATCACCTATATGTTAATGATGATAAGTTAGGATTTATGGGAGGGTGTAAATCACCTATATGTTAATGATGATAAGTTAGGATTTATGGGAGGGTGTAAATCACCTATATGTTAATGATGATAAGTTAGGACTTGTGGGAGGGTGTAAATCACCTATATGTTAATGATGATAAGTTAGGATTTATGGGAGGGTGTAAATCACCTATATGTTAATGATGATAAGTAGGACTTGTTGGAGGGTGTAAATCACCTATATGTTAATGATGATAAGTTAGGATTTATGGGAGGGTGTAAATCACCTATATGTTAATGATGATAAGAAGGACTTGTGGGAGGGTGTAAATCACCTATATGTAAATGATGATAAGTTAGGATTTATAGGAGGGTGTAAATCACCTATAAGTTAATGATGATAAGTTAGGATTTATGGGAGGGTGTAAATCACCTATATGTTAATGATGGTAAGTAGGACTTGTGGGAGGGTGTAAATCACCTATATGTTAATGATGATAAATTAGGATTTATGGGAGGGTGTAAATCACCTATATGTTAATGATGATAAGAAGGACTTGTGGGAGGGTGTAAATCACCTATATGTAAATGATGATAAGTTAGGATTTATGGGAGGGTGTAAATCACCTATATGTAAATGATGATAAGTTAGGATTTATAGGAGGGTGTAAATCACCTTTAAGTTAATGATGATAAGAAGGACTTGTGGGAGGGTGTAAATCACCTATATGTAAATGATGATAAGTTAGGATTTATAGGAGGGTGTAAATCACCTATATGTTAATGATGATAAGTTAGGATTTATGGGAGGGTGTAAATCACCTATATGTTAATGATGATAAGTTAGGATTTATGGGAGGGTGTAAATCACCTATAAGTTAATGATGATAAGTTAGGACTTGTGGGAGGGTGTAAATCACCTATATGTTAATGATGATAAGTAGGACTTGTGGGAGGTTGTAAATCACCTATATGTTAATGATGATAAGTTAGGATTTATGGGAGGGTGTAAATCACCTATATGTTAATGATGATAAGTTAGGATTTATGGGAGGGTGTAAATCACCTATATGTTAATGATGATAAGTTAGGATTTATGGGAGGGTGTAAATCACCTATATGTTAATGATGATAAGTTAGGATTTATGGGAGGGTGTAAATCACCTATATGTTAATGATGATAAGTAGGACCTGTGGGAGGGTGTAAATCACCTGTATGTTAATTATGATAAGTTAGGATTTATGGGAGGGTGTAAATCACCTATATGTTAATGATGATAAGTTAGGATTTATGGGAGGGTGTAAATCACCTATATGTTAATGATGATAAGTAGGACTTGTGGGAGGGTGTAAATCACCTATATGTTAATGATGATAAGTTAGGACTTGTGGGAGGGTGTAAATCACCTATATGTTAATGATGATAAGTTAGGATTTATGGGAGGGTGTAAATCACCTATATGTTAATGATGATAAGTTAGGACTTATGGGAGGGTGTAAATCACCTATATGTTAATGATGATAAGTAGGACTTGTGGGAGGGTGTAAATCACCTATATGTTAATGATGATAAGTTAGGACCTGTGGGAGGGTGTAAATCACCTATATGTTAATGATGATAAGTTAGGATTTATGGGAGGGTGTAAATCACCTATATGTTAATGATGATAAGTTAGGATTTATGGGAGGGTGTAAATCACCTATATGTTAATGATGATAAGTTAGGATTTATGGGAGGGTGTAAATCACCTATATGTTAATGATGATAAGTAGGACCTGTGGGAGGGTGTAAATCACCTGTATGTTAATGATGATAAGTTAGGATTTATGGGAGGGTGTAAATCACCTATATGTTAATGATGATAAGTTAGGATTTATGGGAGGGTGTAAATCACCTATATGTTAATGATGATAAGTTAGGATTTATGGGAGGGTGTAAATCACCTATATGTTAATGATGATAAGTTAGGACTTGTGGGAGGGTGTAAATCACCTATATGTTAATGATGATAAGTTAGGATTTATGGGAGGGTGTAAATCACCTATATGTTAATGATGATAAGTAGGACTTGTGGGAGGGTGTAAATCACCTATATGTTAATGATGATAAGTTAGGATTTATGGGAGGGTGTAAATCACCTATATGTTAATGATGATAAGAAGGACTTGTGGGAGGGTGTAAATCACCTATATGTAAATGATGATAAGTTAGGATTTATAGGAGGGTGTAAATCACCTATAAGTTAATGATGATAAGTTAGGATTTATGGGAGGGTGTAAATCACCTATATGTTAATGATGGTAAGTAGGACTTGTGGGAGGATGTCAATCACCTATATGTTAATGATGATAAGTTAGGATTTATGGGAGGGTGTAAATCACCTATATGTTAATGATGATAAGAAGGACTTGTGGGAGGGTGTAAATCACCTATATGTAAATGATGATAAGTTAGGATTTATAGGAGGGTGTAAATCACCTATATGTTAATGATGATAAGTTAGGATTTATAGGAGGGTGTAAATCACCTATAAGTTAATGATGATAAGTTAGGATTTATGGGAGGGTGTAAATCACCTATATGTTAATGATGATAAGTAGGACCTGTGGGAGGGTGTAAATCACCTGTATGTTAATGATGATAAGTTAGGATTTATGGGAGGGTGTAAATCACCTATATGTTAATGATGATAAGTTAGGATTTATGGGAGGGTGTAAATCACCTATATGTTAATGATGATAAGTAGGACTTGTGGGAGGGTGTAAATCACCTATATGTTAATGATGATAAGTAAGGACTTGTGGGAGGGTGTAAATCACCTATATGTTAATGATGATAAGTTAGGATTTATGGGAGGGTGTAAATCACCTATATGTTAATGATGATAAGTAGGACTTGTGGGAGGGTGTAAATCACCTATATGTAAATGATGATAAGTTAGGATTTATGGGAGGGTGTAAATCACCTATATGTAAAATGATGATAAGTTAGGATTTATAGGAGGGTGTAAATCACCTATAAGTTAATGATGATAAGTTAGGATTTATGGGAGGGTGTAAATCACCTATATGTAAATGATGATAAGTTAGGATTTATAGGAGGGTGTAAATCACCTATATGTTAATGATGATAAGTTAGGATTTATGGGAGGGTGTAAATCACCTATATGTTAATGATGATAAGTTAGGATTTATGGGAGGGTGTAAATCACCTATAAGTTAATGATGATAAGTAGGACTTGTGGGAGGGTGTAAATCACCTATATGTTAATGATGATAAGTTAGGACTTGTGGGAGGGTGTAAATCACCTATATGTTAATGATGATAAGTTAGGATTATATGGGAGGGTGTAAAATCACCTATATGTTAATGATGATAAGTTAGGATTTATGGGAGGGTGTAAATCACCTATATGTTAATGATGATAAGTAGGACCTGTGGGAGGGTGTAAATCACCTATATGTTAATGATGATAAGTTAGGATTTATGGGAGGGTGTAAATCACCTATATGTTAATGATGATAAGTTAGGATTTATGGGAGGGTGTAAATCACCTATATGTTAATGATGATAAGTAGGACTTGTGGGAGGGTGTAAATCACCTATATGTTAATGATGATAAGTTAGGACTTGTGGGAGGGTGTAAATCACCTATATGTTAATGATGATAAGTAGGACCTGTGGGAGGGTGTAAATCACCTATATGTTAATGATGATAAGTTAGGATTTATGGGAGGGTGTAAATCACCTATATGTTAATGATGATAAGTTAGGATTTATGGGAGGGTGTAAATCACCTATATGTTAATGATGATAAGTTAGGATTTATGGGAGGGTGTAAATCACCTATATGTTAATGATGATAAGTTAGGACCTGTGGGAGGGTGTAAATCACCTATATGTTAATGATGATAAGTTAGGATTTATGGGAGGGTGTAAATCACCTATATGTTAATGATGATAAGTTAGGATTTATGGGAGGGTGTAAATCACCTATATGTTAATGATGATAAGTAGGACTTGTGGGAGGGTGTAAATCACCTATATGTTAATGATGATAAGTAAGGACTTGTGGGAGGGTGTAAATCACCTATATGTTAATGATGATAAGTTAGGATTTATGGGAGGGTGTAAATCACCTATATGTTAATGATGATAAGTAGGACTTGTGGGAGGGTGTAAATCACCTATATGTTAATGATGATAAGTTAGGACCTGTGGGAGGGTGTAAATCACCTATATGTTAATGATGATAAGTTAGGATTTATGGGAGGGTGTAAATCACCTATATGTTAATGATGATAAGTTAGGATTTATGGGAGGGTGTAAATCACCTATATGTTAATGATGATAAGTTAGGATTTATGGGAGGGTGTAAATCACCTATATGTTAATGATGATAAGTTAGGATTTATGGGAGGGTGTAAATCACCTATATGTTAATGATGATAAGTAGGACTTGTGGGAGGGTGTAAATCACCTATATGTTAATGATGATAAGTTAGGACTTATGGGAGGGTGTAAATCACCTATATGTTAATGATGATAAGTTAGGATTTATGGGAGGGTGTAAATCACCTATATGTTAATGATGATAAGTTAGGACTTATGGGAGGGTGTAAATCACCTATATGTTAATGATGATAAGTTAGGATTTATGGGAGGGTGTAAATCACCTATATGTTAATGATGATAAGTTAGGATTTATGGGAGGGTGTAAATCACCTATATGTTAATGATGATAAGTTAGGATTTATGGGAGGGTGTAAATCACCTATATGTTAATGATGATAAGTTAGGATTTATGGGAGGGTGTAAATCACCTATATGTTAATGATGATAAGTTAGGACTTATGGGAGGGTGTAAATCACCTATAACCCGGTGTATATGTCGATTAATGAGATGTTGGCTTGTTTTGAGAAATATAACCGATGGATATTATACGAGCTATAGAACATTTTACAATTTTACACCTCAAGTCTCCCGTCATGAGGGGACATGCAGTGTAAATAATGTTTATCAGCCTACACTAAATTCTACCATTTCAGTTGTCAACAGCATATAAACGGTAACAAGCATTTGATCTCCTCTTCCTCTGTAAACAAGATGGTATTCTTATGTTAATTATTGATTGACCATTTTCAACCAATTGAAAAATTTCATGTTTCCTACAAGCATCTCTGGTATGAATACAATCTTGCTTTAAGAGTTAGTTTAAAACGATTCACACAAAACATTTCATGTTAAGTGGGGGGATCTGAAGTGTGCTTCTACATACTGATATATACTTCTACTGATATAGGACAATAATTAAAAAGGTCAAGTGATCTATTGTATGGCTATCAACATGACCCAGTAGGGAAAAAGCTGATGTTACCCATTTCTGGGCCAAGGCTAGAAAAGGGAGACAACTTTTAAATCTATTGTTTTAACCTACTCGGTGTAAAATGTAAGGGTGTCATGTCTGTATTCTCAATTTAAATCAGTTAAAACTTCTCAAAATAAATGAAAGGGAATATTAGGTAAATAACTCTAACCCATATTCTTCATTGGTTATATTAGTTCATCATTTATTGTGATCCCTAAACAAATTCTTCGTAACCTCGTAGATAGAATTAAAAAAGTTTATATTTTCTATGAGTCCTAAGATCATGAATTAGTTGTAAGTCTATAACAGGCCTAAATTTACACTTATAACCACATACATAAGGAGGTTACAAAGGTGTCATTGAAATTTTATCACTAAACAAAAATTCAAGTCCAAGATAAATTCATAATTTATAAATATAAATTCAGCGTCTGTTAACGTTAACGTAATTTATGTGTTTGGGGGATTTCACTTAGACTTTAACTTAGTGCAGATTATAATGGTATACGCTGAAGTGGAAACCTATCTGGTTTTAATTATGTTTATGTTATTCAAGCTTACTTTCTGTGTTTATCATAGATGCGAACTACGAACAGCTTCTGGAGCAAAGATTCTCTGACCTTAGGCAGAAGCTACAAACGGCAGAGATTCTCAACCGACAGCGAGAGAACGATTTACACATGGTCCGCAGTCAGTTCACACACCTTCTACAGACCTTAATCCCACAACAATGTCACTAACAGGTATGTCCTACTAATTATAATCCACAACAATGTCACTAACAAGTAAGCCCTACTAATTATAATCCACAACACAATGTCACTAACAAGTAAGTCCTCTAATTATAATCCACAACAATGTCACTAACAAGTAAGTCCTACTAATTATAATCCACAACAATGTCACTAACAAGTAAGTCCTACTAATTATAATCCACAACAATGTCACTAACAAGTAAGTCCTACTAATTATAATCCACAACAATGTCACTAACAGGTAAGCCCTACTAATTATAATCCACAACAATGTCACTAACAAGTAAGTCCTACTAATTATAATCCACAACAATGTCACTAACAAGTAAGTCCTACTAATTATAATCCACAACAATGTCACTAACAAGTAAGTCCTACTAATTATAATCCACAACAATGTCACTAACAAGTAAGTCCTACTAATTATAATCCACAACAATGTCACTAACAAGTAAGTCCTACTAATTATAATCCACAACAATGTCACTAACAAGTAAGTCCTACTAATTATAATCCACAACAATGTCACTAACAAGTAAGTCCTACTAATTATAATCCACAACAATGTCACTAACAAGTAAGTCCTACTAATTATAATCCACAACAATGTCACTAACAAGTAAGTCCTACTAATTATAATCCACAACAATGTCACTAACAAGTAAGTCCTACTAATTATAATCCACAACAATGTCACTAACAAGTAAGCCCTACTAATTATAATCCACAACAATGTCACTAACAGGTAAGCCCTACTAATTATAATCCACAACAATGTCACTAAGTAACAAGTAAGCCCTACTAATTATAATCCACAACAATGTCACTAACAGGTAAGCCCTACTAATTATAATCCACAACAATGTCACTAACAAGTAAGTCCTACTAATTATAATCCACAACAATGTCACTAACAGGTAAGCCCTACTAATTATAATCCACAACAATGTCACTAACAAGTAAGTCCTACTAATTATAATCCACAACAGTGTTACTCAAATAAGTAAGTCCTGCTAATTATAAGTCAATTAGGATTTCCCCCTGGGGTAAAGAAAACCATCAATTTAATACAATGATAATAAATGTGTGCAATGACATAAAAGTATATTACTGTTAGTCAGATTTGAATGAATTATCCATTAGATATAGTTTTGGTTTACAAAATTGATTGTGCTTTTTCCTCAGTGTTAATCATATGTTAGTCTTTGGATAATTAGATAAAATCTATCCTCGTTCTATAAAGACGTTTGATTTAATCCAATAAATATTTAAGACTTATTTTCACACAGATACCTATCTAGAAAATCGTTCAGGTATATTTGGATTTTCTTTCTATCCCTGATAAAGATTAAAGTTTTAAGTTACCTGGTATTTTTTTTCTTTTGCTTTTCACATTCTTGTTATTCCAAATTGAAACACTGTAGATCAGCGTCTGTGCTGTCATCACTGTAGATCAGCGTCTGTGCTGTCATCACTGTAGATCAGCGTCTGTGCTGTCATCACTGTAGATCAGCGTCTGTGCTGTCATCACTGTAGATCAGCGTCTGTGCTGTCATCACTGTAGATCAGCGTCTGTGCTGTCATCACTGTAGATCAGCGTCTGTGCTGTCATCACTGTAGATCACTGTAGATCAGCGTCTGTGCTGTCATCACTGTAGATCAGCGTCTGTGCTGTCATCACTGTAGATCAGCGTCTGTGCTGTCATCACTGTGGTTTTCAAGGATACTTTACATATTGAAGGGAAAAAAAGAATTTTTTTTTGCACTTTTGACGTATATTAAGGTAATTTTTTACCACAATGATGAGCACCTGTAATTGTTATATGTGCATGTTTTATGATATTGATTTGGTGTATATATGTAGGTGCTTTGTCTGTGATATTACACTTGTACTGCACAGCTGCTACACTGTACTGTTCCTGTCTA
Organism: Argopecten irradians; assembly: GCF_041381155.1. Taxonomy (NCBI): domain Eukaryota; kingdom Metazoa; phylum Mollusca; class Bivalvia; order Pectinida; family Pectinidae; genus Argopecten; species Argopecten irradians. The sequence continues at coordinate 1,476,705 of NC_091140.1, read as the reverse complement.
ACAGTTATGTGGGCACTAAAATACTACTCTATTAAGTGTGCATTAAAGTTGACTACATCTGATGTTGTACAGAGAAGAGAGTATACAGTCATTCGGGTTTATATTTCCCAAACTGTTATTCATGAATTAAAAACATACACTGTACGAAACACGTAATACAGTTGTTCACTGGGACATCAGCGTCTGAACTGTAATCTCATGTGATCAGCCAAGTGGTTTTTCTGATCAGCGTCTGTGCTGTCATCACTGTATGCATTGGGTGCGTTGTGCCTAAGTTCATCACTGTTGAGCAGTCTCAGGATGCCTAAGGTTTTCCATCACTCTGGAGTTCAGCGACGTGCTGTAATCAATGGAGTACAATCAGACTCTGGTCCAGTCAATAAATATACACGTCTGTATGCCTGTGCATCACAGTAGTAAATTGAATAGTCAAATCTCTCACTGCTGATCATCAGTATCACTGAATATCAGCGTCCTGTGCTGTCATCACTGTAGATCATAGCGTGAATTTGCTGTTCAGTCACTGAGTAGATCATAGTCTGTGCTGTCATCAACTGTAGATCAGCGTCTGTGCTGTCATCACTGTAGATCAGCGTCTGTGCTGTCATCACTGTAGATCAGCGTCTGTGCTGTCATCACTGTAGATCAGCGTCTGTGCTGTCATCACTGTAGATCAGCGTCTGTGCTGTCATCACTGTAGATCAGCGTCTGTGCTGTCATCACTGTAGATCAGCGTCTGTGCTGATCATTCACTGTAGATCAGAACGTCTGTGCATCACTGTCATCTATACTGTAGAAATGATCAGCGTATATTCTGTCATCACAGTCTAGATTCAGCGTCTGTGCTCGTCATCACTGTGGTTTCAAGGATACTTTACATATTGAAGGGAAAAAAAGAAAATTTTTTTTGCACTTTTGACGTATATTTAGGTAATTTTTTACCACAATGATGAGCACCTGTAATTGTTATATGTGCATGTTTTATGAATATTAGATTTGGTGTATATATGTAGGTGAGCATTTGTCTGTGATATTTACACTTGTACTGCAAATTCATGCATTTCTACTGTACTGTTTTCCTGTCTAACAGTTATGTGGGCACTAAATACTACTCTCTATTAAGTGTGCATTTCAAAGTTGACTAAATCAGAAGTTGTACAGAGAAGATTAGAGTATACAGTCATTCGGGTTTATATTTCCCAAAACTGTTATTCATGAATGGTATGATAGTTCACACATAACACACATACAAGGGTTTCTCACTAAGATCGTAAGTCAGGTTGCTAAGGGTTTTTTCATGATCAGTTAGTCTAAGGGTTTCCATATCTGGTGTTCAGGTTGGCATAATGGTTTATGATCTGTGTTCAGGTTGCCTAAGGGATTTCCTTGATATTTCAGGTTGCCTAAGAATTTCCTTGATAAGTCAGTTTGATATTGCCTAAGGGTTTCCGATGTCTGGAGTTCTGTTGACTAAGGTTTAATGATCTGAATTTCAGAGTTGCCTAAGGGTTTTCCATGATATGTAGTTCAGGTTGGCTAAGGATTTCCATGATACGCAGTAACGGTTTGGTTAGGGTTTCCATGATCTGAGTTCATGTTTTATAAGCGGTATCCATGATATTAGTTCTGGTTGATACAGGATATGATATGCGTTCAGGTATGGCTATAGGTTTCCATGATCTGGACGTTCAGGTTGCCTAAGGGTTTCCATGATATGCAGTTCAGGTTGCCTAAGGATTCCATGATATGCAGTTCGGTTGGCTTAGGTTTCCATGATCTGAACGAGTCCATAGTTATTGATATTTAAGTAAAAAGAATATATACAGTCTAGATTGATATTTATAGTAAATAGAATATACATAGCCTGGATTTGATATTTCAGTAAATAGAATTTACATATAGTCTGGATTGATATTTCAGTAAATAGAATTTACATATAGGAGATTGTCAGAAAAGATGGCGATGACGTCACACAAATGAACATCCGGGGCTCAAAGGTACAACTCTTATATCTGTACACATAAAACATTGTGTGAACACAGCCGCTTGTGGGATGTTTGGTTTACATTTTATTGTAATAAATAGTAACGCCAATTCCGAAAATATTGCGTTATTTACATTTCAAAAAGTGTAAATAAAAATATTTTACAATAATATATAAATTGTAAAACATATAGTATTCATATATTTTACTTCTGTTTATACTCCATTTTCTACCAGCTACGAGAAACACAATATTTCAGGTCGCCAATACGAAATAAACCATTGACTTGATAATTGAAATTTCAACTAAAATTGACAAATTGAAATACAAAGTCCCTCAAAAAATAATTATAAGCAATTAATGTATTTCGAATAGTCCTGAATGGTAAAAACACTTTACGAATGTATGATTAGATCAAAATTAAACATTTGCTATCGATATGATATTTCAAGCCCACGGCAGCCATAAACAGTACAGTCCGAGAACCCGGAATTTTCGATATTTTCAAGGTCAAAAATTACGTATTTATACATAAGTTTTGTCATCATATTTTTGGGTAAATAGAATATATACATACAAATGAGATTGATATTGTTTGTAGTAAAGTAGAATATACATAGTCTGGTTTGATATTTCAAAAAATTGAGTATACAAAGTTCTGGATTGCATAATGTAGTCGGCATTTACAGTAACTACGATCTGTAATTTATATCAATTTAAATTAAGTCTACCTAATATGTATTCCAATTATCTAAAAGTAATACCACTTCAGTTTGAGACTTAACATAGCAGCCCATGGCATAAAAGCGGCTGAAAATGAAATATTGAAAATGAAATCTGCAGCATGAAATTCACCATATTATTTTACGAGATCGGCAGCCAAGACGTGTACGTGTAAAACAGTAGTTTAATTACTATTCGTAATTTTTTGTTATGATACAAGAGTATTCCATTAAAACAACATGTACATATTAAATAACAAATATATATCTTAAACAAGTACTTTTTGAGATAAAAGTGTTGGTATTTATAAATATGATTTATTTCCCCAACAATGCTGTGGCCTGCGGTGATCTACATGTACCAGCGACGAAGCCATACACGAGCGGCCCGTGGTCTGGTCAGGTGGTTTCATGTTTTTGTTTATAATCATATCGTATTGTGAACAGTTTTTCATGTATAATAGAAACATTATACATTGAAATAGATCATACACCCTTTTCACAACCTGAATTTAATACGTATGAACAAAATCGGGTAGGCCTACGTGTGATGGCCCGGCAGCGCTTCGATAGGTGGCTTCGACACTAAGATTTACACAATAAACAAATGAAAATATAAAAATGTTAACATCCTTAACCTGTGAAACAATAAGAAACCATTTTCAAAATCAGAATTTGCAAGTTTAAAAACGTAAAATTTTGACAAAGTATCGAATATGAAGCAGAGATGTACGTATCTGTCTATTGTTTTCATCAGTCGCCATACTGTGTTTGTACCTTTGAGGACAGTAATAAACTTTCTGTGACGTCACGCCATCTTTTCTGAAATATACTATAGTCTGGATTATATTTCAGTAAATAGAATATACAAAGTCTGCATTAATATTTCAGTAAACAACAGGACCTGTGTTAGTTTATATTGATAAATACATACCTGCATTAATAGCACATTTACATTATATGCACATTATGTAGGTGTTGTTATTTTTATTTCATTTTTAACACAATCATCAGGTTCTAGAGTATTTATGGGCTAGTATCAGCTGTATTTACATAAATACAATGTAGCATTTATAATAGTTTATGATTCCATAAAAAGTTAATTACGCTGTACAATTGTATATCATGTTCATTACAAGTCAGTCGTATAAATGAATTGGATCCTGTCTCTGTATAATGTTATCAACAGGAAAATGTATGTCTGAATGAGAACATGATTATTATTAATTTAATAACAAGAATTTCTTAAATAAGTGAAGTCAAGTGATATGATGTATTGGATGGTTAACTGAAGTGTTAGTGTTTGAAATATGTTTCTTCTTATAATAACTATAAAATATACAAAATAAAATCTTAGTTTACATATTTACTTAGATAAGACTATTAACTGTATACATCTCTGTTCATCCAGTCGTGTGTACTGTATACAGTAATATAAATCTCATGACACAGAAAGTCGTCTATCATTGTGATAACTTACTTTTAGATGTACAATCAAAGTCTCAATTTTCTTGACTTGAAAAACCAGCAGTTTGATAAAGTTATGACCATCCATTTCTACCTGATGATGAGGAATGTTGAATCTCAGGTATTTTATCGTTGTTAATCTTATCTCTCTGACCATACATTGTTTGTCTGAATCTCAGGTATTTTAGTGTCCTTAATGTAAACTCTCTGACCATACATTGTTTGTCTGAATCTCAGGTATTTTAGTGTTGTTAATCTTAACTCTCTGACCATACATTGTTTGTCTGAATCTCAGGTATTTTAGTGATGTTAATCTTAACTCTCTGACCATACATTGTTTGTCTGAATCTCAGGTATTTTAGTGTCCTTAATGTAAACTCTCTGACCATACATTGTTTGTCTGAATCTCAGGTATTTTAGTGTTGTTAATCTTAACTCTCTGACCATACATTGTTTGTCTGAATCTCAGGTATTTTAGTGATGTTAATCTTAACTCTCTGACCATACATTGTTTGTCTGAATCTCAGGTATTTTATTATCGTTGTTAATGTTAACTCTCTGACCATACATTGTTTGTCTGAATCTCAGGTATTTTATCGTTGTTAATCTTAACTCTCTGACCATACATTGTTTGTCTGAATCTCAGGTATTTTAGTGTTGTTAATCTTTCTCTTGACCATACATTGTTTGTCTGAATCTCAGGTATTTTAGTGTTTAATCTTAACTCTCTGACCATACATTGTTTGTCTGAATCTCAGGTATTTTAGTGTTGTTTAATCTTAACTCTCTGACCATACATTGTTTGTCTGAATCTCAGGTATTTTAGTGTGTTAATCTTAACTCTCTGACCATACATTGTTTGTCTGAATCTCAGGTATTTTAGTGTTGTTAATCTTAACTCTCTGACCATACATTGTTTGTCTGAATCTCAGGTATTTTAGTGTTGTTAATCTTAACTCTCTGACCATACATTGTTTGTCTGAATCTCAGGTATTTTAGTGTTGTTAATCTTAACTCTCTGACCATACATTGTTTGTCTGAATCTCAGGTATTTTAGTGTTGTTAATCTTAACTCTCTGACCATACATTGTTTGTCTGAATCTCAGGTATTTTAGTGTTGTTAATCTTAACTCTCTGACCATACATTGTTTGTCTGAATCTCAGGTATTTTAGTGTTGTTTAATCTTAACTCTCTGACCATACATTGTTTGTCTGAATCTCAGGTATTTTAGTGTTGTTAATGTTAACTCTCTGACCATACATTGTTTGTCTGAATCTCAGGTATTTTAGTGTTGTTAATCTTAACTCTCTGACCATACATTGTTTGTCTGAATCTCAGGTATTTTAGTGTTGTTAATCTTAACTCTCTGACCATACATTGTTTGTCTGAATCTCAGGTATTTTAGTGTTGTTAATCTTAACTCTCTGACCATACATTGTTTGTCTGAATCTCAGGTATTTTAGTGTTGTTTAATCTTAACTCTCTGACCATACATTGTTTGTCTGAATCTCAGGTATTTTAGTGTTGTTAATCTTAACTCTCTGACCATACATTGTTTGTCTGAATCTCAGGTATTTTAGTTGTTGTTAATCTTAACTCTCTGACCATACATTGTTTGTCTGAATCTCAGGTATTTTAGTGTTGTTAATCTTAACTCTCTGACCATACATTGTTTGTCTGAATCTCAGGTATTTTAGTGTTGTTAATCTTAACTCTCTGACCATACATTGTTTGTCTGAATCTCAGGTATTTTAGTGTTGTTAATCTTAACTCTCTGACCATACATTGTTTGTCTGAATCTCAGGTATTTTAGTGTTGTTTAATCTTAACTCTCTGACCATACATTGTTTGTCTGAATCTCAGGTATTTTAGTGTTGTTAATCTAAACTCTCTGACCATACATTGTTGGTCTGAATCTCAGGTTTTTATGTTGTTAATCTTAACTCTCTGACCATACATTGTTTGTCTGAATCTCAGGTATTTTAGTGTCCTTAATCTTAACTCTCTGACCATACATTGTTTGTCTGAATCTCAGGTATTTTAGTGTTGTTAATCTTAACTCTCTGACCATACATTGTTTGTCTGAATCTCAGGTATTTTAGTGTTGTTAATCTTAACTCTCTGACCATACATTGTTTGTCTGAATCTCAGGTATTTTAGTGTGTTTAATGTTAACTCTCTGACCATACATTGTTTGTCTGAATCTCAGGTATTTTAGTGTTGTTAATCTTAACTCTCTGACCATACATTGTTTGTCTGAATCTCAGGTATTTTAGTGTTTAATGTTAACTCTCTGACCATACATTGTTTGTCTGAATCTCAGGTATTTTAGTCGTTGTTAATGTTAACTCTCTGACCATACATTGTTTGTCTGAATCTCAGGTATTTTAGTCGTTGTTAATCTTAACTCTCTGACCATACATTGTTTGTCTGAATCTCAGGTATTTTAGTGTTGTTAATGTTAACTCTCTGACCATACATTGTTTGTCTGAATCTCAGGTATTTTAGTCGTTGTTAATCTTAACTCTCTGACCATACATTGTTTGTCTGAATCTCAGGTATTTTAGTGTTTAATGTTAACTCTCTGACCATACATTGTTTGTCTGAATCTCAGGTATTTTATGTTGTTAATCTTAACTCTCTGACCATACATTGTTTGTCTGAATCTCAGGTATTTTAGTGTCCTTAATGTTAACTCTCTGACCATACATTGTTTGTCTGAATCTCAGGTATTTTAGTGTTGTTAATCTTAACTCTCTGACCATACATTGTTTGTCTGAATCTCAGGTATTTTAGTGTTGTTAATCTTAACTCTCTGACCATACATTGTTTGTCTGAATCTCAGGTATTTTAGTGTTGTTAATCTTAACTCTCTGACCATACATTGTTTGTCTGAATCTCAGGTATTTTATCGTTGTTAATCTTAACTCTCTGACCATACATTGTTTGTCTGAATCTCAGGTATTTTAGTGTTGTTAATCTTAACTCTCTGACCATACATTGTTTGTCTGAATCTCAGGTATTTTAGTGTTGTTAATCTTAACTCTCTGACCATACATTGTTTGTCTGAATCTCAGGTATTTTAGTGTCGTTGTTAATGTTAACTCTCTGACCATACATTGTTTGTCTGAATCTCAGGTATTTTAGTGTTGTTAATCTTAACTCTCTGACCATACATTGTTTGTCTGAATCTCAGGTATTTTAGTGTTGTTAATGTTAACTCTCTGACCATACATTGTTTGTCTGAATCTCAGGTATTTTATCGTTAATGTAACTCTCTGACCATACATTGTTTGTCTGAATCTCAGGTTATTTTAGTGTTGTTAATCTTAACTCTCTGACCATACATTGTTTGTCTGAATCTCAGGTATTTTAGTGTTGTTAATCTTAACTCTCTGACCATACATTGTTTGTCTGAATCTCAGGTATTTTAGTGTTGTTAATCTTAACTCTCTGACCATACATTGTTTGTCTGAATCTCAGGTATTTTAGTGTTGTTAATCTTAACTCTCTGACCATACATTGTTTGTCTGAATCTCAGGTATTTTAGTGTCCTTAATGTCTTAACTCTCTGACCATACATTGTTTGTCTGAATCTCAGGTATTTTAGTGTGTTAATCTTAACTCTCTGACCATACATTGTTTGTCTGAATCTCAGGTATTTTAGTGTCCTTAATGTTAACTCTCTGACCATACATTGTTTGTCTGAATCTCAGGTATTTTAGTGTCCTTAATGTTAACTCTCTGACCATACATTGTTTGTCTGAATCTCAGGTATTTTAGTGTCCTTAATGTTAACTCTCTGACCATACATTGTTTGTCTGAATCTCAGGTATTTTAGTGTTGTTAATGTTAACTCTCTGACCATACATTGTTTGTCTGAATCTCAGGTATTTTAGTGTTGTTAATCTTAACTCTCTGACCATACATTGTTTGTCTGAATCTCAGGTATTTTAGTGTCCTTAATGTTAACTCTCTGACCATACATTGTTTGTCTGAATCTCAGGTATTTTAGTGTTGTTAATGTTAACTCTCTGACCATACATTGTTTGTCTGAATCTCAGGTATTTTAGTGTTGTTAATGTTAAACTCTCTGACCATACATTGTTTGTCTGAATCTCAGGTATTTTAGTGTTAACTCTCTGACCATCTTTCTGAATCTCAGTATTTAGTTTTAATTAACTCTCTGACCATACATTGTTTGTCTGAATCTCAGGTATTTTAGTGTTGTTAATGTTAACTCTCTGACCATACATTGTTTGTCTGAATCTCAGGTATTTTAGTGTCCTTAATGTTAACTCTCTGACCATACATTGTTTGTCTGAATCTCAGGTATTTTAGTGTTGTTAATCTTAACTCTCTGACCATACATTGTTTGTCTGAATCTCAGGTATTTTAGTGTCCTTAATGTTAACTCTCTGACCATACATTGTTTGTCTGAATCTCAGGTATTTTAGTGTTGTTAATCTTAACTCTCTGACCATACATTGTTTGTCTGAATCTCAGGTATTTTAGTGTCCTTAATGTTAACTCTCTGACCATACATTGTTTGTCTGAATCTCAGGTATTTTAGTGTTGTTAATGTTAACTCTCTGACCATACATTGTTTGTCTGAATCTCAGGTATTTTAGTGTCCTTAATGTTAACTCTCTGACCATACATTGTTTGTCTGAATCTCAGGTATTTTAGTGTTGTTAATCTTAACTCTCTGACCATACATTGTTTGTCTGAATCTCAGGTATTTTAGTGTCCTTAATGTTAACTCTCTGACCATACATTGTTTGTCTGAATCTCAGGTATTTTAGTGTCCTTAATGTTAACTCTCTGACCATACATTGTTTGTCTGAATCTCAGGTATTTTAGTGTGTTAATCTTAACTCTCTGACCATACATTGTTTGTCTGAATCTCAGGTATTTTAGTGTCCTTAATGTTAACTCTCTGACCATACATTGTTTGTCTGAATCTCAGGTATTTTAGTGTTGTTAATCTTAACTCTCTGACCATACATTGTTTGTCTGAATCTCAGGTATTTTAGTGTCCTTAATGTTAACTCTCTGACCATACATTGTTTGTCTGAATCTCAGGTATTTTAGTGTTGTTAATTTAACTCTCTGACCATACATTGTTTGTCTGAATCTCAGGTATTTTAGTGTTTAATCTTAACTCTCTGACCATACATTGTTTGTCTGAATCTCAGGTATTTTAGTGTCCTTAATGTTAACTCTCTGACCATACATTGTTTGTCTGAATCTCAGGTATTTTAGTGTTGTTAATGTAACTCTCTGACCATACATTGTTTGTCTGAATCTCAGGTATTTTAGTGTCCTTAATGTTAACTCTCTGACCATACATTGTTTGTCTGAATCTCAGGTATTTTAGTGTCCTTAATGTTAACTCTCTGACCATACATTGTTTGTCTGAATCTCAGGTATTTTAGTGTCCTTAATGTTAACTCTCTGACCATACATTGTTTGTCTGAATCTCAGGTATTTTAGTGTTGTTAATCTTAACTCTCTGACCATACATTGTTTGTCTGAATCTCAGGTATTTTAGTGTCCTTAATGTTAACTCTCTGACCATACATTGTTTGTCTGAATCTCAGGTATTTTAGTGTCCTTAATGTTAACTCTCTGACCATACATTGTTTGTCTGAATCTCAGGTATTTTAGTGTTGTTAATGTTAACTCTCTGACCATACATTGTTTGTCTGAATCTCAGGTATTTTAGTGTTGTTAATCTTAACTCTCTGACCATACATTGTTTGTCTGAATCTCAGGTATTTTAGTGTCCTTAATGTTAACTCTCTGACCATACATTGTTTGTCTGAATCTCAGGTATTTTAGTGTTGTTAATCTTAACTCTCTGACCATACATTGTTTGTCTGAATCTCAGGTATTTTAGTGTTGTTAATCTTAACTCTCTGACCATACATTGTTTGTCTGAATCTCAGGTATTTTAGTGTTGTTAATCTTAACTCTCTGACCATACATTGTTTGTCTGAATCTCAGGTATTTTAGTGTTGTTAATCTTAACTCTCTGACCATACATTGTTTGTCTGAATCTCAGGTATTTTATCGTTGTTAATGTTAACTCTCTGACCATACATTGTTTGTCTGAATCTCAGGTATTTTAGTGTTGTTAATCTTAACTCTCTGACCATACATTGTTTGTCTGAATCTCAGGTATTTTAGTGTTGTTAATCTTAACTCTCTGACCATACATTGTTTGTCTGAATCTCAGGTATTTTAGTGTTGTTAATCTTAACTCTCTGACCATACATTGTTTGTCTGAATCTCAGGTATTTTAGTGTTGTTAATCTTAACTCTCTGACCATACATTGTTTGTCTGAATCTCAGGTATTTTAGTGTCCTTAATGTTAACTCTCTGACCATACATTGTTTGTCTGAATCTCAGGTATTTTAGTGTTGTTAATCTTAACTCTCTGACCATACATTGTTTGTCTGAATCTCAGGTATTTTAGTGTTGTTAATCTTAACTCTCTGACCATACATTGTTTGTCTGAATCTCAGGTATTTTAGTGTCCTTAATGTTAAACTCTCTGACCATACATTGTTTGTCTGAATCTCAGGTATTTTAGTGTTGTTAATGTTAACTCTCTGACCATACATTGTTTGTCTGAATCTCAGGTATTTTAGTGTCCTTTAATGTTAACTCTCTGACCATACATTGTTTGTCTGAATCTCAGGTATTTTAGTGTTGTTAATCTTAACTCTCTGACCATACATTGTTTGTCTGAATCTCAGGTATTTTAGTGTCCTTAATGTTAACTCTCTGACCATACATTGTTTGTCTGAATCTCAGGTATTTTAGTGTTGTTAATCTTAACTCTCTGACCATACATTGTTTGTCTGAATCTCAGGTATTTTAGTGTCCTTAATGTTAACTCTCTGACCATACATTGTTTGTCTGAATCTCAGGTATTTTAGTGTTGTTAATGTTAACTCTCTGACCATACATTGTTTGTCTGAATCTCAGGTATTTTAGTGTCCTTAATGTTAACTCTCTGACCATACATTGTTTGTCTGAATCTCAGGTATTTTAGTCGTTGTTAATGTTAACTCTCTGACCATACATTGTTTGTCTGAATCTCAGGTATTTTAGTGTTGTTAATCTTAACTCTCTGACCATACATTGTTTGTCTGAATCTCAGGTATTTTAGTGTCCTTAATGTAAACTCTCTGACCATACATTGTTTGTCTGAATCTCAGGTATTTTAGTCGTTGTTAATGTTAACTCTCTGACCATACATTGTTTGTCTGAATCTCAGGTATTTTAGTGTCCTTAATGTTAACTCTCTGACCATACATTGTTTGTCTGAATCTCAGGTATTTTAGTGTCCTTAATGTTAACTCTCTGACCATACATTGTTTGTCTGAATCTCAGGTATTTTAGTGTTGTTAATGTTAACTCTCTGACCATACATTGTTTGTCTGAATCTCAGGTATTTTAGTGTCCTTAATGTTAACTCTCTGACCATACATTGTTTGTCTGAATCTCAGGTATTTTATCGTGTTTAATCTTAACTCTCTGACCATACATTGTTTGTCTGAATCTCAGGTATTTTAGTGTTGTTAATCTTAACTCTCTGACCATACATTGTTTGTCTGAATCTCAGGTATTTTATCGTTGTTAATCTTAACTCTCTGACCATACATTGTTTGTCTGAATCTCAGGTATTTTAGTGATGTTAATCTTAACTCTCTGACCATACATTGTTTGTCTGAATCTCAGGTATTTTAGTGTTGTTAATCTTAACTCTCTGACCATACATTGTTTGTCTGAATCTCAGGTATTTTATCGTTGTTAATCTTAACTCTCTGACCATACATTGTTTGTCTGAATCTCAGGTATTTTAGTGTCCTTAATGTTAACTCTCTGACCATACATTGTTTGTCTGAATCTCAGGTATTTTAGTGATGTTAATCTTAACTCTCTGACCATACATTGTTTGTCTGAATCTCAGGTATTTTAGTGTCCTTAATGTTAACTCTCTGACCATACATTGTTTGTCTGAATCTCAGGTATTTTAGTGTCCTTAATGTTAACTCTCTGACCATACATTGTTTGTCTGAATCTCAGGTATTTTAGTGTTGTTAATCTTAACTCTCTGACCATACATTGTTTGTCTGAATCTCAGGTATTTTAGTGTTGTTAATCTTAACTCTCTGACCATACATTGTTTGTCTGAATCTCAGGTATTTTAGTGTTGTTAATCTTAACTCTCTGACCATACATTGTTTGTCTGAATCTCAGGTATTTTAGTGTCCTTAATGTTAACTCTCTGACCATACATTGTTTGTCTGAATCTCAGGTATTTTAGTGTTGTTAATCTTAACTCTCTGACCATACATTGTTTGTCTGAATCTCAGGTATTTTAGTGTCCTTAATGTTAACTCTCTGACCATACATTGTTTGTCTGAATCTCAGGTATTTTAGTGTTGTTAATCTTAACTCTCTGACCATACATTGTTTGTCTGAATCTCAGGTATTTTAGTGATGTTAATCTTAACTCTCTGACCATACATTGTTTGTCTGAATCTCAGGTATTTTAGTGTCCTTAATGTTAACTCTCTGACCATACATTGTTTGTCTGAATCTCAGGTATTTTAGTGTCCTTAATGTTAACTCTCTGACCATACATTGTTTGTCTGAATCTCAGGTATTTTAGTGTTGTTTATCTTAACTCTCTGACCATACATTGTTTGTCTGAATCTCAGGTATTTTAGTGTCCTTAATGTTAACTCTCTGACCATACATTGTTTGTCTGAATCTCAGGTATTTTAGTGTTGTTAATCTTAACTCTCTGACCATACATTGTTTGTCTGAATCTCAGGTATTTTAGTGATGTTAATCTTAACTCTCTGACCATACATTGTTTGTCTGAATCTCAGGTATTTTAGTGTCCTTAATGTAAACTCTCTGACCATACATTGTTTGTCTGAATCTCAGGTATTTTATCGTTGTTAATCTTAACTCTCTGACCATACATTGTTTGTCTGAATCTCAGGTATTTTAGTGTCCTTAATGTTAACTCTCTGACCATACATTGTTTGTCTGAATCTCAGGTATTTTAGTGTTGTTAATCTTAACTCTCTGACCATACATTGTTTGTCTGAATCTCAGGTATTTTAGTGTTGTTAATCTTAACTCTCTGACCATACATTGTTTGTCTGAATCTCAGGTATTTTAGTGTTGTTAATGTTAACTCTCTGACCATACATTGTTTGTCTGAATCTCAGGTATTTTATCGTTGTTAATCTTAACTCTCTGACCATACATTGTTTGTCTGAATCTCAGGTATTTTAGTGTTATTAATGTTAACTCTCTGACCATACATTGTTTGTCTGAATCTCAGGTATTTTAGTGTTGTTAATCTTAACTCTCTGACCATACATTGTTTGTCTGAATCTCAGGTATTTTAGTGTTGTTAATCTTAACTCTCTGACCATACATTGTTTGTCTGAATCTCAGGTATTTTAGTGTCCTTAATGTAAACTCTCTGACCATACATTGTTTGTCTGAATCTCAGGTATTTTAGTGTTGTTAATCTTAACTCTCTGACCATACATTGTTTGTCTGAATCTCAGGTATTTTAGTGTCCTTAATGTTAACTCTCTGACCATACATTGTTTGTCTGAATCTCAGGTATTTTAGTGTCCTTAATGTTAACTCTCTGACCATACATTGTTTGTCTGAATCTCAGGTATTTTAGTGATGTTAATCTTAACTCTCTGACCATACATTGTTTGTCTGAATCTCAGGTATTTTAGTGTCCTTAATGTTAACTCTCTGACCATACATTGTTTGTCTGAATCTCAGGTATTTTAGTGTTGTTAATCTTAACTCTCTGACCATACATTGTTTGTCTGAATCTCAGGTATTTTAGTGTTGTTAATCTTAACTCTCTGACCATACTTTGTTTGTCTGAATCTCAGGTATTTTAGTGTCCTTAATGTTAACTCTCTGACCATACATTGTTTGTCTGAATCTCAGGTATTTTAGTGTTGTTAATCTTAACTCTCTGACCATACATTGTTTGTCTGAATCTCAGGTATTTTAGTGTTGTTAATGTTAACTCTCTGACCATACATTGTTTGTCTGAATCTCAGGTATTTTATCGTTGTTAATCTTAACTCTCTGACCATACATTGTTTGTCTGAATCTCAGGTATTTTAGTGTCCTTAATGTTAACTCTCTGACCATACATTGTTTGTCTGAATCTCAGGTATTTTAGTGATGTTAATCTTAACTCTCTGACCATACATTGTTTGTCTGAATCTCAGGTATTTTATCGTTGTTAATCTTAACTCTCTGACCATACATTGTTTGTCTGAATCTCAGGTATTTTAGTGTTGTTAATGTTAACTCTCTGACCATACATTGTTTGTCTGAATCTCAGGTATTTTATCGTCGTTGTTAATGTTAACTCTCTGACCATACATTGTTTGTCTGAATCTCAGGTATTTTAGTGTTGTTAATCTAAACTCTCTGACCATACATTGTTGGTCTGAATCTCAGGTATTTTAGTGTTATTAATCTTAACTCTCTGACCATACATTGTTTGTCTGAATCTCAGATATTTTAGTGTTGTTAATTTAACTCTATATATACATTGTTTAAGTTTTGAGAAATTGCTTTATTTTTTTGACCATAGGTAAACAAACAAAATGTTCAGTTCTAATGTTTAGAAAGTTATAATTCCACTGATTTGTTTCCAAATATAAGACTACTGAATGAGAGCTGTTCCTTCTGACTGCCTTATCATACAGGCCATCTATTTGTATTTCAGGACCTCCACTAACCTTGACCTATTTGTATCATGGCTAATGACCTATATTCCTGTATTTCAGGACCTCCACTAACCTTGACCTACTTGTATCATGGCTAATGACCTATATCCCTGTGTTTCAGGACCTCCACTAACCTTGACCTACTTGTATCATGACTAATGACCTATATCCCTGTGTTTCAGGACCTCCACTAACCTTGACCTACTTGTATCATGGCTAATGACCTATATCCCTGTGTTTCAGGACCTCCACTAACCTTGACCTACTTGTATCATGACTAATGACCTATATCCCTGTGTTTCAGGACCTCCACTAACCTTGACCTACTTGTATCATGGCTAATGACCTATATCCCTGTGTTTCAGGACCTCCACTAACCTTGACCTACTTGTATCATGACTAATGACCTATATCCCTGTGTTTCAGGACCTCCACTAACCTTGACCTACTTGTATCATGACTAATGACCTATATCCCTGTGTTTCAGGACCTCCACTAACCTTGCCCTACTTGTATCATGACTAAAGACCTATATCCCTGTGTTTCAGGACCTCCACTAACCTTGACCTACTTGTATCATGGCTAATGACCTATATCCCTGTGTTCCAGGACCTCCACTAACCTTGACCTACTTGTATCATGGCTAATGACCCATATCTCTGTGTTTCAGGACCTCCACTAACCTTGACCTGCTTGTATCATGGCTAATGACCTATATCCCTGTGTTCCAGGACCTCCACTAACCTTGACCTACTTGTATCATGGCTAATGACCTATATCCCTGTGTTTCAGGACCTCCACTAACCTTGACCTACTTGTATCATGGCTAATGACCTATATCCCTGGGTGCAGGACCTCCACTTACCTTGACCTACTTGTATCATGGCTAATGACCTATATCCCTGTGTTTCAGGACCTCCACTAACCTTGACCTACTTGTATCATGGCTAATGACCTATATCCCTGGGTGCAGGACCTCCACTAACCTTGCCCTACTTGTATCATGACTAATGACCTATATCCCTGCGTTTCAGGACCTCCACTAACCTTGACCTACTTGTATCATGACTAATTACCTATATTCCTGTGTTTAAGGACCTCCACTAACCTTGACCCTGGTATGCTAGTAACCTTACTGAAGTAATCATGACATCTTATATTTTGTTATTTACGACCTCTGACAAACTTGACCTACTTATGTCATGAGAAATAACCTATATTCCTGTGTTCAGGACCTCCATTGACTTTGACCTTGACCTGTTATTATCATTACAGGTGATATCTGATTTCCACTGAACATAATCATGATTTTCTCGATGAAGTATAGTTACCAATGTTGTCTTAAGTTCCTGTGTTTCAGGACTGACTTTGACATTGACCTGCTAGTGTTTTCACTAATTACTTATATTTCTGTTTCCAGGACGTCCGCTGACCTTGGCCTTGGTCTGCCAGTGTCCAGTCTACAGAACATCAGTGACCTATATTCCCAGGGATCTCTTCATCTCCCTAGTCTCTTTACTTATCTTCCTCACCTCATCGGCAAACCAGAAAGTCTGAAACCCCTTTATCAACTTACTAACAGTAGATACGGCAGTAAGTATGAAATAAACTGTATCACATACACCAGAAAGTCTGAAACCCCTTTATCAACTTACTAACAGTAGATACGGCAGTAAGTATGAAATAAACTGTATCACATACACCAGAAAGTCTGAAACCCCTTTATCAACTTACTAACAGTAGATACGGCAGTAAGTATGAAATAAACTGTATCACATACACCAGAAAGTCTGAAACCCCTTTATCAACTTACTAACAGTAGATACGGCAGTAAGTATGAAATAAACTGTATCACATACACCAGAAAGTCTGAAACCCCTTTATCAACTTACTAACAGTAGATACGGCAGTAAGTATGAAATAAACTGTATCACATACACCAGAAAGTCTGAAACCCCTTTATCAACTTACTAACAGTAGATACGGCAGTAAGTATGAAATAAACTGTATCACATACACCAGAAAGTCTGAAACCCCTTTATCAACTTACT
Organism: Argopecten irradians; assembly: GCF_041381155.1. NCBI lineage: Eukaryota > Metazoa > Mollusca > Bivalvia > Pectinida > Pectinidae > Argopecten > Argopecten irradians. The sequence goes on along the minus strand of NC_091140.1, from coordinate 1,459,668 downwards.
AACAGTAGATACGGCAGTAAGTATGAAATAAACTGTATCACATACACCAGAAAGTCTGAAACCCCTTTATCAACTTACTAACAGTAGATACGGCAGTAAGTATGAAATAAACTGTATCACATACACCAGAAAGTCTGAAACCCCTTTATCAACTTACTAACAGTAGATACTGCTGTAAGTATGAAATAAACTATATCACATACACTGGAGAGTCTGAAATATGTAACATATAATCTCATAAACCCTTGTTAATGTGTAGCCATCTACCTCAGTGCTGGTACAGACTATTGTTGATTGTTTAACATACATCATGAAATATATTTTATATTTATTTGTATTACAGCTTCTATCGTATTTGGTATCCCCACAATTTAGGGAGAGTTTGTATTTATTTGTATTACAGCGTCTATCGTATTTGGTATCCCCACAATTAAGCGAGAGTTTGTATTTATTTGTATTACAGCGTCTATCGTATTTGGTATCCCCACAATTAAGCGAGAGTTTGTATTTATTTGTATTACAGCTTCTATCGTATTTGGTATCCCCACAATTAAGGGAGAGTTTGTATTTATTTGTATTACAGCGTCTATCGTATTTGGTATCCCCACAATTAAGCGAGAGTTTGTATTTATTTGTATTACAGCGTCTATCGTATTTGGTATCCCCACAATTAAGGGAGAGTTTGTATTTATTTGTATTACAGCGTCTATCGTATTTGGTATCCCCACAATTAAGCGAGAGTTTGTATTTATTTGTATTACAGCGTCTATCGTATTTGGTATCCCCACAATTAAGGGAGAGTTTGTATTTATTTGTATTACAGCGTCTATCGTATTTGGTATCCCCACAATTAAGCGAGAGTTTGTATTTATTTGTATTACAGCGTCTATCGTATTTGGTATCCCCACAATTAAGGGAGTGTTTGTATTTATTTGTATTACAGCATCTATCGTATTTGGTATCCCCACAATTAAGCGAGAGTTTGTATTTATTTGTATTACAGCGTCTATTGTATTTGGTATCCCCACGATAAAGCGAGAGTTTATATTTATTTGTATTACAGCGTCTATCGTATTTGGTATCCCCACAATTAAGGGAGAGTTTGTATTTATTCGTATTACAGTGTCTATCGTATTTGGTATCCCCATAATTAAGCGAGAGTTTGTATTTATTTGTATTACAGCGTCTATCGTATTTGGTATCCCCACGATAAAGCGAGAGTTTGTATTTATTTGTTTTACAGCGTCTATCGTATTTGGTATCCCCACAATTAAGCAAGAGTTTGTATTTTTTTTGTATTACAGCGTCTATCGTATTTGGTATCCCCACAATTGAGCGAGAGTTTGTATTTATTTGTATTACAGCGTCTATCGTATTTGGTATCCCCACAATTAAGCGAGAGTTTGTATTTATTTGTATTACAGCTTCTATCGTATTTGGTATCCCCACAATTAAGCGAGAGTTTGTATTTATTTGTATTACAGCGTCTATCGTATTTGGTATCCCCACAATTAAGCGAGAGTTTGTATTTATTTGTATTACAGCGTCTATCGTATTTGGTATCCCCACAATTAAGCGAGAGTTTGTATTTATTTGTATTACAGCTTCTATCGTATTTGGTATCCCCACAATTAAGCGAGAGTTTGTATTTATTTGTATTACAGCGTCTATCGTATTTGGTATCCCCACAATTAAGCGAGAGTTTGTATTTATTTGTATTACAGCGTCTATCGTATTTGGTATCCCCACAATTAAGGGAGAGTTTGTATTTATTTGTATTACAGCGTCTATCGTATTTGGTATCCCCACAATTAAGCGAGAGTTTGTATTTATTTGTATTACAGCGTCTATCGTATTTGGTATCCCCACAATTAAGGGAGAGTTTGTATTTATTTGTATTACAGCGTCTATCGTATTTGGTATCCCCACAATTAAGCGAGAGTTTGTATTTATTTGTATTACAGCGTCTATCGTATTCGGTATCCCCACAATTAAGCGAGACAATGTGAGTTATTTAACAGCCACTGTTAAATCGCTCATCAACGGTATGTCACCCAAGGAACAAGACGATAGTTTGATCGTGATCTTTGTAGCTGAGGTAAGTTTTAGTTACAGTAAAATCTGTCTAAGTGACCACCTCCATATGAAAACCACTTTCTTAATCAGACCAAAGTCATGGGTTCAAAATTGCCAATTTCAACACAAATTGAAATACGTAAAGAAGTCACATGACTTTTATGACCGTTCTATCTTTGTCCTTAAGGTGGTTTTATAGACTGATAGGACTGCAGTAACTTTTAATGTAGTGATGGAAACCTGAATGACTGGTGGAATATCAGAAATATAAGATATTAATAAATATGAAATAAACTAAGTGAATTGTTTATGCTGACACTCCTACTACTTATTGTCTCCCAATAGGATCTCTTATATAATGGTCCACAAATGTCTCAGAACAATGACTAGATGAACCCCTAAAATAATCAAATGAAATAAATATGTTGTCAATTTTTGTGCAGATTTTATAATCAATCAATTGATAACCTTTGATTTATGTTTTAGCCCTGGAATGTAGAATATGTGGAGGAAGTAGGAAAACTGATACAATCCGAGTGAGTATTATGTTTTTCTGGGAAACTTGCTGTTTTTTGTCGATGTGTATGTTGTGGTTGGGGTCTGTCACTCTCCCTATCCCTTTCTAGTTTCCTTGTCTCCCCAAGTTCTGTCTAATTGTAATAACTACATTGGAAATTCATAGTCCCGGCATAGGCTTTCCATGTCCCTTGTACATGTGAAGAGATATAGAACTAAACTACACTAGGTATAATGTCATTACAGTAATACCCAATAAATCTGACGAAGATAATAAGTGCTGTAGAAGTTGACGAGGTCCACATGTTGTCCCCGAGTTAATTACCCCTATCATCAGCATTATTGATTCAGTACTTATACAGCTTCAGTTACCACGGTACATAAGTCACTGTGTCTCAGTTACTATGGCTACTTTAGTCTCTGTGTCTCAGTTACCATGGCTACTTTAGTCTCTGTGTCTCAGTTACCATGGCAACTTAAGTCTCTGTGTCTCAGTTACCATGACTACTCGAGTCTCTGTGTCTCAGTTACCATGACTACTTTAGTCTCTGTGTCTCAGTTACCATGGCTACTTTAGTCTCTGTGTCTCAGTTACCATGACTACTTAAGTCTCTGTGTCTCAGTTACCATGACTACTCGAGTCTCTGTGTCTCAGTTACCATGACTACTCGAGTCTCTGTGTCTCAGTTACCATGGCTACTTAAGTCTCTGTGTCTCAGTTACCACGACTAATTGAGTCTCTGTGTCTCAGTTACTATGGCTACTTTAGTCTCTGTGTCTCAGTTACCACGACTTCTTTAGTCTCTGTGTCTCAGTTACTATGGCTACTTTATTCTCTGTCTCAGTTACTATGACTACTTTAGTCTCTGTGTCTCAGTTACCACGACTACTTTAGTCTCTGTGTCTCAGTTACCACGACTACTTGAGTCTCTGTGTCTCAGTTACCACGACTACTCGAGTCTCTGTGTCTCAGTTACCACGACTACTCGAGTCTCTGTGTCTCAGTTACCACGACTACTTAAGTCTCTGTGTCTCAGTTACCACAACTACTTAAGTCTCTATGTCTCAGTTACCATGACTACTTAAGTCTCTGTGTCTCATTTACCACTGCTACTTTATTCTCTGTGTCTCAGTTACTATGACTACTTTAGTCTCTGTGTCTCAGTTACCATGACTACTTTAGTCTCTGTGTCTCAGTTACCACGACTACTTGAGTCTCGGTGTCTCAGTTACTATGGCTACTTGAGTGTCTGTGTCTCAGTTACTATGGCTACTTAAGTCTCTGTGTCTCAGTTACCACGACTACTTGAGTCTCTGTGTCTCAGTTACTATGGCTACTTTAGTCTCTGTGTCTCAGTTACCACGACTTCTTTAGTCTCTGTGTCTCAGTTACTATGGCTACTTTATTCTCTGTGTCTCAGTTACTATGACTACTTTAGTCTCTGTGTCTCAGTTACCACGACTTCTTTAGTCTCTGTGTCTCAGTTACTATGGCTACTTTATTCTCTGTGTCTCAGTTACTATGACTACTTTAGTCTCTGTGTCTCAGTTACCACGACTTCTTTAGTCTCTGTGTCTCAGTTACTATGGCTACTTTATTCTCTGTGTCTCAGTTACTATGACTACTTTAGTCTCTGTGTCTCAGTTACCACGACTACTTGAGTCTCTGTGTCTCTGTTACCACGACTACTTGAGTCTCTGTGTCTCAGTTACTATGGCTACTTGAGTCTCTGTGTCTCAGTTACCATGGCTACTTAAGTCTCTGTGTCTCAGTTACCACGACTACTCGAGTCTCTGTGTCTCAGTTACCATGGCTACTTTAGTCTCTGTGTCTCAGTTACCATGGCTACTTTAGTCTCTGTGTCTCAGTTACTATGGCTACTTTAGTCTCTGTGTCTCAGTTACTATGGCTACTTTAGTCTCTGTGTCTCAGTTACCATGGCTACTTGAGTCTCTGTGTCTCAGTTACCATGGCTACTTTAGTCTCTGTGTCTCAGTTACTATGGCTACTTGAGTCTCTGTGTCTCAGTTACTATGGCTACTTTAGTCTCTGTGTCTCAGTTACTATGGCTACTTGAGTCTCTGTGTCTCAGTTACCACAATTACTTTAGTCTCTGTGTTTCAGTTACCATGACTAATTTAGTCTCTGTGTCTCAGTTACCATGGCTACTTTAGGTTGTAATGATTCAGATGTTTGTTCCCCATTACTTGTGTTACTATCCTTCTACCTTATCGTTTAAGTCACCGGTATAGACCGGTTTACAAGAGATTTCTCCCCTTATCAATTTGTAAGGTTTGGTGAGCATGTAGAGAATGGCTAACTAGAGATTATCTCCCTTATCAATCTGTACTATACCTTTGTATTTGATTGGACAGGTTTGGTGAGCATGTAGAGAGCGGCTTACTAGAGATTATCTCCCTTATCAATCTGTACTAAACCTTTGTATTTGATTGGACAGGTTTGGTGAGCATGTAGAGAATGGCTAACTAGAGATTATCTCCCTTATCAATCTGTACTATACCTTTGTATTTGATTGGACAGGTTTGGTGAGCATGTAGAGAATGGCCTACTAGAGATTATCTCCCTTATCAATCTGTACTATACCTATGTATTTGATTGGACAGGTTTGGTGAGCATGTAGAGAGCGGCTTATTAGAGATTATCTCCCCTTCGCCAGAGTTTTACCCAAACCTCGACAACATACCACAGACATATGGGGACACCAAGGACCGTGTTAAGTATGAATGTTTAATTATTTCAGTCTTTCAGTCTTATTTCCTCCCTTTATTTAGAGTTATCTTTCTTATTGATCATCTCTGAAACATATTGCCAACTGATCATTGTATATATCTTTGTTTCCATCTGTCATCACTGTATACAACTTGAATGCTAAATAAATATAAGCTTATTATAATTACAAACCTATTGACCAGCTCATCAGCTTATAAGGTACAACCATCTCATATAAAGCAGATAACAGTTGGGTGTATAAAAACCTGGACCCATGCTTTAGAATATGGTTGTTACACACTTCAAGATTAAAAAGGTTTTGTTGACTTATTACTTTGTAGATGGAGAACCAAACAGAACCTTGATTTCTCGTTCCTGATGTTGTACGCGAGGAGTCGCGGCGTTTATTATGTACAGGTATTTATATATAATATAATAGCTAGCAGGACATCTCATCCAAAGAATATCAATGTATGTCCTCTATTGTACGTAAACTTTTCATTCAAACAAATTCTTATCAATATCTGAAAATCCTGGTGTACTGATATTAGGCTTGTAACAATCTGGAATGAATGGCTACCAAATGTGTTCAACAAATGACCTAGACTTTTATTCAAGGTCACAGGGGTCTAATAAACTACAAACTTTAAACAACTTCCAATAACTAAGAGGCCTAGTGACTTGATATGGGGCATGTAGCCTTTTTGTATAAGGTCACAGAGGTCAAATTTGTGAAAATTTCTCAAGAAAACTCTCAATAAAAGAAATTCTTCAGCATGCTGAATGAAGCATTTCATGTTTGTCAATGAATGACCTTTGAATGACCTTGACCTATTTTCAAGGTCACAGCAGTAAACTATCAGAAACTATCTTCTACTTCAAGACCAATGGTCTTTGTAATAGAATTCTGTTGAGATATGTAGTTGGTCAGAGTTCAAGGTAAATGTTATTGAATCCAGGATTTTAAAGCACAAATCAAAATTTCAACACAGTTTATATGTATTTTATTTACTATAACCTGGACCCAGTTCTATCTTTAAAAGGAAACTCATTGACTTAAGAATCAATGACAGAAATTTACAACAAAGAGAACTCCTCAACTGTGTCTCAATGTTAAAAAGTTAGGGGGCCAGGGGCATGTCCTACAAAACTTCTAACATATTTTATTAGCCCCACCATCATTAGATGGTGGGCTATTCAAATCGCCTTTCGTCCGTGGTCCGTGGTCCGTCCGTCCTTCCGTCCGTTCCGTCCGTCCGTCCGTTAACAATACTTGTTACCACTATTTCTCAGAAAGCACTGAAGGGATCTTTCTCAAATTTCATATGTAGGTTCCCCAAGGGCCCTAGTTGTGCATATTGCATTTTGGGACCGATCGTTCAACAAGATGGCCGACAGGCGGCCATCTTGGATTTCGATAGTTAAAAAATTGTTACCGCTATTTCTCAAAAAGTACTGAAAGGATGTTTCTCAAATTTCATATACAGGTTCCCCTAGGACCCCTAGTTGTGCATATTGCATTTTAGGACCGATCGGAGAACAAGATGGCCGACAGGTGGCCATCTTGGATTTTGATAGTTAAAATTTGTTACAGCTATTACTCAAAAAGTACTCAAGGGGTCTTTCTTCTCGAATTTCGTATATATAGGTTCTCCTAGGGCCCTAGTTGTGTATATTGCATTTTGGGACGGATCGTTCAACAAGATGGCCAACAGGCGGCCATCTTGGATTTTGATAGTTAAAGATTGTTACCGCTATTTTTCTCAAAAGTACTAAAGGTATCGTTCACAAATTTCATATGAAGGTTCCCCAAGGACCAAAGTTGTGCATATTGTTATTTGTGACCGATCGGGTAAACAAGATGGCCGAGGCCGTGACGGCCATCTTGGATTTTGATTGTTTATTAAGTTTGTTACCGCCGCTATTTCTCAGAAAGTACTGAAGGGATTTCTCAAATTTTATGTGTAATTTTGTGCACTTTTAGGGACATGCATAATGATGGATGATCGGTAAACAAGAAACCGGCCGCCATTGCATTGTTGAAGTTTGTTACAATATACTATAGCGATTCGAAAAAAGTTTGAAAAGCAGGGAAAAGATCATTGTCACCACCATTTGGGATCTCTTGTTTTTTTTTTAATTTACTTACATAAGAAATCATGAATTGCCACAATATTTCGAACACACCACCATTTATGAATTATGGTTCAATGTCTGTTGTTTTCCAGTTTGTGTTTCCATTAAAGTATTCACAATTTTATTGAATTGATGTGAGTGATTTTGTTCACACACACCCATCTTGTACATGTATATGTTTTTTCTCCTATATTCACTAGCACTTATTTTTAAATGATAACTGCATTTTGTTTGTGAATTCATAGTTTGAGTCAGAATTCAGTGACACATACATGATGAAATATATGGAACTCTATCTGATTATCAGGTCATCTGCACACTCGTAATTGTTTTAAAAATAATTAATTAATCAATTTCATAAATAACTCAGCTACCTTTTCTTTAACGCTAATTGATTGAAATTATTGATGCTGACATTACTGATGAAACAGTGGCAGAGTTCTATACAATGTTTGTGATGTCCATATTGCCTGGTCGTTAATTAGACCTTTCGTCTACATATCCTGTACACTGTTGCTTTCAGCCGTAAGACCTGCCGTCATTTTCCGGTAAATGTCATCTTGTGGTTCATACTGTTGGTTTTCATTTAACGCTTTTGTTCTCACAATTAAGACACATCAGTAGTTACATACTACCATAGACACATCAGTTCCATAGGAGACAATTAAGACACACATCAGTAGTTTAGACAACTGTTGACCAATATAATAGTACTAACTTGTTGGGCAAAATATGAGTGTTCATTGTAAGCTATTTATACGATAAAAACCATTTCAGCTGAACAACTGCGTTGGGGCAAAACTCATTCAAGCGACAAGATAAACTTTCTTTCATTAATCTGGAGATGGCTTTTTTCCACTTTATCATGTAAAGATTTCATGGCTTCTACGTCCATGCTATTTCATGGGTTTAAATCTTTGCCTACACCAGTAGTAGAAAATATCAAACATGTAAATATTTAGCTCTTACCATCACACTTTTACATGACTTATATTTTTTTTCAGATCTGACAAAGTCTAGGGATGTTTTAATGTTGAAATTAAAATTGATGAATATTGAAACAAACTGATATCCCCCTCCAATAAATTTTGTCTCGACTTTTGAACGCTTGTCCGAGATGGCAGTGGCGAAAGTGGATGCTTCGTTGCAACTCACTTCAACATTTGGATTGAAGGTCAACTTTGATTAAAGTTAATCAAGCATCCAATTGAATTCAGTCAAGTTACTCATCTGTCAGGAATACATGTACAGAGATCAAAGAGAATTCTGGTATTTTTGGGGCTTAAACATTAAATGGATTTTTAGGTCACCGTGAGACGAAGTCTCAAGTGACCTATTCTAATTCGCACTTTTGTCCGTCGTCGTCCGGTCGTCCGTCGTGCGTCGTCCGTCGTGGCGTCGTATGTCCGTAAACAATTTACATTTTCGACTTCTTCTCACAAAACTGCTGAAGCAATTTCAATGAAATTTTGCACAAACCTTCTAAGGCATAAGGCCAATCAAAATTGTGAATTATATGGTCCCCACCACCCAGGGGGCTGTGGGAGGGGCCAAAAGGGGTAAAATTGAGTAAAATTTCAAAAATCTTCTTCTCTACTCCACAGAATGTGGTAAGAGATCAAGATACTCTTCATAGATAGAACGGTCTTAAAGGTTCTATACAAAATTTGTGAATTATATGACCCAGGGGTCCTCTAGTTTTCCCCCTGGTGAGGGGGTTCAGTTTACAAGAACTTATATATTGAGAAAGACACTGGATAGGGCATATTGCGGGAGAGGTTTAATGCGCATTTTTGAGTGGTCATTTGTAATAGTATGAATGGAGTCAAATGTTGTCAGAAATATCAGTATGACATGGCCATTTAATCCCTATTAAACAAATGTTTCTATGGACTGACCGCCCAGAGGGCCTTAATGGCAGGGGTCAAACACGGGGTCAAACTAGGCTAAAAACTTTCGAAAACTCTTCTTCTGAAATTCTGGAAATGGTTAGAAGTCAAATAGACTTCTTCAAAAATTGAAAGGTCTTAATGGTTCCTTTACAAAAATATGTGAAATTATGTATGAACCCTGGGGTCTCACTTTTCCCCCCTGGGGAGGGGTGTCCAGGTTTACTATAGTTTATCTAGGGAAAACACATTTTATGATGCATTTTTTGCTCAATTTTCATTGGAAACGAGTCAAACTAAACTTGGTTTAAAATTATTAACCTGAGATAGCATTTTAATATCATATCCATATTGGTCCAGGCCGCGACCCCTGGGGGCAGAGGAGGCGGGGCCAAAAAAGGGCCAAATAGGCTAAAACTTCAAAAAAATTCTTTTTAAAATTCTGGGAAAATGTATAATCAAATACACTTAATAGATAAAAAGGTCTTAAAGTTTGTTTATAAAATCTGTACAATTATATGACCCTGGGGATCTCCTGTTTCCCCTTAGGGAGGGGGTCCAAGTATTATCTGTATGATTATACAGGAAAACACACGAAAATAATGAGATTTTTTGCGTGATTTTATTGGAAATGAAGATTTCAAACTTGGTTAGAATTATTATCTGAGATAGCATTTTAATTTCATATCCACATTGGTCCCGGGCGCTGATTGGACGATTGAACACCCGGGGAAGGATTCGCGAGGGGGAAAATACGGAACCCGACAGATTGAGGGAGGCCTGATCCGCCGTGGGGAGGTAGAGGGTGGGGCTAAAAAAAGGTCAAATAGGCTAAAACTACTCAAAAAATCTCTAAGAAACTGGATATAGTAGAATCCAAATAATTATAGATTGGAAGGTCATCAGGTGTTAATTATAAAAACTAGTTGGAATTATATATTACCTTGGGGTCTTTACGGTTAACCGCCATTGGGGAGGGTACAAGTTTTGCTATAGTTTATATAGGAAAAACATATATTGTGAACAGTTATTTGCCCAATTTCTCGTTAGGAATATTATTAGTCAAAACTTTGATTAGAATTATTAGGGCCTAAGATATAGCATTTTTAAACATCCATATACCTCCTCTGATGACCCCCTGGGGGACCAGAGGGGCAGGACCCAAATAGGGTCAACATTGATTAGAAAATTTCGCAAAAACATTACCTCTCCCTAATGTTGCACAAGGTTTGATGGACGCAAAATACTCTTCATAGTCTAAAAAGGTCAAATTTCGTAAAATCTACTTGAACCAACTTCAAGGCCTAACAGTCAATAGAGCATAGTAGTGTTTATTATGTGCTATCATAAGGATTTTATTATTTGTTGTTATTATTATATTCTAACCTCAGGTGACCGTTAAGGCCCATTGGGTGCCTCTTGTTAGAATTAGTGTAAAATAATTGTCAATTGTTCTGAAAATTTGTCAAGATATCACTCTGTATCCTTCAGAACACGATGAACAAAGATCAGAGAAAAAAGATTTTTTCGTTGTGTCAAGGTACTTTTTGGTAATTTTTGAGAATTGTGTATTAATGATCTTCTTTTTGACAAAGTTATCATCTAATTTGCTATCAATACTTCAGCAGAACTTGGTCAAATCAATCTGTCCTGTATGTGTCTGTCATATGAGGACTCTTTTGAAAATAGACTTTACCATCAAATAATAACATTTCTTGTGACTTAACGTTTTGTTTTTTCTGTTTATATGTAATATGCTTGGGGAATGTTTTTTTTTATACACTACATAGTAATCTACTTGGTGCATGACGTTTGGTACTGAACAGTGTATGTGTAGTGAATGATTTCCCATTGGTTTACACAACGTTATAGCATACAAACAGCAAGACGTGTGCTGAGAAACGTTTGGAAATAATTTCTATTAACGACTTTTACTAGTATACAACAACTTATTGTGAAATATATACAAATAAATCGATAGATTTCTATAGTTATTAGACAACCATGAGGACATGAAGTAAGAAGGTAGTAGCACTGTTAGAAATAATGTACATGTTTGTTATAAACCTCAGTTGTTTATACAGTATGTGAATATTTAACAAGGGAATGAAAGATGCTGGATGATCTGACGTTATTTGATAATACATCAGCATGAGGTTTTTATCAATTCTGTAATCTATATGTGTTGATGTGCGTGTAGTAAATAATGTACATGTGTATACACCATGTTATAATCTACATCAGCATGACGTTTGTTATTAACCTCAGTTTATATGTATGTGTAGTAAATAATGTACATGTGTATACACCATGTTATAATCTACATCAGCATGACGTTTGTTATTAACCTCAGTTTATATGTATGTGTAGTAAATAATGTACATGGGTATACACAACATTATAATCTACATCAGCATGACGTTTGTTATTAACCTCAGTTTATCATAATCAACATTTGTTTTGCTATTCATGTCCCTCTGTAATCGTTTTTCCTCAATTAGCCAAATTTTAAAGAATAAGTTTATTTTAATTTGATAATTTAAACCAAGTGAGCATGTACCTGTATGATTGGTTCCTGTGAATCTTGTTCCAAAGCTTGTCATTGTCAGTGTGGTGCATGCTATATGTACACTTGGAATATGTCTCGTCTATTTGGTTTATGCTTAAAATACAAATTGGCAAAAATTTAATTGATACACAATCATGTCATATTGTAATATGTCTACCCCTAATATCACTTTAAAAACCCAGTGTACGATGTTTCTAATGTTATTGTAATTATGTCTACCCCTAATATCACCAATTTGAAAAACCCAGAGTACTGTGTTTCTAATGTTATGTTTTCTAATGTCTATGTACTATACTTCTACCCTCAGTATACGAGAATGTTTCTAATGTTATTTATCCCTGGTGTTAATGTTATCGCCAAAACCTTTTATGTCTCCATCATGAAAAAGTCCTTTTATTAAAAAAAATGCTTGAAGATGATGTATCTGCCTAAACCTGGTTATTTCTCCATCATGATAAAGTACCAATTTGAATTTTATTCTTAGTTCGCCATAAAAAGCGCAACCAATCCCATTTATTTTACACTCACGCGACTTTTTATTGTATTCTTACGCAATAAAATTGTCAACATCAGGATGACGGAGTATGTTACTGAAGTTCTCTGCCAAAGTAAAATTTTTGAGTAATTTTATTTAATCAGATCAGATTTTTAAATTTAATTCAATTTTACCCCCCCCCCCCCCCCCCCCCCCCCCCCCCCCCCTAATAAGGTTTTATTGTTGAAGTTTGCAAGTTGACAAAAAACGGTTTTCAAGTAAATGTGTTTGAGAGACAATACATCATTGGGAGGTGATATATATATATTACCTTAGATCCATCGATAGATGAATAACTTCACTTGTGTTCGATGGATTATAGCTGTGTTGCGGCGGTAACTGGGGAGCGGTACTGGGATTAAATTCTCAAAGAACAGAAGACAAGAGGTTATGTTTATAACGATATTTGGGTGTGATTCTATTTTTAACATAAGTGAATGCACGTCGCCCCGTCGGGAATATTGGGGGTATAAATAAAAACTTATATGATTGTTCAGTGGTTGCGTCTAGATAGCCCCTTTATTTTTGAAGTTCAAAGTTCAACATTGCTATACAAGCGCCGCTTTTATGTTAACCATGCTTGTTTGGAAATATAAGAATATTTTATGGGGCGCCGTTATATTGAATATATTCTTAGAGGCTGGCTATATTGACACCTGTTTTTTCATATATTTTATGTTGTCTGTGATCGTACCATATTATGATATAGCAAGTAAAAATAAACATGATTCTTTCAGAGATACAGGGATTATATTTTTTTTGCCGTTTGTAGGACATCAATTACGCTCTTACACACTCTGGAGATGCTGCAAATATTAAAACCATATGATGATTCACTTATATATTCGATAGGATACAATGTTACTGGAGTTCTTATATTTTTGTGATTCTGTAGGAAACTTTCTGTAGTGGGAACATAGGGAATAATCTGTAGGGACGTTTGATTTTTGAATTTAAATTGCTTGATTATCACATATACATGGTAAATTCTTCCAAAAGACTATGAAATCAACAATCTATAGTACTGGCTAAACCAAAGCCATTGGCTTATTTTATGTATATATGTTTGTTGTGACAGAACATTTTATTACCAAGTAAAGTTCATGACCATACTACCGTTAACAAGTTGATACTTACTTACCCAGGATTAAAATATATGATGATTTGTGATTCTTATATTTTTGTGTTTTGTTAGGACATCAATTTGCTGCAAATATTAAACCATATGTACTCTTACAGTGAAATTGCAAATCAATTTAAAATTTAAATGTTCTCGATGTGAAATGGTTCAACCTTATCAATAACTAATTGTGAATTAAAAGTTGTACAAACTGGACATCATGAAATAATTGTTTCTTTTCCAGGCAAGATGTTTAAATCTGTTGATCTGCCATTAGTCGTGGAGTTTTTCCTCATGTTTCACCGCGATAAACCTATTGACTGGCTTCTCGACTATCTCCTGTCTGTCAAAGTCTGTAACCCAGAAAAAGACTCGGTAAGTCTGACCAATCTATTAACTGACTTCTCATCTATCTCCTGTCTGTCAAAGTCTGTAACCCAGAAAAAGGACGCGATAAAATTGACCAACCTATTGACTGACTTCTCGACTATCTCCTGTCTGTCAAAGTCTGTAACCCAGAAAAAGACTCGGTAAGTCTGACCAACCTATTGACTGACTTCTCGACTATCTCTTGTCTGTCAAAGTCTGTAAACCAGAAAAAGACTTGGTAAGTCTGACCAATCTATTGACTGACTTCTCGACTATCTCCAATCAGTCAAAGTCTGTAAACCAGAAAAAGACGCGGTAAGTCTGACCAACCTATTGACTAACTTCTCGACTATCTCCTGTCTGTCAAAGTCTGTAACAGTAAGTCTGACCAATCTATTGACTGACTTCTCGACTATCTCCTGTCTGTCAAAGTCTGTAAAACAGAAAAAGACTTGGTAAGTCTGACCAACCTATTGACTGGCTTCTCGACTATCTCCTGTCTGTCAAAGTCTGTAAACTAGAAAAGGACGCGGTAAGTCTGACCAACCTATTGACTAACTTCTCAACTATCTCCTGTCTGTCAAAGTCTGTAACAGTAAGTCTGACCAATCTATTGACTGACTTCTCGACAATCTCCAGTCAGTCAAAGTCTGTAACCCAGGAAAAGACTCGGTAAGTCTGACCAACCTATTGACTGACTTCTCGACTATCTCCAGTCAGTCAAAGTCTGTAACTGTAAGTCTGACCAACCTATTGACTGACTTCTCGACTATCTCCTGTCTGTCAAAGTCTGTAACCCAGAAAAAGGACGCGATAAAATTGACCAACCTATTGACTGACTTCTCGACTATCTCCTGTCTGTCAAAGTCTGTAACAGTAAGTCTGACCAACCTATTGACTAACTTCACGACTATCTCCTGTCTGTCAAAGTCTGTAACAGTAAGTCTGACCAATCTATTGACTGACTTCTCGACTATCTCCTGTCTGTCAAAGTCTGTAACCCAGAAAAAGACTCGGTAAGTCTGACCAACCTATTGACTGACTTCTCGACTATCTCCTGTCTGTCAAAGTCTGTAACCCAGAAAAGGACGCGGTAAGTCTGACCAACCTATTGACTGACTTCTCGACTATCTCCTGTCTGTCAAAGTCTGTAAACCAGAAAAGGACGCGGTAAGTCTGACCAACCTATTGACTAACTTCTCGACTATCTCCTGTCTGTCAAAGTCTGTAACTGTAAATCTGACCAACCTATTGACTGACTTCTCGACTATCTCCTGTCTGTCAAAGTCTGTAAACCAGAAAAGGACGCGGTAAGTCTGACCAACCTATTGACTACCTTCTCGACTATCTCCTGTCTGTCAAAGTCTGTAACAGTAAGTCTGACCAATCTATTGACTGACTTCTCAACTATCTCCTGTCTGTCAAAGTCTGTAACAGTAAGTCTGACCAATCTATTGACTGACTTCTCAACTATCTCCTGTCTGTCAAAGTCTGTAACAGTAAGTCTGACCAATCTATTGACTGACTTCTCAACTATCTCCTGTCTGTCAAAGTCTGTAACAGTAAGTCTGACCAATCTATTGACTGAGTTCTCAACTATCTCCTGTCTGTCAAAGTCTGTAACTGTAAGTTTGGCCAACCTATTGACTGACTTCTCGACTATCTCCAGTCAGTCAAAGTCTGTAAACCAGAAAAGGACTCAGTAAGTAAGACCTAAACCATTTTATATCCATAAGAAAATCTACTGATTTCTATGAAATGAATTTAACAAAGGACCTGATATAAAAAAATAGACTGATTTCTGTGATATGAGTTACACACCAGACCTGATGTAGAATTAACTTGATTCCAGAGACACTGTAGTAGGATGAAGGCGACCGTGAGGAGACGCTATAAACCCTCACTGTTCCAACATGTCGGCATGAAATCATCCCTCAAGGGCAAAGTTCAAAAGTTGAAGGTCAGTGATATAGATTACTGCATAACTGGAGTGAGAATTTGGTATTAAACGCTTCAGATATGAGAGAGATTAACAGATATTGAAATATAACTAACCAGTAGTCTTGGAGGATCAGGACACTAGGCTGCAGGATCTTAGGCTCAAGTTTAAACTTAGCCAATCATTAATGATGTAAGCTTTTGTAACCTCACCTTTGATTGGCTAAGTCTAAACTTAAGACAGTTTTGAACTTGAGATTGTTTCATGATCCTGAGGCCCAGTAGTCTTAGAGAATCAGGACACCCGGTAGTCTTGGAGAATCAGGACACAAGGTAGTAATGGAGAATCAGGACACCTGGTAGTCTTGGAGAATCAGGAAACGCGGTAGTCATGGAGAATCAGGACACCGGGTCTTGGAGAATCAGGACACCCGGTAGTCTTGGAGAATCAGGACACCGGGTAGTCTTGGAGAATCAGCACCGGGTAGTCTTGAGAGAATCAGGACACCGGGTAGTCTTGGAGAATCAGGACACCCGGTAGTCTTGGAGAATCAGGACACCTGGCAGTCTTGGAGAATCAGGACACCCGGTAGTCTTGGAGAATCAGGACACAAGGTAGTCATGGAGAATCAGGACACCTGGTAGTCTTGGAGAATCAGGACACCGGGTAGTCTTGGAGAATCAGGACACCTGGTAGTCTTGGAGAATCAGGACACCTGGCAGTCTTGGAGAATCAGGACACCCAGTAGTCTTGGAGAATCAGGACACCTGGTAGTCTTGGAGAATCAGGACACCTGGTAGTCTTGGAGAATCAGGACACCCAGTAGTCTTGGAGAATCAGGACACCTGGTAGTCTTGGAGAATCAGGACACCTGGTAGTCTTGGAGAATCAGGACACAAGGTAGTCTTGGAGAATCAGGACACCTGGTAGTCTTGGAGAATCAGGACACCTGGTAGTCTTGGAGAATCAGGACACCGGGTAGTCTTGGAGAATCAGGACACCTGGTAGTCTTGGAGAATCAGGACACCCGGTAGTCTTGGAGAATCAGGACACCTTGGAGTCTTGGAGTAATCAGGACACCTGGTAGTCTTGGATGAATCAGGACACCGGGTAGTCTTGGAGAATCAGGACACTCAGTTGTCTTGGAGAATCAGGACACCTGGTAGTCTTGGATAATTAGGACACCCAGTAGTCTTGGAGAATCAGGACACCTGGTAGTCTTGGAGAATCAGGACACCCGGTAGTCTTGGAGAACCAGGACACACGGTAGTCTTGGAGAATCAGGACACCTGGGTAGTCTTGATGCAGAAATTTGAAGTCGCCTTTATAGAACTGGTTTGATGGTTCAGAGATTGAAAAATGAAGGAAATCAAGATTGATTCATAAAACGTAGTTTTATGAACATTTGTTAAGTTGTGACACTAAACCTTGTACTATTCATAAGTTTTTCTTACTGTTCCAGGATAAAGACTTCGGGAAGCAGATGCTCCACCGAGCTCATACTAACCCAGGCGCTGACCTCTCTTCCAGCCTAAAGATGTACCAGAAATACTCTTTCCAGAAAGCCTATATTGGCCAGGATATTTTCTGGGCCACGGAACCAAAGACTGGAGACATAATCAACATTAAATTTAAATCTCCCATGGAACTGGACGGGTAATTAATATATATTGAAATGTTTTGCTATAATAATTGATAAGAATATACATGACAAGTATTCCTCACAAGGTGAGAAGGGTGCTAGGGAAAGATAACTCTGTCTTTCACCATGCTCTAGACTATGATGTGACATGCGGCAGCCATTATTGACGACCTCATTAATTCTGATGTATTGCAACGTCCCTGTGATGATGGGGCTATAAAAATGTTTCTAATTAATGGAATTTTCACAATTTTTCCTGAAACTATGGGAGATTAAGAATCAAACTTTGTGAAAGATTTTGGCCGTTAATCCTTGGTAAGCCTCGGGTTGACTAACCAACAGATTTGGCTCATATATCTACGTGAAACATTAATTTAATCTAATATGATATGCATCATGGGAAGATCACAAAGATTTATCTCAAAGGCAGTGCTTTGTGATTAAATGATTGGACTTTTTCACTTTCTCTCCTTAATAAGACTGATATTTTTGTTGAAAGTGTGTACATTTTAGTTAATTTTTGTGAGTGATATTTTCTTTGCTTGATTTCACATTAATGTGACTAATATCTGGTAAAGTGTTGACTGAAGTTCTGGTACAGCCCAGTAATGTAACAAACACCAGGTAAATACGCTGAAACCTGTCTAATGTGACACCTGACTTTTCTGATATCCTGTCAAATCTGTACAGTATTCCTGTGAACAACAATAGTCAACAACATTACCTGACTTTTTTAATACCCAGGCTAAATCTAATATGCCCTAAAGAGTCGCTTCTCATGGTGTCTGATTGTACAAGTTTCACTGTGTATAAAGCAAGACTTTCTAAATCTTATTCATATTAATTAACTATGCATCATATAACACAAGGCCCAAGGGTTGATTAATATAGGACAATATTTCTATAAATGTCTAATATTTTTTCCAGGATTTTGTTTAGGAGTGGAAACCCCGCCCACCTGTCCGACATTTTCTACAACACGAGTGTAGAGATTGTCCCTGTGAACTCGGAGGATGAGAAAACTTTAACAAGACATAGATTTGTTAAGACTTCAGACGGATACTTCACAGTGTGTTGGTTTGATGAGGAAGGACTCGCTGATTGTACGATTCCATCGGACGTTGGGAAAATCTCAGATGTCAGAATAAATGTTCACTCTAACAGTAAAAACTGGGTTATACTCAGTGAGGTAGGTACAGTTATATAGTACAAACAATATAAATCTGGGCTTAGGTAGGTACAGTTATATAGTACAAACAATATAAATCTGGGCTTAGGTAGGTACAGTTATATAGTACAAACAATATAAATCTGGGCTTAGGTAGGTACAGTTATGTAGTACAAACAATATAAATCTGGGCTTAGGTAGGTACAGTTATATAGTACAAACAATATAAATCTAGGCTTAGGTAGGTACAGTTATATAGTACAAACAATATAAATCTGGGCTTAGGTTGGTACAGTTATATAGTACAAACAATATAAATCTAGGGGCTTAGGTAGGTACAGTTATATAGTACAAAACAATATAAATCTGGGCTTAGGTTGGTACAGTTATATAGTACAAACAATATAAATCTGGGCTTAGGTAGGTACAGTTATGTAGTACAAACAATATAAATCTGGGCTTAGGTAGGTACAGTTATATAGTACAAACAATATAAATCTGGGCTTAGGTTGGTACAGTTATATAGTACAAACAGTATAAATCTGGGCTTAGGTTGGTACAGTTATGTAGTACAAACATAGTATAAACAATATAAATCTGGGCTTAGGTAGGTACAGTTATATAGTACAAACAATATAAATCTGGGCTTAGGTTGGTACAGTTATATAGTACAAACAATATAAATCTGGGCTTAGGTAGGTACAGTTATATAGTACAAACAATATAAATCTGGGCTTAGGTAGGTACAGTTATATAGTACAAACAATATAAATCTGGGCTTAGGTAGGTACAGTTATATAGTACAAACAATATAAATCTGGGCTTAGGTAGGTACAGTTATATAGTACAAACAATATAAATCTGGGCTTAGGTAGGTACAGTTATATAGTACAAACAATATAAATCTGGGCTTAGGTAGGTACAGTTATATAGTACAAACAATATAAATCTGGGCTTAGGTAGGTACAGTTATATAGTACAAACAATATAAATCTGGGCTTAGGTAGGTACAGTTATATAGTACAAACAATATAAATCTGGGCTTAGGTAGGTACAGTTATATAGTACAAACAATATAAATCTGGGCTTAGGTAGGTAAAGTTATATAGTACAAACAATATAAATCTGGGCTTAGGTAGGTACAGTTATATAGTACAAACAATATAAATCTGGGCTTAGGTAGGTACAGTTATATAGTACAAACAATATAAATCTGGGCTTAGGTAGGTACAGTTATATAGTACAAACAATATAAATCTGGGCTTAGGTAGGTACAGTTATATAGTACAAACAATATAAATCTGGGCTTAGGTAGGTACAGTTATATAGTACAAACAATATAAATCTGGGCTTAGGTAGGTACAGTTATATAGTACAAACAATATAAATCTGGGCTTAGGTAGGTACAGTTATATAGTACAAACAATATAAATCTGAGCTTAGGTAGGTACAGTTATATAGTACAAACAATATAAATCTGGGCTTAGGTAGGTACAGTTATATAGTACAAACAATATAAATCTGGGCTTAGGTAGGTACAGTTATATAGTACAAACAATATAAATCTGGGCTTAGGTAGGTACAGTTATATAGTACAAACAATATAAATCTGGGCTTAGGTAGGTACAGTTATATAGTACAAACAATATAAATCTGGGCTTAGGTAGGTACAGTTATATAGTACAAACAATATAAATCTGGGCTTAGGTAGGTACAGTTATATAGTACAAACAATATAAATCTGGGCTTAGGTAGGTACAGTTATATAGTACAAACAATATAAATCTGGGCTTAGGTAGGTACAGTTATATAGTACAAACAATATAAATCTGGGCTTAGGTAGGTACAGTTATATAGTACAAACAATATAAATCTGGGCTTAGGTAGGTACAGTTATATAGTACAAACAATATAAATCTGGGCTTAGGTAGGTACAGTTATATAGTACAAACAATATAAATCTGGGCTTAGGTAGGTACAGTTATATAGTACAAACAATATAAATCTGGGCTTAGGTAGGTACAGTTATATATAGTACAAACAATATAAATCTGGGCTTAGGTAGGTACAGTTATATAGTACAAACAATATAAATCTGGGCTTAGGTAGGTACAGTTATATAGTACAAACAATATAAATCTGGGCTTAGGTAGGTACAGTTATATAGTACAAACAATATAAATCTGGGCTTAGGTAGGTACAGTTATATAGTACAAACAATATAAATCTGGGCTTAGGTAGGTACAGTTATATAGTACAAACAATATAAATCTGGGCTTAGGTAGGTACAGTTATATAGTACAAACAATATAAATCTGGGCTTAGGTAGGTACAGTTATATAGTACAAACAATATAAATCTGGGCTTAGGTAGGTACAGTTATATAGTACAAACAATATAAATCTGGGCTTAGGTAGGTACAGTTATATAGTACAAACAATATAAATCTGGGCTTAGGTAGGTACAGTTATATAGTACAAACAATATAAATCTGAGCTTAGGTAGGTACAGTTATATAGTACAAACAATATAAATCTGGGCTTAGGTAGGTACAGTTATATAGTACAAACAATATAAATCTGGGCTTAGGTAGGTACAGTTATATAGTACAAACAATATAAATCTGAGCTTAGGTAGGTACAGTTATATAGTACAAACACAATATAAATCTGGGCTTAGGTAGGTACAGTTATATAGTACAAACAATATAAATCTGAGCTTAGGTAGTACAGTTATATAGTACAAACAATATAAATCTGGGCTTAGGTAGGTACAGTTATATAGTACAAACAATATAAATCTGGGCTTAGGTAGGTACAGTTTATATAGTACAAACAATATAAATCTGGGCTTAGGTAGGTACAGTTATATAGTACAAACAATATAAATCTGGGCTTAGGTAGGTACAGTTATATAGTACAAACAATATAAATCTGGGCTTAGGTAGGTACAGTTATATAGTACAAACAATATAAATCTGGGCTTAGGTAGGTACAGTTATATAGTACAAACAATATAAATCTGGGCTTAGGTAGGTACAGTTATATAGTACAAACAATATAAATCTGGGCTTAGGTAGGTACAGTTATATAGTACAAACAATATAAATCTGGCTTAGGTAGGTACAGTTATATAGTACAAACAATATAAATCTGGGCTTAGGTAGGTACAGTTATATAGTACAAACAATATAAATCTGGGCTTAGGTAGGTACAGTTATATAGTACAAACAATATAAATCTGGGCTTAGGTAGGTACAGTTATATAGTACAAACAATATAAATCTGGGCTTAGGTAGGTACCACCAAGTTTGTATAGAACACCACACAGTTTGTATAGTACAAACAATATAGACCATCAAGTTTGTAGAGACCACCAAGTTTGTATAGTATCAAGTTTGTATAGACACCAAGTTTGTATAGATCACAAGTTTGTATAGACCACCAAGTTTGTATCAAGTTATCAAGTTTGTATATGACTGCCAAGTTTGTATAGACCACCAAGTTTGTATAGACCACCAAGTTTGTATATAGACCCACCAAGTTTGTATAGACCACCAAGTTTGTATAGACCACCAAGTTTGTAAAGATTATCAATTTTGTATAGACCACCAAGTTTGTATAGAGACCACCAAGTTTGTATAGTCCACCAAGTTTGTATAGACAACCAAGTTTGTATAGACCACCAAGTTTGTATAGACCGCCAAGTTTGTATAGATTATCAATTTTGTATAGACCACCAAGTTTGTATAGATTATCAATTTTGTTTACCAAAAGTTTGTTAGTCCCACCAAGTTTGTACCAATTTTTTGTATAGACCACCAAGTTTGTATAGACCACCAAGTTTGTATAGACCGAAGTTTGTATAGATTATCAATTTTGTATAGACCACCAAGTTTGTATAGACCACCAAGTTTGTATAGATTATCAATTTTGTATAGACCACCAAGTTTGTATAGATTATCAATTTTGTATAGACCACCAAAGTTTGTATAGACCACGCCAAGTTTGTATAGATTATCAATTTTGTATAGACCCATACCAAGTTTGTATAGACCACCAAGTTTGTATAGACCACCAAGTTTGTTGTATAGATTATCAATTTTGTATAGACCACCAAGTTTGTATAGATTATCAATTTTGTATAGACCACCAAGTTTGTATAGACCACCAAGTTTGTATAGATTATCAATTTTGTATAGACCACCAAGTTTGTATAGACCACCAAGTTTGTATAGTATAGTATAGACACCAAGTTTGTATAGACCAACCAAGTTTGTATAGACCACCAATTTTGTATAGATTAGACCACCAAGTTTGTATAGATTATCAATTTTGTATAGACCACCAAGTTTGTATAGACCGCCAAGTTTGTATAGATTATCAATTTTGTATAGACCACCAAGATTGTATAGACCACCAAGTTTGTATAGACACCACCAAGTTTGTATAGATCACCAAGTTTGTATAGACCACCAAGTTTGTATAGACAACCAAGTTTGTATAGACAACCAAATTTGTATAGACCACCAAGTTTGTATAGACAATCACCAAGTTTGTATAGACAACCAAGTTTGTATAGACACACCAAGTTTGTATAGCCCACCAAGTTTGTATAGACCACCAAGTTTGTATAGACCGCCAAGTTTGTATAGATCACCAAGATTGTATAGATCACCAAGTTTGTAAAAACAACAAAGTTTGTATAGACAATGAAATTTGTATAGACCACCAAGTTTGTATAGATCACCAAGTTTGTATAGACAACCAAGTTTGTATAGACCACCAAGTTTGTATAGACCACCAAGTTTGTATAGACCACCAAGTTTGTATAGACAACCAATTTTGTATAGACCACCAAGTTTGTATAGACCACCAAGTTTGTATAGATTATCAATTTTGTATAGACCACCAAGTTTGTATAGACCACCAAGTTTGTATAGACCACCAAGTTTGTATAGATTATCAATTTTGTATAGACCACCAAGTTTGTATAGACCACAAGTTTGTATAGATAACCACCAAGTTTGTATAGACCACCAATTTTGTAAAGATTACAATTTTGTATAGACTGCCAAGTTTGTATAGACCACCAAGTTTGTATAGACCACCAAGTTTTGTATAGACCACCAAGTTTGTATAGATTATCAAGTTTGTATAGACCACCAAGTTTGTATAGATTACAAGTTTTGTATAGACCACCAAGTTTGTATAGATTATCAAGTTTGTATAGACCACCAAGTTTGTATAGACCACCAAGTTTGTATAGACCACCAAGTTTGTATAGATTATCAAGTTTGTATAGACTGTATAGACCACCAAGTTTGTATAGACCACCAAGTTTGTATAGACCACCAAGTTTGTATAGACCACCAAGTTTGTATAGACCACCAAGTTTGTATAGACCACCAAGTTTGTATAGACCACCAAGTTTGTATAGACCACCAAGTTTGTATAGATTATCAATTTTGTATAGACCACCAAGTTTGTATAGACCACCAAGTTTGTATAGATTATCAATTTTGTATAGACCACCAAGTTTGTATAGACCACCAAGTTTGTATAGACCGCCAAGTTTGTATAGATTATCAATTTTGTATAGACCACCAAGTTTGTATAGACCACCAAGTTTGTATAGACCACCAAGTTTGTATAGATTATCAATTTTGTATAGACCACCAAGTTTGTATAGACCACCAAGTTTGTATAGACCACCAAGTTTGTATAGACCACCAAGTTTGTATAGACCACCAAGTTTGTATAGACCACCAAGATTGTATAGACCACCAAGTTTGTATAGACCACCAAGTTTGTATAGACCACCAAGTTTGTATAGACCACCAAGTTTGTATAGACCACCAAGTTTGTATAGACCACCAAGTTTGTATAGATTATCAATTTTGTATAGACCACCAAGTTTGTATAGACCACCAAGTTTGTATAGACCACCAAGTTTGTATAGACAACCAAGTTTGTATAGACCACCAAGTTTGTATAGACCACCAAGTTTGTATAGACCACCAAGTTTGTATAGACCACCAAGTTTGTATAGACAACCAAGTTTGTATAGACCACCAAGTTTGTATAGAACAACCAAGTTTGTATAGACCACCAAGTTTGTATAGATCACCAAGTTTGTATAGATCACCAAGTTTGTATAGACAACCAAGTTTGTATAGACCACCAAGTTTGTATAGACCACCAAGTTTGTATAGACCACCAAGTTTGTATAGATTATCAATTTTGTATAGACCACCAAGTTTGTATAGACCACCAAGTTTGTATAGACCACCAAGTTTGTATAGACCACCAAGTTTGTATAGACCACCAAGTTTGTATAGACCACCAAGTTTGTATAGACCACCAAGTTTGTATAGACAACCAAGTTTGTATAGACCACCAAGTTTGTATAGACCACCAAGTTTGTATAGACCACCAAGTTTGTATAGACCACCAAGTTTGTATAGATTACCAAGTTTGTATAGACCACCAAGTTTGTATAGACC
Source organism: Argopecten irradians (assembly GCF_041381155.1). Lineage (NCBI taxonomy): Eukaryota > Metazoa > Mollusca > Bivalvia > Pectinida > Pectinidae > Argopecten > Argopecten irradians. The sequence continues at coordinate 1,434,473 of NC_091140.1, read as the reverse complement.
ACCAAGTTTGTATAGACCATCAAGTTTGTATAGACCACCAAGTTTGTATAGACCACCAAGTTTGTATAGACCACCAAGTTTGTATAGACCACCAAGTTTGTATAGACCACCAAGTTTGTATAGACCACCAAGTTTGTATAGATTATCAAGTTTGTATAGACCACCAAGTTTGTATAGACCACCAAGTTTGTATAGACCACCAAGTTTGTATAGACCGCCAAGTTTGTATAGATTATCAAGTTTGTATAGACCACCAAGTTTGTATAGACCACCAAGTTTGTATAGACCACCAAGTTTGTATAGACCACCAAGTTTGTATAGACCACCAAGTTTGTATAGACCACCAAGTTTGTATAGACCACCAAGTTTGTATAGACCACCAAGTTTGTATAGATTATCAAGTTTGTATAGACCACCAAGTTTGTATAGACCACCAAGTTTGTATAGACCACCAAGTTTGTATAGACCACCAAGTTTGTATAGACCACCAAGTTTGTATAGACCGCCAAGTTTGTATAGATTACTCAATTTTGTATAGACCACCAAGTTTGTATAGATTATCAATTTTGTATAGACCACCAAGTTTGTATAGACCACCAAGTTTTGTTGTATAGACCACCAAGTTTGTATAGACCACCAAGTTTGTATAGACCACCAAGTTTGTATAGACCACCAAGTTTGTATAGATTATCAATTTTGTATAGACCACCAAGTTTGTATAGACCACCAAGTTTGTATAGATTATCAATTTTGTATAGACCACCAAGTTTGTATAGATTATCAATTTTGTATAGACCACCAAGTTTGTATAGACCACCAAGTTTGTATAGATTATCAATTTTGTATAGACCACCAAGTTTGTATAGACCGCCAAGTTTGTATAGATTATCAATTTTGTATAGACCACCAAGTTTGTATAGACCACCAAGTTTGTATAGACAACCAAGTTTGTATAGACCACCAAGTTTGTATAGACCACCAAGTTTGTATAGACAACCAAGTTTGTATAGACCACCAAGTTTGTATAGACCAACCAAGTTTGTATAGACAATCACAAGTTTGTATAGACCACCAAGTTTGTATAGACCACCAAGTTTTGTATAGACATATAGACCACCAAGTTTGTATAGCCACCAAGTTTGTATAGATTATCAATTTGTATAGACCACCAAGTTTGTATAGACTGCCAAGTTTGTATAGATTATCAATTTTGTATAGACCACCAAGATTGTATAGACCACCAAGTTTGTAGAGACAACCAAGTTTGTAAAGATTATCAATTTTGTATAGACCACCAAGTTTGTATAGACCACCAAGTTTGTATAGATTATCAATTTTGTATAGACCACCAAGATTGTATAGACCACCAAGTTTGTATAGACAACCAAGTTTTTATAGATTTGTATAGACCACCAAGTTTGTATAGATCACCAAGATTGTATAGAGCACCAAGTTTGTATAGACAACCAAGTTTGTATAGCCCACCAAGTTTGTATAGACCACCAAGTTTGTATAGACTGCCAAGTTTGTATTGACAATGAAGTTTGTATTGACAATGAAGTTTGTATAGACCGCCAAGTTTGTATAGACCGCCATGTTTGTATAGATCGCCAAGTTTGTATAGACCACCAAGATTGTATAGAGCACCAAGTTTGTATAGACCACCAAGTTTGTTTAGACCACCAAGATTGTATAGACAACCAAGTTTGTATAGCCCACCAAGTTTGTATAGACCACCAAGTTTGTATAGACTGCCAAGTTTGTATTGACAATGAAGTTTGTATTGACAATGAAGTTTGTATAGAGCACCAAGTTTGTATAGACCGCCAAGTTTGTATAGACCACCAAGATTGTATAGACCACCAAGTTTGTATTGACAATGAAGTTTGTATAGACTGCCAAGTTTGTATAGACCACCAAGTTTGTATAGACTACCAAGATTGTATAGACAACCAAGTTTGTATAGCCCACCAAGTTTGTATAGACCACCAAGTTTGTATAGACCGCCAAGTTTGTATAGACCGCCAAGTTTGTATAGACCACCAAGATTGTATAGACCACCACGTTTGTATAGATCACCAAGATTGTATAGACAACCAAGTTTGTATATAGACAACCAAGTTTGTATAGACCACCAAGTTTGTATAGACCACCAAGTTTGTATAGACCACCAAGTTTGTATAGACCACCAAGTTTGTATAGACCACCAAGTTTGTATAGACCACCAAGTTTGTATAGACCACCAAGTTTGTATAGACCACCAAGTTTGTATAGCCCACCAAGTTTGTATAGCCCACCAAGTTTGTATAGACCACCAAGTTTGTATTGACAATGAAGTTTGTATAGATATGGTTTAACAAGCAACAATGGCACTATGCACTATATGAAATGAAGTACTGTTTGTGCATGTACGGTATGAAAAACAAAATAAATTATAATTTTGTTTTATTGTTTGTGTTAAATAGAGATACATTTACATGAATAAACACCAATTATTGTTCAAATAATGAATATTGTTTATGCTCTGGCAGCAGTGGAGCATCTTTAATTATGGAATGTTGAACAGGATTGTTACTTGTATTTTTGTTTTTCTAGGTTCACATGAAGACAAAAGAGTCTGGTAGCTGACAGTCCTTGTAACATAGGACCATATACAGTAATACTAGTGCTCCTCGTAAATCATTGTGGCTAGTGCAATAGGAACAGGGGACTCCCCAAGTGGAAGGGAACTCAGCGAGTGGGAGTCTCACCTCGTCAGTTCCGTAGTCCTAAAATCTGTGGAACTACAACGATTTAGACAAAGCTTTAATATACATCAGAAACAGAGTAGTTAATGAATCAGCATTAACATTTGTAAGCACTCATTTTAATTCTGAATTTTACTGGATTTATCAGAAGATAACTTTTTTTTTCCATTGAAAACGATAATCTTGTATATGCTTATTTAAATAAGCAAAAAATTAGCTGTGCATTATATTCTCCAAAGATCTAATGCTTCATTTAGTATTGAACACCATTTTTTGTTCATGTATATATCAGTATTACAGCAGGAAGTTACAACGAACAGGGTAAAATAACTCACATGTGAACTGGTATCACTGTCAGCATTTTTTAGCCCACCATCATCATCATTTTTGGATTCTGTTATTTTTCACAATGACCAAATATTTTTTAGCTTTTTTAATCACAGTGAGTGGTAGACCACATTAGTCACCATTATATTAGTTAGGTACTGTTATATGTCTAATCAAACATTTATTTGACAATACAGCCACACTGCTGGTGATCTCACATATTTTATCACCATCGTTCAGATTATACCTAGTCTTACAGTGATATAGCTCATCAGACATACTGACTCCCCAAACATACATTAATGTTGGTTTATCATTTACTATAATCTTTTTAATCTTTCATGACTTTTTAAACATTAAGTGACCATAATAAAGCTGTACTGTACTAAACTGTGTCTGCTATGTCCAACAAGATGTGCTGTATCTGGTTAAGATATGTTAGCATTAAAGGAGATAAAAGTATGGGGTCCTACCCCAGCAGAAAGTATCACACTTAACCTGTGTAACTGCTGGCCCCACAAACTTTCTGCTGTCGGTATATATGTCTTAGAAAGTCTATATATTGACAGGATCTTCATCATATAGGTGTATATAGTGATAGTCTAGGTGAGGGGGGATGGTCAGTTTGAGGATATTTTATATTCCCATATTGAAAAATATGAAACCATGTTATTAATTAATATTTGTTTATATTCTTCATCAATTTTAAACATAAACATTTTTCTGAAGATATTTGTACAATTTTAGACAAAACATTTTTCAGAAGATATAATTGAAAGTCAAAGTGTAATATGTGTTAACGTCAATAAGATTTGTAAAGAGACAACGAATGTAAGCTATGTAAATGATTTTTGTGAATTTACCCCAGTAACTTGTGACTGACAATCGAGAATGTATGTATGACTGTGTATGTTCTAGTCAATGTTCATTTGTACAAAGAATGTAATGTATGTATGTATGTATGACAAAAGTATGTGTAAAGGTCAAATTCAAGTGGTGTGACGGTTCAATTCAAGTGGCGTGAAGGTCCAATTCAAGTGGCGTAAAGGCCGTATTCAGGTAGTGTGTAGGTCATATTCAAGTGGTGTTAGGTCATATTCAAGTGGTGTTCGGTCATACTTGAATGCATATTCAAGTGGTATGAAGGTCATATTCAAGTGGTGTGAAGGTCATATTGAAGTGGTGAGAAGGTCATATTGAAGTAGAAGATATAATTAAGCCAGGACAATGATCACATATTCTTTCAATCATAAGGTGAGTGCCATAGAATACTTTACATACCTAAATGTATAGAAATCATGTCTGCCTGCTCCATCATAATGAGGAGGAATTTATTAGGGTAACAAATCTATTACACCATAAAACACTTAAAAGCAGATAGATCTTCAATAATATGCTAATTAAATAGATTATAAAGAAACCTAGACAGTAAATTGATTATAAACACAGAAACCGTGATAGAAAGTGAACATCAATACGCTATAACCATGAATGTTTTGAAAGTGTACTTGCTATAAACATGTTTTACTATATTGGGAAGGCGGATATTGTTTCAAACATAGAATTATACATCTGTATGTAAGAACCTTTGTCACTTTACAGTATGTTTTGGCCAAACTGGGAGGCATCATACTGTATAACCTGTCATAACTGTGTTACTCAAATCCCTGTCTATTTTGGCATATTTTTACCTTTTTATTCTATCTATAACAACCAAATATCATGGACCTGATGATTTTTGGTTTGGACAAGTTGTATTGTCATATATGATGTAGATTGCCCTGGCAGATTTGGTGTCATGATATATAGTGAAGGATAATAATGTATTTGAGCCAGAATGACAGAGCTGGTGTCTGCATGGAAAGCATTGTAATGTTTGGATATTTGGATAGGAAGCATTGTAACATTTGGATATCTGGGTAGGAAGCATTGTAACGTTTGGATATCTGGGTAGGAAGCATTGTAACGTTTGGATATCTGGGTAGGAAGCATTGTAACGTTTGGATATCTGGGTAGGAAGCATTGTAACGTTTGGATATCTGGGTAGGAAGCATTGTAACGTTTGGATATCTGGGTAGGAAGCATTTTAATGTTTGGATATCTGGGTAGGAAGCATTTTAATGTTTGGATATCTGGGTAGGAAGCATTGTAATATTTGGATATCTGGGTAGGAAGCTTTGTAATATTTGGATATCTGAGAAGGAAGCATTTTAATGTTTGGATATCTGGGTAGGAAGCATTTTAATGTTTGGATATCTGGGTAGGATGCATTGTAATGTTTGGATATCTGGGTAGGAAGCATTTTAATGTTTGGATATCTGGGTAGGAAGCATTGTAATGTTTGGATATCTGGGTAGGAAGCATTGTAATGTTTGGATATCTGGGTAGGAAGCATTTTAATGTTTGGATATCTGGGTAGGATGCATTGTAATGTTTGGATATCTGGGTAGGAAGCATTAGAATGTTTGGATATCTTGGTAGGAAGCGTTGTAACATTTGGATATTTGGGTTGGAAGCATTGTAATATTTGGATATCTGGGTAGGAAGCATTGTAACGTTTGGATATTTGGGTAGGAAGCATTGTAATGTTTGGATATTTGGGTAGGAAGCATTGTAATGTTTGGATATCTGGGTAGGAAGCATTTTAATGTTTGGATATCTGGGTAGGAAGCATTTTAATGTTTGGATATTTGGGTAGGAAACATTGTAATATTTGGATATTTGGGTAGGAAGCATTGTAATATTTGGATATTTGGGTAGGAAACATTGTAATATTTGGATATTTGGGTAGGAAGCATTTTAATGTTTGCATATCTTGGTAGGAAGCATTGTAATGTTTGGATATCTGAGAAGGATACATAGAGTTCTGTGAGTGAATTGCTGTTACACTATAGATGTCTGATCTGTGTTTGTTTGGTGTATAGATTTTGTATATTGATGATTTACACTATAGATGTCTGATCTGTGTTTGTTTGGTGTATAGATTTTGTATATTGAGGATTTAACCTTTGCTGCTATGAAGATTGTTGCTATTTATATTGTAATGCTTGGTACCTTTGTGTCAGAATGATAGATTGTTTGTCTCTAATTAGATAGACCAAATCGGTGTATGTCTCTAATTAGATAGACCAAATTGGTATCTGGTGTATGTCTCTAATTAGATAGACCAAATTGGTATCTGGTTCATATTGGGGAGACTTGTAATGTTTGATACTGAGAGATTTGTATCTGGATGGAAGAACTGTTAACAATATCATATATCATCTCCTGGCCTGAATGAAGTTTTGTATTTGGATGATAAAATCTGTTGTTGCTATGATGATTGGTCAAGTGTCAGTTTGAATGTTTGGTGATTAGAGTTGTGTATGTGTATGATATCTCAGCATCACCCCATGATAAAGCTTTATTGACAATCATTATAGTGTACTGACAGAAGTATAGGATTAGTGTGGTTTATAATGCTGCCGTACCATTCACAGCGGATCATTTGTAATTTTTAATATTGAACTTCTTAATTTACAAACGTATTCAATATCTTATTGTTTTTAATTCTTAAAGTTCAACCTTTTAATCTTTTAATCAATAAAATAAGTTACAAGATGACCCAATCCACCAACAGTTTCATTATCTAGCTACTTACATAGTGATGTTTGACAGTTGACAGGATTTTACTAGCGGTTATATAATTATATATATATATATATTTTTTTATTTCTCCTTTTTTACATTCATGTCATTGAACTTTGTCCTTTTCTACATCCCCACAATGATGACCATCTATCACTTTATGATAAATACTGTGACCTTTAGTCTGTACACCAGTGGTAGGTATTTACAGAGTAATGCCAAAATTAGTGATAGATTACAGTGTATGTAATAACCTTATCCGAACTGGTGAAGAAAAATTCTATGATTTCTCTCCCTTTCAATTCTTTATTTATGTGAAAAATGTTTGTTTAGTATTTGATTAGGGAATCAGTTATATTGTATTTTTCAATGCTATTCTTACATGATACTTTAACATTAAGATTGAAATCTGGAACAATATTGTGTTAGACAGAGAGATCTAGAGCACACTTGTATCCTATCTCTAAAACAACCGTATTGGACTCAATAAGCGCCCAGGGCGCTTAAAAAATTGATAAAAATGAAAAGGTGTTAATAAGTCAAATCTACACTGTTTTATGTAGTTTTGGTACATATTTATGCCTGGGCAATGGAAATTGAGGACTCAAAAAGGGGGAGGTGCGCTTGTAGGGACATGGGCGCTTATTGGGTCGAATACGGTACTATTATTATTACAGAACATTGTCATGTTCCTCATGTTCCGGTTTTGGAAGTATGTTTTTAACTTTTTTTTTTTTTATCTTTTGGTTTAGTTTAGTGTGTTAAAATCTTTTAAGAGTTGTATCACAGAATTTTATGTTTTACATCATTTTCATTGTTGTATAGCATTGTTCATTGTTTGATGAATGGTTGATGTATAACGTTTATGAATAATATCGAGGGGTATGATAATTCAAAATAAAAGATACACATTCACTGATAATATATGTAGTGTAGAATTCAAAAATAAAAATGCAATAAAGTTAAAACATAAGTTATAAGAATTAAAGAGATATATAAATTGTATTATTTATTTGATTTTGTTGAATTTAAAAGTTTTAAAGATAAAACCCGGTAGTCTGATCAAGATGTAGTTTTAGTAATTAACGATGATTAAAGAAGATATGTATAGAATATTGAGAGAAGACAGAGGTAAACTTGTACAGTATTTTGTTTACAAGGATTCCAAAAATGCTTTAATTTCATACAGTCACAGGAACATGACAAAACAATTTATAAGTACATACATGCATTATGTACCTATAAAATGCACAGTTTCAGGTGCTGAATTTTGCCTTGTTCCTGTGATGAAATTTTATGAAGTTTTTTTTTGTATTATTGACACATATTTACATTAAGTATATTATTTACACAATTGATACCAAAGGGTATAATTATATCTGCTGAGTGGTGATGTATGTGTAGAATGTGTATATACACACATTTATTGGTATATTTATATTTTGTTCATAGGGTTAAAATTAAATCACTAAGATGCCACTGGATACTACACTAGATTATACAAACATATAACGAGGAGCATGACTGATTAACAAACTTTATTTAACAGAGTATTTTAACATTTTAGATGTAAACAGCAGCGGTGAAGCTTTGCTTGCTTGTATCACATCAGTTAGTAAACTCCCTCTGTACAGTAAAGACACACTTCCTTATTCCATTCAGGTATTGTGCATTTGTCTGATAGAATTATATTTGTATGAGTTTGGTGGTATTGCCTGTTGCTCAAATTTCTTTAAATGCAGGAACTTAATTGCCAGAATGTCAAAATCTGGTAACAGGTTCAGAGGAAACACAGACTTCACCAGATCTTTTCCAATGTCTAAGTGTGGTGGGTAGGGCAGAGGAAATTTGGGATGCACCAAATACCTACATGTAACAATGTCTAATTGTGGTGATAAGGACAGAGGAAAATGGGGACTGATCCAGGCCTGTAACAATGTTTTAATGATTTTGGTGCTTAGATCAGAGAAAACTAGAGCTATACATGGCTATTCCTTTAACTAACTGATGTGATCCAGCCCTAGATGCTGAACTTTAACTAACTGATGTGATCCAGCCCTAGATGCTGAACTTTACATGCACAGTGATATAATGTGTTCTCTCCCACCAGAAATTACATTGTCGGATTATAGTCATTGTTTTGTTTAATTGTTATTGTCCTTTGTGTTAATCCTCAGTGCCATTACTGCTGTTAATTATCACAGGGACTTGGCAAATATTTCCAACCTACAGATCTAGTTATGATATGAGTTGGTTAGCAATGTTTACAAGTCCCTGTGGAGCTGCTACTGACTGTACATCCCCAGTGTTGTGAGAAATCATTCACATATCTGCTCATCTCCTTATTACGATACATCATAAATTGGTTAATTTAGTTTTCTCCTTATTAGGATACATCATAAATTGATTAATTTACTTTTCTCCTTATTAGGATACATCATAAATTGGTTAATTTACTTTTCTCCTTATTAAGATACATCATAAATTGGTTAATTTACTTTTCTCCTTATAAGGATACATCATAAATTGGTTAATTTACTTTTCTCCTTATTAAGACACATCATAAATTGGTTAATTTACTTTTCTCCTTATAAGGATACATCATAAATTGGTTAATTTACTTTTCTCCTTATTAGGATACATCATAAATTGGTTAATTTACTTTTCTCCTTATTAGGATACATCATAAATTTACTTTTCTCCTTATAAGGATACATCATAAATTGGTTAATTTACTTTTCTCCTTATTAAGACACATCATAAATTGGTTAATTTACTTTTCTCCTTATAAGGATACATCATAAATTGGTTAATTTACTTTTCTCCTTATTAGGATACATCATAAATTGGTTAATTTACTTTTCTCCTTATAAGGAAACATCATAAATTGATTAATTTACTTTGCTCCTTATGAGGATACATCATAAATTGGTTAATTTACTTTTCTCCTTATGAGGATACATCATAAATTGGTTAATTTACTTTTCTCCTCATTAGGAAACATCATAAATTGGTTAATTAACTTCTCTCCTTATTAGGATACATCATAAATTGGTTAATTAACTTCTCTCCTTATTAACTTGAAACATTTTGAAATGAAAAATTAACAAATTAGGATACTTGAACAGATCCTGTCATATTTTCCCTGTCCTTTGAACAGTTTATGTTCATGAAAACTCCTGTGCTTACTCAGGTATTTTTTTCAGAAAAACATTCTAGCCAGTGGTTTGGTAACAAGTAAAATATAATAAAATTTATATCTCTGCAGGGAAACACAACACTGGGGATTTACATCTTTGTTTTTAGTTCAGAATTTTTTTGAATGCTTTATTATTATTTTAGTAATGATTTATTTGTATATTTTCCACTTTTTACTACCGGTATTGAATCATAGATGTTTTAATTATGTGAATCATTATATTTACCTAATAATGAAAGTGCAATGAATTTAGAATCATATTATTTGTAATCAAGATGTTTACATTGGTATTAAATTAGAATTGTACTGCCAGTAATGAATATTCATGTAGATCTTGAATATTCATACAGTGTTCATTATGAATGTCTTTAAGTCATGTTGCACAGTGATAATGAATATTCATGTCTTTAATAGCCATTAGAGAAGGACAATTTGTATCTTGTCCTTGGTCATAATTAAACAATTTAACTGGAGTTCATGATGATTGTTCACATTTCTCAGAATGAAAATAAAGTGTAAAAGGAAAATTCAATGCTCTAGTTTTCATTTATACCTTTATTTTATCTTTTCATTGCTGACAAACTCAACTATCATGGTAATATTCATAATAACTTAGTCACAACATTAACTTATTCACTCTAACAGACAAATTTGAACTCTTAGTTAAATATAAAATTTAGTGGTGAGTGAATTCTAACATCACAGATTTAACACAATAATGTTTTGACATTATACTAACATTACCACAACCCATATAGCTAGTGATACGAGATTCTGATTATCTGGCAGTACACTGGGACAGTAGAATACGAAATGCTGTAATCTGACATTAGAACATGAAATGCTGTAATCTGACATTAGAACATGAAATGCTGTAATCTGACAGTAGAATACGAAATGCTGTAATCTGACAGTAGAACATGAAATACTGTGATCTGACAGTAGAACATGAAATGATGTAATTTGACAGTAGAACATGAAATGATGTAATCTGACAGTAGAACATGAAATGCTGTAATCTGACAGTAGAACATGAAATACTGTAATCTGACAGTAGAACATGAAATGATGTATTTAGACAGTAGAACATGAAATGCTGTAATCTGACAGTAGAACATGAAATACTGTAATCTGACAGTAGAACATGAAATACTGTAATCTGACAGTAGAACATGAAATGATGTAATTAGACAGTAGAACATGAAATGCTGTTATCTGACAGTAGAACATGAAATGCTGTAATCTGACAGTAGAACATGAAATGCTGTAATCAGACAGTAGAACATATAATGCTGTAATTGGAATGTGTAATATGTTTATATGGCACCAATATCCTATGTAGATTTACTTTTATAAATTGAAAACAAGAGCTCAAATAAAGTTAAATAAAAAGAAAATACACAGAACACATTTTCTCTGTAATTGCCATATTGTACAAAGCCAAAGTAACAAAATTAACATAACCAACAAATTGAGCTTTCTACCCAGGCAGTAAGTCGATTTACACACCCCACACAAATTTTGGCTATTCACATGCCAGATTTGATTGAAGGTGTGAAAGATAGGGCCATTTCAATTGGTCCAAGCTGACCAAATGACCAATGACAAATTTTGTCCTTGCATCAATTGACAAATTATAATTAAAATGTATAATTTGACCATGTCAGATCCAAGATTGTCCAAATTTCTGTAAGATTTGACCATTTCAGATCCAAAATTGTCCAAATTTTCGTAAGATTTGGCCATTTCAGGTCCAAGATTGTCCAAATTTCTGTAAGATTTCCACCATATCTTCATCCTCAGATAATTTGGCTTCCTGTAAAATTGTGTGTCCCTCTACATTTGTGATGTTTTTATCTGCCCCTGATTTGAGAAGCAGCCTCATGATGTCAGTACTGCTGTTACTGTAGGCGTGCCAAAGGGCCGTCCAACCATCACTATCCTGGGCGTTTACATCACACTGAAACTACAAAACAACAAAAATAACTTCTTACATGTGTTGTACATATTAAACTTTCATACCTAACATGTAAATGATTCCTTCACAAGCATTCCCAACACTGATCCAATTAGACAATTACATTCACCATTTAATCAATTTCAATTTTGAGCTAAAGTTTCTGGTTCATGGATATTATAACACAGGGGTTTTCAGATCCCAAAACATCATGGGTAAAGTAAGATAACCATCAATAATAGTCCCACTTTCCTGTGATAGTGTCATAAAAATCATGTCAAATGATGACATCATAATCATATGATAATGGGACTAATGGACAATAAATTGTACTTGACTCACGTCGGTTTGGGATCTAAAAACCTCTGGATTGACCATGACAGATAGGTAGATTGATCTACCCCAAATGCTGTAGCATTAGCATGAACATTTAGTTACTTATGATGTTTCAAAGTCAAATTTCTATCATTAATGCATACAACAACCAATAAAAAGTTAAATTAAATCCTATTGTGTACTTTGTATACTCATTAAAGGTAATAAGTTTGACTCCGAACTGCTTCTTTAGAGAATTGTGTGATAAGGAGACTTGCCAATCAAGGGTTGCTGTCCATTTTCTCCCAAAAATGTGTTTTACGAAACAAGATTTTATGAAAAATTTAACGCTTTTGCCAAAATGGATCAATGAAATAGAAAATATGGTAGAAAGCTGGATTTTTTGGTATTAAAGTGGTAGGTGGTAGATTGGTCATGGAAGCGGTAATCTTATGAGTTAGTTGAGAATATTATTTGGCATCAATTAAAAGGTATTCCAGTGTAATGTAATATGTTATTTATTAAAAATTTGACAAGTGTAAGTAACTTACCTTTAGTAATATTCGGATCACGTCTGTGTGGTCGTGTGAAGCAGACACAATCAGCGGTGTCTGTAGACCGAACTCTTTACATACGATATTACAGTCTGCCCCAGCCTCCAGTAGGGTCTGAGCTAGACGGGCATGACCTTCCCTTGCAGCCATAAACAGGGGCACGCTGCCATTGTCAGAGCGAGTATCGACGGAGGCCTTACCTGGACAAATCAAACAGAATTAAAAGTACAGAAACATTGCAACCATATACTGGGGCACAATGTCATTGTCAGGGCGAGCATCGACAGAGGCCTTACCTGGACAAATCAAACAGAATTAAAAGTATGGAAACATTGGTACCATAAAATGGGGCACGCTGCCATTGTCAGAGCGAGGCCTTACCTGGACAAATCAACGAATAAAAGAGGCCTTACCTGGACAAATCAAACAGAATTAAAATTGTAACCTGGTAATGTCATTGTTAGGCCACAGCATGTCAGGAGCATCGACAGAGGCCTTACCTGGACAAATCAAACAGAATTAAAAGTATGGAAACATTGTAACCATAAACTGGGGCACAATGCCATTGTCAGGGCGAGCATCGATGGAGGCCTTACCTGGACAAATCAAACAGAATTAAAAGCATGGAAACATTGTAACCATAAACTGGGGCACAATGGCATTGTCAGGGTGAGCATCGATGGAGGCCTTACCTGGACAAATCAAACAGAATTAAAAGCATGGAAACATTGTAACCATAAACTGGGGCACAATGCCATTGTCAGAGCGAGCATCGATGGAGGCCTTACCTGGACAAATCAAACAGAATTAAAAGTATGGAAACATTGTAACCATAAACTGGGGCACAATGCCATTGTCAGGGTGAGCATCGATGGAGGCCTTACCTGGACAAATCAAACAGAATTAAAAGTATGGAAACATTGTAACCATAAACTGGGGCACAATGCCATTGTCAGAGCATCGATGGAGGCCTTACCTGGACAAATCAAACAGAATTAAAAGTATGGAAACATTGTAACCATAAACTGGGGCACACCGTCATTGTCAGGGTGAGCATCGATGTGGAAACATTGTAACCATAAACTGGGGCACAATGCCATTGTCAGGGTGAGCATCGATGGAGGCCTTACCTGGACAAATCAAACAGAATTAAAAGTATGGAAAACATTGTAACCATAAACTGGGGCACAATGTCATTGTCAGAGCGAGCATCGATGGAGGCCTTACCTGGACAAATCAAACAGAATTAAAAGTATGGAAAAATTGTAACATAAACTGGGGCACACCGTCATTGTCAGAGCGAGCATCGATGGAGGCCTTACCTGGACAAATCAAACAGAATTAAAAGTATGGAAACATTGTAACCATAAACTGGGGCACACCGTCATTGTCAGAGCGAGCATCGATGGAGGCCTTACCTGGACAAATCAAACAGAATTAAAAGCATGGAAACATTGTAACCATAAACTGGGGCACAATGCCATTGTCAGGGTGAGCATCGATGGAGGCCTTACCTGGACAAATCAAACAGAATTAAAAGTATGGAAACATTGTAACCATAAACTGGGGCACACACGTCATTGTCAGAGCGAGCATCGATGGAGGCCTTACCTGGACAAATCAAACAGAATTAAAAGTATGGAAACATTGTAACCATAAACTGGGGCACAATGTCATTGTCAGGGTGAGCATCGATGGAGGCCTTACCTGGACAAATCAAACAGAATTAAAAGTATGGAAACATTGTAACCATAAACTGGGGCACACCGTCATTGTCAGAGCGAGCATCGATGGAGGCCTTACCTGGACAAATCAAACAGAATTAAAAGTATGGAAACATTGTAACCATAAACTGGGGCACACCGTCATTGTCAGAGCGAGCATCGATGGAGGCCTTACCTGGACAAATCAAACAGAATTAAAAGTATGGAAACATTGTAACCATAAACTGGGGCACACCGTCATTGTCAGAGCGAGCATCGATGGAGGCCTTACCTGGACAAATCAAACAGAATTAAAAGCATGGAAACATTGTAACCATAAACTGGGGCACACCGTCATTGTCAGAGCGAGCATCGATGGAGGCCTTACCTGGACAAATCAAACAGAATTAAAAGTATGAAACATTGTAACCATAAACTGGGGCACACCGTCATTGTCAGAGCGAGCATCGATGGAGGCCTTACCTGGACAAACAAACAGAATTAAAAGATGGAAACATCGATGAGGCCTTACCTGGACAATCAAACAATTAAAGATGAAACATTGTAACCATAAACTGGGGCACACCGTCATTGTCAGAGCGAGCATCGATGGAGGCCTTACCTGGACAAATCAAACAGAATTAAAAGTATGGAAACATTGTAACCATAAACTGGGGCACACCGTCATTGTCAGAGCGAGCATCGATGGAGGCCTTACCTGGACAAATCAAACAGAATTAAAAGTATGGAAACATTGTAACCATAAACTGGGGCACACCGTCATTGTCAGGGTGAGCATCGATGGAGGCCTTACCTGGACAAATCAAACAGAATTAAAAGTATGGAAACATTGTAACCATAAACTGGGGCACACCGTCATTGTCAGAGCGAGCATCGATGGAGGCCTTACCTGGACAAATCAAACAGAATTAAAAGTATGGAAACATTGTAACCATAAACTGGGGCACAATGCCATTGTCAGGGTGAGCATCGATGGAGGCCTTACCTGGACAAATCAAACAGAATTAAAAGTATGGAAACATTGTAACCATAAACTGGGGCACACCATCATTGTCAGAGCGAGCATCGATGGAGGCCTTACCTGGACAAATCAAACAGAATTAAAAGTATGGAAACATTGTAACCATAAACTGGGGCACACCGTCATTGTCAGAGCGAGCATCGATGGAGGCCTTACCTGGACAAATCAAACAGAATTTAAAGTATGGAAACATTGTAACCATAAACTGGGGCACAATGCCATTGTCAGAGTGAGCATCGATGGAGGCCTTACCTGGACAAATCAAACAGAATTAAAAGTATGGAAACATTGTAACCATAAACTGGGGCACAATGCCGTCATTGTCAGAGCGAGCATCGATGGAGGCCTTACCTGGACAAATCAAACAGAATTAAAAGTATGGAAACATTGTAACCATAAACTGGGGCACACCGTCATTGTCAGGGTGAGCATCGATGGAGGCCTTACCTGGAGAAATCAAACAGATTTAAAAGCATGGAAACATTGTAACCATAAACTGGGGCACAATGGCATTGTCAGGGTGAGCATCGATGGAGGCCTTACCTGGACAAATCAAACAGAATTAAAAGTATGGAAACATTGTAACCATAAACTGGGGCACACACCGTCATTGTCAGAGCGAGCATCGATGGAGGCCTTACCTGGACAAATCAAACAGAATTAAAAGTATGGAAACATTGTAACCATAAACTGGGGCACAATGTCATTGTCAGAGCGAGCATCGATGGAGGCCTTACCTGGACAAATCAAACAGAATTAAAAGTATGGAAACATTGTAACCATAAACTGGGGCACACCGTCATTGTCAGGGTGAGCATCGATGGAGGCCTTACCTGGAGAAATCAAACAGAATTAAAAGCATGGAAACATTGTAACCATAAACTGGGGCACAATGGCATTGTCAGGGTGAGCATCGATGGAGGCCTTACCTGGACAAATCAAACAGAATTAAAAGTATGGAAACATTGTAACCATAAACTGGGGCACAATGCCATTGTCAGGGTGAGCATCGATGGAGGCCTTACCTGGACAAATCAAACAGAATTAAAAGTATGGAAACATTGTAACCATAAACTGGGGCACAATGCCATTGTCAGGGTGAGCATCGATGGAGGCCTTACCTGGACAAATCAAACAGAATTAAAAGTATGGAAACATTGTAACCATAAACTGGGGCACACCGTCATTGTCAGAGCGAGCATCGATGGAGGCCTTACCTGGACAAATCAAACAGAATTAAAAGTATGGAAACATTGTAACCATAAACTGGGGCACACCGTCATTGTCAGAGCGAGCATCGATGGAGGCCTTACCTGGACAAATCAAACAGAATTTAAAGTATGAAAACATTGTAACCATAAACTGGGGCACAATGCCATTGTCAGAGCGAGCATCGATGGAGGCCTTACCTGGACAAATCAAACAGAATTAAAAGTATGGAAAACATTGTAACCATAAACTGGGGCACACCGTCATTGTCAGAGCGAGCATCGATGGAGGCCTTACCTGGACAAATCAAACAGAATTAAAAGTATGGAAACATTGTAACATAAACTGGGGCACAATGCCATTGTCAGGCACATTGGAGGCCTTACCTGGACAAATCAAACAGAATGGTATGAAAACATTGTAACATAAACTGGGGCACCTCATTGTCAGAGCGAGCATCGATGGAGGCCTTACCTGGACAAATCAAACAGAATTAAAAGTATGGAAACATTGTAACCATAAACTGGGGCACAATGCCATTGTCAGGCGAGCATCGATGGAGGCCTTACCTGGACAAATCAAACAGAATTAAAAGTATGGAAACATTGTAACCATAAACTGGGGCACACCGCATTGTCAGGACGAGCATCGATGGAGGCCTTACCTGGACAAATCAAACAGAATTAAAGTATGGAAACATTGTAACATAAACTGGGGCACAATGTCATTGTCAGGTGAGCATCGATGGAGGCCTTACCTGGACAAATCAAACAGAATTAAAAGCATGGAAACATTGTAACCATAAACTGGGGCACACCGTCATTGTCAGAGCATCGATGGAGGCCTTACCTGGACAAATCAAACAGAATTAAAAGCATGGAAACATTGTAACCATAAACTGGGGCACACATGGCATTGTCAGAGCGAGCATCGATGGAGGCCTTACCTGGACAAATCAAACAGAATTAAAAGCATGGAAACATTGTAACCATAAACTGGGGCACACTCATTGTCAGGGTGAGCATCGATGGAGGCCTTACCTGGACAAATCAAACAGAATTAAAAGCATGGAAACATTGTAACATAAACTGGGGCACAATGCCATTGTCAGGGTAGCATCGATGGAGGCCTTACCTGGACAAATCAAACAGAATTAAAAGTATGGAAACATTGTAACCATAAACTGGGGCACACCTGCATTGTCAGAGCGAGCATCGATGGAGGCCTTACCTGGACAAATCAAACAGAATTAAAAGTATGGAAACATTGTAACCATAAACTGGGGCACACATGCCATTGTCAGGGTGAGCATCGATGGAGGCCTTACCTGGAGAAATCAAACAGAATTAAAAGTATGGAAACATTGTAACATAAACTGGGGCACACCGTCATTGTCGAGCGAGCATCGATGGAGGCCTTACCTGGACAAATCAAACAGAATTAAAAGTATGGAAACATTGTAACCATAAACTGGGGCACAATGCCATTGTCAGGGTGAGCATCGATGGAGGCCTTACCTGGACAAATCAAACAGAATTTAAAGTATGAAAACATTGTAACCATAAACTGGGGCACAATGGCATTGTCAGGGTGAGCATCGATGGAGGCCTTACCTGGACAAATCAAACAGAATTAAAAGCATGGAAACATTGTAACCATAAACTGGGGCACACCGTCATTGTCAGGGTGAGCATCGATGGAGGCCTTACCTGGACAAATCAAACAGAATTAAAAGCATGGAAACATTGTAACCATAAACTGGGGCACACCCTCATTGTCAGAGCGAGCATCGATGGAGGCCTTACCTGGACAAATCAAACAGAATTAAAAGCATGGAAACATTGTAACCATAAACTGGGCACACCCTCATTGTCAGAGCGAGCATCGATGGAGGCCTTACCTGGACAAATCAAACAGAATTAAAAGCATGGAAACATTGTAACCATAAACTGGGGCACAATGGCATTGTCAGGGTGAGCATCGATGGAGGCCTTACCTGGACAAATCAAACAGAATTAAAAGCATGGAAACATTGTAACCATAAACTGGGGCACAATGCCATTGTCAGAAGATCCCATCGATGGATGTACTTACCTGTACAAACCCAGAACACATTACTAATCATCGAAACATTTGTACCACTAATGAATGAGGCACACAAACACTTTGACACAGTGAGCATCCCTTTGGCATTGCATGGTACTAAATCAAATATCCATGTACTAATGAAGAGACCCCAGAACCCCATCAGTGATCATTGACCCTTTGTGGGGCACATGTACTATCAGTGAAGGACCTAGAACCCATCAGTGAATCATATCCCTTTTGTCACATGTACTAATGAAGGACCATTAGAACCCATCAGTGATCATCCCTTTGTCACAAGTACTAATGAAGGACCTAGAACCCATCAGTGATCATCCCTTTGTCACATGTACTAATGAAGGACCTAGAACCCATCAGTGATCATCCCTTTGTCACATGTACTAATGAAGGACCTAGAACCCATCAGTGATCATCCCTTTGTCACATGTACTAATGAAGGACCTAGACCCATCAGTGATCATCCCTTTGTCACATGTACTAATGAAGGACCTAGAACCCATCAGTGATCATCCCTTTGTCACATGTACTAATGAAGGACCTAGAACCCATCAGTGATCATCCCTTTGTCACATGTACTAATGAAGGACCTAGAACCCATCAGTGATCATCCCTTTGTCACATGTACTAATGAAGGACCTAGAACCCATCAGTGATCATCCCTTTGTCACATGTACTAATGAAGGACCTAGAACCCATCAGTGATCATCCCTTTGTCACATGTACTAATGAAGGACCTAGAACCCATCAGTGATCATCCCTTTGTCACATGTACTAATGAAGGACCTAGAACCCATCAGTGATCATCCCTTTGTCACATGTACTAATGAAGGACCTAGAACCCATCAGTGATCATCCCTTTGTCACATGTACTAATGAAGGACCTAGAACCCATCAGTGATCATCCCTTTGTCACATGTACTAATGAAGGACCTAGAACCCATCAGTGATCATCCCTTTGTCACATGTACTAATGAAGGACCTAGAACCCATCAGTGATCATCCCTTTGTCACATGTACTAATGAAGGACCTAGGACCCATCAGTAATCATCCCTTTGTCACATGTACTAATGAAGGACCTAGAACCCATCAGTGATCATCCCTTTGTCACATGTACTAATGAAGGACCTAGAACCCATCAGTGATCATCCCTTTGTCACATGTACTAATGAAGGACCTAGAACCCATCAGTGATCATCCCTTTGTCACATGTACTAATGAAGGACCTAGAACCCATCAGTGATCATCCCTTTGTCACATGTACTAATGAAGGACCTAGAACCCATCAGTGATCATCCCTTTGTCACATGTACTAATGAAGGACCTAGAACCCATCAGTGATCATCCCTTTGTCACATGTACTAATGAAGGACCTAGAACCCATCAGTGATCATCCCTTTGTCACATGTACTAATGAAGGACCTAGAACCCATCAGTGATCATCCCTTTGTCACATGTACTAATGAAGGACCTAGAACCCATCAGTGATCATCCCTTTGTCACATGTACTAATGAAGGACCTAGAACCCATCAGTGATCATCCCTTTGTCACATGTACTAATGAAGGACCTAGAACCCATCAGTGATCATCCCTTTGTCACATGTACTAATGAAGGACCTAGAACCCATCAGTGATCATCCCTTTGTCACATGTACTAATGAAGGACCTAGAACCCATCAGTGATCATCCCTTTGTCACATGTACTAATGAAGGACCTAGAACCCATCAGTGATCATCCCTTTGTCACATGTACTAATGAAGGACCTAGAACCCATCAGTGATCATCCCTTTGTCACATGTACTAATGAAGGACCTAGAACCCATCAGTGATCATCCCTTTGTCACATGTACTAATGAAGGACCTAGAACCCATCAGTGATCATCCCTTTGTCACATGTACTAATGAAGGACCTAGAACCCATCAGTGATCATCCCTTTGTCACATGTACTAATGAAGGACCTAGAACCCATCAGTGATCATCCCTTTGTCACATGTACTAATGAAGGACCTAGAACCCATCAGTGATCATCCCTTTGTCACATGTACTAATGAAGGACCTAGAACCCATCAGTGATCATCCCTTTGTCACATGTACTAATGAAGGACCTAGAACCCATCAGTGATCATCCCTTTGTCACATGTACTAATGAAGGACCTAGAACCCATCAGTGATCATCCCTTTGTCACATGTACTAATGAAGGACCTAGAACCCATCAGTGATCATCCCTTTGTCACATGTACTAATGAAGGACCTAGAACCCATCAGTGATCATCCCTTTGTCACATGTACTAATGAAGGACCTAGAACCCATCAGTGATCATCCCTTTGTCACATGTACTAATGAAGGACCTAGAACCCATCAGTGATCATCCCTTTGTCACATGTACTAATGAAGGACCTAGAACCCATCAGTGATCATCCCTTTGTCACATGTACTAATGAAGGACCTAGAACCCATCAGTGATCATCCCTTTGTCACATGTACTAATGAAGGACCTAGAACCCATCAGTGATCATCCCTTTGTCACATGTACTAATGAAGGACCTAGAACCCATCAGTGATCATCCCTTTGTCACATGTACTAATGAAGGACCTAGAACCCATCAGTGATCATCCCTTTGTCACATGTACTAATGAAGGACCTAGAACCCATCAGTGATCATCCCTTTGTCACATGTACTAATGAAGGACCTAGAACCCATCAGTGATCATCCCTTTGTCACATGTACTAATGAAGGACCTAGAACCCATCAGTGATCATCCCTTTGTCACATGTACTAATGAAGGACCTAGAACCCATCAGTGATCATCCCTTTGTCACATGTACTAATGAAGGACCTAGAACCCATCAGTGATCATCCCTTTGTCACATGTACTAATGAAGGACCTAGAACCCATCAGTGATCATCCCTTTGTCACATGTACTAATGAAGGACCTAGAACCCATCAGTGATCATCCCTTTGTCACATGTACTAATGAAGGACCTAGAACCCAGAACCCCATCATCCCTTTGTCACATGTACTAATGAAGGACCTAGAACCCATCAGTGATCATCCCTTTGTCACATGTACTAATGAAGGACCTAGAACCCATCAGTGATCATCCCTTTGTCACATGTACTAATGAAGGACCTAGAACCCATCAGTGATCATCCCTTTGTCACATGTACTAATGAAGGACCTAGAACCCATCAGTGATCATCCCTTTGTCACATGTACTAATGAAGGACCTAGAACCCATCAATCATCCCTTTGTCACATGTACTAATGAAGGACCTAGAACCCATCAGTGATCATCCCTTTGTCACATGTACTAATGAAGGACCTAGAACCCATCAGTGATCATCCCTTTGTCACATGTACTAATGAAGGACCTAGAACCCATCAGTGATCATCCCTTTGTCACATGTACTAATGAAGGACCTAGAACCCATCAGTGATCATCCCTTTGTCACATGTACTAATGAAGGACCTAGAACCCATCAGTGATCATCCCTTTGTCACATGTACTAATGAAGGACCTAGAACCCATCAGTGATCATCCCTTTGTCACATGTACTAATGAAGGACCTAGAACCCATCAGTGATCATCCCTTTGTCACATGTACTAATGAAGGACCTAGAACCCATCAGTGATCATCCCTTTGTCACATGTACTAATGAAGGACCTAGAACCCATCAGTGATCATCCCTTTGTCACATGTACTAATAAAGGACCTAGAACCCATCAGTGATCATCCCTTTGTCACATGTACTAATGAAGGACCTAGAACCCATCAGTGATCATCCCTTTGTCACATGTACTAATGAAGGACCTAGAACCCATCAGTGATCATCCCTTTGTCACATGTACTAATGAAGGACCTAGAACCCATCAGTGATCATCCCTTTGTCACATGTACTAATGAAGGACCTAGAACCCATCAGTGATCATCCCTTTGTCACATGTACTAATGAAGGACCTAGAACCCATCAGTGATCATCCCTTTGTCACATGTACTAATGAAGGACCTAGAACCCATCAGTGATCATCCCTTTGTCACATGTACTAATGAAGGACCTAGAACCCATCAGTGATCATCCCTTTGTCACATGTACTAATGAAGGACCTAGAACCCATCAGTGATCATCCCTTTGTCACATGTACTAATGAAGGACCTAGAACCCATCAGTGATCATCCCTTTGTCACATGTACTAATGAAGGACCTAGAACCCATCAGTGATCATCCCTTTGTCACATGTACTAATGAAGGACCCAGAACCCATCAGTGATCATCCCTTTGCCACATGTACTAATGAAGGACCTAGAACCCATCAGTGATCATCCCTTTGTCACATGTACTAATGAAGGACCTAGAACCCATCAGTGATCATCCCTTTGTCACATGTACTAATGAAGGACCTAGAACCCATCAGTGATCATCCCTTTGTCACATGTACTAATGAAGGACCTAGAACCCATCAGTGATCATCCCTTTGTCACATGTACTAATGAAGGACCTAGAACCCATCAGTGATCATCCCTTTGTCACATGTACTAATGAAGGACCTAGAACCCATCAGTGATCATCCCTTTGTCACATGTACTAATGAAGGACCTAGAACCCATCAGTGATCATCCCTTTGTCACATGTACTAATGAAGGACCTAGAACCCATCAGTGATCATCCCTTTGTCACATGTACTAATGAAGGACCTAGAACCCATCAGTGATCATCCCTTTGTCACATGTACTAATGAAGGACCTAGAACCCATCAGTGATCATCCCTTTGTCACATGTACTAATGAAGGACCTAGAACCCATCAGTGATCATCCCTTTGTCACATGTACTAATGAAGGACCTAGAACCCATCAGTGATCATCCCTTTGTCACATGTACTAATGAAGGACCTAGAACCCATCAGTGATCATCCCTTTGTCACATGTACTAATGAAGGACCTAGAACCCATCAGTGATCATCCCTTTGTCACATGTACTAATGAAGGACCTAGAACCCATCAGTGATCATCCCTTTGTCACATGTACTAATGAAGGACCTAGAACCCATCAGTGATCATCCCTTTGTCACATGTACTAATGAAGGACCTAGAACCCATCAGTGATCATCCCTTTGTCACATGTACTAATGAAGGACCTAGAACCCATCAGTGATCATCCCTTTGTCACATGTACTAATGAAGGACCTAGAACCCATCAGTGATCATCCCTTTGTCACATGTACTAATGAAGGACCTAGAACCCATCAGTGATCATCCCTTTGTCACATGTACTAATGAAGGACCTAGAACCCATCAGTGATCATCCCTTTGTCACATGTACTAATGAAGGACCTAGAACCCATCAGTGATCATCCCTTTGTCACATGTACTAATGAAGGACCTAGAACCCATCAGTGATCATCCCTTTGTCACATGTACTAATGAAGGACCTAGAACCCATCAGTGATCATCCCTTTGTCACATGTACTAATGAAGGACCTAGAACCCATCAGTGATCATCCCTTTGTCACATGTACTAATGAAGGACCTAGAACCCATCAGTGATCATCCCTTTGTCACATGTACTAATGAAGGACCTAGAACCCATCAGTGATCATCCCTTTGTCACATGTACTAATGAAGGACCTAGAACCCATCAGTGATCATCCCTTTGTCACATGTACTAATGAAGGACCTAGAACCCATCAGTGATCATCCCTTTGTCACATGTACTAATGAAGGACCTAGAACCCATCAGTGATCATCCCTTTGTCACATGTACTAATGAAGGACCTAGAACCCATCAGTGATCATCCCTTTGTCACATGTACTAATGAAGGACCTAGAACCCATCAGTGATCATCCCTTTGTCACATGTACTAATGAAGGACCTAGAACCCATCAGTGATCATCCCTTTGTCACATGTACTAATGAAGGACCTAGAACCCATCAGTGATCATCCCTTTGTCACATGTACTAATGAAGGACCTAGAACCCATCAGTGATCATCCCTTTGTCACATGTACTAATGAAGGACCTAGAACCCATCAGTGATCATCCCTTTGTCACATGTACTAATGAAGGACCTAGAACCCATCAGTGATCATCCCTTTGTCACATGTACTAATGAAGGACCTAGAACCCATCAGTGATCATCCCTTTGTCACATGTACTAATGAAGGACCTAGAACCCATCAGTGATCATCCCTTTGTCACATGTACTAATGAAGGACCTAGAACCCATCAGTGATCATCCCTTTGTCACATGTACTAATGAAGGACCTAGAACCCATCAGTGATCATCCCTTTGTCACATGTACTAATGAAGGACCTAGAACCCATCAGTGATCATCCCTTTGTCACATGTACTAATGAAGGACCTAGAACCCATCAGTGATCATCCCTTTGTCACATGTACTAATGAAGGACCTAGAACCCATCAGTGATCATCCCTTTGTCACATGTACTAATGAAGGACCTAGAACCCATCAGTGATCATCCCTTTGTCACATGTACTAATGAAGGACCTAGAACCCATCAGTGATCATCCCTTTGTCACATGTACTAATGAAGGACCTAGAACCCATCAGTGATCATCCCTTTGTCACATGTACTAATGAAGGACCTAGAACCCATCAGTGATCATCCCTTTGTCACATGTACTAATGAAGGACCTAGAACCCATCAGTGATCATCCCTTTGTCACATGTACTAATGAAGGACCTAGAACCCATCAGTGATCATCCCTTTGTCACATGTACTAATGAAGGACCTAGAACCCATCAGTGATCATCCCTTTGTCACATGTACTAATGAAGGACCTAGAACCCATCAGTGATCATCCCTTTGTCACATGTACTAATGAAGGACCTAGAACCCATCAGTGATCATCCCTTTGTCACATGTACTAATGAAGGACCTAGAACCCATCAGTGATCATCCCTTTGTCACATGTACTAATGAAGGACCTAGAACCCATCAGTGATCATCCCTTTGTCACATGTACTAATGAAGGACCTAGAACCCATCAGTGATCATCCCTTTGTCACATGTACTAATGAAGGACCTAGAACCCATCAGTGATCATCCCTTTGTCACATGTACTAATGAAGGACCTAGAACCCATCAGTGATCATCCCTTTGTCACATGTACTAATGAAGGACCTAGAACCCATCAGTGATCATCCCTTTGTCACATGTACTAATGAAGGACCTAGAACCCATCAGTGATCATCCCTTTGTCACATGTACTAATGAAGGACCTAGAACCCATCAGTGATCATCCCTTTGTCACATGTACTAATGAAGGACCTAGAACCCATCAGTGATCATCCCTTTGTCACATGTACTAATGAAGGACCTAGAACCCATCAGTGATCATCCCTTTGTCACATGTACTAATGAAGGACCTAGAACCCATCAGTGATCATCCCTTTGTCACATGTACTAATGAAGGACCTAGAACCCATCAGTGATCATCCCTTTGTCACATGTACTAATGAAGGACCTAGAACCCATCAGTGATCATCCCTTTGTCACATGTACTAATGAAGGACCTAGAACCCATCAGTGGTCATCCCTTTGTCACATGTACTAATGAAGGACCTAGAACCCATCAGTGATCATCCCTTTGTCACATGTACTAATGAAGGACCTAGAACCCATCAGTGATCATCCCTTTGTCACATGTACTAATGAAGGACCTAGAACCCATCAGTGATCATCCCTTTGTCACATGTACTAATGAAGGACCTAGAACCCATCAGTGATCATCCCTTTGTCACATGTACATAATGAAGGACCTAGAACCCATCAGTGATCATCCCTTTGTCACATGTACTAATGAAGGACCTAGAACCCATCAGTGATCATCCCTTTGTCACATGTACTAATGAAGGACCTAGAACCCATCAGTGATCATCCCTTTGTCACATGTACTAATGAAGGACCTAGAACCCATCAGTGATCATCCCTTTGTCACATGTACTAATGAAGGACCTAGAACCCATCAGTGATCATCCCTTTGTCACATGTACTAATGAAGGACCTAGAACCCATCAGTAATCATCCCTTTGTCACATGTACTAATGAAGGACCTAGAACCCATCAGTAATCATCCCTTTGTCACATGTACTAATGAAGGACCTAGAACCCATCAGTGATCATCCCTTTGTCACATGTACTAATGAAGGACCTAGAAACCCATCAGTGATCATCCCTTTGTCACATGTACTAATGAAGGACCTAGAACCCATCAGTGATCATCCCTTTGTCACATGTACTAATGAAGGACCTAGAACCCATCAGTGATCATCCCTTTGTCACATGTACTAATGAAGGACCTAGAACCCATCAGTGATCATCCCTTTGTCACATGTACTAATGAAGGACCTAGAACCCATCAGTGATCATCCCTTTGTCACATGTACTAATGAAGGACCTAGAACCCATCAGTGATCATCCCTTTGTCACATGTACTAATGAAGGACCTAGAACCCATCAGTGATCATCCCTTTGTCACATGTACTAATGAAGGACCTAGAACCCATCAGTGATCATCCCTTTGTCACATGTACTAATGAAGGACCTAGAACCCATCAGTGATCATCCCTTTGTCACATGTACTAATGAAGGACCTAGAACCCATCATTGATCATCCCTTTGTCACATGAACATGTACTAATGAAGGCCCTAGAACCCATCAGTGATCATCCCTTTGTCACATGTACTAATGAAGGACCTAGAACCCATCAGTGATCATCCCTTTGTCACATGTACTAATGAAGGACCTAGAACCCATCAGTGATCATCCCTTTGTCACATGTACTAATGAAGGACCTAGAACCCATCAGTGATCATCCCTTTGTCACATGTACTAATGAAGGACCTAGAACCCATCAGTGATCATCCCTTTGTCACATGTACTAATGAAGGACCTAGAACCCATCAGTGATCATCCCTTTGTCACATGTACTAATGAAGGACCTAGAACCCATCAGTGATCATCCCTTTGTCACATGTACTAATGAAGGACCTAGAACCCATCAGTGATCATCCCTTTGTCACATGTACTAATGAAGGACCTAGAACCCATCAGTGATCATCCCTTTGTCACATGTACTAATGAAGGACCTAGAACCCATCAGTGATCATCCCTTTGTCACATGTACTAATGAAGGACCTAGAACCCATCAGTGATCATCCCTTTGTCACATGTACTAATGAAGGACCTAGAACCCATCAGTGATCATCCCTTTGTCACATGTACTAATGAAGGACCTAGAACCCATCAGTGATCATCCCTTTGTCACATGTACTAATGAAGGACCTAGAACCCATCAGTGATCATCCCTTTGTCACATGTACAACTGAAGGACCTAGAACCCATCAGTGATCATCCCTTTGTCACATGTACTAATGAAGGACCTAGAACCCATCAGTGATCATCCCTTTGTCACATGTACTAATGAAGGACCTAGAACCCATCAGTGATCATCCCTTTGTCACATGTACTAATGAAGGACCTAGAACCCATCAGTGATCATCCCTTTGTCACATGTACTAATGAAGGACCTAGAACCCATCAGTGATCATCCCTTTGTCACATGTACTAATGAAGGACCTAGAACCCATCAGTGATCATCCCTTTGTCACATGTACTAATGAAGGACCTAGAACCCATCAGTGATCATCCCTTTGTCACATGTACTAATGAAGGACCTAGAACCCATCAGTGATCATCCCTTTGTCACATGTACTAATGAAGGACCTAGAACCCATCAGTGATCATCCCTTTGTCACATGTACTAATGAAGGACCTAGAACCCATCAGTGATCATCCCTTTGTCACATGTACTAATGAAGGACCTAGAACCCATCAGTAATCATCCCTTTGTCACATGTACTAATGAAGGACCCAGAACCCATCAGTGATCATCCCTTTGTCACATGTACTAATGAAGGACCTAGAACCCATCAGTGATCATCCCTTTGTCACATGTACTAATGAAGGACCTAGAACCCATCAGTGATCATCCCTTTGTCACATGTACTAATGAAGGACCTACAGCCCATCAGTGATCATCCCTTTGTCACATGTACTAATGAAGGACCTAGAACCCATCAGTGATCATCCCTTTGTCACATGTACTAATGAAGGACCTAGAACCCATCAGTGATCATCCCTTTGTCACATGTACTAATGAAGGACCTAGAACCCATCAGTGATCATCCCTTTGTCACATGTACTAATGAAGGACCTAGAACCCATCAGTGATCATCCCTTTGTCACATGTACTAATGAAGGACCTAGAACCCATCAGTGATCATCCCTTTGTCACATGTACTAATGAAGGACCTAGAACCCATCAGTAATCATCCCTTTGTCACATGTACTAATGAAGGACCTAGAACCCATCAGTGATCATCCCTTTGTCACATGTACTAATGAAGGACCTAGAACCCATCAGTGATCATCCCTTTGTCACATGTACTAATGAAGGACCTAGAACCCATCAGTGATCATCCCTTTGTCACATGTACTAATGAAGGACCTAGAACCCATCAGTGATCATCCCTTTGTCACATGTACTAATGAAGGACCTAGAACCCATCAGTGATCATCCCTTTGTCACATGTACTAATGAAGGACCTAGAACCCATCAGTGATCATCCCTTTGTCACATGTACTAATGAAGGACCTAGAACCCATCAGTGATCATCCCTTTGTCACATGTACTAATGAAGGACCTAGAACCCATCAGTGATCATCCCTTTGTCACGTGTACTAATGAAGGACCTAGAACCCATCAGTAATCATCCCTTTGTCACATGTACTAATGAAGGACCTAGAACCCATCAGTAATCATCCCTTTGTCACATGTACTAATGAAGGACCTAGAACCCATCAGTGATCATCCCTTTGTCACATGTACTAATGAAGGACCTAGAACCCATCAGTGATCATCCCTTTGTCACATGTACTAATGAAGGACCTAGAACCCATCAGTGATCATCCCTTTGTCACATGTACTAATGAAGGACCTAGAACCCATCAGTGATCATCCCTTTGTCACATGTACTAATGAAGGACCTAGAACCCATCAGTGATCATCCCTTTGTCACATGAACATGTACTAATGAAGGACCTAGAACCCATCAGTGATCATCCCTTTGTCACATGTACTAATGAAGGACCTAGAACCCATCAGTGATCATCCCTTTGTCACATGTACTAAATGAAGGACCTAGAACCCATCAGTGATCATCCCTTTGTCACATGTACTAATGAAAGGACCTAGAACCCATCAGTGATCCTAGAACCTCAGGATCCTTTGTCACATGTACTAATGAAGGACCTAGAACCCATCAGTGATCATCCCTTTGTCACATGTACTAATGAAGGACCTAGAACCCATCAGTGATCATCCCTTTGTCACATGTACTAATGAAGGACCTAGAACCCATCAGTGATCATCCCTTTGTCACATGTACTAATGAAGGACCAGAACCCATCAGTAATCATCCCTTTGTCACAAGTACTAATGAAGGACCTAGAACCCATCAGTGATCATCCCTTTGTCACATGTACTAATGAAGGACCTAGAACCCATCAGTGATCATCCCTTTGTCACATGTACAACTGAAAGACCTAGAACCCATCAGTGATCATCCCTTTGTCATGTGTACTAGTGAAGGACCTAGAAATACATCTTTTGTCACATGTACCTAGAACCCATCAGTGATCATCCCTTTGTCACATGTACTAATGAAGGACCTAGAACCCATCAGTGATCATCCCTTTGTCACATGTACTAATGAAGGACCTAGAACCCATCAGTGATCATCCCTTTGTCACATGTACTAATGAAGGACCTAGAACCCATCAGTGATCATCCCTTTGTCACATGTACTAATGAAGGACCTAGAACCCATCAGTAATCATCCCTTTGTCACATGTACTGTTGAATGAAGGACCTAGAACCCATCAGTGATCATCCCTTTGTCACATGTACATAATGAAGAGACCTAGAACCCATCAGTGATCAGTGATCATCCCTTTGTCACATGTACTAATGAAGGACCTAGAAGCCCATCAGTGATCATCCCTTTGTCACATGTACTAAATGAAGGACGCGTAGAACCCATCAGTGATCATCCCTTTGTTACACCATACCCAGGTTTATGGCTATTTGTAGAGGGGTCCAGCCGTTTTTGAGAAACATGTGGTTGATGTTGCCCCCCCCTTCCCTATAAGTCACACCTTACCCAGGTTTATGGCCAGATGTAGGGGCGTTCCAGATGTAGCCGTAGAGAACATGTGGTTGATGTTGCCCACTCTCAAGTCACCTTACCAGGTCTAGACACACCCCCCTTTCCCTCTAAGCACATGCCTTACCCATGTTTATGTCCAGTTGTAGCAGGGGTCCAGCCGTTTATTAGAACATGTGGTTGATGTTCCCATCCTCCCCTCTAAGTCACACCTTACCCCCCAGGTTTATGGCCAGTTGTAGAGGGGTTCAGCCGTAGAACATGTGGTTGATGTTGCCCCCTCCCCTATAAGTCACACCTTACCCAAGGTTTATGGCCAGTTGTAGAGGGGTCCAGCCATAGAACATGTGGTTGATGTTGCCACCCCTCCTTTCCCTATAAGTCACACCTTACCCAGGTTTATGGCTAGTTGTAGAGGGGTTCAGCCATAGAACATGTGGTTGATGTTGCCACCCCTCCCCTATAACTCACACCTTACCCAAGTTTATGGCCAGTTGTAAGAGGGGTCCAGCCGTTAGGGGGAACTAGAACATGTGGTTGATGTTGCCCCCCTCACCCTCTAAAGTTACACCTTACCCAGGTTTATGGCCAGTTGTAGAGGGGTCCAGCCGTAGTAGAACATGTAGTTGATGTTGCCCCCCTTTTAAGTCCCTCTAAGTCACATATGAACCTTACCCACTCTCTAAGTTTATGGCCAGTTGTAGAGGGGTCCAGCCGTTTAGAACATGTGGGTTGATGTTGCCCCCTCCCCTCTAAGTCACCACCATTACCCAGGTTTATGGCTAGTTGTAGAGGGGTCCAGCCGGTAGAACATGTGGGTTGATGTTGCCCTCCCCTCCCCCCCCACCCCTTAAGTCACACCTTACTCATGTTTATGGCCAGTGTGGTAGAGGGTTCCAGCTATAGAACAGGTGGTTGATATTTCCCCCACTCTCTAAGTTACATCTTACCCCAGGTTTATGGCCAGTTGTAGAGGGGTCCAGCTGTAGAACATGTGGTTGATGTTTGCCCCCCCCCATCCCTTAGTTACACCTTACCCATGGTTTATGGCTAGTTGTAGAGGGGTCCAAGCCCGTAGAACATGTTGTTTGATGTTGCCCCCCTCCCCTCACCCTCTAAGTTACACCTTACCCAGGTTTATGGCTAGTGGTAGAGGGGCTCCAGCTGTTTAGAACATTTGGGTTGATGTTGCCCCCCTCACCCTCTAAGTTCACACCTTACACCCAGAGTTTATGGCCCAGATGGTAGAGGGGTCCAGCCGTAGAACATTTTTATGTTAAAATGTATAATTGATGTTGTATAATCCCCCGTCCAACTAGGGGTATTTATCACACCTTACCCAGGTTTATGGCCAGTTGTAGAGGGGTTTGTCATATGTGGTTGAATGTTGACCACCCCCCCCCCCCCTGTACATATTCACAAAGTTACCCAGTTTTATGGCCAGTATGTAGAGGGTCCAGCCGTATGTAACATGTACTAATTGAAGGACCTAGAACCCCCACCCCCCTAAGTTCTTGACCTACATTTTTTTTACATGGACCCAGGTTCCATGTTAGTAGATTACTTCAGTTTACACCAGTTTTGTATGTACACCATGTGTTGATGTTGTCTCCAATTTAACCCCCCTGTTAAACCCCATTTATTAATAATGTTGTACCCCTTACCTTAATGTTTTTAATTTTAATGGCCAAAGAGTTGTTTATCCCTTAGTACACATGTACTATCAAGCCATAGAAACATTGGTTAGAATGTGTTGCCATTTTTATCTACCCTCAGTCACACCTTACCCCAAGTTTATGGCCAGTTGTAGAAACCAAGAGCCCAAGAACATGTTTCAATGATGTTGCCCCCCCTTCCCCTTAAAACAGTTACCCAGATTTACCCCAGTTTATGGCTTTAGTTGTAGAGGGGTCCAGCCGTAGAACATGTGGTTGATGTAGTTAAAAGTTACCTTGTCTTTTTTATATGTAATAATACACCTTACCCAGGTTTATGGCCAGTTTAGTTTAAAGGGGTCCAGCCGGATAGAATTTTTTTTTGTGGTTGATGTTGCCCCCCATAAAAATTTTTCCTAAGTCACCTTACCCAGGTTTTTATGGCTAGTTGTAGAGGGTCGCCCGTAAACAATAATGGGGTCCAGCCCTTTTTTTGTAAATAGATCACCCAGTCTTACCCAGTTTGATGCCCTTAGTTGTAGAGGGAGTCCCCCCGTCATGTGTTTTGATTTTTCATTGACATTCAGCTTACCAGTTAGTTTACCCCTATCCCACCCCTATAAAATTATCACATTCACACCTTACCCAGGTTTATGGCCAGTTGTAGAGGGGTCCAGCGTAGAACATGTGGTTGATGTTGCCCCCCCCCCCCCCCCTCTTAATCAAACATTTTTTCATCTTCACACCTTACCAGGTTTATGGCCCCAGTTGTAGAGGGGTCCAGCCGCACGATAAAATGTGGCGTTTATGGTGGCGTCCTACACCCCCTCAACCTCCCCCACCTTCTAAGTTACAACTTTCCATGGTTTTTTGTGGCTAGGTAGAACATATAGTAGATGTTTTGCTCCCCCCCCACTGCCTTTCTAAGTCATAGATTACCCAGGTTTAATTGGCTATTGTGTAGATTGCTGTTGTTGTTGGACCATGTAGTTGATGTTTTCCCCCCTCCCCTCCTCATAGTCACACCTCAACCCATGTTTCTATGGCCAGATGTAGAGGGGTCCATCAGCCGTAGAACATGATGGAGATTGATGTAATGCAGCCCACCCCACCCTACCCCTCCTTCTAAGTTACACCTTACCCCCAGGTTTATGGCCAGTTGTAGAGGGGTCCATAGCCGTAAATACACATGTTGATGTAGCGCCACATGTTGCACTGTTATGTTTACACCCATTATAATGGTCCCAGATTAGAGGGGTCCTGCATAGAACATTGTGGTTGATGTTGCCCCCAGTCCCCCCACCCTACCCCCTCAAAGTTACACCTTACCAAGTGGTTAATGGCCAGTTTTAGAGAGTACCAATGCCGTAAAAAACATGTTGTTGATAGTAGTAGCGCCCAACCCCACAAAGTCACAACCTAGCCCAGGTTTTATGGCCAATTGGCTAGAGGTGATCCAGCCGTGAGAGAGATTCATGTGGTTGATGTTACACCCCCCCCACCCTAACCCTTGTAAGTCAATCCTTAACCCATGTTTTATGGCCATTTGTAGAGGGTTCCAGCCGTAGAACATGTGGTTGATGTTACCGCCCGTCCCCCACCACCTTCTAATTCACCTCCACCTAAGTCACACCTTACCCAGGGTTTAGTGGCCAGTTATAGAGGGGGTCCCAGCCATATAGAACTTTGTGGAGTGATTGTTACCCCCCCCCACCCTACCCATGTAAGTCACACCTTACCCAGGTTTATGGCCAGTTGTAGAGGGGTCCAGCCAGTTAGAAACATGTGGTTGATGTTACCCCCCCCCCCCCCACCCCTCTAAGTCACACCTTTACCCAGGGTTTATTGCCAGTTGTAGAGGGGTGACCTGCCATAGAACATGTTTGTTGTATGTTGCCCCCCGCCCTCCCTGACCCATCTTAGTTACACACCTTAGAATACCCAGGTTTATGGCTAGTTGTAGAGGGGTCCCTGCCGTAAAGACATGTTGTTGATGATGTAGCGCCCCACCCCAAAGAGTCACACTTAGTCATATTTACCCAGGTTTATGGCCAGATGTAGAGGGGTCCTGCCATAGAACATGGTCGGTTGATGTTGCCACGACCCCCCCACCCCACCCCTCCACACCATTACCCACCAGGTTTATGGCCAATTGTAGAAGGAGTCCGAGTCTTATAGAAGACCTGTGGTTGATGTCAGCACTACCTTACCACCCAGGTTTATGGACCAGTTTTAGAGGGTGTTGCCAGCCGTAGAACATGTGGTTGTGATGTTGCCTCCCCCCGCCACCCTCTAAAGTCACCACCTTAATCACGCAGGTTTATGGCCAGTTGTAGAGGGGTCGTCCTGCAATAGAACATGTGGTTGATGTTGCCCCCCCCCCACCCTACCCCTCTTAGTCACACCTTACCCAGGTTTATGGCCAGTTGTAGAGGGGTCCTGCCATAGAACATGTGGTTGTGTTGCCACCCCCCCACCCTACCCCTCTAAGTCACACCTTACCCAGGTTTAATGGCCAGTTGTAGAGGGGTTCTCAGCTATTGAACAAGTGGTTGATGTTGCACCCCCCTACCCCTCTAAGTGACACCTTACCCAGGTTTATGGCCAATTGTAGAGGGGTCCAGCCGTAGAACAAGTGGTTGATGTTGCACCCCCCTACCCCTCTAAGTGACACCTTACCCAGGTTTATGGCCAGGTTGTAGGGAGATGTTCAGCCGTAGAAACAGTATGGTTGATGTTGCCCCCCCTACCCCTCTAAGTCACACCTTACCCAGGTTTATGGCCAGTTGTAGAGGGGTCCAGCCGTAGTTTTAAACATGTGGTTGATGTTGCCCCCATCCCCCACCCCTCTAAGTCACACCT
The DNA here is from genome assembly GCF_041381155.1 of Argopecten irradians. Taxonomy (NCBI): domain Eukaryota; kingdom Metazoa; phylum Mollusca; class Bivalvia; order Pectinida; family Pectinidae; genus Argopecten; species Argopecten irradians. Next base: position 1,398,913 of record NC_091140.1, on the reverse strand, counting down.
TACCCAGGTTTATGGCCAGTTGTAGAGGGGTCAAGTCGTAGAACATGTGGTTGATGTTGATGTTCCCCTCCCCCCACCCCATCTAAGTCACACCTTACCCAGGTTTATGGCCAGTTGTAGAGGGGTCCAGCCGTAGAACAAGTGGTTGATGTTGCACCCCCCTACCCCTCTAAGTGACACCTTACCCAGGTTTATGGCCAGTTTGTAGAGGGGTCCAGCCGTAGAACATATGGTTGATGTTGCCCCCCACCCCTCTAAGTCACACCTTACCCAGGTTTATGGCCAGTTGTAGAGGGGTCCAGCCGTAGAACATGTGGTTGATGTTGGCCCCGACCCTAAGTAGTCTGTCTACACCACCATTATCTCCCTCTCTCACAGCCAGATGGAGCTGCTGATTCCACATCGAAGGCAAGTCATTCGGCAACTCCTACAAAGATATATGGCAATGACAAATACAATCCCGCAAACTACAGACCTATATCACTCACATGCATCACATGCAAATTAATGGAACATATAATCACCAGCGCCACCATGTCACATCTGGAAAACAACAACATATCTTTACGACAAACAACACGGCTTTAGACCTTCCAGATCGTGCGAAAACCAACTGGCTACATTCATGCACAACCTCCACACACAAAAACCACAACAACAACACGCAGACAGACATCATAATCATGGACTTTGCAAAAGCCTTTGACAAAGTACCACACAAACGCCTTCAGTACAAACTCAAATACTACGGCATCACAGGCAACTCACATGCATGGATAACAGATTTTCTTTCATATCGCACCCAGACAGCAATGCTTGAGGGCAAACACTCATCACACAAAAAACCAGTAACATCCGGAGTCCCTCAAGGACCTATCTGGGCCCCATACTTTTTTTAATATATATCAACGACCTACATGAATATATGAAACACAGCACCCTTAGACTTTTTGTGCAGACGATAGTATCATTTACAAGACCATACACAAACAAGAAGACACACACAGAAAACTACAACACGACCTTGACAATGCAGGACAATGGGAACACGACTGGCTAACGCAATTTCATCCCGACAAGTGCAACGTCATCTCCACTACCACCAAACGCAACAAAATCCACCACAACTACACTCTCCATAACCACTCACTTGAACACGTCAAACACAGTAAATACTTAGGCCTCACACTACAAAACAACCTCCAATGGGACAAACACATTAACAACATCACTGCAAATGCAACAGAACACTAGGTTTCCTAAAACGAAACCTCACAATCAATTCACACCACATAAAAGAACACGCATATAAAGCACTTATTAGACCCAAACTAGAGTACTGCTCCTCTATCTGGGACCCACAAAATACTGGCCAAATACAACAAATAGAAAAAACTCAACGCAGAGCAGCAAGATATGTACACAACAGATATCATAACACTTCTTCAAGTCTCAGACATGTTATACACACTCCAATGGCCAACACTACAAACACGCCCGTCTACAATCACGACTCATCCTCCTATATAAAAATCACACACCATCTCGTTGCCATCAACCCAGAACAATACCTAACACCTGTAGACACCCGCACTAGACACACACATCCCTATGCATACAGACACATCGCAGCCACAAAGGATACATTTAAGTACTCCTTTTTCCCACACACCATCACACACTGGAATCTCCTCCCTGTGGCAAACAGTACAAAACACTTTACACTGGAGGGCTTCAAGGCAAACATAAACAACGTAGCCCTTGAAGCCCCCACTCACAAATAAACACCTCTTTTTTATCATTTTTTTAACCTACGTACTTTTATCTATTTCCAGCACCAGAAGAGAAAAAAAAAATGCACTGTATATAACCCCTTCCCCCACGCCATTGAGCCCATCACTTCACCTAAAATCGTCAATATTTACGGATGGTGATACACCAAATAAGAAGATCTTAATTAAATCACTTTTAGCTTTGGGTTGTTTTCTGTACTTTGTATCTGTCATATTAAAAGCAATAATATAATTTTAGGCAAAGCCTATCCCTGAGAGCGCAGCAGTTTAATCCAATTCTGTTTGTTGGTTTTTTAACTGTTACCAAATAGAAATATATAATTGTTATGAATGAATGCAGTTTAGATGCCAGGTCAATATTCGGAACTGGCAAAACAATTGTACAATCCATCCACCAAATACAAAAAAAAAGTATGACAACATCCATTTTTATGGAGTTGGCACCCTGTGGATATAGATTCTAAAGTGTAAATCCGGACAGTGGAAAATAATTTTGGTGTTATTACAGCGTTATGGCATATTTTTTTACTAAATCCATTCACATAAGTCTTATAATCTAGTTTGGTCTATATATGAACGACGATATGGAAACCTATTCGTACAATTGAAACTGGCCAAACAACTGTACAGTGCAGTACTTAAGACCACAGGGCCTCGTTACTAATGATGATATATATAAGATAGGTCACGTCTATTTACATACATAATAGACGTGACCTATCTTATATATATCATCACTATAATCATAATATGTAACTAAATAATACTATGAGTCCAGCAAAGAGGATCTATAAGGAGCCTGTGCTGGAAAACATCATTAAGAATCATTAAGAAAAAAAACCTTTCTATATATTCGCAACCTGTATTGTGTCTTAAGCTTACTCTAGTGAATCATAATTAAAACATCGTATACGCTACCTGTGTTGATTTTTCTTTCAACCAAGTCGACATTACAGTATGCAGTGCAGTTAAACACCGGAAGTGAATGTTAGCGTCCTGTAACCATCGCCCCTGAAATTCATACCCCCGTTGTAAAGTTCCGTCCGGCTTTCGGTCAGTAAGGGAAATCCAATGGTAGACTATTTCATTTTTACACGGATTTGACGTATCGAAATGTTTTATTACGTTCAAACGTATTTACAGTACACATCCATGTAGGTTAACAAAATATACTGTATATAGAATCTATTCCATATGCATTTCACTTATGTCAACATTGATTCAGTCTGGCGACTAGGACAGTGACCCATGTAAACTTCTTTTGGGCCTGATTAACTTCAATAGTGTCCCCATATGTTTGTTGATTTTGTTTTGTTTTTAGCAGTGACATTATAAACCTTTATTCCGGTGCTTGTGATAGACAAATTTACTTTCCCAGAACGTGAAAGTGAAAGTGAAAGTAAAACATACTAATGGGCAATATGGCAGGCAAGAACGAAACAGACGCGTCTGAAAACAGCGATATTACACACGAAGGGGCTAAATCAGACGCCATGGATACATCGGACCAACAGGTATTATGTTAGTTAGAGCTGCATCAATAATGTTCAGCACACACAGCATGTAAATTATGTTCCAAAATGGTGCGTGCATGTGTTCTTATAGCTCGTATCATTGTGTACATTTGGAGCAATGTAGGTAACAGCATATCAGATCAGTAGAAAAACGGTATTTCAGGGACCTTAAGGATAAGGCAGTTCTGGATTGGGATGACCACCAGTCGTCTTCGATACTCCATCGGTGACTATATAGATGACTGTCGTTATATCCACCCCTGGGCTACACCATAGAAAAACTGACGAATCATAGGCCTGCAGACACTTCCTTTGGAAATTACGGAGAGAGCGACGCACATGTATACACTTCCTTTGAAAATTACGGAGAGAGCAACGCACATGTATACACTTCCTTTGAAAATTACGGAGAGAGCGACGCACAGACACTTCCTTTGAAGATTACGGAGAGAGCGACGCACAGACACTTCCTTTGAAGATTACGGAGAGAGCAACGCACAGACACTTCCTTTGAAGATTACGGAGAGAGCGACGCACAGACACTTCCTTTGAAGATTACGGAGAGAGCGACGAACAGACACTTCCTTTGAAGATTACGGAGAGAGCGACGCACATGTATACACTTCCTTCGAAAATTATGGAGAGAGCGACGCAACAGACACTTACTTTGAAGATTACGGAGAGAGCGACGCACAGACACTTACTTTGAAGATTACGGAGAGAACGACGAACAGACACTTCCTTTGAAGATTACGGAGAGAGCGACGCACATGTATACACTTCCTTCGAAAATTACGGAGAGAGCGACGCAACAGACACTTACTTTGAAGATTACGGAGAGAGCGACGCACAGACACTTACTTTGAAGATTACGGAGAGAACGACGAACAGACACTTCCTTTGAAGATTACGGAGAGAACGACGCACAATTTCAAGGCCACTCAGTCAACCATAGTGTACTGTACAACGTACCGACGGGTTGTTACCAAGATATACTTGGGTCCCTGTTATGAATCACTAGCTACACTACATCAGCCAATATATACAAATAATGATGGTTACTACCAGTAACATTATCCAAAGCTCTATACATGTACAACAAATGAAATAATGACAGAGTACCTTTCTGAACTACAATACACTAGCTGAAGGGAGACAACCCCTATACACAATCGGAACGCAACACCCCCAGTGCTGATGAATACATACACAAAACAAACCATCGGACAGCAGTAACTATACACTACAACAACTGCCTATGTCGTGAGTGTTCACGACTACTAACTAGCGGCAAACACAGAAACTATAATCTCACCAAGTCATTGAAACGCTTACAAGGTATACCACAACACCAAAGCGTCTGCCAAACATTTACAATAAAAAAACACATACGTTACACATGTGACACAGCGGTAAGGCCTATTTTCGCCACAGTACTATTATCTCCAGTTGGAAACCTGATCTGGCCATGCATTTTCTACTCCTCTTGCATTTGATGCCATGACCAGGATCTTGTTTCATAAGATTTGTTTTTTCGGGATGAAGACTGAGAAAAAGGCTTGATGTACCGGTTCGGGATGGGTCGATCAGTAACAGCCATGTAGCCCAATCGGCATCTGTGTAGTAGGAGGAGCAGAAAAAAAGCACACCCAGGTCATAGTGGAAGCTGACGAAATTCACGAGGATCACAGTGGAAACTGAAGAGATTCAGGAGTATCACAGTGAAAGCTGACGTGATTCAGGGAAATAGCAGTTGAAACTGACGAGATTCACGGGCATCACAATGGAAACTTGCAAGATTCTGGAGCACCACTGTGAAAGCTGACAAGATTCAGGAGGATTACAGTGAAAGCTGACAAGATTCAGGACGATCACAGTGGAAACTGGCGAGATTTAGGGGAATCACAAGTGGAAGCTAACGAGATTCAGGAGGATCACATTGGAAGCTGACAAGATTCAGAGGGATCGTAGTGGAAACTGATGAGTTCAGGAGAGTCACAGTGGAAGCTGACGAGATTCAGAAGAATCACAGTGGAAGCTGACGAGATTCAGGGGAATCACAGTGCAAGCTCAAGAGATTTAGAGGGATCACAGTGAAAACTGACGAGATTCGAGAGGATCACAGTGGAACCTGACGAGTTTCAGGAGGATCACAGTGGAAAGTGATGGGATTCAGGAGAATCACAGTGAAAGCTGACGAGGTTCAGGAGAATCACAGTGGAAGCTGACAAGATCCAGGAACATCACAGTGAAAGCTGACGAGATTCAGGGAAATCACATCGGAAACTGACGAGATTCACGAGGATCACAGTGGAAACAAACGAGATTCAGGAGGATCACAGTTGAAACTGAAGAGATTCAGGAGAACCACAACGGAAACTGACAAGATTCAGGAGAAGCACAATGGAAGCTGACAAGATTCAAGAAAAGCACAGTGGAAGCTGACGAGATTCAAGACCATCACTCAGGAAGCTGACAAGATACGGGAGACTCACTGTGGAAGCTGAGGAGATTCACGAGGATCACAGTGGAAACTGAAGAGCTTCAGGAGGATCACATTGGAAGCTGACAAGATTCAGGAGCATCACAGTGGAAGCTGACAAGATCCAGGAATATCACAGTGGAAGCTGACGAGATTCAGGGAAATCACATCGAAAACTGACGAGATTCACGAGGATCACAGTGGAAACAAACGAGATTCAGGAGGATCACAGTGGAAACAGACGAGATTCAGAATGATCATAGTGGAAACTGAAGAGATTCAGGAGAATTACAGTGGAAGCTGACGTGATTCAGGGAAATAGCAGTGGAAACTGACGAGATTCAGGAGGATCACATTGGAAGCTGACAAGATTCAGAGGGATCGTAGTGGAAACTGATGAGTTTCAGGAGAGTCACAGTGGAAGCTGACGAGATTCAGAAGAATCACAGTGGAAGCTGACGAGATTCAGGGGAATCACAATGCAAACTCAAGAGTTTCAGGAGGATCACAGTGGAAAGTGATAGGATTCAGGAGAATCACAGTGGAAGCTGACGAGATCTGGGAGGATCATAGTGGCTGACGAGATTCAGGTAAAGTGAAGCGACCATCGGTGTCAACAGTAGATTTGATATGAAGTATGACTTTGTCGCCACATTACCAAGTTGTATATTTAAACACGATGAGAAAAACACAAAAGTTATCTGGAATCTGCAAAACCCCGACACGATATCCTTTTATTTCACTTTCCGTGATTAAATAACTGATTCAGAAACATCATTATCGGTCAGGGAAAACTTAGGGAATCTATCACATTAAGAAAGCTACAGAAAACTCACTCCTTTCTTTTCCGCATTTTCAAATTAATCATCTTACGAATATCACTGAAGAATGTAGCACGACATGTCCACACAATAACATATATCTATATGTATTGACCTTTTGATATTGGTCGATTTACCATGGACTGGATACCAAACCTCTGACATTATCAGGGATAAAGTAATACATGATACAACAATAATTGATCGTTTCTTCTTCTCATCATTTACATTACTACAAAGTTCTCGTTTGTCTCCAGAGAGGAACAAATCAGTAAAATAATATTGATCAGAAACATTCGAAGTAAGTTACAAAGTATAGACGATATAATCTAGTCTATGGTTCTATCAGAGTTAATGTGATCCAAACATCCACCTAAGTATAGACGATATAAACTAGTCTATGGTTCTATCAGAGTTAGTGTGATCCAAACATCCACCTAAGTATAGACGATATAAACTAGTCTATGGTTCTATCAGAGTTAGTGTGATCCAAACATCCACCTAAGTATAGACGATATAATCTAGTCTATGGTTCTATCAGAGTTAGTGTGATCCAAACATCCACCTAAGTATAGACGATATAAACTAGTCTATGGTTCTATCAGAGTTAGTGTGATCCAAACATCCACCTAAGTATAGACGATATAAACTAGTCTATGGTTCTATCAGAGTTAGTGTGATCCAAACATCCACCTAAGTATAGACGATATAAACTAGTCTATGGTTCTATCAGAGTTAGTGTGATCCAAACATCCACCTAAGTATAGACGATATAAACTAGTCTATGGTTCTATCAGAGTTAGTGTGATCCAAACATCCACCTAAGTATAGACGATATAAACTAGTCTATGGTTCTATCAGAGTTAATGTGATCCAAACATCCACCTACTTATAATCAATATAAATCTAGTCTATGGTTCTATCAGAGTTAGTGTGATCCAAACATCCACCTAAGTATAGACGATATAAACTAGTCTATGGTTCTATCAGAGTTAGTGTGATCCAAACATCCACCTAAGTATAGACGATATAAACTAGTCTATGGTTCTATCAGAGTTAGTGTGATCCAAACATCCACCTAAGTATAGACGATATAAACTATGTTCTATCAGGTTAGATGTTATCCAAACATCCACCTAAGTATAGAGCGATATAAGCTAGTCTATGGTTCTATCAGAGTTAATGTGATCCAAACATCCACCTAAGTATAGACGATATAAATCTAGTCTATGGTTCTATCAGAGTTAGTGTGATCCAAACATCCACCTAAGTATAGACGATATAATCTAGTCTATGGTTCTATCAGAGTTAATTGTGATCCAAACATCCACCTAAGTATAGACGATATAAAGTAGTCTATGGTTCTATCAGAGTTAATGTGATCCAAACATCCCACCTAAGTATAGACGATATATATAACTAGTCTATGGTTTCTATCAGAGTAATAAACAGGATAGTATCAAACATGAACTTGTAAGCTTGGTTGTTGGCCATTATTTCTAAAATGAAATAAATCTGATATTTAAAAGAGAAACATCCACCTAAGTATAGACGATATAAACTAGTCTATGGTTCTATCAGACAGTTAAAGATCCCCGATAACAATACTACGATTTTTCATGTGTATTTTAGTGTACAGTATATTGATGGCGGTTATCAATTCAAGGTTGTCTACAATGCAATATATATAAATAACTGTGTAAGATACAGTTATAAGTGGTGAAAATGTGCTAAAGGCGTGTTGTTACATTAGTAAGAAATAAGGATACAAGCCAAACAATCACTGACTATTGTGACCGATAGTTTCTATTACTCGTACTATATTGACCTTGTCCGCCATTTTTTAACTGTTACTCTAGAATATATTCGGTGTGTTATGGTGTTGTCGTCCTGATCAATATTGAAGACAGCTCATCAGGCCTACAAACAGTATCTTCATTTAAAAGTCGATACGGATGAACAATCAGATCAAATTATCGTCTGGTCTACTAACTTCCCAATGAGACAATTCTCACTAGATCATACCGGTATTACGGAATTCATTAGAGAACAAAAGATGACTGTGAGGTTTGTGTGACTAAAGGAATAACAAAAACAATATGTTTACTGTATAATGGTTACACTCAGGTTTGTGTGACTTATGGAATAACACACAACATGTTTACTGTATAATGGTTACACCCAGGTTTGTGTGACTTAAGGAATGACACACAACATGTTTACTGTATAATGGTTACACCCAGGTTTGTGTGACTTAAGGAATAACACACAACATGTTTACTGTATAATGGTTACCCTGCTTATAGACAACAGGGATCTATTTACCACAAAATAACAAACAACATTTTTACTGTATAATGGTCATCCTGTTTATAGCCAACAGGGATCTATTTACCACAAAATAACACACAATATGTTAACTGTATAATGGTTACACCCAGGTTTGTGTGACTTAAGGAATAACACACAACATGTTTACTGTATAATGGTTACACCCAGGTTTGTGTGACTTAAGGAATAACACACAACATGTTCACTGTATAATGGTTACACCCAGGTTTGTGTGACTTAAGGAATAACACACAACATGTTTACTGTATAATGGTTACACCCAGGTTTGTGTGACTTAAGGAATGACACACAATATGTTTACTGTATAATGGTTACACTCAGGTTTGTGTGATTAAAGGAATAACAAACAATATGTTTACTGTATAATGGTTACACTCAGGTTTGTGTGACTTAAGGAATAACACACAACATGTTTACTGTATAATGGTTACACCCAGGTTTGTGTGACTAAAGGAATAACAAACAATATGTTTACTGTATAATGGTTACACCCAGGTTTGTGTGACTTAAGGAATAACACACAACATGTTTACTGTATAATGGTTACACTCAGGTTTGTGTGACTTAAGGAATAACAAACAATATGTTTACTGTATAATGGTTACACCCAGGTTTGTGTGACTTAAGGAATAACAAACAACATGTTTACTGTATAATGGTTACACCCAGGTTTGTGTGACTTAAGGAATAACAAACAATATGTTTACTGTATAATGGTTACACTCAGGTTTGTGTGACTTAAGGAATAACAAACAACATGTTTACTGTATAATGGTTACCCTGCTTATAGACAACAGGGATCTATTTACCACAAAATAACAAACAACATTTTTACTGTATAATGGTCATCCTGTTTATAGCCAACAGGGATCTATTTACCACAAAATAACAAACAACATGTTTACTGTATAATGATTACACCCAGGTTTGTGTGACTTAAGGAATAACACACAATATGTTTACTGTATAATGGTTACACTCAGGTTTGTGTGACTTAAGGAATAACAAACAATATGTTTACTGTATAATGGTTACACCCAGGTTTGTGTGACTTAAGGAATAACACACAACATGTTTACTGTATAATGGTTACACCCAGGTTTGTGTGACTTAAGGAATAACACACAACATGTTTACTGTATAATGGTTACACCCAGGTTTGTGTGACTTATGGAATAACACACAACACGTTACTGTATAATGGTTACACTCAGGTTTGTGTGACTTAAGGAATAACAAACAACATGTTTACTGTATAATGGTTACACCCAGGTTTGTGTGACTTAAGGAATAACACACAATATGTTTTCTGTATAATGGTTACACCCAGGTTTGTGTGACTTAAGGAATAACACTGAATATGTTTACTGTATAATGGTTACACTCAGGTTTGTGTGACTTAAGGAATAACACACAACATGTTTACTGTATAATGGTTACACCCAGGTTTGTGTGACTTAAGGAATAACACACAACATGTTTACTGTATAATGGTTACACTCAGGTTTGTGTGACCTAGGGAATAACACACAACATGTGTACTGTATAATGGTTACACCCAGGTTTGTGTGACTTAAGGAATAACACACAACATGTTTACTGTATAATGGTTACACCCAGGTTTGTGTGACTTAAGGAATAACACACAACATTGTTTACTGTATAATGGTTACACCCAGGTTTGTGTGACTTAAGGAATAACACACAACATGTTTACTGTATAATGGTTACACTCAGGTTTGTGTGACTTAAGGAATAACACACAACATGTTTACTGTATAATGGTTACACCCAGGTTTGTGTGACTTAAGGAATAACACACAACATGTGTACTGTATAATGGTTACACCCAGGTTTGTGTGACTTAAGGAATAACACACAACAACATGTTTACTGTATAATGGTTACACCCAGGTTTGTGTGACTTAAGGAATAACAAACAACATGTTTACTGTATAATGGTTACACCCAGGTTTGTGTGACTTAAGGAATAACAAACAACATATGTTTACTGTATAATGGTTACACCCAGGTTTGTGTGACTTAAGGAATAACAAACAAATGTTTACTGTATAATGGTTACACCCAGGTTTGTGTGACTTAAGGAATAACACACAACATGTTTACTGTATAATGGTTACACCAGGTTTGTGTGACTTAAGGAATAACACACAACATGTTTACTGTATAATGGTTACACCCAGGTTTGTGTGACTTAAGGAATAACACACAACATGTTTACTGTATAATGGTTACACCCAGGTTTGTGTGACTTAAGGAATAACAAACAACATGTTTACTGTATAATGGTTACACCCAGGTTTGTGTGACTTAAGGAATAACAAACAACATGTTTACTGTATAATGGTTACACCCAGGTTTGTGTGACTTAAGGAATAACAAACAACATGTTTACTGTATAATGGTTACACCCAGGTTTGTGTGACTTAAGGAATAACACACAACATGTTTACTGTATAATGGTTACACCCAGGTTTGTGTGACAAAAGGAATAACACACAACATGTTTACTGTATAATGGTTACACCCAGGTTTGTGTGACAAAAGGAATAACACACAACATGTTTACTGTATAATGGTTACACCCAGGTTTGTGTGACTTAAGGAATAACAAACAACATGTTTACTGTATAATGGTTACACCCAGGTTTGTGTGACTTAAGGAATAACACACAACATGTTTACTGTATAATGGTTACACCCAGGTTTGTGTGACTTAAAGGAATAACACACAACATGTTTTACTGTATAATGGTTACACCCAGGTTTGTGTGACTTAAGGAATAACACACAACATGTTTACTGTATAATGGTTACACCCAGGTTTGTGTGACTTAAGGAATAACACACAACATGTTTACTGTATAATGGTTACACCCAGGTTTGTGTGACTTAAGGAATAACACACAACATGTTTACTGTATAATGGTTACACCCAGGTTTGTGTGACTTAAGGAATAACAACAACATGTTTACTGTATAATGGTTACACCCAGGTTTGTGTGACTTAAGGAATAACAAACAATATGTTTACTGTATAATGGTTACACCCAGGTTTGTGTGACTTAAGGAATAACAAACAACATGTTTACTGTATAATGGTTACACCCAGGTTTGTGTGACTTAAGGAATAACAAACAATATGTTTACTGTATAATGGTTACACCCAGGTTTGTGTGACTTAAGGAATAACACACAACATGTTTACTGTATAATGGTTACACCCAGGTTTGTGTGACTTAAGGAATAACAAACAATATGTTTACTGTATAATGGTTACACCCAGGTTTGTGTGACTTAAGGAATAACACACAACATGTTTACTGTATAATGGTTACACCCAGGTTTGTGTGACTTAAGGAATAACAAACAACATGTTTACTGTATAATGGTTACACCCAGGTTTGTGTGACTTAAGGAATAACACACAACATGTTTACTGTATAATGGTTACACCCAGGTTTGTGTGACTTAAGGAATAACACACAATATGTTTACTGTATAATGGTTACACTCAGGTTTGTGTGACTTAAGGAATAACAAACAACATGTTTACTGTATAATGGTTACACCCAGGTTTGTGTGACTTAAGGAATAACACACAATATGTTTACTGTATAATGGTTACACCCAGATTTGTGTGACTTAAGGAATAACAAACAATATGTTTACTGTATAATGGTTACACCCAGGTTTGTGTGACTCAAGGAATAACACTCAATATGTTTACTGTTACTGATAATGGTTACACCCAGGTTTGTGTGACTTAAGGAATAACAAACAACATGTTTACTGTATAATGGTTACACCCAGGTTTGTGTGACTTAAGGAATAACAAACAACATGTTTACTGTATAATGGTTACACCCAGGTTTGTGTGATTTTGTCTTAAGGAATAACACACAACATGTTTACTGTATAATGGTTACACCCAGGTTTGTGTGACTTAAGGAATAACAAACAACATGTTTACTGTATAATGGTTACACCCAGGTTTGTGTGACTTAAGGAATAACAAACAATATGTTTACTGTATAATGGTTACACCCAGGTTTGTGTGACTTAAGGAATAACAAACAATATGTTTACTGTATAATGGTTACACCCAGGTTTGTGTGACTTAAGGAATAACACACAATATGTTTACTGTATAATGGTTACACCCAGGTTTGTGTGACTTAAGGAATAACACACAATATGTTTACTGTATAATGGTTACACCCAGGTTTGTGTGACTTAAGGAATAACACACAACACACGTTTACTGTATAATGGTTACACCCAGGTTTGTGTGACTTAAGGAATAACACACAACAGTTACTGTATAATGGTTACACCCAGGTTTGTGTGACTTAAGGAATAACACACAATATGTTTACTGTATAATGGTTACACCCAGGTTTGTGTGACTTAAGGAATAACACACAACATGTTTACTGTATAATGGTTACACCCAGGTTTGTGTGACTTAAGGAATAACAAACAACATGTTTACTGTATAATGGTTACACCCAGGTTTGTGTGTGACTTAAGGAATAACAAACAACATGTTTACTGTATAATGGTTACACCCAGGTTTGTGTGACTTAAGGAATAACACACACAACATGTTTACTGTATAATGGTTACACCCAGGTTTGTGTGACTTAAGGAATAACAAACAACATGTTTACTGTATAATGGTTACACCCAGGTTTGTGTGACTTAAGGAATAACACACAACATGTTTACTGTATAATGGTTACACCCAGGTTTGTGTGACTTAAGGAATAACAAACAACATGTTTACTGTATAATGGTTACACCCAGGTTTGTGTGACTTAAGGAATAACACACAACATGTTTACTGTATAATGGTTACACCCAGGTTTGTGTGACTTAAGGAATAACACACAACATGTTTACTGTATAATGGTTACACCCAGGTTTGTGTGACTTAAGGAATAACAAACAACATGTTTACTGTATAATGGTTACACCCAGGTTTGTGTGACTTAAGGAATAACACACAACATGTTTACTGTATAATGGTTACACCCAGGTTTGTGTGACTTAAGGAATAACACACAATATGTTTACTGTATAATGGTTACACCCAGGTTTGTGTGACTTAAGGAATAACAAACAACATGTTTACTGTATAATGGTTACACCCAGGTTTGTGTGACTTAAGGAATAACACACAACATGTTTACTGTATAATGGTTACACCCAGGTTTGTGTGACTTAAGGAATAACACACAACATGTTTACTGTATAATGGTTACACCCAGGTTTGTGTGACTTAAGGAATAACACACAACATGTTTACTGTATAATGGTTACACCCAGGTTTGTGTGACTTAAGGAATAACACACAACATGTTTACTGTATAATGGTTACACCCAGGTTTGTGTGACTTAAGGAATAACAAACAACATGTTTACTGTATAATGGTTACACCCAGGTTTGTGTGACTTAAGGAATAACACACAACATGTTTACTGTATAATGGTTACACCCAGGTTTGTGTGACTTAAGGAATAACAAACAATATGTTTACTGTATAATGGTTACACCCAGGTTTGTGTGACTTAAGGAATAACACACACATGTTTACTGTATAATGGTTACACCCAGGTTTGTGTGACTTAAGGAATAACAACAAATGTTTACTGTATAATGGTTACACCCAGGTTTGTGTGACTTAAGGAATAACAACAAATGTTTACTGTATAATGGTTACACCCAGGTTTGTGTGACTTAAGGAATAACACACAACATGTTTACTGTATAATGGTTACACCCAGGTTTGTGTGACTTAAGGAATAACAAACAATATGTTTACTGTATAATGGTTACACCCAGGTTTGTGTGACTTAAGGAATAACACACAACATGTTTACTGTATAATGGTTACACCCAGGTTTGTGTGACTTAAGGAATAACAAACAATATGTTTACTGTATAATGGTTACACCCAGGTTTGTGTGACTTAAGGAATAACAAACAATATGTTTACTGTATAATGGTTACACTCAGGTTTGTGTGACTTAAGGAATAACACACAACATGTTACTGTATAATGGTTACACCCAGGTTTGTGTGACTTAAGGAATAACAAACAACATGTTAACTGTATAATGGTTACACCCAGGTTTGTGTGACTTAAGGAATAACAAACAACATGTTTACTGTATAATGATTACCCTGTTTATAGACAACAGGGATCTATTTACCACAAAATAACAAACAACATGTTTGCTGTATAATGGTTACCCTGTTTATAGACAATAGGGATCTATTTACCACAAAATAACATACAAAATGTTTCATGGCTAACTCTTGGTGCTTGTTAGTGGTTTAGTGCCTGTTTCACTTTCGCATGATGATTTTAAAATACGTGAATTCTTTAAAGGGTTAGTCAAAGATTTGTAATACACATAGTAAAATATGAATATTTAAATAATGTATTTACATCTCACTTTGGAAGAGAAACAAGATCAAGTAGGAGAAGAAATCAAGAAAAATAGGAGAAAAGAAAAATGCTGACAGCAATAATCAGAAATAATGTCAAAACCTGGCCTTTCAAAAACAAAAATTGAAACTTTAAGTTTTGATATATCAAATGAAAAATTTACAATTAAACAAAAATATTTAACTTTTAGAATAGTTGGAAATGTTACAAATACAATTGGTTGGAAATGATACAAATACAATGTAAATGGATATGTTACAAATACAATGTAGTTGGAAATGTTACAATTAAAATGTAGATGGATATGTTACAAATACAATTTTGTTGGAAATGTTACAAATACAATGTTGTTGGAAATGTTACAAATACGAATATATGATAACCTTGAGAGAAGAAAATACTATGAGATGCAGAAATGCTCGCATAATGTTACTATATGATACCTATCATTTTGTGAATTGACTTATTGCAATTAATTATTGATGAAAATATATTTTAATTTGTATTAATGAAAAAAAAATGTTTTTAAACTGTGTGAATTAGATTTAGGATGAAATGAACACAAACAAAAATTATTAATGTCCAGTCGTGATCAACAGTCAGGAAATAATATCAATTTCAGGCAGAAAACAAAAAACTTCGAGATGAGAAAGAGAGGCTTCAGAAGGAAACCATGGCTCTCAATGATGAAAAGAAGTCACTACGTCAGAAACTAAACGATACCGAGAAAGAGTTGGTGGTCTGCCGCCAGAAGTTTGGTGAACTGAACGGCCAGTACGATGACCTTTTTCAGAGGTATGTAACTATCACCTTCATCATGGGGCTTAGAATGTTAAATGTATCATCGACACGATAAAACACATGATATACTTTATTCACAAAATGCGTGCGAGTTGTTCAGCATCATTAACTAGTAAAACATCTAAGAGGCTAGAAGCAAAGATATCGGAAATGTGATGGAGACAGCACTTAAATTTTAGTTTTGCTTCGTTGATATTTGCTTTAATTTGATTTATTTTGACTTTAATATTGATTTAGGTTGAGGAGATGTACAAAACATATTCCTTATAATAATCTATTTACCTCTAACTTTTCTATACGAAATTATTACGCTGCCATATCAACTAATCAAATGTTGAAGTTATAAACGGTGAAATTATACATGTCGAAGTTATAAACGGTGAAGTCATTTTGATGTTATGGGCGGATAACCATTTAGCAAATGAAAATGCTTGTTACCAGCAAAATTAAATTCTATTATGCATGTTTCGCCAGATACAGTCAGCTTGTTTCTAGTCAAATAATGAACAACAATGCATCCATCCAAGATATAGACTACCATGACCCGCCTCGTCAGGTCGCGGAGACATTCCATGCCGAGTTATATAAAAAACAATGGGGCGATGCGTTTGATGTGCTGGACAAAATCCTCACTGACGAAAGGGTCAAGTTAGAGATCCTTCGAGACTTTTGTAGGGTAAGTTTATAAAATATAACAGGACATTTTATTACAGAGTTTCTAAACACAAACGAAGGCGGTGTCATTTCTTTGTGATAATTATGTAACTGTCTGTTCTATGGTATGGTAACAAAAAGTATAAAAAGGAGTGATATTATTATTTAACATTACATGGTTATTAACAATAGACGGAGACCATTCCTTCTAGTGGTTGGAGCCAGTGTGAATATTTTGGTATTATATGTTATTTTATTTCGTTATCCCTATCTCCGTTTTCAAGAGATGTTAATACATTAAAACATAACATTTCAAAACACGAGATAGTATAAGAAGCTTTGAAAAAAAATGTTTCAACTGTATAATTGATAGAGCAACATAGGGTTTACACAATTTTCCGCATTCGTCAAGATTATTGTTTATTACTTTTTGATTAATTAAAAATTAAGGTCACAAAATAAAGTCAGTCTGGTCCAGTATATTTTGCTCTATAGTTTTGGTACCAGTCAGTCATTATCATTTGATATTGTGACGACACCTGGCTTTAACCTAGATTTGTATGACAAATGTCGCCGTGACCTAGATTTGTATGAAGGATGTCACTGTGACCTAGATTTGTATGACAGATGTCACCGTGACCTAGATTTGTATGGCGGGTGTCATTGTGACCTAGATTTTATGACGGATGTCGCTGTGACCTAGATTTGTATACCGAATGTCGCCGTGACCAAAATTTGTATGACGGCTGTCGCCGTGACCTAAGGTTGTATCTCGAGTGTCGCCATGACCTAGATTTATAAATCAGAACCCGTACTCTTCATTAACACCTTTACTCTTGTTCTTTTTCAGTCTTTTTCGTATTTCAGTGTAACCTTTATTTCAACGAATTTTTTTTCATAATATTGGGCATGTTCTTACTTATCTGCTTTTGCCCTTCAGGATTCCTATCTGATCTGCGTGTTCGTTTTGTGTGGCCAGGCTGAAAACCTTAGAAGAGCTCTCGACCCCTTCTCTACCAAGGAAACTAGTCCTGCCGAATCTAACAACTCTGTGAGCGTTCTAAGTAACGTTCTCTATATATTACCTGGACCTGTCAGAGAGGAGTTTATACGGACGCGCCGTCAGTTCAAGAATTTTAAGAGGATATTGGACGTGAGATTCAATAATCTGTATTTCATTCTGAAAACATAGGAATTTATAGAAATGGGGTATTCGAGTCTATCTTCCTGGATAGATACATGACTAATTCTTCAGTTGAAATCTTATCCATATATTGTAAAGAAATACAGGTACAGGCTTTGGTTCTTGGTTTTTATAGTTTTAGACGTCGTTGTTAGTCTGTGCACGAGTAAGTTTGAATTTGACATGACTTTGTTCGATTGGTTATTACCTAATAACAAAAACAATGCCTCAACTTAAAGAAATCATAGGGTCTATCACTGTAACTTTAGGGTATTCAAACGAAACAAACAATCTTGCATTATACAATAGAGAATGTACAAGTATATCAAAGACTTTATTCATTATTGCAGAACCAATGTTGCAAAGGCAATACCGCCGAACGAGTGAAGAAGATATGTGGAGAAGAGGTTGTCTATCGACTGAGACAATACATCTATTCAAGCATCGAGATATCCTGGGACATGCTACTGCAGACTCCACCGATGGTTCTGGACTTCAGTATAGAGAAGGGACGTGCTATTGACCCTGAAGTGATGGAACATTATTCCTATCCGGGCCCCAGGGTAGAGTTCCTGGTCTGGCCTACAGTCTACCGTCAGTGTGGTGGGCCGGTACTAAGTAAGGCAATAGTACAGACGTGTCGTGGTGATGGTAAGGAGTGAGGGGCAGTAGAATCTTAATGGACAGGACGATCGGTATTCTGATATAGACTACCGAAACATAATAACTGCCTCCAGGTATTTGTTTTTCTCTACAGCGTCTTGGGTAGTTCTCCAGAATAAGGCGATCCGTTATTTATACATCTGTCCTGATTAGAGAGAAATAAGCCTGATTATACACACGTTAACAAGGTTACAAATCACATGGTCATAACCTGGCGATGTTTATTAGATAAGGCAATACTAGTGACAAAACGTGAAAACATTCATCAACAACTCTTGTATGTTTAACAAATAATCGGAAACTATTTTGTGATCGCCATTTTCCAGACCTTTCCATAACAATAACACAAAGCCAACATACTGTAATGCATGGTCCATTAAAGGAAAGTACATTTTTAAATTTGAATGTCAGTGTTTTTGAAAATTCCTTATACACATCTATAAGATTTTTTGTATCTAAAACGACAATGACAGAGATGATGGCTACGATAATGAGTGATCCTGTAGCCTCTAGCACCTTACTGGACAGACGGCCATCGTAGGCACTCCGAAGGCACGACGTTAGGCGCCTTTTGTCTACTTTTAGTTCTTCAACATTTATGGTGTAATGACACATTGGAATGGCAGTCAGATCTACACACACAGGTCATGTTACTGGAGCTGGTTGATTCCAGTGTAGAGTCAGTGGTGGATTGGGGACCTATAGTAGGCGATGGAGTTGTCGACACTGTGGTCGACACTGTCGAAGGCTCTGAAGACCTAGACACCCATTCTGTAGAGGTCCTGGTTGTCACCCTCGGTCTCGTGGGCATAGTTGTTAAAGGGTATGGTTGGCATTGCAACTCCGTTGTAGTGTTTGATGGTGCGCTCACGTTTGTTGTAAACGTCACTGGAATTAAAAGTGTGTTAAAGTAAACACCAATATAGTACATGTAAAAGAGGTAAGGTCACAAATAACGATCATCAAAGTAAACCTTATGCGAGTTGTAAAGGTAAGTTGTTATCTGTTGGTTTGGATGTAATTTTCTTTTATTGCGACTTCACAGTACACGTGACTTTCGTGTGGTTCATACCTTATGTATTTTTGTATCTCTATGAGAAGGCTTCGGTCTGACTTACTGATAGTTTCATTACTTAAATGAACATAACTATTAAACGGACTGCTGAAATAAACACAATTATATTTGCGAGTTTTCTATCATGTGTTCGATAATTAGTGTTGCCCTGTTTATTGTAAAACGTTAACAATACAAAATCTTCCTACACTGACTGTTTCTAGGACGTGACGTAATGAAGAGTAACCCAACACAGCTAAGTGGAAGCGTTTTAGATTAATGATGATGTACAGTGTAATTACTTGATATCAACAACTATCATTAAGTACTTTAAACATATTAGCAACCATTGAGTTTTGAGTTGTTGCATAAAGGCAGTGACCTACCTATGTCGCCGTGTTTAACACCGAGGGTGTATCCACTGACTCCCGTGAATGCTGTAAGGACATACTGTTTCTCTTGCAAGTTCCAAATTGTAATACATTCGTCGGTATCACGTGATACAGCTGCCAGACAATAGCGTTTTGTCACGCAGAGCTGCATACAGTCGTCTAAAGATGTCGGTGTCTCGTACTCCACGCGATATGATGTACTGTTGTAATCATAAAGAGTGTTTTTATGTATGGTCATCTCCAACGACGTACCTAAAACCAAAAGAAGGAGGAATAGTTAGCATGGTATCTCAAGGGACGTACCTAAAACCAAAACGAGGAGGAAGGGTTACTATGGTAATCTCAAGGGATGTACCTAAAACCAAACCGAGGGAATGAAGGACTAGTAAGGTCATCTCAAGGGATGTACCTAATACCAAACCGAGGGGATGAAGGACTAGTAAGGTCATCTCCAGAGATGTACCTAATACCAAACCGAGGGGTTGAAGGACTAGTAAGGTCATCTCAAGGGATGTACCTAATACCAAAACGAGGGGATGAAGGGCTAGTAAGGTCATCTACAGAAATGTACCTAATACCAAACCGAGGGGATGAAGGACTATAAGTCATCTCGAGATGTAAATACCAAACCGAGTCATAGTAAGGTCATCTCAAGGGATGTACCTAATACCAAACCGAGGGGATGAAGGACTAGTAAGGTCATCTCAAGGGATGTACCTAATACCAAACCGAGGGGATGAAGGGCTAGTAAGGTCATCTCAAGGGATGTACCTAATACCAAACCGAGGGGATGAAGGACTAGTAAGGTCATCTCAAGGGATGTACCTAATACCAAAACGAGGGGATGAAGGGCTAGTAAGGTCATCTACAGGGATGTACCTAATACCAAACCGAGGGGTTGAAGGACTAGTAAGGTCATCTCAAGGATGTACCTAATACCAAAACGAGGGGATGAAGGGCTAGTAAGGTCATCTCAAGGGATGTACCTAATACCAAACCGAGGGGTGAGGCTGAAGGACTAGTAAGGTCATCTCAAGGGATGTACCTAATACCAAAACGAGGGGATGAAGGGCTAGTAAGGTCATCTCAAGGGATGTACCTAATACCAAACCGAGGGGATGAAGGACTAGTAAGGTCATCTCAAGGGATGTACCTAATACCAAACGAGGGGATGAAGGACTAGTAAGGTCATCTCAAGGGATGTACCTAATACCAAAACGAGGGAGAAGATTAGCAGGTATTTCATATATAAAACCAAATCAGGGAGGGAGTAAGTCATCTCAGGGTACGCATCTAAAACCAAACGAGGGGAGAAGGAGCTAGCATGGTCATCTCCAGGGATGTACCTAAAACCAAAACGAGGGGAGGAAGGACTAGTAAGTGTCATCTCAGGGACGTATCTAAAACCAAAACGAGGGAGGAAGAGTTAGCATGGTATTTCTAGGGACGTATCTAAAAACAAATCGAGGGGAGGAAGGGTTAGTCTAAGTCATCTCAGGGTACGCATCTAAAACCAAAACGAGGGAGGAAGAGCTAGCATGGTGTCTCAAGGGACGTATCTAAAACCAAAACGAGAGAGGAAGAGCTAGCATGGTGTCTCCAGGGACGTATCTAAAACCAAAACGAGGTAGGAAGAGCTAGCATGGTGTCTCCAGGGACGTATCTAAAACCAAAACGAGGTAGGAAGGGTTAGCATGGTGTCTCCAGGGACGTATCTAAAACCAAAACGAGAGAGGAAGAGCTAGCATGGTGTCTCCAGGGACGTATCTAAAACCAAAACGAGGGAGGAAGAGCTTAGCATCTCCATGGAAATCTAAAAAAACGAGGGGAGGAAGCTAGCATGGTGTCTCCAGGGACGTATCTAAAACCAAAACGAGGAGGAAGAGCTTAGCATCGGTGTCTCTATGGACGTATCTAAAACCAAAACGAGGTAGGAAGGGTTAGCATGGTGTCTCCAGGGACGTATCTAAAACCAAAACGAGGGAGGAAGAGCTAGCATGGTGTCTCCAGGGACGTATCTAAAACCAAAACGAGGGAGGAAGAGCTAGCATGGTGTCTCCAGGGACGTATCTAAAACCAAAACGAGAGAGGAAGAGCTAGCATGGTGTCTCCAGGGACGTATCTAAAACCAAAACGAGAGAGGAAGAGCTAGCATGGTGTCTCCAGGGACGTATCTAAAACCAAAACGAGAGAGGAAGAGCTAGCATGGTGTCTCCAGGGACGTATCTAAAACCAAAACGAGAGAGGAAGAGCTAGCATGGTGTCTCCAGGGACGTCTAAAACCAAAACGAGGACGTAGGAAGGCTCTGGTGTCTCCAGGGACGTATCTAAAACCAAAACGAGAGAGGAAGAGTTAGCATGGTGTCTCCATGGGACGTATCTAAAACCAAAACGAGAGAGAAGAGCTAGCATGGTGTCTCCAGGACGTATCTAAAACCAAAACGAGGGAGGAAGAGCTAGCATGGTGTCTCCAGGGACGTATCTAAAACCAAAACGAGGGAGGAAGGGTTAGCATGGTGTCTCCAGGGACGTATCTAAAACCAAATCGAGGGGAGGAAGGGTTAGTAAGTCATCTCAGGGTACGCATCTCAAACCAAAACGAGAGAGGAAGAGCTAGCATGGTGTCTCCATGGACGTATCTAAAACCAAAACGAGAGAGGAAGAGCTAGCATGGTGTCTCCAGGGACGTATCTAAACCAAAACGAGAGAGGAAGAGTAGCATGGTGTCTCCAGGGACGTATCTAAAACCAAAACGAGAGAGGAAGAGTTAGCATGGTGTCTCCAGGGACGTATCTAAAACCAAAACGAGGGAGGAAGAGCTAGCATGGTGTCTCCAGGGACGTATCTAAAACCAAAACGAGGGAGGAAGGGTTAGCATGGTGTCTCTAAACCAAACGAGAGAGGAAGAGTGCATGGTGTCTCAGGGACGTATCTAAAACCAAAACGAGGAGGAAGAGTTAGCATGGTGTCTCCAGTAAGTCATTTCAGGGTACGTATCTAAAACCAAAACGAGAGAGGAAGAGCTAGCATGGTGTCTCCAGGGACGTATCTAAAACCAAAACGAGAGAGGAAGGGTTAGCATGGTGTCTCCAGGGACTATCTAAACCAAAACGAGAGAGGAAGAGCTAGCATGGTGTCTCCAGGACGTACGTATCTAAAACCAAAACGAGAGAGGAAGAGCTAGCATGGTGTCTCCAGGGACGTATCTAAAAACCAAAACGAGAGAGGAAAGAGCATGGTGTCTCCAGCATGGTGTCTCCAGGGACGTATCTAAAACCAAAACGAGAGAGGAAGAGCTAGCATGGTGTCTCCAGGGACGTATCTTAAACCAAAACGAGGAGGAAGAGCTAGCATGGTGTCTCCAGGGACGTATCTAAAACCAAAACGAGAGAGGAAGAGCTAGCATGGTGTCTCCAGGGACGTATCTAAAACCAAAACGAGAGAGGAAGAGTTAGCATGGTGTCTCCAGGGACGTATCTGGGATCTTAGCAATAGAAACAGAAAGTTCTAGGGAGTCGTTTGACAGTCTAAGGTTGGAGAGTGACGTTAAACAATAACGCCATAACTAGAATCAGTAATGGATTGGTAAACCGATATATACTGTAAATATGACAAAAGCGACCGAAAACCCCAATCTAATACATACTTCCTATATTGAAACACACGAAATATTTCTCCACAGTACACGTGCTCTGATACAGTGTCACGTGGGTGCCGTCGTCGGAGAGATTGGCGTAACTACACAGTTCTGGACGTGGCTCGGCGCTGATGATGGTGTAACCGCTTAGTATGGAACAGCTGTGGCTGTTCCGCCATTCCGCCTCCTGCATCCACGAGTAGTTAAAGTGGACAAAGGCAGTCCATACATTTATGTTGGACGTTCTGTCGGGAACAGAAGATGGAAACAGTCAGAATCTGATTAAATCTGCTGTTGATCTAAATCATAAAACTAACATCAACATTAATGGTTTTGTCATTTTAGGGAAAGTCAGTCGTATTTAAATCATCACCCAATAGCTGGTAATGAGGATCAAGTTGTTATTGTCTGTGGCATAACCTGTTTGCTCTGTATACAAGGATCTGAGATTTAGTTGCAGCTATATATTTGGACCATCATAGTTTCCATGGATATTTTATGGGTCTACCGAGATAAATAAATCGGTAATGTTTTATTGGGTTTTCACAAGAACGGTTAAAAACGTTGGAACTTTCCTTTCATGATCATTCTGCATAACGTTACCGCCAGTAAGACGATAGCAGCCCGTTTCAACAAGTGTGACGCAAAATCGTCTTCAAAAGGGAAACTGATGGTGTTACATTTGAATGCGTTAACGTTATGTATGATCGTTATCCTGGGTCTGTCTGGCGTGTGGGGACAGTGAGGACGGTTTAGTGTCATTTTTGTTGAGACAGGGCTGCACTCGTATTAGTGACGAAACTTTATATAGTTATGTAGGGCGATTCTGAGAGGACAATTATTGAAAGCAACCATTTTCAAGACCTACTAGAAAATATGAAAATACGCCAGGTGAGGAAGATTTTTTAAGCTGACAAACTTTGGACCGATATATTATTGATGGCCATCCTCTGTTGACACCAGACCTGTTCGAGTTAGTGGAATTTTACTATATTTATAACTAAACCGGATGTTCTAATGATGAACTGACCCTTGGTCGACTATTAGAGCCTTCCGTACGGTTTTAAACGTCTCAAGAAATGTGCTAGCAAAGAGATGCCTCGAATTTCCACGTTGTCGGCATATGTCCAGTGCATCAAACCAGGAATACGGGCTTAAAACAACTTCCATAATCTTCTGTTTACCCAACCCAGGAGATGCTGCAATGGACAGAAAGTTTATAAAAGCTGAATTTGTAGTTTTATTATTTAAACTTTTTATACTGCTTACAGCATGGTTCATAAAAATGAAAATGAAAGCAATAATGCAAGAAAACCGTCGGAGGATTGTGAAACAACATTAGTACATATCAGTAATAATGCAAGAAAACCGTCGGAGGATTGTGAAACAACATTAGTACATATCAGCAATAATGCAAGAAAACCGTCGGAGGATTGTGAAACAACATTAGTACATATCAGCAATAATGCAAGAAAACCGTCGGAGATTGTGAAACAACATTAGTACATATCAGCAATAATGCAAGAAAACCGTCGGAGGATTGTGAAACAACATTAGTACATATCAGCAATAATGCAAGAAAACCGTCGGAGGATTGTGAAACAACATTAGTACATATCAGCAATAATGCAAGAAAACCGTCGGAAGATTGTGAAACAACATTAGTTCATATCAGCAATAATGCAAGAAAACCGTCGGAGAATTGTGAAACAACATTAGTACATATCAGCAATAATGCAAGAAAACCGTCGGAGGATTGTGAAACAACATTAGTACATATCAGCAATAATGCAAGAAAACCGTCGGAGGATTGTGAAACAACATTAGTACATATCAGCAATAATGCAAATGCAAGAAAACCGTCGGAGGATTGTGAAACAACATTAGTACATATCAGCAATAATGCAAGAAAACCGTCGGAGGATTGTGAAACAACATTAGTACATATCAGCAATAATGCAAGAAAACCGTCGGAGGATTGTGAATACAACATTAGTACTATAATCAGTCAATAATGCTAAGCAAACAAACCGTATTGTCGGGGTCGGGGGGATTGGGGGTGGGAGAAAACAACATTAGTACATATCAGCAATACAAAGACAACCGTCGAGGATTGTGATACAACAACATTAGTACAATATCAATGCAAGAAAACAGGATATGTGAAACAACATTAGTACATATCAGCAATAATGCAAACAACCGTCGAGGATTGTCGAAACAAACAATAGTCGGAGACAACCGATTGTGACAACAACATTAGATATCACAGCAATACAACATTAGTATATCATTGCAAAGAAAAACCGTCCGGAGAATTGTGAAACAAACATTAGTAACATATTATGCAATAGTGAAGATAATTGATAATAGTAATTGAATGTAAACAATTAGAGGACATTGACAACAACATTATCAGTAATTGCTTAGACCTAGTACCGATGGATCAGTATATGTTAAAAGGTCATTAACGCAGGATGTGTTATAGCAATAATTGCAGAAAAGTTCGGTTGTTGTGTTTAGTACATATCAGCAATAATGCAGAAAACCGTGGAGGATTGTGAAAATTAGTATTATCATCAGTAATTGTTAAATTGTGAAAACACTAGTACATATCAGTAATGCAGAGAAAACCGTGGGATGTTTGTGAAACAACATTAGTACATATCAGCAATAATGCAAGAAACCGTCGGAGGATTGTGAAACTTGTATTTAATACATAATCATTATATAATGCAAGAAAATGTTCAGATTGACAGGAACATTCACGTAGTACACATCAGTTTAACTGCGCAGTAACCGTTTTGAAATTTTAGTGCATAATGGATTACAGTGGACAACATTAATATAAAAATGGCAAACAACATTATTTTTGTTAACCTATCAGCAATAATGCATTTTTTAGGATTGTGAAACTTTTTAGTACATATCAGCAATAAATGCAAGAAAACCGTCGGAGAATGGTGAAACAAATTTTAGTACATATCAGCAATGCTTGAAACCTCATGAGAAGTATTACATTAGTACATATCAGCAAATGCAATGTCAATAAACAAACATCATTTAGTATATAACAGCAACTAATGATATTAGGGATTTTTTAACATTAGTACATTCTGAATTTAACTGCAGAAAAACCGTCGGGATATTAGTGGGAAACAACATTGTGGGTATCAGCAATAATGCAAGAAAACCGTGAGAAACAACATTAGTTACATATCATAGGAAAATTTTACTAGGATGCTTGAAAATAAATCCGTACATATCAGCAATAATGCTAGACCAGTAGGAGACCGTGAATAAAAACATTAGTACATATCAGCAATAATGAAACCGTAATTAAAAATGCTAGACAACCGTCGGAGAATTGTGAAACAACATTAGACCAATATCAGCAATATGGCAAGACAACCGTCGGAGATTGTGATACAACATAGTACATCACTC
This sequence comes from Argopecten irradians, assembly GCF_041381155.1. NCBI lineage: Eukaryota > Metazoa > Mollusca > Bivalvia > Pectinida > Pectinidae > Argopecten > Argopecten irradians. Next base: position 1,371,641 of record NC_091140.1, on the reverse strand, counting down.
ACAATAAATGGCTAGACCAACCGTCGGAGAATTGCTGGCACAAGGGAGGGGAGGAGGGGAGGAAACAACAGTAGTACATATCAGCAATAATGCTAGACAACCGTCGGAGGATTGACAAACAACAGTAGTACATATCAGCAATAAAATGCAAGACAAACGTCCGGAGGAGTTGTGGATAAAAAGGGGCAACACTTTAGTACAATATCACAATAATGCAAGAAAACCGTCGAATTGGGTCAAAACAACATTATGGTACACATTTCAGGCACAATAATCAAGACATCCTTCGGAGGATTGTGATACAACATTAGTAAATATTCAGCACAGTATGCAATTAACAACCGTCGGAGGGTAGTGATTACAAAATTATTACACTATCAAGCAAGTATGCAAGAAAACCGTCGGAGGGGTGTGATACAACATGTTAGTACATATCAGCAATAAATGGAAGAAAAAACCGTCGAAGAATTGGGAAACAACACTAGTACATATCGAGCACTAATGCTAGAAAACCGGCTGAGGATTGTGAAACAACTTTAGTTTCATATCAGCAATAACGCACATAAAACCTTCGGAAGATTTGTGAAACAACATTAGTAACATTATCAAAAACATAATGCAGAGAAAACGTCGTAGGATTTGGTGAAAATCAACATAGTACAATAAAAGCACTAATGACAAGAAAACCTTCGTAAGGATTTTTGAAAACACATTAGTACATATAAGCAATAATTCAAGAAAAACCGTCGGAGTATTGGGTGAAACAACATTAAGTACATATATCAGAAATAATGCTAAGACAACAGTCCGAGGATTGGTGAAACAACATTAGTACAATATCAGCCAATTAAGCAAGAAAAACCCCGCGAAGAATTGTAAACCCACATTAGGTTCATCTCAAGCAATATTGCACAGACAAACTGAGTCGGATGATTGTGAAAACAACATTGAGTACATTAGCCAGTACTACTGCTAGACAACCTGTCCGTAAGGATTGTGAAGAACCAACCCCATTTTAAACTAATTACATATCGAGGAAATAACAGCAAGACAACCTTCCGGAAGATTGGTGAAACAACATATTAGTACCATATCAGCAATGAATGCAGCTGAAAACCCGAGTCGGAGGATCTGTAGAATACGACAAATTAGTAAGCATATCAGAACTAACTATCACAGACAACCGTCGGAGAAATGTGAAAACACAAACATTAAGTATACAACCGCCAGAACACCTCGAGGATTGTTAAACAACAATTTGTGATTAATTGCAAGCAAACATTAGTACATATCAGCAACCGTACGGAGAGATGCAAGCAGAAAACCGTCGGAGGATTGTGAAACAACATTAGTACATATAACAGCAATAATGCAAGAAAACCGTCGGAGGATTGTGAAACAACATTAGTACATAATCAGCATGTAATGGCAAAGACAAACCGTCCGGAGGATTGTTGATACAAACATTAGTACATTTCAGGCAATAATGGATGAAAACCGTCGAAGGATTGTGAACAACACTTAGTACATACATCACAATAATGCAAGACACAACCGTCGAGAAATTTGCAACAACATTAGTACATATCACCAATAATGCAAGACAACCACGTCGGATAATTGTATGAAACAACGTAGTACATATAAACAATAATGCAAGACAACCTCGGAGGTATTGTGAACACAACATTGAGTAAAGTAAGCAGAAATAAAGCAAGACAACCGTCGGAGGATTTGTGCAACAGACATTAGGAGAAATGACTCACAATGAATGCCAACAACGTCGAGTATTGTGAATCAACATTAGTGTCACTGACCACCTAACAACCCAAGGTAAGAAAAACCGGTCGGAGATTGTGAAACATCATTAGTTCATATCCACCTAACACCCAGGTTGTTTTAGACAGCTCATACACCAGTGTTATAAAAGCATAAAAACGAAGAAATGACAAATGTATGATCCACCTGAAAAATAAGAATTTACACCACACTACACAGTTCCAATGTCCGGTCTAAGGCATCTGCTCTAGTGAGGTTAAAGTATCGTTTCAGTGTCGTTTAATCTTTAATGAAAGTGTTTTTATGATTTAAAAAAACTTCTATTGCTCATAAAATTTTGTAGTCACTACTTTTAAGAAATCACCAATTTGGCGGCCTATTTGAAAAGGTGCATTTCTTACACTTTCTAGAGAGGTGAAATTTAACCCTTTTTTACTTAACTTTTACTTAAGTCGCCTGTGCATTTTAGCTATATCAAATTAATTTTGCTGTAAATCTTTTTTTAGGTTTTCTTTTTGTTTGTTTTGAACTGCAAAATTTTAGAAAAGTTATCAGACAAGTCATTTGCAAAATATTGCATTAGTTTTTCGTGTGTTTGTTTAAAACAGTGAAATTCCAGTAAAATAACTATTTACGTCAAATAAATAGCTATACTTGATTCAAAATAGTCAAAATCAAGCACACCACCATATTCTTTTTATTTTAATTTACTTTTAGAAAAAAAAGTTAGTCATCAGAAAATTTTGACTTTTCATCACAGCAGATCCTTAAAATGCACAAGCATTTGGAAATACGATTACAAAATATGTTGAAGACGTAGTTAAAAAAACAACTTTACCCTCTATTTACTGTGCAAGTTGGGTGTTAGAAGACGATGCTTAAAATATTACTAATAAACTTTATTTACTGAGGATGATTATGCTTAGCCAACGGCTAATCTACCGCATGGTCCTCTTGTTAGTAAAACATAAATTAATGTGGTGAGTTAAAATACATACAGATGGAATATAAGAAATATAAAGAATGACAAAGGTATAGCACAGATGCTTATTAAAAATTATCAGTGGTTGCATAAATTTCATGCATAAATGAGTTGTCAATATCAAGAAGAGCTGTCTCACAGGGTCAACGGTCAAATCGGGGTAAAACCAAGTCATATCCGGTTCAACTCAAGCCAAATCATGGTCCAACACATAATCTCAACTGAGGTGGGGTATAAACGAAGTAAAAACATAACTGAAAATCCGGGCCAACGAAATCTAGCAAGTAAATTCCGGATCAAAACAAGTCAAATCATGGCGAAAACTGGTCATATCATGGTCAAAATAAGTCAAATCAGGGTCACGCAAGTCAATCCCGGATCACAACAAGTCCGGATAAAAACAGGCCAAATCATGGTCATGGTAACATAATCTCAGATGTGTTGGGGTATAAACGAAATAAATGTATAACTAATATATCCTTACACACCAATAGCGAGTTGTATAACTCTTACCTGTTATAGTTTTTTTTGTTGTACACAGGACGCCCAACATCATATATATCCCTGTACCAACAAAACAGACTGCAATTAAAAATAATGATGAAGTTACAGTTACACTGATACTGTACCAACAAAACAGACAGCAATAAAAATAATGATGAAGTTACACTGATACTGTACCAACAAAACAGACAGCAATAAAAATAATATTGAAGTTACACTGATACTGTACCAACAAAACGGACAACAATAAAAATAATGATGAAGTTACACTGATACTGTACCAACAAAACGGACAACAATAAAAATAATGATGAAGTTACACTGATACTGTACCAACAAAACAGACAGCAATAAAAATAATGATGAAGTTACACTGATACTGTACCAACAAAACAGACAGCAATAAAAATAATGATGAAGTTACACTGATACTGTACCAACAAAACAGACAGCAATAAAAATAATGATGAAGTTACACTGATACTGTACCAACAAAACAGACAACAATAAAAATAATGATGAAGTTACACTGATACTGTACCAACAAAACAGACAGCAATAAAAAATAATGATGACGTTACACTGATACTGTACTAACAAAACAGACAACAATAAAAATAATGATGAAGTTACACTGATACTGTACCAACAAAACAGACAGCAATAAAAATAATAATGAAAGTTACACTGATACTGTACCAACAAAACAGACAGCAATAAAAATAATGATGAAGTTACACTGATACTGTACCAACAAAACAGGAGCAATAAAAATAATGATGAAGTTACACTGATACTGTACCAAAAAACAGACAGCAATAACAAATAATGATGAAGTTACACTGATACTGTACCAAGAAAACAGACAGCAATAAAAATAATGATGAAGTTACACTGATACTGTACCAACAAAACATACAACAATAAAAATAATGATGAAGTTACATTGATAGTACTAACAAAACAGACAGCAATAAAAATAATGATGAAGTTACACTGATAGTACAAAAAAACAGACAACAATAAAAATAATGATGAAGTTACACTGATACTGTACTAACAAAACGACAACAATAAAAATAATGAATGATAACAGTTACACTGATACTGTACTAACAAAACAGACAGCAATACAAAATAATGATGAAGTTACACTGATACTGTTACCAACAAAACAGACAGCAAATAAAAAATAATGATGATTAAGTTACACTGATACTGTACCAACAAAACAGACAGCAATAAAAATAATGATGAAGTTACACTGATACTGTACCAACAAAACAGACAGCAATAAAAATAATGATGAAGTTACACTGATACTGTACCAACAAAACAGACAGCAATAAAAATAATGATGAAGTTACACTGATACTGTACCAACAAAACAGACAGCAATAAAAATAATGATGAAGTTACACTGATACTGTACCAACAAAACAGACAACAATAAAAATAATGATGAAGTTACACTGATACTGTACCAACAAAACAGACAACAATAAAAATAATGATGAAGTTACACTGATACTGTACTAACAAAACAGACAGCAATAAAAATAATGATGAAGTTACACTGATACTGTACCAACAAAACATACAACAATAAAAATAATGATGAAGTTACACTGATACTGTACCAATAAAACATACAACAATAAAAATAATGATGAAGTTACACTGATACTGTACTAACAAAACAGACAGCAATAAAATAATGATGAAGTTACACTGATACTGTACCAACAAAACAGACAGCAATAAAAATAATGATGAAGTTACACTGATACTGTACTAACAAAACAGACAGCAATAAAAATAATGATGAAGTTACACTGATACTGTACTAACAAAACAGACAGCAATAAAAATAATGATGAAGTTACACTGATACTGTACTAACAAAACAGACAGCAATACAAAATAATAATGATAAAGTTACACTGATACTGTACCAACAAAACAGACAGCAATACAAAATAATAATGATAAAGTTACACTGATACTGTACCAACAAAACAGACAGCAATACAAATAATGATGACGTTACACTGATACTGTACCAACAAAAACAGACAGCAATACAAAATAATGATGAAGTTACACTGATACTGTACCAACAAAACAGACAGCAATACAAAATAATGATGAAGTTACACTGATACTGTACCAACAAAACAGACAGCAATAAAAATAATGATGATGAAGTTACACTGATACTGTACCAACAAAACAGACAGCAATAAAAAATAATGATGATGAGTTACACTGATACTGTACCAACAAAACAGACAGCAATAAAAATAATGATGAAGTTACACTGATACTGTACCAACAAAACAGACAGCAATAAAAATAATGATGAAGTTACACTGATACTGTACCAACAAAACAGACAACAATAAAAATAATGATGAAGTTACACTGATACTGTACCAACAAAACAGACAGCAATAAAAATAATGATGAAGTTACACTGATACTGTACCAACAAAACAGACAGCAATAAAAATAATGATGAAGTTACACTGATACTGTACCAACAAAACAGACAACAATAAAAATAATGATGAAGTTACACTGATACTGTACCAACAAAACAGACAGCAATAAAAATAATGATGAAGTTACACTGATACTGTACCAACAAAACATACAACAATAAAAATAATGATGAAGTTACACTGATACTGTACCAATAAAACAGACAACAATAAAAATAATGATGAAGTTACACTGATACTGTACCAATAAAACATACAACAATAAAAATAATGATGACGTTACACTGATACTGTACCAATAAAACATACAACAATAAAAATAATGAAGTTACACTGATTCTTGGGATCACCTAACGTTACATCACTACATGTCTGTGTGAAAAGGATCAGGTAGCGAGGCTTCAGTATTCAGAGAAACGAAATTAAAAACCGCCCTAAAACACACCCAAGTAAGTAAATTATCAATACAAACAAGCAATTGTTGTGGTGTCTTTAAGCTGTTATTTACAGGACCAGGCTGTTCTAAGTGATTAGCTCAGTCACATGATTAGTGATTTCCTTATTTATTGTAAACTAGTTATAAAATGGGTAAACGTTTCATGATTAAAGTTAATTTAACAAGAAATCATTTTATCTTGCTTTGAATGTGGTTATAAAACTATTGAGTCAAAGTCGAACTTACATATTAATAAAACGTTATATTCATGCAATGTAAAAAAAACCCTATTTTCAGTGTATTTGCATTAATTAATGGCAGAGTAGGCCGTTAGATAGCCCGTTATTGTCACTGGATCAAAAACACATCAGAGGTTGCACGTGATAGGATTTGATTCCTATTCTTCGTGTTTATCTGCTAGAGATGAGTTTGTCTTGCCCAGATATTTCACCACATAGAATCCATATCCGACTTTGTTCCTTTTTCTGGCTCCACATCGCTCGATATCGACATTTGTAAATTTCATTTGTATTGCTAAGAGCAGGCTGGCTCATGAAAAGGATCCTTGGATCTATTAGTGCGTTAGATATCCGCTCCTTCTATTGTTACTATAACCTAACAAATAAGCTTTCCTTATAAGCATTGAAATGGATTAATATTTTTTTCTTATAGAAAACAGGGACCAAGTGGTCCAGAGAAGTGGAAGGAAGCTAACATACTATTTCACATAGCTCTTTATGCTGATGTTTGTTTTTAGGAAAGATTTTGTTTTTTTCTCTTTAACAACTAGGGTTTATAATTTTTGTAAGTGTTGAACTGAAAAAATAAGTCTGAAGTTTACAACATACAACATATATCTCTATAACTGAAGATTAAAAACATGAAACTGTAAAAAAAGTTCTCGTCTGCAGCAAACCGAGATAAACAACGCTTGACAGTTTTGAAGACCAAAGAGAGTTGCTTATTTCTATATAAAAAATCCTTAATTCTGTTTAACAAACCTAAGCCTTTATCAATAACACATACATCACGTGATCTTCTCAACATAAACAGTTGTCCACCTTTATACCAAGTAATTTAGCAGACTCCACTAAGGGTTGTTCAGAGATAAATCAAGTAAAACTGTTTGGTAACTTAATTGTGATTCATTGTATCTTTTTATCTGATTTTTATCGTATATAACTGTAGCACTAATTTCGGTTTAAATATATCTTATAATATTGAACAAACTATGAAGTGATTATTAAATGTATGTTGTTATAGTTTTATCTATTTTACGATTTGTGTGGCGAAGTGAAAACACTAAAATGAAAAAGTCCGCTGTAAAATATGTTAGGGAATCTAAACCACTAAAATGATCAAGTCGAATGTAAAATATGTTAGGGAATCTAAACCACTAAAATGATCAAGTCAAATGTAAAATATGTTAGGGAATCTAAACCACTAAAATGATCAAGTCAAATGTAAAATATGTTAGGGAATCTAAACCACTAAAATGATCAAGTCAAATGTCATGTTACAAATCAAGAACAGTTAAATGATAAACGCCTATTGATAAATGTGTCACGGACTCAAAAACACTAAAATAACCAAGCTCATTGTTAAATATGTCACAAAGTCAGTAATATTAAAATGATTCCATGAATAAATAATAATAAAAAAAACCCCGTTGAACTTACCTAGATACACAGTTACTATATAGTCCATACTGATGAGGAGATATCCGTACAGTTCTGTCACTAAGTCTGTTAGTGGTAGACTTGTCAGGATCGATAGGCCTAATACAGACATCCACCGCGACAATATAATACAGTGACATCGTCAACAATGCATTATAAACACGATGTGTACATTTGTTAACTGATGACGGCCAGATCTGTAGTGGTGTTTAGGGAGACTGTGGTATCTACATATACCGAACAGAAATCCCCGCCCAGTCGCATTATGCTGGGTTAGTTATCAAACAATGAAAATTACAGTGTCAAACTATTTTATTAAATAATCATTCATCTTTTTTGTAACGAGCATTTTCATTGGCTTCAAATTTTATTTTATCAGCCCATAAAGGAAAAAATAGCGTCACCGTCTTCGAATTGGATGAGATAATTAAAACGGCTTAATGATTTCATACTGAGTCTCAACATGAATTGTAAATACTGAGGAGATTATCTTTAGTAAATTGAACTATAAAGATAAATTGAATAAATTATTTTATGAAATGTATAAATATCGGTTAAGATCAACGACACAAAATAAGTAAATACTACCTAGAGCACACTCTGAATTGTTTAAAAACATCTCTTCATTACAATGGAGTTAAGCTGTGGAATAACTTAGCTAGTTGAAAAACTGTGCCATCACTATTTGTCTTCAAAAAAGAATGCTATTGTTTCCTAGCAATATGTAACGTATTAAGTTCTATTTTAAGCGCCTAAGCGGCCCTGTCATTGTTTACATGTCATGCTTTAAGCGACTCCCGCCAAATGGAATAAATTAGTTTTGTGACCGCCATATTGAGTGAGAGTTGATCATCGAACGTCACACAATGTATCTAACAAACTTAAAGGCCCACTACCTTTCCGAAACGGTTTTTGATTTTTTAAATGGGAATGTAAAACGAGATTGATAATTTTGTAGAGTTGCAAAAGTTATTAACTTAACGTTAATACTACACTTATTATAACCTCCTAAACAATTTAATTGAAAAAAATAAAATGTTAATTTTCATAACGCGGGTCGTCTTATGTTTCCCCCCGTCGTCCTAAATACCGCGCGGCAGTTGGCTATCACTGCGGCAGACGGCAAAATAGCGAAATTACTCTCCATTGTTATCATATATTACGCTGGAAATCTTGCATATGTTTGGTGTTGTAACCTCATCTTAGGCCATCGGTATATATTTTCTGAGGTTATTAATGTTTTTAAGAAATCTATATATTTTGCTCCGGAAAGGTAGTGGGCCTTTAATGTTCTTTGCATCATTAAGTTCCAAGTATTTACAGATGTATTATTACGAACACCACACTGGCTACTATAGTAGATGCACCATCCTGTTATTTTTTGGGACCCAAACACAAGAATTATGGGACATTTTAAAAACCGAGCTTAACGATAGCATCAACAAAATCATACCATCGAAGACAATACGCGGAAAAAACAGTAATTCCTGGATAAATCACAACACAAAAAATGTCTAAAACGTAAACACCGATTATACACCAAGGCCAGAAAAACAAATAAATGGGACAACTACAGACATGTTCAAATAGAATGCAAGAGGCAACTTCGGAAAGCAGAGCGGAATTACATCAACCAAACTATAGTAGAAGGCCTGGGAAACAAGAACAACAAGCCATTCTGGAAATACATCAAATCAAAGAGGCAAGACAACATCGGTGTTTCACCACTCAAACACAAAGGCACACTTACAACTGACAGCAGGGGCCAGGCCAAAATTTTGTTAAATCAATTCAAATCCGTTTTCACTAAAGAAGATCAAGGACACACCATGCCATCAACAACCAAAACAACAAAATCTCATATTGGAAATATAACAATCAGAACAGACGGCCTTACCAAGCTATTACGCAAAGTGTATCCAGCAAAGGCTCCTGGACCCGACAACATCCCAAATAGAATACTTAAGGAATGTGCTGTACAAATTTCACCCGGACTATCAGCAATATTTCAAAGCTCCCTAAATACTGGACTACTACCGACAGATTAGTTGTGCGCAAACAGCCATTTTTTAAAAAGGGAGAACGACATGCAGCAGAGAATTATAGACCATGCAAGCTGCTAGAGCACATTATTTGTAAACACATGCTTAACCATCTAGAGCATCACAACATCTTAACTTCGCTCAACCATGGATTTCGTTCTGGATTTTCCTTTTAACACAACTTGCCATCACTATGGACGACCTCATGAAATCATACGATAAAAACAAACAAGTCGATCTAGCCATCCTTGACTTTTCAAAAGCATTTGACACTGTACCACACCAAAAACTCCTACACAAGCTGAACCAATACGGCATCATAGGAAATCTACACAAGTGGCTCTCAACCTTCCTGACACAGCGTCAGATGAGAGCTACTCTTGAAGGAGAATTCTCTCGAGACCCCTCGGTAGATTCAGGAGTCCCCCAGGGAACAGTACTCGGACCGCTATTGTTTCCCTGTCACATCAACGATTTACCTGATTGTGTTAGTTCAAAAGTACGACTCTTTGCAGATGACTGTCTTCTATACCGAGAAATTAACAAATACCAAGACCATCAATTATTACAGGATGACCTACACAATTTGGAACAATGAGCAAACAATTGGGGAATGAAATTTAATGCAAAAAAGTGTTACATCATGAACATAAAAGGAAAAAGTCACAAATTCTACACCTTAAACGGACATATCCTGGAGCAAGTAAAAAACAATCCATATCTTGGTCTTAGTTTCGGACGATTTGAAATGGGACACTCATATAACAAAAATAGCAAAAAAGGCTAGCTCCACATTAGGCTTTCTAAAACGGAACCTGAAACACTGCCCAACTACATGCAAAAAAATAGCATATATTTCATGGGTTCTTGAGTATTGCGCAATAATTGGGACTCCTATATCAAAAAAGACATTGACAAACTTGGAAGAATACAAAGACTAGCAACCAGATTCGTTTCCAACGACTACAAGACCAGGGAGGAAGGATGCGTTACAAGAATGCTAGAGGATCTGAAACTACCATCACTTCAGATCAGACGTGAACAACAGAGACTGACCTTCCTATATAAAGTGGTGGAGGGGATGCTACCATCAATACCCCCAAAAATACTTAACAAAACAACGACGCAAAAGAAACATCAAAGCTAAGTATTACGAAAATCACATCATCACAAATATTGTTGAAAAAAATGTCACCAGAAATTCAAAACCCCTCACGGTACCGACACACAACTGTGAGCAATACAGGAATTCCTTCTTTGTGCGTAGTCATTGACTGGAATCACTTAGAGGATAAGGTAGTATGTGCCCCAACATTGGAGGCTTTTAAACATGCCCTGTACATACATTTTGTACATGTAACGGAGCGTTTTACGATGAGAGTACTCTCAGATTTTTGTGTTATATTTCCATACCATACAAATTCTTCTCATCATAAAACGCTCCGCGGTTTAATTAGAGTACATATGCACTCAGCCAAGCCAATGTACCTTTGGAGGACGCAGACCTGATCTGCCTAGCCAGAGTACCTCTGGAGGACACAGCTGATCAACCTAGCCAGCGTACCTCTGGTGGACGAAGAGCTGATCAACCTAGCTAACGTACCTCTGGAGGACACAGCTGATCAACCTAGCCAGGGTACCTCTGGAGGACGAAGAGCTGATCAACCTAGCCAGCGTACCTCTGGTGGACGAAGAGCTGATCAACCTAGCCAGCGTACTTCTGGAGGACGCAGAGCAGATCAACCTAGCCAATGTACCTTTGGAGGACGCAGAGCAGATCAACCTAGCCAGCGTACTTCTGGAGGACGCAGAGCAGATCAACCTAGCCAGCGTACCTCTGGTGGACACAGAGCTGATCAACCTAGCCTGCGTACTTCTGGAGGACGCAGAGCAGATCAACCTAGCCAGCGTACCTCTGGTGGACACAGAGCTGATCAACGCAGCCAGCGTACCTCTAGTGGACATAGACCTGACCAACCTAGCCACTAGTAGCCAGCGTTCCTCTGGAGGACGCAGCGCTGATCAACCTAGTCAGCGTACCTCTGAAGGACGCAGAGCTGATCAACCTAGCTAGGGTTCCTCTGGAGGACGCAGAGCTGATCAACCTAGCTAGGGTTCCTCTGGAGGACGCACAGCAAATCAACCTAGCTAGGGTTCCTCTGGAGGACGCAGAGCTGATCAACCTAGCTAGGGTTCCTCTGGAGGACGCAGAGCTGATCAACCTAGCTAGGGTTCCTCTGGAGGACGCAGAGCTGATCAACCTAGCCAGCGTACCTCTGGAGGACACAGAGCTGATCAACCTAACCAGCGTACCTCTGAAGAAAGCAGAGCTGATCAGCCAAGCCTGCGTACTTCTGGAGGACGCAGACCTGATCAACCTAGCCAGCGTACCTCTGGAGGACGCAGACCTGATCAACCTAGCCAGCGTACCTCTGGTGGACACAGAGCTGATCAACCTAGCCATCGTACTTCTTGAGGACGCAGACCAGATCAACCTAGCTAGCGTACCCCTGAAGGACACAGACGCAGACCTGATCAACCTAGCCAGCGTACCTCTGGTGGACACAGAGCTGATCAACCTAGCCACTAGTAGCCAGCGTACTTCTGGAAGACGCAGGGCTGTTCAACCTAGCCAACGTTCTTCTGAAGGACGCAGAGCTGATCAACTTAGCCAACGTACCTCTGGTGGACGAAGAGCTGATCAACCCAATTTAAAATGTAAGTAAACAACACTATTCTCATGTCAAAACTTGTTCGTACATTGAGATATATCCACAAAAACATAGAAGACAAAATAAACTAAAATTTCCATGTCACTCATATTTTCACGTCGACAATAATTTAACACTATAACTTGAATATATGATTATAACATTAATTTATGCTATAGACTTTATAATATATATACCCAAATCATAGTCACTATAAATCATGAACGCCGACAAGACAAAAATATCCACACACTAAAATATTCACATTTACAGTAACATGAGTTGGATGTAGTTCTGGTTATAAAATAACAACACCGTTTGAATTCAGGATGAATTTATTCAGTATTAAATGCCATTGGTTTTGATATTTTCTTTTTACATTTTATAGACGGTCATTAGCTCAGCAACAGTCAGCACTCATTCTGTACAAATTGTACATCTATATACACCATGTCTTAATTCTAGTGAATTCAGAATTTAATCTGAATTTATCAAGATTATATTCGATCTGTACAAGATAGATAATCATGAATCTGATTGGTATATACAGTAAGGATAGAGTCTATATCACACACACAAGGATTAAACTTTTACAATCAGGAATTATTCTCTGTAGGAATAGAAAATAAGACTTGGTTTCATTACGGTCAACTCAGCCATGTCCGGACGGTGTACATACATCTGATACCACAACTACGCCATGTCAGGACGGTGTACAGACATCGGGTACCACAACTCGGCCATGCCCGGACAGTGTACAGACATCGGGTACCACAACTCGGCCATGTCCGGACAGTGTACAGACATCTGATACCACAACTCGGCCATGCCGGACAGTGTACAGACATCGGGTACCACAACTCGCCAATGTCCTGAATGTGTACGTGTACAGACATTTGATACCGCCCGGACAGTGTATAGACTTCGGATATCGTCCGGACAGTGAATAGACATTGGATACCGCCCGGACAGTGTATAGACTTCGGATATCGTCCGGACAGTGAATAGACATCGGATGCCGTCCGGACAGTGTACAGACATTTGACAGTCCAGACAGTGTACAGACTTCGGATATCGTCCGGACAGTGATACAGACATCGGATGGTCCGGACAGTGTACAGACATGGTACAGACATCGTACCGTCCAGACAGTATACAGACATCGCATACCGTCCAGACAGTATACAGACATCGCATACCGTCCAGACAGTGTACAGACATCGCATACCGTCCAGACAGTATACAGACATCGCATACCGTCCAGATACAGACATCGCTACCGTCCAGACAGTATACAGACATCGCATACCGTCCAGACAGTAACAGACATCGCATACCGTCCAGACAGTATACAGACATCGCATACCGTCCAGACAGTATACAGACATCGCATACCGTCCAGACAGTATACAGACATCGCATACCGTCCAGACAGTATACAGACATCGCATACCGTCCAGACAGTATACAGACATCGCATACCGTCCAGACAGTATATACAGACATCGCATACCGTCCAGACAGTATACAGACATCGCATACCGTCCAGACAGTATACAGACATCGCACCGTACAGACATCGACATCGCATACCGTCCAGACAGTATACAGACATCGCATACCGTCCAGACAGTATACAGACATCGCATACCGTCCAGACAGTATACAGACATCGCATACCGTCCAGACAGTATACAGACATCGCATACCGTCCAGACAGTATACAGACATCGCATACCGTCCAGACAGTATACAGACATCGCATACCGTCCAGACAGTATACAGACATCGCATACCGTCCAGACAGTATACAGACATCGCATACCGTCCAGACAGTATACAGACATCGCATACCGTCCAGACAGTATACAGACATCGCATACCGTCCAGACAGTATACAGACATCGCATACCGTCCCAGACAGTATACAGACATCGCATACCGTCCAGACAGTATACAGACATCGCCTACCGTCCAGACATTATACAGACATCGCATACCGTCCAGACAGTATACAGACATCGCATACCGTCCACAGACATCGTATCCAGACAGACATCGCATACCGTCCAGACAGTAATACAGACATCGCATACCGTCCAGACAGTGTACAGACATCGCATACCGTCCAGACAGTATACAGACATCGCATACCGTCCAGACAGTATACAGACATCGCATACCGTCCAGATACAGACATCGCATACCGTCCAGACAGTATACAGACATCGTATACAGACAGTATACAGACATCGCATACCGTCCAGTACAGTATACAGACATCGCATACCGTCCAGACAGTATACAGACATCGCATACCGTCCAGACAGTATTAAGACTCGCCCCTACCGTCCAGACAGTGTACAAAACATCGCATACCGTCCGGGGAAGCAGTATACAGACATCGCCTACCGTCCAGACAGTCAGACATCGCATACCGTCCAGACAGAGTACACAGCATCGCCTACCGTCCAGACTAGTGTACAGGACATCGCATACCGTCCAGTGGGCAGGGGTATACAGACATTCGCATACCGTCCAGTTGTACCAAAACAATCGCCATACCGTCCAGACATGCATAAAGACATCCGCCTTACCGTCCAGACAGTTATACAGACATCATCGCATACCGTCCAGACAGTATACAGACATCGCCTACCCCCATCGTCCAGACAGTATACAGGACATCGCATCGCTATAGCCGTCCAGACAGTATACAGCATTGCATACAGTCCGACACAGACATCGCCTATACCGTCCAGAGACAGTATACAGACATCGCCATACCGTCCAGACAGTATACAGACATCGCCATACCGTCCAGACAGTATACAGACATCGCATAGACATACCGTCCAGACAGTGTTACAGACAGTATACATCGCATACCGTCCCAGACAGTATACAGACATCGCATACCGTCCAGACAGTATACAGGACATCGCATACCGTCCAGACAGTGACCTTACAAGCACATCGCATACCGTCCAGACCAGTATACAGACATCGCATACCGTCCAGACAGTATACAGACATCGCATACCGTCCCAGACAGTTGATACAGACATCGCATACCGTCCATAGACTTTTTAGTACACATTGACAGTACCGTACAGAGACAGACATCGACTACCGTCCCAGACAGTATACAGACATCGCATACCGTCCAGACAGTATAACAGACATCGCATACCGTCCAGACAGTATACAGACATGTCGCATACCGTTCCAGACAGTGTATACAGACATCGCATCGCCTACCGTCCAGACAGTATACAGACATCGCATACCGTCCAGTACAGTCATACAGACATCGCCTACCGTCCAGGACTGTGTGACAGTGTACAAACAATCGCATACCGTCCAGACATATACAGACATCGCCTACCGTCCAGACAGTATATACAGACATCGCATACCGTCCAGACAGTATACAGACATCGCATACCGTCCAGATACAGACATCGCAAACCGTCCAGACAGTGATACATCGCATACCGTCCAGACAGTATACAGACATCGCATACCGTCCAGACAGTATACAGACATCGCCTACCGAACCAGACAGTGTACATACAGACATCGGCAATACCGTCCAGACAGTATACAGACATCGCCATCATACCGTCCAGACAGTATCACACAGACATCGCACATTGCATACCGTCCAGACAGTATACAACATTGCATACCCGTCCAGATAACAGACATCGCCTACCGTCAAGACAGTGTACAAACATCGACATCGCATACCGTCCAGACAGTATACAGGACATCGCATACCGTACCGTTCCAGACAAGAGTATACAGACATCGCATACCGTCCAGACAGTAATACCAGACATCGCTATACCGTCCCGACAGTATACTACATCGCCTACCGTCCAGACAGTATACAGACATCGCATACCGTCCCAGACAGTATTACAGACATCGCATACCGCCCAGACAGTGTAACAAACATCGCAATACCGTCCAGACAGAATACAGACATCCGCATACCGTCCAGACAGTATACAGATACATCGCATTACCGTCCAGTCCAGACAGTGTACAGTTTACAGACATCGCATACCGCACTCATACAGTATACAGACATCGCATACCGTCCAGAGCACAGTAAACTACAGACATCGCATACAGTCCAGACAGTATGTACAGGACATTCGGCATACCGTCCAGACAGTGATACAAGACCGTCCATCGACATTGCTACCGTTCTCTCTGACCAAAATCGAACCAGTACAGACATCCGCATACCGTCCAGACAGACAGTAAAGCAGACTACATCGCATTACCGACCAGAACAGTATGCAGACATCGCATACCGTCCAGTCCAGGACAGTATACAGATACATTCGCATACCGTCCAGACAGACAGTGCATTACTACACTGACATCGCATTGCATACCGTCCAGAGTCAGTATCCAGACATTCGCCTACCGTCGTCCTGACAGTATACAGTTCAGGACATCGCATACCGTCCAGACAGTATACAGACATTCGCATACCGTCCAACAGTGTACACAGACATCGCATACCGTCCAGACAGTATACAGACATCGCATTACCGTCCTGACAGGTATACATAACATCGCATTACCGGCTCCAGGACAGTGTACAGACATCGCATACGTCAGGACAGTATCGCATACAGACATATAATACCGTCCAGGGTACAAACATCGCATATACAGACATCGCCATACCGTCCAGACAAGTATACAGAGAACATCGCATACCGTCCAGGACAGTATACAGACATACGCATACCGTCCAGAAAGTATTACAGGGACTTCGCATTACCGTTCAGACAGTCTTACAGACATCGCATACCGTCCAGACAAGTATACAGGACATCGCATACCGTCCAGACAGTATAACAGAACATCGCATACGATACCAGTGTCACTTGAGATCATGATACGTCACAGACAGTGGCTACAAACATCGACAATACCGTCACTGACAGTATACTGGGACATCGCCTACCGTCCAGACAGTATAAAGATCTTGGCCATAGTTCCAGGCCCGTGTACAATACTATCGCATACCCGTCCAGATACTCAATCATTTCCAGATATAATACCTTCCAGGACTGTAACATCGAATACAGGAGTTTACCAATCATATTGATATACATTCGCTGGAGACATTACATTCACTAGGTCAGTAACCAATCATTTGATACATAACACATTGATGCTTGTATAACATGTCACTCTACTTTCAGACAGGTACATCTTTGATATGAAACACATACAGACTTAACATTCTCACAGGTTGGAGTACACTCTTCATGCTTGATACAGTCAGACGTAGAATAACGATCTTCGCCTACATTCACAGGAGTATTACCGACATCGCATCATTTAATAGAGATACAAATACCTGATTTGGAATAAACCAATCGCCTTCACAGGAGTAAACATGTGAAGAGATCCGTATCTTTCTTACGTACTTTGAATATCAGATGCGCATTACAGCCAGTATTCATGATCAATTTGAGATTAAACTTCCGACATAACAGGTTCAGGGTATCACAGGAGTACCGTACCAATCATTTAGTCAGATTTTTGGTATTACCGTGACTTAACATTCGCCACAGTCAGGACAGTACCAATCATACCGTGATATAATACATCGACCGGGTGACCATGTTAAGGAGTACCATGACAGGAGTAATACGGTTAATACCTGCCTTATACCTGACTAACATTTACAGGAGTACCAATCATTTGATGAATTAATACCTGACTTAACATTCACAGGAGTACCAATCATTTGATATAATACCTGACTTAACATTCACAGGAGATACCAAACATTCCTCAGGAGTAGGCCCAATCATTTATGATATAATACTGACTTAAAACATGCACAGGAGAACAGGATATAAAACCTTACTTAAACATTTCACCTGAGTACCAATCATTTGATATAATAACCTGACTTAACATTTACCAGGAGTACCAATCATTTGATATAATACACTGACCTAACATTCACAGACCAATTAATGTAATCATTTTACAGGAGTAACCAATCATTTGATATAATCACCTGACTTAACATTTCACAAGTACCAAATCATTTGATATATATATCCACCTGACTTAACATTCACAGGAGTACCAATCATTTGATATTAATACCTGACTTAACATTCACAGGAGTACCAATCATTTGAAAATACCTGACTTAACATTTACAGGAGTACCAATCATTTTGATATAATACCTGACTTAACATTCACAGGAGTACCAATCATTTGATATAATACCTGACTTAACATTCACAGGAGTACCAATCATTTGATGTAATACCTGACTTAAACATTTACAGGAGTACCAATCATTTGATATAATACCTGACTTAACATTTACAGGAGTACCAATCATTTGATGTAATACCTGACTTAACATTCACAGGAGTACCAATCATTTGATATAATACCTGACTTAACATTCACAGAGTACCAATCATTTGATATAATACCTGACTTAACATTTACAGGAGTACCAATCATTTGATATAATACCTGACTTAACATTTACCAGGAGTACCAATCATTTGATGTAATACCTGACTTAACATTTACAGGAGTACCAATCATTTGATGTAATACCTGACTTAACATTTACAGGAGTACCAATCATTTGATGTAATACCTGACTTAACATTCACAGGAGTACCAATCATTTGATATAATACCTGACTTAACATTTACAGGAGTACCAATCATTTGATGTAATACCTGACTTAACATTTACAGGAGTACCAATCATTTGATGTAATACCTGACTTAACATTTACAGGAGTACCAATCATTTGATATAATACCTGACTTAACATTTACAGGAGAACCAATCATTTGATATAATACCTGACTTAAACATTTACAGGAGTACCAATCATTTGATATAATACCTGACTTAACATTCACAGGAGTACCAATCATTTGATGTAATACCTGACTTAACATTTACAGGAGTACCAATCATTTGATATAATACCTGACTTAACATTTACAGGAGTACCAATCATTTGATATAATACCTGACTTAACATTTACAGGAGTACCAATCATTTGATGTAATACCTGACTTAACATTTACAGGAGTACCAATCATTTGATGTAATACCTGACTTAACATTTACAGGAGTACCAATCATTTGATGTAATACCTGACTTAACATTTACAGGAGTACCAATCATTTGATATAATACCTGACTTAACATTTACAGGAGAGTACCAATCATTTGATATAATACCTGACTTAACATTCACAGGAGTACCAATCATTTGATATAATACCTGACTTAACATTTACAGGAGTACCAATCATTTGATATAATACCTGACTTAACATTCACAGGAGTACCAATCATTTGATATAATACCTGACTTAACATTTACAGGAGTACCAATCATTTGATATAATACCTGACTTAACATTCACAGGAGTACCAATCATTTGATATAATACCTGACTTAACATTTACAGGAGTACCAATCATTTGATATAATACCTGACTTAACATTCACAGGAGTACCAATCATTTGATATAATACCTGACTTAACATTTACAGGAGTACCAATCATTTGATATAAATACCTGACTTAACATTCACAGGAGTACCAATCATTTGATATAATACCTGACTTAACATTCACAGGAGTACCAATCATTTGATATAATACCTGACTTAACATTTACAGGAGTACCAATCATTTGATATAATACCTGACTTAACATTTACAGGAGTACCAATCATTTGATATAATACCTGACTTAACATTTACAGGAGTACCAATCATTTGATGTAATACCTGACTTAACATTTACAGGAGTACCAATCATTTGATGTAATACCTGACTTAACATTTACAGGAGTACCAATCATTTGATGTAATACCTGACTTAACATTTACAGGAGTACCAATCATTTGATATCCAATTAAGAGTACCAACATTTGATATAATACCTGACTTAACATTCACAGGAGTACCAATCATTTGATATAATACCTGACTTAACATTTACAGGAGTACCAATCATTTGATGTAATACCTGACTTAACATTTACAGGAGTACCAATCATTTGATATAATACCTGACTTAACATTTACAGGAGTACCAATCATTTGATATAATACCTGACTTAACATTTACAGGAGTACCAATCATTTGATATAATACCTGACTTAACATTTACAGGAGTACCAATCATTTGATATAATACCTGACTTAACATTCACAGGAGTACCAATCATTTGATATAATACCTGACTTAACATTTACAGGAGTACCAATCATTTGATATAATACCTGACTTAACATTTACAGGAGTACCAATCATTTGATATAATACCTGACTTAACATTTACAGGAGTACCAATCATTTGATATAATACCTGACTTAACACTTTCACAGGAGTACAAATCATTTGATATAATACCTGACTTAACATTCACAGGAGTACCAATCATTTGATATAATACCTGACTTAACATTCACAGGAGTACCAATCATTTGATATAATACCTGACTTAACATTCACAGGAGTACCAATCATTTGATATAATACCTGACTTAACATTTACAGGAGTACCAATCATTTTATATAATACCTGACTTAACATTTACAGGAGAACCAATCATTTGATATAATACCTGACTTCACAGATATAATACACAAACCTTCAATACTAAATTTAGCTGAATAGACCTATTCCGTCTTTGCATATTATAGAGTTAGTTCCCCTGCGGGCATGTATCAATTGTTATGTCATTATTTTGTGAGAGTAACACACGTTGTTTTATCCGAAAAGTATGAAGTTACGCTTGCAAACACGTCACAATACCTACCTTCAAGGGCAGATAACTCTGTAATATGCAAATACAGAATTACTTTGATGGATATAATTTGTGTACATCAGAAATGGAAACCAAAGAGAACATGTAACAATATGATGCTGGCTAGATATATCTACAACAAAAATCCAGTGTAACAAAACAAACAGGAACTATCAACTGACTACATTGTATTAAAATTTGAACCCGGTAACAGAACAGTATCAGCAAATACCTAAACCGCCTTTTTGATGATACCAGATTAGGTGTCCAAGAGATACACAAGAATGGGTAAACACTGTATTCGACACACTTTTCTCTGTAAGAGCCCACTATTTATTTTATCAAAAAATCTACCTTTTCAAGATGTCAATTTCATTATTGGAATAATATTCCCAACATTAAATTGTTATCATCCTTTAGATATTTCCTGCTGTGATTGGAAAAATCCAACTACTAAATACTCGCAATACAAAAGACAAAACATACAATCATTTACAGAATTATTTCGACCTTGAAACATGATTGGGGCCCTTCCTATTATCATATATGAATTTGATGATGAGTTTGATGATGAGTTTTGAGTTTACCATGAAAAACATTGTTACAGTGATTATACGTGTGAACAGTTGTAGATAACATCGATACCAGAACCTATGTATATGTTTATGACGAGACACAATTATATAAAATAAACAGAATTCTTTGTGACAGACAAAATGACATGTAAATGTGTCAGACATTGAAAGGGATGAAGGAAATTTAGCTGCCTTGTGATCGCTATATATAAATGGAAAGTCAATATAAACATGTAAACAATAACAGACAGAAACAACTTACATAGTCTATTCCTTTCCCCCCCACATATTAGAGTTATCTGCCCTTGAGTGTAGGTAGTAATTTTAGTAAGCAAATCTTGTCATTAGATGTTACGCTCTTAAATACACACAATGAATACCTTTGTAATATACAGAATAAATCTACCCCAACATGTGGTATCATGACCTGATTGTACTGGCTCTATACAATGAGATATACAAGTTATATTGAAGGTGTTTCTGTGATGTGGGATGACGCTTTAATGTATATCACCAGATAATTTGACCTATAGCAGAATGAATGAGATTACAAATTTAGGTACATGTATATCAGTTCTAGTCGTATGTACGCAATGTCATGGTCTTGAAACATACTTTAATTTATTGTATTTATAATAATTTACTGTGGTATTTCATTAACTGGAATTAATTTTACAGTTCAGTTTTTTCTATGAACAGTGATTGTAATGTATGATCAAATCAACTAAATATTAATTCAACAGTTGATATCAGAAACTCTACAGGAACACTATTCTTGTTGGAAAAGATGAAAGATATTCCAGAATCATCAATATCCTCGAAAGAGACAATACTTTCATTAGAAACAATGGATGATCCATCAGAACCACTACATGAACACTAATATCGTCTGTAGATACAGTCTCTAAATCATGTTGAGGCACACTATAAAAGGGAGACAACTCTGTATATCCTGGTCCAGTGATCTCAGTTAGTACCCATGTGGTGGTCTCGACTTATCTGTTGAAAAAGAGAACATTTATCAAATCAACCTGTACATGTAGAATCTCATTATTTTAAAATTCCTTTATCTTTACTTTTACAATTTTTTTTATTGAATTTATTGATGACGGCCCAATATGGTCATATTGATATGTTATAACATCATAATTAACAACAAACATGATTTAATGTCAGACCTCTGGGCATATTGGTTATTGAGAAGAAGTTCAAAAACTCTAACAACATATATCACAACTTACACTGACCTTGAATGAAGGTCAATGCAAGTGTTTTATTCAGCATGTTTTTACAGAATTGAGTGTCTTGACTCTGTGAGGTCTCTTTCCCCTGATAATCATAGAAAAATTGACTGATCAGTACTAAAGTGTCAAGCCAAGTCAGCTGATTACAGTCTGAGAGGATGAGAAGGAACCCAGAATTAACATGCTGCTATCCCAAGAATTGAATATACAGCATCTTAGTTATTAGCCTCTTGGTTTTCATTTGAGAAGCCAAAACTGTGAATTCTTTGCAATTCACTTCAACTGATGCTGGAAAAGCCCATCTAAAAGTGTTTGTGAAGTCCCATTTACCTGTGTATTGTCCATAGGGAAGAGAAGACATATGTTGGCTGGCTGGAGGGTAGGGAGGTACGCTATGTAACATCCCTGGACCAAGCAGAGCAAAGTAAGTAAGCAGTTAGTCAGCAAAAAAATGAAAATCAGGACACAGGCTAGGTCTTGTATTAACATTACATGGATTAAATATATTCTTTTGATAATATTCTAATTGACAAAAAAAAATTCTTAAACATCTTCTGATTCTGGTTCTGAAGTGTGTCCTGAATTTCAGCAGTATGATAGCACATATAGTATTACTATTATATATATACAGATATATGATACTTCAAAACTCAGACACAGTGACACTCTATTTCGCTATGCCGTCAGCTTGTGAAGGTATCTGTTAAAGTCCTTAAATCTTTATGAGAGTTACATCCCTTGAGGGAGCTTTCCTTGAAAGATCTGACATTAAAACTTGTGGCGTTAATGGCCTTTACATCAGCCTAACGAGTTCAGGCTTTGTATCTTTTTAAATATTTGTTCTATGTTGTTCAAAGATAATGAGGTCACTTTTTATTTAAATGGACTGGAGAAGACTATTAGGAGACGACTGACAGTGTTTTCCAATTTCCCCGACAGATGATCAATTATGTGGGGTGAAGACTTTGAGGGTTTACCCGGAAAGGACTGTGGAGAGGAAAAGCTGTTTTCTTTTTGTGTCCTTTAGAACATTAAATCAATGGTATTAGTGATGAATTTAGGCTCATTCATACCTAGGAGCATCCTCCTCTGCAGCTTTTATGGCAGGTGTACAGTAAGGTGATATTCTCAAAACGGCTAATTGGTCTTTAGCTAAGACATTTTTTCACTTTTATTACTGTGATATTGATAGAAAGTCAAACTTTTCTCGTTCTGTGTTGGGAACTTTATAGGTACCTTACAGTCAGTACTCTGATATATGATATACTGCAATCCAATATGAACACATAGAATTTGATATACTTTTTGCATTAGTCTTACGATAGTTTGATGGAATTTCCATTTCTGTTTATATATATTAAATCTTAAATAGAATGAATTTCCTATGGAATTGTTACACTGTGAAGGAGAATTACCTTGTTAAAGTGTTGTACATGTTGATATTATTATTATACTGACCGATAACTACTGCCGGATAAACTTGTGCTTTATCCGTCAATACGATATGCTTTATCCGTCAATACGATCACGTGAATTTGTTCCATATCTGACGGCACTTTTTCTAACTTGACCCAGAACTTGAACCTTCCGGTGAATGAAACGTCATTCAGTCCCGCTAAAACGTGACGTCACGTTCACCGAAATGACGTCATTTGTACGATATCGAAAATCTCGTATGGCGGTGCCGTCTTTTTCTTGGCTCATGACAAAGGTATGTAGTGTTAATTAATTCTTTAATGGGTATTTAATGTTTATTTGAGTATTTTCATTACCTTTCAGTGATATATCACACTGAATAGAATTACGGTGACTGTTTGTGAATGCGCTTATTTATTTCCCACGGCAGTAAAAAGGAGTGCACTCTCATTCGGTTAAGTGAATGAATCTTTACCTTCGCATCAAAGAATCGTCTCGCTTCGAGCGAAACAAAGTAAGGAACTGTCAATTTGCTTTCGTTTTGAATGCCATAATGGTTGCAGGATAAACAGAATACACGGTTAGTATCTTACAATACAAGGTTTATTTTGGTGCTCGACACGGAAAGCCAAGATGACTCGGCAAAGCCTCGTCATCTCGGCTTTCCTAAGTCTCGCACCAAAATAAACCTTGTATTGTAAGATACTAACCGTGTATTCTCTATGTATATACATGTTGATATTAGTATTATACAGATGTGGTTACTGGAGTGACTTAGTATAATAAATTGTTGGACTTTATTTTATATTGTTATTATGCTTTGATGACTCCTACAAACTTGCTGATTGATACCCATTGGTGGGTATAGTTCCGGGATGTTCATGACTATTGATGAGATATTTTGAACTTTATACCGAGTGTGTGGTGTTGTGTATACGATGTATACAGAAGGAGAACTGATTGATACCTTCTTAGCTTCAGGCTATATCTCATAGAATGCCTCTCATCCATATATCCTAGGGGAAACTTGGATGAGGGGGCCATTCTATACTATTCAAATTGGAATTTGAAAAATTCTCAATATACAAGGTATTTCCCCTCAAATTAGATTAAAGTAAAGATACATGCACTAAACTTTGTTTTGAAGTACCATATTGTGGTAATGTCACAGCTGCCAACATCAGTTTTAATATTAGAGATTTAGTTAGAACATGGACATTGATTATCAAGCACACAAGTATCTGTAAGAACATCATCTGACACGATTTAAGTTGAAGCAGCTGACATTGAGAACCTGTTTTTTTCTGCATTTAAAAGTTACAATAGAAGTGAGGAAGTGTTAGAAAGCTGGCTCCATCAGACAGTATTTCTATTTCAGTGCTAATTTCTCAGATGTTAATAGTGTAAATCTAGAGGTGCATGTTAGAGTACAGATTTACAGAATCTCACCTGAGGTCTGGTGTGCAGCCGTCTGATTGGCTAATGGGTTCTGCTGCTGACCAGTCAGAGGACTCGTTGGTACGTTGGGGTAGTTTTTATGTATACCAGCTATAACAAGTCAAATAAAACATTTAGGAATGCAGTCTCTGTTGGATTGACTGTTTCACACCTGAAGAAACAGGAAAAGAATTCCAAAGCTGGAGCTGTCTATTCATGTGAATCATTTTGAAATACTATTAGACAATCACTTGAAAAATACTTATTTTTATATGAATACTGATTTAACTACAGATATTGTAACGGAAAATTGTACACCAGATTCTAGAAGTCACTGTTAATTAATTATTGTATATTTACATGATATGGACATATAGGCTTACAGCCTAGGTTTATCATTTTTCATATTAAATCATATTAAATAAATTATGAAATCACAGGAGTTGAAGTTTTCAAACAGGGAAAGAAAAGCAGAAATAATTATGTCCGAAATCACAGTAATTATGAAATAAAGATTGACCTATTATATGTTTATAATACATAAAGTTATGTCAATTTTTTTAGGCTGGTTTCTATGTAACTGACATGGGATCTTACCAGGAAGGAACACGTGGATTTAATTATCATGTTTACCTACCTAGGTAGGGTGAGTCCTGGTGAAGGCCGCCCTTGGTGAGACTGGACAGAGCCACACTCTGGTAGCCTGGTACTGGTTTAGGAAGTGAGGTCATTGGACTGTAGGCAGGATTACTGGACATGGAGCTGTGGGGGACCATCGAACTCATACTCCACATCTTCTGGGACTGAGGCGATTTGGTGGACTGAGGTTTTTGTGATCCAGTTGCCATGGAGACCGGTTGCTGTGGAGATGTGCGTGACAATTGGCCAGTAGGGCTGTGCTTATTGTGTTCTCTAGCCTGATCAAATAAGGACTGAAGGAATTCACTAGATGCCTGAATGTTGGCACCCTGAGTAGAATTAGAATTACTATAAGCTTGCTGTCCACTAACTTGTCCAGTAGTAATTGATCCCTGACCTCTGACCTGTGACCTTTGAGCTGTGGATAACGAGGTCGGAGATATCTGTCTGGCCGATACAGACTTAGCATTGTCCTGAGAAGTTGGTGATTTTGAATGCACTGTGATGACTTTAGGAGAAGCACCGTTAGAGGCCCCTACTTTAATCACTTTGGTTACAGTCTTGGGCTGTGAGGTTTTTGTTGTTATGACCTTTGCTTGTTTCTGACCCACCATACTGGAGGTTGATGAAGGTTTACTGCTGACCGACATTGATTTAGAGGCCTGAGATTTGTCACCTTCCAGTAATTGTCTATACACTTCATCATTGAGAAGTGAGCGATGTAGGGCCATGGTAGCTGATGTTTGCTGCCCCAGTGTTGGAGACTTTGTCTGGAGGCTGTGTGTGGCAGACTGCAGTGCTGCCTTCTGTTGAGGGGTGAGTGACGAGCCAACAGAAATGGCAGCCATCTGTTGTGGAGTGAGTGGAGGGCGGGCAGACGTCTTCTGTTGTGATGAGTATTGGTTGGGAACAGCTTTGGTGGTGGTAGACAGGTGGCTTTGATGAGCCAGAGTTGGGCTGGGTTTATCGTGACGGAGAGAGGCAGTAGCCTGATGAGCTGGGGTCGGGCTGGGTTTATCTTGTCGGAGAGAGGCAGTAGCCTGATGAGCTGGGGTAGGGTTGGGTTTATCTTGTCGCTGAGAAGCAGCGACCTGGATTTTCTGAACAAGTTGTTTCTGTTGTTGTGTTAGATTTGACCTTGGTTGTTGCTGTTGTTGCGTGGGTGTTGTCCGTGGCTGTTGTTGTTGCGTGGGTGTTAACCGTGGCTGCTGTTGTTGTGTTATATTTGACCGCGGTTGTTGCGGCTGTTGTTTCTGTGGCGAGGTAGCACTAGCTGAACTCCCTGGTTCAGATTCCTTGAGTTTTGAAGCGAACACTTCACTGGCATACTTTTGAAACTGAGCAAGAAATCCTGCTCCACTAGCACCCTGATCCTGGCCTTGACCTGCACCAGTGGCCTTGACCTTGGAGTCAGGAGATATAGCTGATTTGTCCATGTCCTTTGAGGAAGGTGAAGGAATGAAAGAAGACTTTAAAATGTCTGACACAACATGATCCCAGGATCGTTCCGGAGGCATATCTATGGAGCGAGCACTAGCCGCAGAATCAGCTAACAATGAGAGTCCTGGACTAGTAGTAAACGAATTGGAATTAGGAGTCCCTGAGGTGGTAGTGCCAGGCTTTTTATTTACAGCTAAGGTTGGTGTAGTGCTATTGCTCCTACTAAAGTCTAATACATTGGAGGCCGAGGTACTAGTGGGTAACAGGACAGAGTTACTGTCCTTGGGTCGACTAGGCGTGACATCCGTACCTAACTTGGTCGCGGCCTGAGATGTCGTCGGAGTGTTGGAAGCTGATCCCGGTAAGGATTTAGTTAGTATCACAGTCTTTTTGTGTTTTCTGGTAAAAAACAAAAAATTACATTAATAATCACAGCAACCAGTGAAACAAAATATAAGTCTAAAAAAAAATATATATTTCTGTATAGGGTTACATTCTGCTAAAATGACCTATTCACAATCTCTTGATTTAGGCTTTTATGATTGTACTTGTGCTTGAAACAACTTTGAAACCATTTATTTTCAAATGATTTCCTATCCCTGCAAATATAAATTTACAGTATGAAATCTGATGATATACATGTTCAAGAGTCTTGAGGAGAAACGTATTGAGGAGAAATACTTACAGATTTGTCCAACTCGAATGTACAGATCTGCTTTCCTTAAATAACATCCTGGTAAATAAATCACAAACAGGTTACAATTAATTAAGGATTAACTTGAATCAATTTTTATGCTATAGAGATACAACACAAAAATCTGAGATATAACACAAAAATCTGAGTGTATTCTAAATAAACCGCAAAGCGGTTTATGATGAGAGTACACTCAAATTTTTGTGCTATATCTCCATAACAACAAAAAATCTATTCAAATCAATCTTTATAATTCAATTTACTCAAGATAATCTCTTCAATATTAATAAATCATTTTGGGACTCTTTTGTCTATGAAATCATTACGCCGTCATCTCAGCCAATCAGAAGCAACGTTACAAACAGTGACACCATTTTTTCCTTTATGGGCTGATAAAGGAATTTTTAAAGCCAATGAAAATGCTCGTAACAAGCAAAATTGAATTATGATGAGAGTACACTCATGTGGTGTATTGCCATAACATAACAAGAGATCCTAGAGGGATCTTGGCGCCCACCTAAGAATGATCTTTGTCTGACAAAGGAAAGAGGGATCTTTTCTGTGCTCTTCAAGCTTTTCCTACATATTACTACACATGAAATTTGAGAAAGATCCCTTGACTACTTTCTGAGATATATAACAGTAACAAACTTCAATTATCAAAATCCAAGATGGCGGCCTGTCATCCATCTTGTTTATCGATCGGTCCCAAAATGCAATATGCACAACTAGGGCCCTAAGGGAACCTGTACATGAAATTTGAGAAGAATTCTTTTGGTACTTTTTGAGAAATAGCGGTAACAAACTTTAAACTATCAAAATCCAAGATGGCGGCCTGTCGGCCATCTTATTAACCGATTGGTCCAAAAATGCAATATGCACAACTTGGCCCCTAGGGGAACTTACATGTGAAATTTGAGAAAGATCCCTTCAGTACATTCTGAGAAATAGCGGTAACAAACTTTAACTATCAAAATACAAGATGGCTGCCTGGTGGCCATTTTGTTGACCGATTGGTCCCAAAATACAATATGCACAACTAGGGCCCTAGGGGAACCTACATATGAAATTTGAGAAACATCCCTTCAGTACTTTCTGAGAAATAGCGGTAACAAGAATTGTTAACGGACGGAAGGACGGACGACGGACCACGGACAAAAAGCGATTTGAATAGCCCACCATCTGTTGATGGTGGGCTAAAAAATCTATTTAAATTCATCCTTATAATTCAATTTACTAAAAATAATCTCTTCAATATTAAAAATTCAATTTGGGACTCTTTTGTCTATGAAATCATTACGCCGTCATCTCAGCCAATCAGAAGCAACATTACAAACGGCGACGCCATTTTTCTTTTATGGCCTGATAAAGTAAATTTTTAAGCCAATGAAAATGCTCGTAATAAGCAAAATTGAATTATTTCTCAATAAATCTGTTCTTATTGTCTTCTTTTTTTTAAATTCTTCTTAATTACACTTTTTTTAAAGAATTTTTTATTATTAAAGAAAGAAAATATGGATATAAAACTGGAGTATTAAACTTTTGTGATTTAAATTGCCATAGAAAATACTGTTTCAAAAGATAAAGCTAACTTAATTATACAATGTGCATGTGTCTCCTTCCCAAGACTTGCCTGGTTTGCATCCAGCCTTTGGGCCACAGTGGTTTGACCTCGTTCTCCAGGAATGTCTTGAGATATTCCTCATTGGTTTCTGTCTTGTTTTTAGCTAGTTCACATAGTTTCATCTTACATCTCACCACGTCAAAAAGAAGGTTGCTGTAAAACAAATAAAAGTTACTTAGAGTGTGATGTATTGACACTAGTGTATAGATATATACAACAGTTAATCACTGCCAGGTACTGACACTAGTGTATAGATATATACAACAGCTAATCACTGCCAGGTACTGACACTAGTGTATAGATATATACAACAGTTAATCACTGCCAGGTACTGACACTAGTGTATAGATATATACAACAGTTAATCACTGCCAGGTACTGACACTAGTGTATAGATATATACAACAGTTAATCACTGCCAGGTACTGACACTAGTGTATAGATATATACAACAGCTAATCACTGCCAGGTATTGACACTAGTGTAGATATATACACCAGCTAATCACTGCCAGGTACTGACACTAGTGTATAGATATATACACCAGTTAATCACTGCCAGGTATTGACACTAGTGTAGATATATACAACAGCTAATCACTGCCAGGTACTGACACTAGTGTATAGATATATACAACAGCTAATCACTGCCAGGTACTGACACTAGTGTATAGATATATACAACAGCTAATCACTGCCAGGTACTGACACTAGTGTATAGATATATACAACAGCTAATCACTGCCAGGTACTGACACTAGTGTATAGAATCATACAACAGTTAATCACTGCCAGGTACTGACACTAGTGTATAGATATATACAACAGCTAATCACTGCCAGGTACTGACACTAGTGTATAGATATATACAACAGCTAATCACTGCCAGGTATTGACACTAGTGTATAGATATATACAACAGCTAATCACTGCCAGGTACTGACACTAGTGTATAGATATATACAACAGCTAATCACTGCCAGGTACTGACACTAGTGTATAGATATATACAACAGTTAATCACTGCCAGGTACTGACACTAGTGTATAGATATATACAACAGTTAATCACTGCCAGGTACTGACACTAGTGTAATAGATATATACAACAGCTAATCACTGCCAGGTACGGACACTAGTGTATAGAATCATACAACAGCTAATCACTGCCAGGTACGGACACTAGTGTATAGAATCATACAACAGCTAATCACTGCCAGGTACTGACACTAGTGTATAAATCATACAACAGCTAATCACTGCCAGGTACTGACACTAGTGTAGATATATACAACAGTTAATCACTGCCAGGTACTGACACTAGTGTATAGATATATACAACAGCTAATCACTGCCAGGTACTGACACTAGTGTAGATATATACAACAGTTAATCACTGCCAGGTACTGACACTAGTGTATAGATATATACAACAGTTAATCACTGCCAGGTACTGACACTAGTGTATAGATATATACAACAGCTAATCACTGCCAGGTATGACACTAGTGTATAGATATATACAACAGCTAATCACTGCCAGGTATTGACACTAGTGTATAGATATATACAACAGCTAATCACTGCCAGGTACTGACACTAGTGTATAGATATATACAACAGTTAATCACTGCCAGGTACTGACACTAGTGTATAGATATATACAACAGTTAATCACTGCCAGGTACTGACACTAGTGTAATAGATATATACAACAGCTAATCACTGCCAGGTACGGACACTAGTGTAATAGATATATACAACAGCTAATCACTGCCAGGTACGGACACTAGTGTATAGAATCATACAACAGCTAATCACTGCCAGGTACTGACACTAGTGTATAAATCATACAACAGCTAATCACTGCCAGGTACTGACACTAGTGTAGATATATACAACAGTTAATCACTTTAATCACTGCCAGGTACTGACACTAGTGTATAGAATCATCATACAACAGCTAATCACTGCCAGGTACTGACACTAGTGTAGATATATACAACAGTTAATCACTGCCAGGTACTGACACTAGTGTATAGATATATACAACAGTTAATCACTGCCAGGTACTGACACTAGTGTATAGATATATACAACAGCTAATCACTGCCAGGTACTGACACTAGTGTAGATATATACAACAGTTAATCACTGCCAGGTACTGACACTAGTGTATAGATATATACAACAGCTAATCACTGCCAGGTACTGACACTAGTGTATAGATATATACAACAGCTAATCACTGCCAGGTACTGACACTAGTGTATAGAATCATACAACAGTTAATCACTGCCAGGTACTGACACTAGTGTATAGATATATACAACAGCTAATCACTGCCAGGTACTGACACTAGTGTATAGATATATACAACAGTTAATCACTGCCAGGTACTGACACTAGTGTATAGATATATACAACAGTTAATAATCACTGTCAGGCTCCAAACCGTGACACATGTATAAAGGTAGCTTTATTGCTATAGTTGTATTATATTTTGTGCCATAGTTGACTAAAAATATGTGATGTATATATCCTAGATTCTCTATACATGTTGCAGAAAAAGTAATGAAGTATGAAAGTCAGTTTGCTTAGTTTAGATGTACAAAGTATATTTGTGAATTAGACCTATACCAGTGGAGATATAGAATAGAATCTTTCCCTACCTAGA
The DNA here is from genome assembly GCF_041381155.1 of Argopecten irradians. NCBI lineage: Eukaryota > Metazoa > Mollusca > Bivalvia > Pectinida > Pectinidae > Argopecten > Argopecten irradians. The sequence goes on along the minus strand of NC_091140.1, from coordinate 1,338,394 downwards.
GGGTGTGACAACAAAATCACAACCCGAGGGGTAATTCATGAACGTCCACTCCGAGGCTTGCCGAGGGTTGAACATTCAGGAATTCCCCCGAGGGTTGTGATTTTGTTGTCACACCCTCATAGGTAGGAAATGATTCTTTTTCTCCAACAAACAAAAGAAAAAGAGGATAATAGCCTAAACATGCCATGAACATGGTTCCATCATCTGCACGTCAATATTGATGACGTCATCGACAATGCACGCCATGGTCACACTGCATGAAGTCATGACTTCACATAATTGTCTTCGGATTAGCATGCGCAATCTGTCATACCCTTGACAGAGATATCTCCCACAGCTAAAACTGGTGAAAAATCAGTGACTGTTGGGAGAAAAGTAAGTATCAATACATTCCACATGTTACAATATCCCCTACCGTGGCTCCCACAGATAAAACTGGTGACAAATCAATGAATGGTGGGAGAAAAGTAAGTATCAATACATTCCACATGTTACAATAACTCCTAGCATAAGTTTTCTGTCATATCCTTGACAGAGAAATTTCTCACAGCTAAAACTGGTGACAAATCAGTGAATGGTGGGAGAAAAGTAAGTATCAATACATTCCACATGTTACAATATCCCCTACCGTGGCTCCCACAGCTAAAACTGGTGACAAATCAATGAATGGTGGGAGAAAAGTAAGTATCAATACATTCCACATGTTACAATATCTCCTAGCATAAGTTTTCTGTCATATCCTTGACAGAGAAATCTCTCACAGCTAAAACTGGTGGCAATCAGTGAATGGTGGGAGAAAAGTAAGTATCAATACATTCCACATGTTACAATATCTCCTAGCATAAGTTTTCTGTCATATCCTTGACAGAGAAATCTCTCACAGCTAAAACTGGTGACAAATCAATGAATGGTGGGAGAAAAGTAAGTATCATTACATTCCACATGTTACAATATCCCCTACCCTGGCTCCCACAGCTAAAACTGGTGACAAATCAGTGAATGGTGGGAGAAAAGTAAGTATCAATACATTCCACATGTTACAATATCCCCTACCGTGGCTCCCACAGCTAAAACTGGTGACAAATCAGTGAATGGTGGGAGAAAAGTAAGTATGTATCAATACATTCCACATGTTACAATATCCCCTACCGTGGCTCCCACAGCTAAAACTGGTGACAAATCAATGAATGGTGGGAGAAAAGTAAGTATCAATACATTCCACATGTTACAATATCTCCTAGCATATGTTTTCTGTCATATCATTGACAGAGAAATCTCTCACAGCTAAAACTGGTGACAAATCAGTGAATGGTGGGAGAAAAGTAAGTATCAATACATTCCACATGTTACAATATCCCCTACCCTGGCTCCCACAGCTAAAACTGGTGACAAATCAGTAAATGTTGGGAGAAAAGTAAGTATCAATACATTCCACACGTTACAATATCCCCTACTGTGGCTCCCACAGCTAAAACTGATGACAAATCAGTGAATGGTGGGAGAAAAGTAAGTATCAATACATTCCACATGTTACAATATCCCCTACTGTATGTTTTCTGTCATATCCTTGACAGAGAAATCTCTCACAGCTAAAATTGGTGACAAATCAATGAAAGGTGGGAGAAAAGTAAGTATCAATACATTCCATATGTTACAATATCTCCTACCGTATGTTTTCTGTCATATCCTTGACAGAGAAATCTCTCACAGCTAAAATTGGTGACAAATCAATGAATGGTGGGAGAAAAGTAAGTATCAATACATTCCACATGTTACAATATCTCCTACCGTATGTTTTCTGTCCATTCAAACTTTTTCCGTGGCCCGTTCGTTCGTTTCTTTCCTCCAGTAGCTTCTGGTCCTTTTTCTTCATCGCTATCATCACTATTGTTTTTCTCCTTTTCTTCCTTTTCCTTCTCGACTTCTTTGTTTCCTTCAGCAGCTTCTGCTTCTCTCCTTATCCAGATGAAATTAGGATATTTTGTATAGATTAGGCCGTCATTAAGTGTAAGAAGTGTAATGGAATGTGATAACAATGCCTTTGTTGGTAAATCTACAATGGCATATCACATATTTCTGTACCAGTCTAAGGTTCTCTCAGTTAAAATGTCTGATGGTCAATTATGTATTAACAGACCAGAGACCAACCCAATTTGCACTCTTCTAAGACAAGAATACCTTACAGAAGATCTTCCAGCTCAACTAAAGCAGAAGAGCTACAAATCAATTGGAAGTTATCTAGAAGTAGCAGAGAGCAAATCAGGTTAGGCTTGGAGAATTAATTTCAGACCTACTTGAAATAGCATCAGCCAATGTAAATTTAGAATACTATAGAACCTGTCTACAAAGACCACCTCGGTCACAACGAAAAGAATGAGTCTTATACAAAGATCAAATCAGTCATTTAGGATACAAAGACAGTGGCCTCATTGGCCAGGTGTCCTTAATGCAGATTTATAAGGCAGTTTTATACCTGTATATGACCTTATGACCTATACTCCGACACTCACAGGGCCCACCAGTCAATGTTATAACTTACTTTTGTTTCACCCAGCTCTGGTATTCTTCTTCATGTCTCTTCCACATAGAAGGCATCACGGCATTGACAGCTACAACAAATCATCTCACGTAGGATTAATTACATCACTGTATAACTCATGTTTAAATGCTAAGGCAAACTGTTAATTAGATAGATATCTAAACCTTAGCCAGTTAGCCACTTTTAGGTTACAATATTCTGTTCATCCATTACTCTGAACAAACTTTCTTCTGTGGCTGCTAACTTTTGTGATTTATGTTTGCAGGGATAACAATCTGAATTAAAGATTATAATTGAAATGCCTTCCATTATAAATGAAGTGAATATTTAGTTGTGGTACAAACTTTCTGGAATTCAATTTGATCTTGTTAGTTAATCACATATAAAAGAATATATTTTAATGTAAGCATTATTGTGTGTGTATAATATTGTAAACAAACTTTCTTTCTCAGCTAAAATCAAATTTAGTGATTTCCTTCTCAAAAGAAATTCACTATGATTAACATAGTTTTAAAAATTGAATGAAAACTCCTATCAATATAAATCATCCATATTATTATTTGTGATATTTAGTTGGGATTGTGGAATTCATGAAAGTAAATGGCACACAAAAGAAAGTTGATTTACAATATCATTTTATTTTCTGTCTGGTTTGGTCAGACTTTGTCAGTGTTACATTCCTACCATCCCTGAGTTTCTGGAGCGGTTCCCTGACAACATCATCCTGCTGACTAATACGTAACTTTTTGGCACGTTTCTGGAGAGTCTCTTTTCCACAGGGCAGGAAGGAGGCCAGATGAGCATAGATAGTTGTACGATGACCCCACGGTAACTGTCGACAATGTAACTCCACTCTGGGAATATTTATTATAATAATCATAACATTTAAGGTAGGTTGTACGATGACCCCACGGTAACTGTTGACAATGTAACTCCACTCTGGGAATATTTATTATAATAATCATAACATTTAAGGTAGGTTGTACGATGACCCCACGGTAACTGTTGACAATGTAACTCCACTCTGGGAATATTTATTATAATAATTATAACATTTAAGGTAGGTTGTACGATGACCCCACGGTAACTGTTGACAATGTAAACTCCACTCTGGGAATATTTATTATAATAATCATAACATTTAAGGTAGGTTGTACGATGACCCCACGGTAACTGTCGACAATGTAACTCCACTCTGGGAATATTTATTATAATAATCATAACATTTAAGGTAGGTTGTACGATGACCCCACGGTAACTGTCGACAATGTAACTCCACTCTGGGAATATTATTATAATAATCATAACATTTAAGGTAGGTTGTACGATGACCCCACGGTAACTGTTGACAATGTAACTCCACTCTGGGAATATTTATTATAATAATCATAACATTTAAGGTAGGTTGTACGATGACCCCACGGTAACTGTCGACAATGTAACTCCACTCTGGGAATATTTATTATAATAATCATAACATTTAAGGTAGGTTGTACGATGACCCCACGGTAACTGTCGACAATGTAACTCCACTCTGGGAATATTTATTATAATAATCATAACATTTAAGGTAGGTTGTACGATGACCCCACGGTAACTGTCGACAATGTAACTCCACTCTGGGAATATGTATTATAATAATCATAACATTTAAGGTAGGTTGTACGATGACCCCACGGTAACTGTTGACAATGTAACTCCACTCTGGGAATATTTATTATAATAATCATAACATTTAAGGTAGGTTGTACGATGACCCCACGGTAACTGTCGACAATGTAACTCCACTCTGGGAATATTTATTATAATAATCATAACATTTAAGGTAGGTTGTACGATGACCCCACGGTAACTGTTGACAATGTAACTCCACTCTGGGAATATTTATTATAATAATCATAACATTTAAGGTAGGTTGTACGATGACCCCACGGTAACTGTCGACAGTGTAACTCCACTCTGGGAATATTTATTATAATAATCATAACATTTAAGGTAGGTTGTACGATGACCCCACGGTAACTGTTGACAATGTAACTCCACTCTGGGAATATTTATTATAATAATCATAACATTTAAGGTAGGTTGTACGATGACCCCACGGTAACTGTCGACAATGTAACTCCACTCTGGGAATATTTATTATAATAATCATAACATTTAAGGTAGGTTGTACGATGACCCCACGGTAACTGTCGACAATGTAACTCCACTCTGGGAATATTTATTATAATAATCATAACATTTAAGGTAGGTTGTATGATGACCCCACGGTAACTGTCGACAGTGTAACTCCACTCTGGGAATATTTATTATAATAATCATAACATTTAAGGTAGGTTGTACGATGACCCCACGGTAACTGTTGACAATGTAACTCCACTCTGGGAATATTTATTATAATAATTATAACATTTAAGGTAGGTTGTACGATGACCCCACGGTAACTGTCGACAATGTAACTCCACTCTGGGAATATTTATTATAATAATTATAACATTTAAGGTAGGTTGTACGATGACCCCACGGTAACTGTTGACAATGTAACTCCACTCTGGGAATATTTATTATAATAATCATAACATTTAAGGTAGGTTGTACGATGACCCCACGGTAACTGTCGACAATGTAACTCCACTCTGGGAATATTTATTATAATAATCATAACATTTAAGGTAGGTTGTACGATGACCCCACGGTAACTGTCGACAATGTAACTCCACTCTGGGAATATTTATTATAATAATCATAACATTTAAGGTAGGTTGTACGATGACCCCACGGTAACTGTTGACAATGTAACTCCACTCTGGGAATATTTATTATAATAATCATAACATTTAAGGTAGGTTGTGCGATGACCCCACGGTAACTGTCGACAATGTAACTCCACTCTGGGAATATTTATTATAATAATCATAACATTTAAGGTAGGTTGTACGATGACCCCACGGTAACTGTTGACAGTGTAACTCCACTCTGGGAATATTTATTATAATAATCATAACATTTAAGGTAGGTTGTACGATGACCCCACAGTAACTGTTGACAATGTAACTCCACTCTGGGAATATTTATTATAATAATCATAACATTTAAGGCAGATTAATTCAGATACTCATCCTTTTTTAGTAATATCTGTATCGCACATTAGTATCTACTATTGTATGATCCAGTTTTTCCACATTGTCCTGTTTTGTCCAGCTTTGTTTGTTCCATGCGTTGTCTTTGTTTATTTGTTTATATGTGTTCATTGTTTATGTTGTTGTGTACGGCTGTGACCGTCTTTAACATGTTATTTTATTTGTTCTTCTTGTGTCTTGACAAAGAGGCAGATCGCCTTGAAAATTCAACAATCTTTTGTCCACACTGTTAGAATTACTGCTTTGCCCTATATTTACTACTAGTAATTCGTATCCTACAGACATAGATCTATAAGGATCCAGTGTTATATGGAAAATAAATGTTGATATTACTTCATTGACCCATTGTAACAGTTACATATTCATTCAACACCTTTTTTCCAAACAGCAAAATCATGGTCGAAGTTTTATAAAAATAATAGGATAATTTCTTCTAAAAGACTTTAAAAGACCATTACAAGACTTTTGTGTCTGGTTTGTTTTTTGAGCTTGATAATTTATCATATCAAACATTATCTTAGTAATTTTCATTCTCTCATCGTACCATGGTAATGATAATTATTGCAGTAATGTATGATAATACACAGTAGATAACAAATTACCTTGCCAATTACTGATATCTTAAGAGGTGGAACATCATGAACATTGGTGAAATTCACTCAATTGTCTATAAAAATAGAGTTTGCTGCCAAGAATTCTTTTCTATACTTAACAATTTCTACTGTGTTGGAAATGTAATATAACATTAATTGTCTATAAACAGGTAGAATAATGTACTCACTTTAATAACATGGAGTTGACATCGTTGGAGAAGAATTTACACTTGCCGTCCTGAGAGTGTTTAGCGGCCTGAATGGAAAGGAATCAATAATTAATGACAGCCTTGTCTCAAACTTATTTCCAATCCATTTCAACTAAATCCAATTATTACAATGCTTTAAAGATTCTCCACCGCTGAAAAATTTTTACTATCAAAAACAGGAGCAGACGATTTAGTATTTTTCTTCAGTTACAAAAGTTACCTAATTTACATCTTTTCCATCATTGAACAGTTTAAGCTTCTAATTTTACTTCAAGTTAAAAATATGGAAAATAATTAATTGCATCCCGAAAAAAATCCGTGGCACTATATCCTAAATGCAATGAAGCACTGATTGCGCATGCACCAAAGGCAAATTTTTTTTTTTATATTATTATTTATATTATTTTGTGTTAATTAGACATATATATACACGATTAAACACCAATTATTGTTCAAATGATGAATATCATTTATGCTCTTTCGGCGGTGGAGCATCTTCAAATATCTAACATTTTTGGTGCAAAGTTATATGAATAAGTCCAATGTTTTGGTACACAAAAAATAAAATAAAAAAAAAGTCAATGTTTTGGTACACTAAAAAAAAAAAGAAAAAAAGAAAAGAGAGTCAAACTGACTACATGTATATGATGAACTGGTATGCGATCATATTTTCTCCACCTATTACCAGTGATTTTGTTTGGTAGAGTTATCTCCCTTTAGCACCAGACCACTTTTGAGAAAATATGAACAACAAGTTCGCTAACAAATCTCATCAAAGCAGATAAGTCTGATTTACACAAAAATGGAATGACTCCGAGAGCTAGTGAATTTAAACAATAACCATGGGAAATTGAAAAATATTTTCATTTAATACACAAAATAATTGTTTTAATTGTAATATTTATGAAAAACATCAGTAGACTACATTTTCGAAGCACATTATCTACTATACCAAGTAACATATATAAAAGATCCATTAAATGTGTAAACTATTAATTATTTACTACTTGTAAATGACAGAGAAAACTATGCTTTAATACACAAACTGTAAAAAGTCTCTTTGTATGTCTAGCACACTAAACTTCCATTAGTTTCAGTTCAATAAAGACCCATTATCTTTTACAAAATATAAGGCAACACAAACAAAAACAAGAGGCCCAGAGGCTCACCTGGTTTGTAATGCCTAGGAATGTTCTGAATACAGGTTCATTGTTTCTTTTCTGAAGGAATTTGAATATTTACCTCTAATTCCCCTATTGGGCCCCACTCTTTCTGCTCCAAGGGGTCAAAGCCAAAATTTATACAAATTCTGTTAACCCCAAGGATGTTTCTGGGCCAAATTTGGTTACAATCCATGCAGAACTCTAGGACAAGTAGCGATTTATAGGATTTACCTCTATTTCCCCTATTTGGCCCCGCCCCTCCTGCCCCCAGGGGGTCAGAGCCAAAATTTATACAAGTTCTGTTCCCCTTCCCCCTAGGATGTTTCTGGCCAAATTTGGTTACAATCCATGCAGAACTCTAGGACAAGTAGCGATTTATAGGATTTACCTCTATTTCCCCTATTGGGCCCCGCCCCTCCTGCCCCCGTAGGGTCAGAGCCAAAATTTATACAAGTTCTGTTCCCCTTCCCCCTAGGATGTTTCTGGCCAAATTTGGTTACAATCCATGCAGAACTCTAGGACAAGTAGCGATTTATAGGATTTACCTCTATTTCCCCTATTGGGCCCCGCCCCTCCTGCCCCCGTAGGGTCAGAGCCAAAATTTATACAAGTTCTGTTCCCTTTCCGCCAAGGATGTTTGTGGCCAAATTTGGTTACAATCCATGCAGAACTCTAGGACAAGTAGCGATTTATAGGATTTACCTCTATTTCCCCTATTGGGCCCCGCCCCTCCTGCCCCAGTGGGGTCAGAGCCAAAATTTATACAAGTTCTGTTCCCCTTCCGCCAAGGATGTTTGTGGCCAAATTTGGTTACAATCCATGCAGAACTCTAGGACAAGTAGCGATTTATAGGATTTACCTCTATTTCCCCTATTGGGCCCCGCCTCTCCTGCCCCCAGGGGGTCAGAGCCAAAATTTATACAAGTTCTGTTCCCCTTCCACCAAGGATGTTTCTGGCCAAATTTGATTACAATCCATGCAGAACTCTAGGACAAGTAGCGATTTATAGGATTTACCTCTATTTCCCCTATTGGGCCCCGCCCCTCCTGCCCCCGTAGGGTCAGAGCCAAAATTTATACAAGTTCTGTTCCCCTTCCACCAAGGATGTTTCTGGCCAAATTTGGTTACAATCCATGCAGAACTCTAGGACAAGTAGCGAAGTTCTGTTCCCTTTCCGCCAAGGATGTTTCTGGCCAAATTTGGTTACAATCCATGCAGAACTCTAGGACAAGTAGCGATTTATAGGATTAACCTCTATTTCCCCTATTGGGCCCCGCCCCTCCTGCCCCCGTGGGGTCAGAGCCAAAATTTATACAAGTTCTGTTCCCCTTCCGCCAAGGATGTTTCTGGCCAAATTTGGTTACAATCCATGCAGAACTCTAGGACAAGTAGCGATTTATAGGATTTACCTCTATTTCCCCTATTGGGCCCCGCCTCTCCTGCCCCCAGGGGGTCAGAGCCAAAATTTATACAAGTTCTGTTCCCCTTCCACCAAGGATGTTTCTGGCCAAATTTGGTTACAATCCATGCAGAACTATAGGACAAGTAGCGATTAATAGGATTTACCTCTATTTCCCCTATTGGGCCCCACCCCTCCTGCCCCCGTGGGGTCAGAGCCAAAATTTATACAAGTTCTGTTCCCCTTCCGCCAAGGATGTTTCTGGCCAAATTTGATTACAATCCATGCAGAACTCTAGGACAAGTAGCGTTTTATAGGATTTACCTTTATTTTCCCTATTGGGCTCCGCCCCTCCTGCCCCCGGGGGGTCAGAGCCAAAATTTATACAAGTTCTGTTCCCCTTCCCCAAAGGATGTTTGTGGCCAAATTTGGTTACAATCCATGCAGAACTCTATGACTAGTAGCGATTTAAAGGAAATGTTGACGGACGGACGCCGCGCCATGACATAAGCTCACCGGCCCTTCGGGCCAGGTGAGCTAACAACTGGTCACAATTATTGTAAATCATAATACAGCAATCTTATTGAAAACACTTTCTAATACCTTACATTATAAAGTCTTGTTGGGATATGGAATGCGAAAAAAAAAGTGAGGTATGAGTCTTGATGATCAGTGGACGGAGTTTGTGGATGATTGACAGCCCAAAAACAATATAATATGTGAGTTTTAAATTGTCCTGATATAAAAGTCATGATCAGAAGTGGGTGGAGCCTGTGGATGACTGACATCTCTACTACAGACAACATTTACCTCTTTTAACTTTTCTATAGTGTCTATGAGTGGTTGTGGCAGTCCCTGAGGGAGTTTAGGTATCTGTGAAGGATCGACAGACTTTGTTTCCCCAGCCTCTCTACTGTTCGAGTCCTCCTTCGAGTTACTTGTAACATTATCGGGGAATAACTTTTCTGGTTTTCCGTCCTGAGAGGAGTCGTTACTTTCCTGGCTGTCAGAGTTTAAATAGTTTGTGACTGAGGTAGGCGTCGCTGTTGACTGGGTCTGCTGTTTTAGGAGCTCACCAACAGTTGGCGACAATTTCTTCCTGTTAATAAATAAATGAGTTTAAAATAGTTTATATGTCTGCAATGGAGACTCATATTTTATCTTCATAACCAAATTTAACACCATTATTACAATAAGGAATTAATACATTTGAAACGTAATACAGTGGAACATCCCTAAACCGATCATGGGCGGTGCATAGAATTTTGGCCGGTTTAGAGAGGGTTCGGTTTGGAGAAGTGAACCGAATAATGATCATTACGATCAGGATTTAATCGACCGTAAGTCGTTTACTACACTGTACTGTACTGCCTGTATGCCTAGTGTTCATTATAACCGACCAATCTTCGAATGTTATCACAAATGAGAGAATCATAAGTTTAAAAGGAATGGTTTATAACAATCTTGATTTTGTTACTGCTTATAAACGTAGTTAGTCTTTGGTATGTTCCGGTTTCTGGTTACGTCAAATATCAAATTAAATATGGTCACGATGATCAGTTGATGCCGGCCATTATATGGCTTGGTTATTTTCTAAAACAATGCATGGCTTTGACCTCTTCATACAGATAATTTACGTTATCCGACACGACAACTAGATATTTAAATAAATAACCCGTGTGAGACTCAAAATTTATTATGAAACTTTCTCTTTATTTCTAGCTCTGCTTGTTTTCCTACAGTAAACAAACTGCATGCACGTGGTAGACCTTCGTTAAATATCTAAACAATAGCCATGTTTAGATAATTACACAACCATCTCTGGTATGATTACCGTGTACATATACCTATAGCCTTCACACCTGTATGTACATGCCTCAGAACATGGCATGCCACAACTATCGATACAGGTACGTGTGTATTTCACGGTCGGTTGATCAGATCTCAATGCAAGTTATCAGTGTCGCTCAGGTAAGACCGGTTTTCAGAAGTGTATTTTAGTTACATTCGACTATTCCGATCTCAAAATTGGTCAGGTATTCGGAATGGGGATGGATTGTTTTTGAGAAGTTTTATCTACTATTACTAAAGAGGAATTCATTCCGCACATGTCATTCATGTTCCTTTTCCAGAGGTGATCGGTTTTGAGAAGGTTCGGTTTCGGGAAGTTACACTGTATCTAAATATTACACACAATCTGGAATGATATCAGTTTAAAAGCACCTTGAAATTTCCATTGAAGTATCTTATCTAGATTGAAGTATCTTTTTTTAGTGTATTCCTTAACCATCCCTTTCATTGATATTTCTTACTTTTTTAGTTTCTCTTTTTCTTCAGGCTTTTTAGGTTTTTTAAACGACTTTTCTACACCTTCTCCATTCAATAATTTTTTCTTCTTTCGTTTCTTTTCTTCGCCCTCTATACCATCTTTTATCTTTCTCTTCTGAAATGTAAAGCATCATAATTTATTGCAAAAAATTTAGTTAAAAAGCTTTTTAAGAATACCTGTAATGCCCTACCTGACACAGGTATCTATTAATGCCCTACCTTAGACAGGTATCTATTAATGCCCTACCTAAGACAGGTATCTATTAATGCCCTACCGTAGACAGGTACCTATTAATGCCCTACCTTAGACAGGTATCAATTAATGCCCTACCTTAGACAGGTACCTATTAATGCCCTACCTTAGACAGGTACCTATTAATGCCCTACCTTAGACAGGTATCTATTAATGCCCTACCGTAGACAGGTATCCATTAATGCCCTACCTTAGACAGGTATCTATTAATGCCCTACCGTAGACAGGTACCTATTAATGCCCTACCTTAGACAGGTATCCATTAATGCCCTACCTTAGACAGGTACCTATTAATGCCCTACCTTAGACAGGTACCTATTAATGCCCTACCGTAGACAGGTACCTATTAATGCCCTACCTTAAGACAGGTATCCATTAATGCCCTACCTTAGACAGGTACCTATTAATGCCCTACCTTAGACAGGTATCTATTAATGCCCTACCTAAGACAGGTATCTATTATACCCTACCTGACACAGGTATCTATTTATGCCCTACCTTAGACAGGTACCTATTAATGCCCTACCTTAGACAGGTACCTACTAATGCCCTACCTTAGACAGGTACCTATTAATGCCCTACCTTAGACAGGTACCTATTAATGCCCTACCTAAGACAGGTATCTATTAATGCCCTACCTTAGACAGGTACCTATTAATGCCCTACCTTAGACAGGTATCTATTAATGCCCTACCTAAGACAGGTATCTATTATACCCTACCTGACACAGGTATCTATTTATGCCCTACCTTAGACAGGTACCTATTAATGCCCTACCTTAGACAGGTACCTATTAATGCCCTACCTTAGACAGGTACCTATTAATGCCCTACCTTAGACAGGTACCTATTAATGCCCTACCTTAGACAGGTACCTATTAATGCCCTACCTAAGACAGGTATCTATTAATGCCCTACCTTAGACAGGTACCTATTAATGCCCTACCTTAGACAGGTACCTATTAATGCCCTACCTAAGACAGGTATCTATTAATGCCCTACCTTAGACAGGTATCTATTAATGCCCTACCTAAGACAGGTATCTATTAATGCCCTACCTTAGACAGGTATCTATTACTGCCCTACCTTAGACAGGTATCTATTATACCCTACCTGACACAGGTATCTATTTATGCCCTACCTTAAGACAGGTATGTATTAATGCCCTACCTGACACAGGTACCTATTAATGCCCTACCTTAAGACAGGTATCTATTAATGCCCTACCTTAGATAGGTATCTATTATACCCTACCTGACACAGGTATCTATTTATGCCCTACCTTAGACAGGTATCAATTAATGCCCTATCTTAGACAGGTATCTATTACTGCCCTACCTTAGACAGGTATCCATTACTGCCCTACCTTAGACAGGTATCTATTACTGCCCTACCTTAGACAGGTATCTATTATACCCTACCTGACACAGGTATCTATTTATGCCCTACCTTAGACAGGTATCCATTAATGCCCTACCTTAGACAGGTACCTATTAATGCCCTACCTTAGACAGGTATCCATTAATGCCCTACCTTAAGACAGGTATCTATTAATGCCCTACCTTAGACAGGTATTTATTAATGTCCTACCTTGGACAGGTACCTATTAACGCCCTACCTTAGACAGGTACCTATTAATGCCCTACCTTAAGACAGGTATCTATTAATGTCCTACCTTGGACAGGTACCTATTAACGCCCTACCTTAGACAGGTATCCATTAATGCATTACCTTAGACAGGTACCTATTAATGCCCTACCTTTTGTTTATTGTTTGTTTGTTTGTTTGAGTTTTACGGCCCATCGACAACTAAGGTCATTTAGGGCCAAACTACAAGTCATGCATTAATATCAGGATAAAAGTTCAGGGTAAGAAAAAGCAAGTAAGGACTAAAACACAGATTGTAAATGTTAATTTGATAAAAAAAAAGGTTTGCATGGGATAAAATAAATTTGGCTAAAACACATGAGAAAACTCATGCACAATGTTGATGAAACGATGAAATGTTGAGTTGATACGATGTATGATGAGAAAACGTTCATATTTTGCTTAAAATACCAATCTCTTTGAGAGAATTAAAAATACGATTATGTCTCACGGCATGAAACAAAGTGTACATGTCGGAGACATCGTAGTATTTATCTCGTATGTGTTTAAAATCAATACAATGCAATAAAATATGCTCCACTGTGAGAGGAGAATCACATGCATGGCATGTAGGAGGATCCTCCCCTCTCAATAGATAGGAATGTGTAAAACATGTGTGTCCAGTTCGGAGCCGAGAGAGAACAACTTCCTCTCTGCGGTCTCTCCGACTGGACAGTTTAGGATTAAGTGTAGGTTGAATTTTAAACAGTTTATTGTTTGTTTCGGTAGACCACCTTTGTTGCCAATGGTGTTTGATGGCTGACTGAATTGAAGGTTTGATGTCGGTGTATGGTAGTTTCAAATGTGTTTGTGCTAGGCGAAGAGCAGTCTTAGCTGCTTTATCAGCCTGTTCATTCCCCTTTATACCCACATGACTGGGAATCCAGAGATAAGTAATTTGAGTTTTAGAAGATAATCGAAATGTTCGGATTAAAATATTTTGGATTAGAGTATTTCTAGGGCTTCTTGATTTCAAAGCCTGAAGAACCGAAAGAGAGTCTGAACAGATGATTGCCTTTTCAATACGGTGTTCTTCGATGTGGTCAAGAGCCAGACCGATAGCACAAGCTTCCGCAGAGAAAATGGAAGCAACATCTGGAAGTCGGATAGAGGAACAGTGATTAGATGTACAGCATGCTGCCGCAACTTTATCACCATCTTTTGAGCCGTCAGTATAGATCTTAACATGATCAGGGAAAGTCCTGATGCACTCCCGAAAGGAGGATTTATGTTCTTCGGGTAATGCACTGGACTTTGCCCTCTCATGCAAAGATAAATTGATATCAGGTGTTTGAATGAGCCATGGTGGTACATCCGATATGGTGTACTCGTCAATGGTGTCGAAATTTATATTTAGTTCCTGCAAAAACTTTGAAATTCTGATGCCAAATGTTGGTATGAGCTTTTGATTTTGTCTGAATATGTCCTGGTGTTGTGGATTAAATACAAGAACGAATGCGGGGTTTTTGGGATTGGATTTCAGTTGAGCAGCATACTGTAAGGATAATTTCTTTCGTCGATCGTCTAGAGATGGCTCATTAGCTTCCACATGGAGACTCTTCACAGGTGTTGTTCGAAAAGCTCCAAGTGCGAGACGCAGTCCCTGATTCTGTATAGGGTCAAGCATCTGTAGATAGGAGCTGCGAGCCGATCCATAGACAATAGAGCCGTAGTCAAGTTTTGATCTAATAAGTGCCCGATAGATACGTAGAAGCATTTCACGGTCTGCACCCCAATCAGAATGGGAAAGAACTCGTAGAATGTTCAGCGCCTTCGAGCACTTATCCTTCAGATGTTTGATATGTGGAACAAAGGACAGTTTCGAATCAAATATTAGTCCAAGAAATTTAGTTTGTTCAACTACTGGAATTTTAATTCCATCGAGTGTGAGGTCAGGATCATTGTGCGGTTTTCGTTTTTGACAGAAGTGCATACAGACAGTTTTTGAATTTGAAAATCTAAAGCCATTTTCGTCAGCCCAATTTTGTAATTTGCCTAAACATTGTTGTAGTTGTCGTTCTATAGTGTGCATGTTTTTTGATCTGTAACAGATCAAGAAATCATCCACAAATAGAGACCCTTCCGTAGATTGGCCAAGACATTTAGTTATGCTGTTAATTTTTAGTCCAAAAAGTGTGACGGACAGGATACCACCCTGAGGGACGCCCATCTCCTGTGTTTCTGTTTCTGAATAAGTGGAACCCGTTCGCACTTTGAAATGCCTGTCAGATATAAAATTTGAAATAAACTTTGGCAAATTACCACGTATACCGATATCATGGAGATCGTTCATGATTCCATATTGCCAAGTTGTGTCGTATGCCTTTTCAAGGTCAAAGAATACGGCCACAAGATGTTCTTTCTTGGCAAATGCTTCTCGTATAAATGTTTCTAGTCTAACTAAGTGGTCTACCGTTCCCCTGCGGTTTCTAAAGCCGCTTTGCAGAGGACTTAAAATATTGTTTGATTCCAGGAACCAAACTAATCTCGTATTTATCATACGTTCTAAAGTTTTACAAATACAACTCGTCAATGAAATAGGACGATAGTTATTGGCATCAGTAGCATCTTTCCCGGGCTTCGGAAGGGGTATAATAGTAGATTCCTTCCAAGACTCGGGAATTTTGCCAGAAGAGTAAACTTTATTAAATATAGTTAAAAGACATTTTAGTGAAGATTCTGGTAATTGTTTTAAAAACATATATGGAATTTCGTCTGGTCCAGCTGCCGAGTCCTTTGATTTCTCAAGGGACTCGAGCAATTCTGGTATCTCGAAAGGCCTATTGTAACTTTCACTATTGGAGGATTTAAAATTAAGACGTCTCTTTTCCTTTTCTTTTTGAAATTTTTGAAATTTTTTGGAATGATTTTTGCTGGATGAATTTTTAGCAAAATTTTTGGCAAAGGCGTCAGCTATTTCGGATTTTGAAGAAAATATTTTATTTTTGTTAATGAGGTGGGAGGATGGTGTCGCTTTTCTTTTCCCACTGATTTTACCAATCATTTCCCAAACTTTCTTCGAGGATGTATTGGAATTAATTTTTGAGACGTACTCTTTCCAAGTACTTTTCTTGTCGGATTTGATAGACCTTCGAGCTTTTGCTCTCCAAATTTTAAAATTGTTATAGTTTGAGACGGTTGGCGAAGCCAAGTACCGCCTCAGAGCGGAATTTCTACCAGATCTATTGATAAATGAATCATTTGAGAGACGAAACTTTGTAGGTTTTGGCACGGATTTTGGTATGGTTTTTGTAGCGATAGAAGTGAGCGCTTCTGTGAAAATTTTAATGGGGTCATCGAGGTTCAAAAATTTATCCTCGATGAGCTCCTCTGCGCACAAATTTTTAAATTGAACCCAGTCTGCCTTATGTAGATTCCAACGAGGAATAGGCTCCTCAAGTTTTGGTGACCCTATGTTTTTAAGTATAATTGGGAAGTGATCGCTCCCACAAAGATCATCGTTGACCATCCAATCATAATCCAGAAGAATTGATGGATGGCACAACGATAGATCAATGTGGGTAAGCGAGCCAGAGGCAGGGTGTAAATATGTTGGGGCATTGGTGTTATAAAGACATAAGCTGTTTTTATTAATAAAATCTTCGATACGTCTACCTCTATCGTCAGTGCCTGGGGAGCCCCAGAGGCTATTATGACCGTTAAAGTCACCCATGATAATATATGGCACTGGTAGTTGTGATACAATGTTACTCAGTTCATCACAACTAAATGGAGTATTTGGAGGTAAATATATAGAACAGACTGTTATTTTTCGGTGAAGAGTTGCGCTTATAGCAACAGCTTGTAAGGTGGTATTTAGCTGAATGTGTCTGTGAGGGACGTTTTTATGCACCGCCACCGCCACACCACCTGATGGGCGGCCACCTGTTGTTGGAGTTTTGGTGTATAGTGTAAATTGTCTGAGATTGATGGTGTCTTTCAGCATTATTTCTTGAAGGCAGAATATGGATGGGTTTTTTGATTGTATAAGATGTTTTAGTTCTTCTATGTTCGCTTTAAATCCGCGTATGTTCCATTGTATGATAGTGTTTGTCTCTATGTTGGTCCCTGAGGATAGTTTGTCGGACCGACAGGACTACTTGAAGTAGGTTGTTTGGTGGCGATAAATGTGTTGTCACCAAACTCGCTGTCGTCCGATAGAACATCATAGATGTTCCGTCCAAGGATAGGGTCATCTGATCCCTTACTGGGTTTGTTTAGTGCAGGGAGCCTCGCCAGCTTTACCTTGGTGGTTTTGGTCTGGCGTTGCTCCTGCGGTGGTGTATTTGCTGGTCGCTTGGCTTTCTCAGGGAGTTTTTTTACGTCAATAGACGGTGAAGATATAGCACGTCTATGACGAGCGGCGGTAACTTTTTTTCTAATGTTCGGTGTTTGGTGTTGTGTAAGTCCTGGAGAGGCCGGTGGCGTTTTAGCTCCAGGTGGTTTTTGTTGTGGTTTTTGTTGTGGTCTTTGTTGTGGTTTATGTTGTGGCTGAGATGGACCAGACTTGAACCTGTTCGGGTCCCCCATGATTATTTTGCAGGTCTTAGCATCAGCCATATCTGGGACATCATTGTCCCAGTTAGGCTTGTCAACCAAGGCCTGGACCGACGCATGTTTGACGGTGACACTGTCAACAGGCGTCTTTGCGCGGGTGATCTGAGCATAGGTTGCCACATTCAGGTCTGAACGCTCGACTATCCTCCTAGCCTCGGGGAAAGAGACACCTTGGGTATATTTGACCCGTAATATCTCCCTCTCCCGAGTCCAGGCAGGACAGGTGCGAGCAGACGCAGCATGGTCACCCCCGCAATTGACGCAGTGACGGTTGACAATGTCACATTCGTCTTTTTCATCGTGACTCTCACGGCCACAGTACTGACATACCATTTTCCGTCTACAATTGTTCTCATGATGGCCGTACCTCTGGCAGTTACGGCACCTCAATGGATTGGGAATGTAGACGGTAACAGCATAACGCTGGTAACCAACAGTTACGCTCTGCGGTAACGTTGGTGTTGCGAACGTCAATATGAAAGTGTGTGTTGGGACCAAGTTCCCACTCTTTCTGGTCATGATTCTCTTCACGTACGTGACCGGAATGCACTCCTCTTGGAAGTATGACAGTATGCCCTACCTTAGACAGGTATCCATTAATGCCCTACCTTAGACAGGTACCTATTAATGCCCTACCTTAGACAGGTATCCATTAATGCCCTACCTTAGACAGGTACCTATTAATGCCCTACCTTAGACAGGTACCTATTAACGCCCTACCTTAGACAGGTACCTATTAATGCCCTACCTTAAGACAGGTATCTATTAATGCCCTACCTTAGACAGGTACCTATTAATGCCCTACCTTAGACAGGTATCCATTAACGCCCTACCTTAGACAGGTACCTATTAATGCCCTACCTTAGACAGGTACCTATCAACGCCCTACCTTAGACAGGTACCTATTAATGCCCTACCTTAGACAGGTATCCATTAATGCCCTACCTTAGACAGGTATCCATTAATGCCCTACCTTAGACAGGTACCTATTAATGCCCTACCTTAAGACAGGTACCTATTAATGCCCTACCTTAAGACAGGTACCTATTAATGCCCTACCTTAAGACAGGTACCTATTAATGCCCTACCTTAGACAGGTACCTATTAATGCCCTACCTTAAGACAGGTATCTATTATTCTATTATACCCTACCTGACACAGGTATCTATTTATGCCCTACCTTAGACAGGTATCCATTAATGCCCTACCTTAGACAGGTACCTATTAATGCCCTACCTTAGACAGGTATCCAATAATGCCCTACCTTCATCTTGATGACAACTTTCTTGTTTTCTTTCGTCTTCTCCTCCTTTTCAGATTCAGAGTCTGAAGCAATTACCTGTAAATGGAAGGATAGCACTGGTGTAATGATGATGAGCACACATTCTGGCGTATTAAGACATTTTTAGAAGCAAGTACATCTGCACTTTTTTAATCAATTTATTCAAAGAAAATGTTGAAGTCATTCCAACCAAACAAATAAATAATCATTCTCTTATAAAGATTCTTTACTAATCAAACTTTACACTTCCATACAATGTCTATGACATTGATCTGAAGTGGTGGTTGACATACCTGCTTCTTTCTCTTTTTTTGGAGAGGAGTTGATTTTTGAAATGCATCCATGGAGTCGTCAGACAGCTCTCGGAATTCTAGCTTTCCTGAGTTGATGTAGAACCCACCAAGACGTGTCGTCAATGTTGATGGCACCAACTCATCGTACTGTACACAAGATTAAATTATCATAAAAGACACTTTTTATTGGTATATTAACAACCTTTTATAGATTTAACTTAGTGATAATTTGGGATAAAACATATTCCTACAAATAAATTTACTGCTGAAATATAGGTTTCCAAATAAGTATTTAATTGGAGAGTTCGTTTGATATCATAGTCCATTAGAAACAGACTGACAGTGATATGTGGGTCACTTACAATAAGAAAAATACTGGATCCTTTGAACTTAAGTCACCAACAATGATTGAAGTGCCACAGAAATAACAGAATTATGTGGCCTCAGATTTTATTTCTGTTCTGTCACAATGAGTCACATTACAGAAAAGAGAGTGTTAAAGTCTTACAGCCTCCGAGTTGTCTATAAACGGATCATTCTCATCATATCCTTCTCCGAGGTCAATCATCTCGACCACTGGTTTCTTTGTTCCGGGTTTAGGGCCCTGCCAATAAGATGTACAAATATTTTATTTTAATACATCATGAAATGAAGATGCAATGTGTGTGAATTTTTTTAATGATATTATCCTATCAAATTATTTTTAGATTCTTTACATTTTTTCCCAGAAGACCATTGATGACTGCATAAGCAACCATAATTAAAAAAACACAATTTCAAGAGTTTTTTCCTAAATACATGTATTATATTCAGGGACAAATTTTCACACAATTATGCATATACAAGAGAGCTTGAAAACGAATTCACATCTTTCAGTATATGCAAGTTTGATGGTTTATGGTATAATACGTACATATTTCTCCTCAAACTGTCGGGCGATAGCTGCCACCTCGTCTGGATCGTCCTCATCCCCAAACGGACCTGACAGGTCATTCTTTGGTTTATCTGTACCATCGTCAGAAGAACGTTCCTTCTGTACACCATTTGTAGCAGACTGGAATCAAAACAGTAACAAGTCTTAGCTAGCAACATAAACAGTAGTTATATCAAAGGGTAACTATGTTATTACCAACAACAAAGTTATCTTGTTGAATGTTCATCCAGGGGACATAATCCAAACTTTCCTCATAGGGGTGAATGTTCATCCAGGGGACATAACTCAAACCTTCCTCACTGAGGTGAATGTTCAGCAAAGGGACATAATCCAAACTTTCCTCATAGGGGTGAATGTTCAGTCAGGGGACATAATCCAAACTTTCCTCATAAGGGTGAATGTTCAGCCAAGGGACATAACCCAAACTTTCCTAACTGAGGTGAATGTTCAGCCAAGGGACATAACCCAAACTTTCCTCATAGGGGTGAATGTTCAGCCAGGGGACATAACCCAAACTTTCCTCATAGGGGTGAATGGTCAGCCAGGGGACATAACCCAAACTTTCCTCATAGGGGTGGATGTTCAGCCAGGGGACATAACCCAAACTTTCCTCATAGAGGTGAATGTTCAGCCAGGGGACATAACCCAAACTTTCCTCATAGGGGTGAATGTTCTGCCAGGGGATATAACCCAAACTTTCCTCATAGGAGTGAATGTTCAGCCAGGGGACATAACCCAAACTTTCCTCATAGGGGTGAATGTTCAGCCAGGGGACATAACCCAAACTGTCCTCATAGGGGTGAATGTTCAGCCAGGGGACATAACCCAAACTTTCCTCATAGGGGTGAATGTTCATCCATGGGACATAACCCAAACTTCCCTCATAGGGGTGAATGTTCATCCAGGGGACATAACCCAAACCTTCCTGATAGGGGTAAAGGTTCAGCCAGGGGACACAACCAAAACTTTAATGTTCTGCCAGGAGACATAAACCAAACTTTCCTCATATGAGTGAATATTCAGCCAGGGGACATAACCCAAACTTTCCTCATAGGGGTGAATGTTCAGCCAGGGGACATAACCCAAACTTTCCTCATAGGGGTGAATGTTCAGCCAAGGGACACAACCCAAACTTTCCTTATAGGGGTGAATGTTCTGCCAGGGGACATAACCCAAACTTTCCTCATAGGGGTAAAGGTTCAGCCAGGGGACACAACCAAAACTTTAATGTTTCTGCCAGGGGACATAACCCAAACTTTCCTCATAGGGGTAAATGTTCTGCCAGGGGATATAACCCAAACTTTCCTCATAGGGTGAATGTTCAGCCAGAGGACACAACCCAAACTTTCCTCATAGGGGTAAATGTTCTGCCAGGGGACACAACCCAAACTTTCCTCATAGGGTGAATGTTCAGCCAGAGGACACAACCCAAACTTTCCACATAGGGTGAATGTTCAGCCAGGGGACATAACCCAAACTTTCCTCATATGAGTGAATATTCAGCCAGGGGACACAACCCAAACTTTCCACATAGGGTGAATGTTCAGCCAGGGGACATAACCCAAACTTTCCTCATAGGGGTAAATGTTCTGCCAGGGGACATAACCCAAACTTTCCTCATAGGGGTGAATGTTCAGCCAGGGGACACAACCAAAACTTTCTTCAAAGGAGTGAATATTCAGCCAGGGGACATAACCCAAACTTTCCTCATAGGGGTAAATGTTCTGCCAGGGGACATAACCCAAACTTTCTTCAAAGGAGTGAATATTCAGCCAGGGGACATAACCCAAACTTTCCTCATAGGGGTAAATGTTCTGCCAGGGGATATAACCCAAACTTTCCTCATAGGGGTAAATGTTCTGCCAGGGGACACAACCCAAACTTTCCTCATAGGGTGAATGTTCAGCCAGAGGACACAACCCAAACTTTCCTCATAGGGTGAATGTTCAGCCAGGGGACACAACCCAAACTTTCCACATAGGGTGAATGTTCAGCCAGAGGACACAACCCAAACTTTCCACATAGGGTGAATGTTCAGCCAGGGGACATAACCCAAACTTTCCTCATAGGGGTAAATGTTCTGCCAGGGGACATAACCCAAACTTTCCTCATAGGGGTGAATGTTCAGCCAGGGGACATAACCCAAACTTTCCTCATAGGAGTGAATATTCAGCCAGGGGACATAACCCAAACTTTCCTCATAGGGGTGAATGTTCTGCCAGGGGACATAACCCAAACTTTCCTCATAGGGGTGAATGTTCAGCCAGGGGACATAACCCAAACTTTCCTCATAGGGGTGAATGTTCAGCCAGGGGACATAACCCAAATTTTCCACATAGGGTGAGTGTTCTGCCAGGGGACATAACCCAAACTTTCCTCATAGGGGTGAATGTTCTGCCATGGGACATAACCCAAACTTTCCTCATAGAGGTGAATATTCAGCCAGGGGACATAACCCAAACTTTCCTCATAGGGATGAATGTTCAGCCAAGGGACATAACCCAAACTTTCCTGATAGGGGCGAATGTTCAGCCAGGGGACATAATCCAAAAACTTTACAGAGGCAAATAACCAGCCAGGGAACAAAACTCAAACCCTATCGAGGGGTCAATAACTGATGATAGTAAATGATCAGTTAGGAGAAACAACCTGGAACCTTTCCCACAATGGTGAGTGTATACACCCAGAGGAGAATTTTCTATAAACCTTCCTATACTAGTACAAGTAAGAGTCAATGTTTGGTCAAGGGAAAACCTTCCTATACTAGTAAGAGTCAAAGTTTAGTCAAGAGAAAACCTTCCTATACTAGTACAAGGACGAGTAAATGTTCAGTCAAGGAAAACCCTTCCAGTATATATATATTATTAGCTAAATAATATATGTACACAACAATAAAAACAGTTTTTGTATCTGCCTACAATGAAATAAAACAGTTTTTGTATCTGCCTACAATGAAATAAAACAGTTTTTGTATCTGCCTACAATGAAATAAAACAGTTTTTGTATCTGCCTACAATGAAATAAAACAGTTTTTGGAGGGAGATACAAAAACTGTTTTATTGTTGTGTTTTTTAATATTTGGAAACCATCACATAGACATGTTACTTTTTTACTTAGGAGTCAATATTTAGTCAAGGGGAAAAACTCCTTAGCACCTTTCCTAACACAGGGAAATATTCAGCTATTGGACAGAACTTGGAGGAGTACTCCACGAAGAGATAAACTAAAACCATGTTCACAAGAACAAATGCTCAACCAAAGAATGTAATACAAAATCTTTCTAACAGAAACAAATGCTTGGGCATTGAACAAACCGTATCTAAGGTAGTGTCAATTCATGGTGACACATTTCAGACAATTTATCAATAGATGCAGTCATACAAAACATTTATATGAAAGATAAGTCTCCATTTCATGATAGTGCTTTTTTTTTAAAAACTCATTAAAGGGTTTATGATGCTACACCAAAGAGGGATGGTACTTTTTTTTCTCTGACCAAAAACAGGAGCAGAGATTTTAGTTAGAAATGTTACTTACTTTACACCATTACCACAACTGAAAAGTTTCTTAATGTATATATTTCAAGATATAAATAATAAAAATAATCAATTGCGTCCCTAAAATAATCCATGGCACTATGCCCTATATGGAATGAAGCACTGATTGTGCATCCGTCAAAAGCCTGAGTAAACAATTATTGTTCATATGATGAGTATTGTTTGTGCTCTGTTGGCGGTAAAGCATCTTTAAAGTAAATTTTGATAAAACATGCATTTATGTGGTACTTAGATACACATTGGTGCTAGTAGCATTGCCTGGGGAAAAACCTACCATTTGTCTATATAATGATCCCTAAACTGGCTATAATACTGTAATCCTATATACATATAGGTATCTAGCATATAGGTACAACAATACTCACACCTGAATTATAACCAAAAGTTTACAGTTTAATTTGCAAAAATTATTTCTTTGCATATAATTTTAAACACACCATACTAAAGATTTTAAAAAGTTAAGAAAGAGTAACTATACAATTAAACAATGTTGTAATACACCAATGTCATGTAACAACATTAGAAAACAATGTTACAACATTTATTGTTACATTGTACAACATAGAAACCAACGCATTTGTACAACATATTATGTCATTCATACATAGTATAGCGCAAATTACTTAAAATAAACATTATTTCACTTCAAAGGTCAAAACTAAAGACAATTCCGCTAACTTTTAATTCACTTCTAAATATTTTTTACACTGTGATATTACTCCTTGACCTTTCAAGGCCATTGCCCCCCTAAAATACATCATGAATTCACACTTAATCACTAAATATATCAGCTCCCTCGTATTGTTTAGTAAAGGACCGTATGCACATAGGAAATCGTTGAAAACGTACAAACAACCCCCAACTTTTCTACGTCAATGTACGCGTTTTCACGCACGTACATGAGCGCGCACGCCGCAGCGCGCATTCCGCGCATACACGTGAGGCCGCTCACCCCCGGGCTGGGTGTAGCGGCGTCGAGAACAAAAGCCCGCCCCGATAACACGCCGCTACGTACGGCTGACTGACTACTGCCGCGGCCACTAGACACAACACCACCCCCTAGTCCCAGTACACAGCGCTACACACGGCTAACCCCGCTTATCTACCAGTCACCATATCCCGAACAGCGCCAGTATAAAAACTAATCAATATTTCGATGATTAAATTATCCCCAAAACATCTACCTATGTGCAGACTACGACAAAGGCGACAACGATGCAGGTTTTCGTCTGCTGTCGCGCGCCGCTAACGTGTATCAATACACACATCACTTTATCAGTGTTGACCCACTTTCCGATCCGGAACAGATTGCGCACGCGCTCTAATAAATATTTTTACAAAGTCATCTTTTCCAAATACAACATAAAATACCTATCAAACATTCACAAATTTAATCCGCTGATTGTAAACTGTGTTCCGACTATAATCTAATCTTCATGCTGGATCGCCGATAATCAACGTCCGACTTACCTGGGTGACGTCACAGGTCAATTATTAATCGCATTTCACATGATTTTATACTTCTATGTAATTTTGTTAAATTTCGCCTTGTCTCCCCCACAACAGCTGAAATTCCCTCATCACAGATATTTCATGTCTGTAACCTAATGCATTGGTGTGTCAGTACCGCTCACAAATACATTGACATCACAATATTGCAACATCAACAGAAACTTCAGATATTACAATCAATATAATCGCACCAGAAGGTAAATAAAATTACAAAGGTCACGCAGAATGTGTTGTGTTATATTCTTACTGTTTGCAAATATAATCACCCTTCACCAAAACTTCTAACAATCTATGGAAATGTTCATAGAAGTATCAACCAATCGGAACAGAGAACTGTTTGGCCGAGGGTAATGTGCAAGATCGGGATATAAATAAATGTCACGTTAGCATCTAACATGGAAGACGAAGCAAACACAAGTAGATAAACCAATATGGCCAGGAAATAACTGTTCATCCCCAGTATAACATCAGTGTATTTTCACACACAAAATCATGAGAAACATAGCTTTTGCATTCAGCGAAACTAAACGTGTAATCGGTGATCCACACGTCGGGTTTGGGAGATACCGGCCAGCTCACGGGAAGGGGTTGGGAAATATAATGAAAGAGGATTTCAGAGCACAAATGTTCAAAATGGCGTACAGGCAAGGTCTGGCTATATTGTAGGCAGTTCGAGAACATTAGACTGACGTAGTTCAGCCATTTTCTGAGCTTTTACATGGACTAAGAGGAGAGGGGTGATGAAAACAAACCGTTTCCTGACGGGAATCCCCCCATATAAAACTACATTAAACAATGCTATAAACTGATAGAAAGTACTTTAATTAATCTATATCTATCAAAATATCATAAAGATGTATTTTTCATGTGTTTTTCGGCGATTTTATAACTTACCGAGTGCTTTTTCAGTAATTCCGTGTAAGAAAACTCCGAGCATGTTTCGTCGGTGGATTCTTTGAGAGACAACACGAAACGTGCCGTACACACAGGGGTTTCCGAGCTTGCAGTTTCTTTCTTATTATCCAAAGTGGTAAATTGTAATCTCCTGGGTTCCGCCATACTTACGAATTAAAAGATCCATTGATATATAGGCGAAAGTGACAAGAAATATTTCAATCTTTTGACGAAGCTGGCGAATTGAACCGCCATTTTCCTGATGTGTGACGTCACGAAATCACGACCTTCTGCCCGGAAGAGTCCACGTTGCAATATTTGGTGAATCAAGTGAAAAAAAATCCATTCAACATGAATCCTTAGCGCAAATGTTCTACATACATAATCTAAACCTTGGATTGTAAAATATACATCAATAATTGAGAAAAAAAGATTGAAACAAATTCAATATTGAACGGGAAACTACCTTCCGCAACAGAATCGACTTACCCTTAAATATGGTACGTTCCGAATTCATAAGGAATTCCCCTTCTAAAAATAGACATCAGAACAGATAAAGTTATTTTTACAAAAATAGGTCTAACTATAAATCATTATGCAAAATTTGAAATGTAACATTTCACAGGTACAAAGATGTTTCATTTTATTATTATTTTTATTAATCTGGCACATTTGTTAGTTTTTTTTGTTACTTTTTCCTCTGAAAATCTTGCTTTAGAAACTTATTTCATTAAAAAACAACTTTGTTGTATACATATATTTTTGTTTGGAAATATAAAATAAATTACCAATAAAATTTAATGTAACTGTATGATTTAAATCTGAAAGATTATCATAGGTGTGAGCAGCATATATATGTATATATCAGCCTATCACATTCAAATTAAGCATAATACTGTAACACTAGTTGATAGAATGAATGTTACTTTTTGTTAATTAGTATATATATTCTACTGATTTTTTACCATATATTACAAAAAAATCCAACGACAACAAAATAAACATAAATAAAATATAAGGTTCGAAAAAATGATAGAAGCACACATATTAATTTCTGTGTGCCATTATAATCCCTATGATATTTACAAAAAAGAGGCCCAGAGGGCCTGTATCGCTCACCTGGTTTGTAATGCCAAGTCATGTTCTGAATACAGGTTCATTGTTTCTTTTCTGAAGGAATTTGAATATTTACCTCCGATTTCCCATATTGGGCCACACCTCTCCTGCCCCTGGGGGGTAAGAGCCAAAATTTATACAAGTTCTGTTTCCCTTCCAAAAAGGATGTTTGTGGCCAAATTTGGTTACAATCCATGCAGAACTCTAGGACAAGTAGCGATTTATAGGATTTAACCTCTATTTCCCCTATTGGGCCCTGCCCCTCCTGCCCCCAGGGGGTCAGAGCCAAAATTTATACAAGTTCTGTTCCCCTTTCCCCAAGGATGTTTGTGGCCAAATTTGGTTACAATCCATGCAAAACTCTAGGACAAGTAGCGATTTATAGGATTTACCTCTATTTCCCCTATTGGGCCCCGCCCCTCCTGCCCCCGGGGGGTCAGAGCCAAAATTTATACAAGCTCTGTTCCCCTTCCCCCC
Organism: Argopecten irradians; assembly: GCF_041381155.1. Taxonomy (NCBI): domain Eukaryota; kingdom Metazoa; phylum Mollusca; class Bivalvia; order Pectinida; family Pectinidae; genus Argopecten; species Argopecten irradians. The sequence continues at coordinate 1,310,499 of NC_091140.1, read as the reverse complement.
AAGGATGTTTGTGGCCAAATTTGGTTACAATCCATGCAGAACTCTAGGACAAGTAGCGATTTATAGGATTTAAACTCTATTTCCCCTATTGGGCCCCGCCCCTCCTGCCCCCGGGGGGGTCAGAGCCAAAATTTATACAAGTTCTGTTCCCCCTCCCCCAAGGATATTTGTGGCCAAATTTGGTTACAATCCATGCAGAACTCTATGACTAGTAGCGATTTAAAGGATTTACCTCTATTTCTCCTATTGGGCCCCGCCCCTCCTGCCCCCGGGGGGTCAGAGCCAAAATTTATACAAGTTCTGTTCCCCCTTCCCCAAGGATGTTTGTGGCCAAATTTGGTTACAATCCATGCAGAACTCTATGACTAGTAGCGATTTAAAGGATTTACCTCTATTTCCCCTATTGGGCCCCGCCCCTCCTGCCCCAGGGGGGTCAGAGCCAAAATTTATACAAGTTCTGTTCCCCCTCCCCCAAGGATGTTTGTGGCCAAATTTGGTTACAATCCATGCAGAACTCTATGACTAGTAGCCATTTAAAGGAAATGTTGACGGACAGACGGACGACGGACGGACGGACGGACGGACGGACGGGACGACGGACGACGGACGCCGCGCCATGACATAAGCTCACCGGCCCTTTGGGCCAGGTGAGCTAAAAATAGAAATTGTCTATTGTAAATAATAATTTTTTTCTTTGTTTTCATACTAGATCCAACTTGCTGAAATGAACATACCTCTAAAAAATAATCAAGAGAAAGGCACAAAAACCTGACATTACCATGACTAAAGACATTTTTTTATTCAATGTAATCGTATCTTAAAATAATAATCACATGGACAACGTAAACATGTAAACGTGCGTAATACATCATACACGCTGTGACGTACAACACATAATTTATGTTAAAAATTTTATTTACAGTATTTATTCATACCGATACATTGATATATACATACAAAACATATAGAACATTTGGGATTGGAAAACAAGCTTAAAGCTTATATCAATTCCTTGTCCAGAGATATCAAGGTTAACTAAAACTTTGGTACAGAATTACCAATTTTATTTTCAGTTGTCTGAAAAAAATAATTGCAATATTTTAAATTTCATCAGGTTACGTAAACAAAATTTGTTTGCAAACTTTAATGAGAGTCTATAAACAAATCGGCTCATTGAATTAGTGATATCAATGCTTCCCAGAGATAATTTATCAAACAAATATAACTACTGTATGTTTGACTATCATGTATTGCTACAATATTCTCACATTAATGTACTATCATCTATATACATGTGTTTTCTCTAAGGTGTTCTTTTTATCATAAAACGTAACACTTTCTAATTTTCAGTATTCAATAAATTGATACAAACTAAATGTGTTAAAAATGCATAGATGTAATCTGAAGCATAAGTCAGTGTTTTGACTGATACCAATGGGACAAACCCACATACCACGTGATACTAAAAGATGACATCCTGTGCTAACGTCATTTCAGTAATATTACAAAGAGTTACGTTCCATCACTATTGGTGATACTAATACTACACAAACATGAGATACCATGTGGTGTGTGAATTGGTCCCATCCAGATGTTTTTGGGTTTTTTTTCTTCTTCACATTTTCTAGTTTTGTATCCACCTCTGGCCTATGTCACAAGAAAAAACTGACCAATCATAGGCCTGCAGATGACAACAGATGAGACAGGTAGTTTGGTCCATTGATGTACATCAAAACAATCGAATAATGATACTGTAGTTGACTGTATGTGACTTTTAATTTGGGCATTGTTCTTTGTAATCTTTCAAAGGAAGTCTCTGCAGACCTGTGATTGGTCATTTTTTTTCTCCTGAACTGCCATCTGTTTTGCTATGACAGAGTCCAAGAGTGAACATAACGACAGTGATAGTAACCCCTGGAAGGATCAGATGTCCCTACACTATATTCCTCACATCTCACTTTCAGATTGATAGTCTGAAATCCATACAACATAGGGTAACTGTCAACTACTGATCATGTGTTGGTGCTTTGGATGTTTTTCTTCACCTCCGAATCCTGGAAGCATTTTCAGAGTCAGAATCGATACAAAATCTGTTCCATTCCTCTCGAAGGACTTCAAACTTGTGATTATAAATGGTTTAAACATATTTGATACATGTACGTTTTGAAATCATATCCATCGTTCCTGAGGGCCAACATTGTGATAACTTTTCCAGATTAATCAGTGTTGGCAGAGAAAGTTAATCACTTCTTTTCCGATTTCTGTGTGCACCTGGTATGTTTGATATTTTATATGTGGGAACGTTTATAGAATGCTCCGGTTTGTAAAGAGTAAAGGCATATACATTATAACAGGGGCCGCAGTGGCCGAGGGGTTAAGATGCCTTGACATATTAACACAAGTCCTCTATCTCTGGGTCGCGAGTTCGAATCTCATGTGGGGCAGTTGCCAGGTACTGACTACTGGTCAGTGGTTTTTCTCCGGGCACTCCTGCTTTTTATGGCTTGGTACTAAATTATCCCTATATGTGCTAATGGAGTTCTATCGCAGTCAATCACTAGAAAAACATTTTTTTTTTTTTTTTTTTTTTTTAAATTTTCGATTATGTATATAATGTAAATAATATTTGACTGTGTTAATGTTTTATATGTTGCCAAGTAGAGATATAAATCTGGCCCAATAAAAGGCAATTACAAAAAGGTGTCAATGACATTTCTCAAGATTTTTACTTCTCTCCAGAAGTCTTTTGAGCTATAAAATACTCCTTACTAATCATGTTCCATGTCGTTCTGATGCATGCATGGTTCAACACCTTGCTGACCTATGTACCTTGTTAGACTGAGAAATGAACTGGTCTGTGCTAGTGTGATATTTCCTATGTGAACTAGCCACAAGCTCCTACCAGAGAACCTCGCCTCAAAATGATTACTTTGGTCAGAACACAGGGACCTGGCACAATATTTTTAAACTAACAGTATACATATATATATATATTATAGTATCGATATTATAATATATATATATGTATACTATTGGTTAAAAATTTTCGTGCCAGGTCCCTGTGGGTCAGAATGCCATATAGACCACTTTATTTATTTTACATCAATTGCAAAGCATATCATATAACTTATACAAATCACTTTCAATGGTTTGGATAAAAGGAGTCTTATAAAGTGGGAAGAAAACCAAAGCACTTACAGAAAACCTACATTATTGGGCAGGTGACCCTTGACCTTTTCACGTCCGTGTCGGGGATCGAACCACTGCCGGCTAGGTGAAAGACGAGTTGCTTAACCACTACACCACCTGACCACTCTATATAGCTGGCTATTTTCACAGGTTAAAACATCCTGATACTTGATACTTGAGATGAGAATAATGAATATGAAAGTACAAAGGTTTCGCAGTCTGGCTACATATGCTTTACTAGCTTCTTACTCCTTATTTTGTGACAATAATTAAATTTTCTATACCAAAACAATATCATGAACTTTTCTTTGTTTTCATGTTAAATCTGACTTTCTGGTTGGTTGATTCTTTTTCTTCATACCTCTTTGAAGGAAAAAATCCAAGAATGGTGTGTAAATACGACGTAAACATGACGTCACAATAGAGACATCAACGTTGTTTATTGATTTGGGAAAATAATCCTTTGGAAAATCAATGGAATAGTTCGTTTAAACGTATCTTATTTTATCAAGTAGTCTGAAAAATTAATTATAAGCATAGATGTCAGTATTTTTTTAACTTCATCATGTTATGAAATAAATTTTGTTTGGAAACTTTTGTGAGAATCCACATAGCAGCGGATTCTCACAGTTTGCAAACAAAATTTCTTTCATATCCTGATGAAGTTAAAAATAGTGACATCAATGCTTAAGTGAAAGTTGTATCTGCCAAAAATACTGGTAATGTCTGTATTCCATTCTATGCCAGAAGATTCATATCACAACGTTAAAGTCTGCCAGTTTAATCAAAACTTTTACATATACGTAATGGGGTAGAGACTTCTAATATATAATTGAATTTCTTAAACATTGTTCAAAATACGATAAAATAATGGATTTTATTGAGATCAGGTTTACTTCTGTAGTAAAAGTCACACAACAAACATTTAAAACAATAAATACATTTTAAAGCTGTGCATTGCTTTTTGAAAAATACAATTTCCTGAGTTATGAAATTATAGGGAAATTTACATTTATCCAGAGATTTTACTTTTAGCGAATTCCTGGCTCAGTATTTTCATAATGTCTTTATGTTTGAGATTGTGCTCTCGTTTCTTGACGTCGCCGTAGTTGTCCTTGACAAACAAAGCAAACTTATTTGGTGTACGAGGTGTAGACACCCCACTCCCTGGTGTAGAACCACTCTGTCCAGTGTTGCTAAGCAACACGAAGCGGCCATGACAGTATCCACAAACTTTTATGTCTGTATTCAGTGACTTGGAATGACGGCCAATTCTACAAGCAGAAACCATCACAGTATCATATAAGTATATATAGATATATTAGTAGTACATGTATGTTTTATTTTAATACTTTGTAGTTATATAGAGTGTAGTAATATATAGAATAGTAGAAGTAAAAACCCAGAAAGTGATTAACCAGTCAAAGGACTATGTATTGTTTGGCCCCTTTTTGGTCCCCAAATCCATTGATTTTTTAAACTAAGTATAAAGAAAATAAAATTATTGCATTTTAAATATTTAGTACATCCTTGATTTATATGTAATAAAAGTTTTCTAATTTCGCAGCTTTAAGGTGTCATGCTAACCCTCCAAAATATGCATAAATTAACTGAATTAACTCTCACAGCTACAGTGATAATATCTATCATACCTATTCTCTCACAGCTACAGTGATAATATCTATCATACCTATTCTCTCACAGCTACAGTGATAATATCTATCATACCTATACCTATTCTCTCACAGCTGCAGTGATAATATCTATCATACCTATACCTATTCTCTCACAGCTACAGTGATAATATCTATCATACCTATTCTCTCACAGCTACAGTGATAATATCTATCATACCTATTCTCTCACAGCTACAGTGATAATATCTATCATACCTATTCTCTCACAGCTACAGTGATAATATCTATCATACCTATTCTCTCACAGCTACAGTGATAATATCTATCATACCTATTCTCTCACAGCTACAGTGATAATATCTATCATACCTATTCTCTCACAGCTACAGTGATAATATCTATCATACCTATACCTATTCTCTCACAGCTGCAGTGATAATATCTATCATACCTATTCTCTCACAGCTACAATGATAATATCTATCATACCTATTATCATACCTATTCTCTCACAGCTACAGTGATAATATCTATCATACCTATTCTCTCACAGCTACAGTGATAATATCTATCATACCTATTCTCTCACAGCTACAATGATAATATCTATCATACCTATTCTCTCACAGCTACAGTGATAATATCTATCATACCTATTCTCTCACAGCTACAATGATATTATCTATCATACCTATTCTCTCACAGATACAGTAATAATATCTATCATACCTATTCTCTCACAGCTACAATGATAATATCTATCATACCTATTAAGATATTTTGATATTCAACAATTACTAAATAACAGGTTTGAAAATTTGATGAATTTGGGAGCCAAAAACCACGAAACCATACACAGTCTTTTTACTAATTTCGTGTGATAAACCAGAAGTTGTAAAATGTCATATTTGCATGTACCATTTTACAACTTACATAATACTGTGCAGTCCAATTGGACAATCCACATCACCTTTGACCTTTAACTCGAACCTTGACCTAATGATCATTGCAATGTCTGCTGTTTACTCGTTAAAAAGACTGTATTTGAATAGTGTTGATACAATATATACAAGTATTTCTTTGAGTTTGAATATTTCAAACTAGATTATTGTTTTTCACAGTGCAAAGAGTTTAACTAAGTTTTTGAAAGAAAAAAAAATCTTCAATTTGATACAGTTGGTAATTAAAAAATGTTCTTAACATTTTTTAAATCACATATTTTTTTAACTTATTTTTTTGGGGTTGGAGAGGATGACATGTGCAGAAAAAGGATCAATCCCTACCTAGAGAGAAGGACATGTGCAGACAAAGGATCAATCCCTACCTAGAGAGGATGACATGTGCAGACAAAGGATCAATCCCTACCTAGAGAGGATGACATGTGCAGACAAAGGATCAATCCCTACCTAGAGAGGATGACATGTGCAGACAAAGGATCAATCCCTACCTAGAGAGAAGGACATGTGCAGAAAAAGGATCAATCCCTACCTAGAGAGGATGACATGTGCAGAAAAAGGATCAATCCCTACCTAGAGAGGATGACATGTGCAGACAAAGGATCAATCCCTACCTAGAGAGAGACATGGCAAGGATCAATCCTACTAGAGAGAGACATGTGCAGACAAAGGATCAATCCCTACCTAGAGAGGATGACATGTGCAGACAAAGGATCTGTGCAGAAAAGATCATCCTACCTAGAGAGGATGACATGTGCAGACAAAGGATCAATCTACCTAGAGAGGAGACATGTGCAGACAAAGGATCAATCCTACCTAGAGAGGAGAGACATGTGCAGAAAAAGGATCAATCCCTACCTAGAGAGGATGACATGTGCAGACAAAGGATCAATCCCTACCTAGAGAGGATGACATGTGCAGACAAAGGATCAATCCCTACCTAGAGAGGATGACATGTGCAGACAAAGGATCAATCCCTACCTAGAGAGGATGACATGTGCAGACAAAGGATCAATCCCTACCTAGAGAGGATGACATGTGCAGACAAAGGATCAATCCCTACCTAGAGAGGATGACATGTGCAGACAAAGGATCAATCCCTACCTAGAGAGGATGACATGTGCAGACAAAGGATCAATCCCTACCTAGAGAGGATGACATGTGCAGACAAAGGATCAATCCCTACCTAGAGAGGATGACATGTGCAGAAAAAGGATCAATCCCTACCTAGAGAGGATGACATGTGCAGACAAAGGATCAATCCCTACCTAGAGAGGATGACATGTGCAGACAAAGGATCAATCCCTACCTAGAGAGGATGACATGTGCAGACAAAGGATCAATCCCTACCTAGAGAGGATGACATGTGCAGACAAAGGATCAATCCCTACCTAGAGAGGATGACATGTGCAGACAAAGGATCAATCCCTACCTAGAGAGGATGACATGTGCAGACAAAGGATCAATCCCTACCTAGAGAGGATGACATGTGCAGACAAAGGATCAATCCCTACCTAGAGAGGATGACATGTGCAGACAAAGGATCAATCCCTACCTAGAGAGGAGAGGAGACATGTGCAGACAAAGGATCAATCCCTACCTAGAGAGGATGACATGTGCAGACAAAGGATCAATCCCTACCTAGAGAGGATGACATGTGCAGACAAAGGATCAATCCCTACTAGAGAGGTGACATGTGCAGACAAGGATCAATCCTACCTAGAGAGGATGACATGTGCAGACAAAGGATCAATCCCTACCTAGAGAGACAATCCCTCTAAACCTAGAGTGACATGTGCAGACAAAGGATCAATCCCTACCTAGAGAGGATGACATGTCAGAAAAGATCAATCCTACCTAGAGAGGATGACATGTGCAGACAAAGGATCAATCCCTACTAGAGAGGTGACATGTGCAGACAAAGGATCAATCCCTACCTAGAGAGGATGACATGTGCAGACAAAGGATCAATCCCTACCTAGAGAGGATGACATGTGCAGACAAAGGAAGTCACAATCCCTACCTAGAGAGGATGACATGTGCAGAAAAGGATCAATCCCTACCTAGAGAGGATGACATGTGCAGACAAAGGATCAATCCCTACCTAGAGAGGATGACATGTGCAGACAAAGGATCAATCCCTACCTAGAGAGGATGACATGTGCAGACAAAGGATCAATCCCTACCTAGAGAGGATGACATGTGCAGACAAAGGATCAATCCCTACCTAGAGAGAAGGACATGTGCAGACAAAGGATCAATCCCTACCTAGAGAGGATGACATGTGCAGACAAAGGATCAATCCCTACCTAGAGAGGATGACATGTGCAGACAAAGGATCAATCCCTACCTAGAGAGGATGACATGTGCAGACAAAGGATCAATCCCTACCTAGAGAGGATGACATGTGCAGACAAAGGATCAATCCCTACCTAGAGAGGATGACATGTGCAGACAAAGGATCAATCCCTACCTAGAGAGAAGGACAAGGAAATCTCTACCCTTAGAGGAGATTCACAAAACCTCTGATTAGACAGTCATGAATCTCCTCCTAGACAAGAGATTTTTCTGTTCTACCCTGAAAGTACGGAAAGTCTCATTTGTTCCTCCATATAATGGCAGAAGTGTCAAAATAAAGATATGATGTATTTCCTACATAAATGTTCAACTTCGTCCTTTCCAAGCTATCAATACAACAATTTTATGAATTCATTACCGATAAAGGTTTATTTCATTTTAATATAGATATTTACAGAATGTTAATGAAGTCTCGCCTCTTACCTGTATCCACATTGGCTACATTGGTAGGTAAACTTGGTGTTTATACTGTAACTATGGCAACGGCCAATCACAGGGATCTCAGGATGGGTCTGGTTTGACTTTTTTGCCCTAAAATGAAACAGTGACAGGTATGAAAAATAACAATAAAGTCATTATCAGTGAATAAATTTCTTTGTCACAGACAGAGGAAACCAAGGAATTGATTCTTAGTTCAATAGGTAATGTAAAGTGATTGATTCTTAGTTCAATAGGTAGGCCTAATGTAAAGTGAAAATCATTGACGTAATTAAGGACTGATCTTATATTTGAATGCATATGTATACTGTAGTTTGAACTCATCTGACAACAAACATATTCTACTGAGACAATATGATTGCTAATAGGAGTGTTTGCCAACCGAGATGATACGGACATATATACGTGATCAAAATGAAGACAAATCTTTATATTTATATTTACATCCGTTTTGATTTAAACAGAATAAAGTTAGTAACTATCATAGTATGTGGTTACTATGCTTGACTGCACATATGCCAATGTATACAGGCAATAATTCTTCACATGAAATTCACTTTTTTGTCCCGCTTCACATGAAATTTTACTTTTTTTGCCCCAGTTAACATGAAATTCACTTTTTTGCCACGTGAAATTCATATGAAGAAATATTGCCTGTGTATATATGCAATCAAACTTTACAACCAAAGAAGAGAAGATGAACATTTAAATGTAATATTACTAAGTATTCTTAAGTATATATGAAACAAAGAAGAAAATTACACTTACCAATACCTCCAGTAAGGGCCATGTCCATCCGTCTTCCCGTTCACCAACCACACAGCAGCATGGCACATCTCGTGTATCAGGGTGTCTCTTACACGCTCTGTCAACAAACATACTCACATGAATTACATGTATCTCATACACGCTCTGTCAACAAACATACTCACATGAATTACATGTATCTCATACACGCTCTGTCAACAAACATACTCACATGAATTACATGTATCTCATACACGCTCTGTCAACAAACATACTCACATGAATTACATGTATCTCATACACGCTCTGGCAACAAACATACTCACATGAATTACATGTATCTCATACATGCTCTGTCAACAAACATACTCACATGAATTACATGTATCTCATACACGCTCTGTCAACAAACATACTCACATGAATTACATGTATCTCATACACACTCTGTCAACAAACATACTCACATGAATTACATGTATCTCATACACGCTCTGTCAACAAACATACTCACATGAATTACATGTATCTCATACACGCTCTGTCAACAAACATACTCACATGAATTACATGTATCTCATACACGCTCTGTCAACAAACATACTCACATGAATTACATGTATCTCATACACGCTCTGTCAACAAACATACTCACATGAATTACATGTATCTCATACACGCTCTGTCAACAAACATACTCACATGAATTACATGTATCTCATACATACCGTAAAAACTTGTGTAATTTGCGCACTTTTTTTGTGCAAAAATAAAATTTGAAGTTGGGGGTGCGCAAATTATATTGATAGAGGAGATTTAAAAATTTTACGGGGAAAAAAATCTGTCCATTCTGAGGGACTGACGATCTATGAATGTTGAGGTTCCGCTCTGTGTATGGTAGCCATTTTATATGATAAAAGGTATTAAAGATTGTAAAAACAATGCCTCACCTATTAAAGTGGATTATCTAAGGCTAATTAAAGTGTTAAGTTATGATCACATTGTCTTGTTTCCATTTGCCCCGAGATTTCAACGGCGACTGACTGAGAGCATGGCTTATACTGACAGCAAGCGATGTATACCCTGTGCACCTCGTAGTTTAATGGGACAGCCACAATCAGTGACTTTGGCCGGGTCAAATCTAGTTTACCTGTATTTTTTTAGGGGAGAGAGACTGTAGAGAAAGTCTGTAGAGAGTGTGTGTGTATACACAAACATACGTATACCCCAGCTGCAGGCCGTGTGCAAAAAGTCAAAACACACGTGGGATTTATAAGATGCCTAAACTGACCTATATTTAGGACTTTTAATAAGTGGTTTGCAATTTTATTACTGCAGAATTAACAAGCTACAAGGTTAGTGACATATTCAACCGTATTGATAAATATAATTAGCCATCAGCTTTGCACATGAAACCTTACGTAGGGCCCAGCTGTAGGCCGTGTGCAAAAAGTCAAAACACACGTGGAATTTATAAGATGCCTAAACTGACCTATAATTAGGACTTTCAATAAGTGGTTTGCAATTTTATTACTGCAGAATTAACAAGCTACAAGGTTAGTGACATATTCAACCGTATTGATAAATATAAATTAGCCATCAGCTTGGATCTGGTACCGTACAGGTAGTGAGTTTACTCGCAATGTGATTGTTGCAAGCTAACATACGTATCCGCTAGCCGATTGTTGTTGATAGTTAATGATCTCAAACACACTAATTACTTATTGTGACAATTTTAAACAAATAGATTCAAATCTTTTTAAATGTTTTCTGATTACTATTCATGTGTAATATCTCAAAACATTGACATGTGCAAGGAGTACGGCGGACCGGACCGCCGATGTTTTAGACATCTGCAAGATAATTTAGTTTCAGGTTAAGGTGGCCAATAAAAGAAAACAAACACGATGCGGTTTTAATATGTTATTTTTTCTTAATACAACACTTCTTTGTGCAAGTTGTCAAGCATTTTAGGGGCATATTTTGCATTGAAATTGTCACCTTCATACATCGATTTTGGGATTCCCTGGACATCGTTTTTTCCCAAAATTTTTGATGCGCAAAAGATACTGATAGTAGATTTTTTTCAGCATTTTCAGTCCTAAAAAGTACCTGCGCAAATTACACTGGTGCGCAAATTATACAAGTTTTTACGGTACTCTTTCAACAAACATACTCACATGAATTACATGTATCTCATACACGCTCTGTCAACAAACATACTCACATGAATTACATGTATCTCATACACGCTCTGTCAACAAACATACTCACATGAATTACATGTATCTCATACACGCTCTGTCAACAAACATACTCACATGAATTACATGTATCTCATACACACTCTGTCAACAAACATACTCACATAAATTACATGTATCTCATACACGCTCTGTCAACAAACATACTCACACGAATTACATGTATCTTGTACACACTCTTTCAACAAACATACTCACATGAATTACATGTATCTCATACACGCTCTGTCAACAAACATACTCACATGAATTACATGTATCTCATACACGCTGTCAACAAACATACTCACATGAATTACATGTATCTTGTACACACTCTGTCAACAAACATACTCACATAAATTACATGTATCTCATACACGCTCTGTCAACAAACATACTCACATGAATTACATGTATCTCATACACGCTCTGTCAACAAACATACTCACATGAATTACATGTATCTTGTACACACTCTTTCAACAAACATACTCACATGAATTACATGTATCTCGTACATGCTCTGTCAACAAACATATTCGCATGAAAAACATGTATCTTGTACACACTCTGTCAACAAACAAACACACATGAATTACATGTGTCATTGTGTTTCCTACATCATAATACAACAACTTCTGTAATATTTGTATCAACAGATCTGTTAGAAACCCTTTAAACCCTCAGTGAATTATCAAGCAAAGTCACCCACTGATGGTGTTGTCAGACATCTGGTCTGGGTAGGTTTATTCTCTGGGTAGGTTTTTTCTTTTATAAAGGTCAGAAGTGAGGTAGTTTTGATACAAGCGACATTTGGATAACTGTATCATGACATGACTCATAGTATAAAGATTCAGTAAAAATGAGTGTAGGCCATTGTAGATTGAGAAATGTTTTACCCTTGGCTAGTTAACACTCTGCAAGTGTCATGCTGATCATCAATTTATTTTTCATTCTGATTGAGATATCCTTGTCTCATTTATCCCATGTAAGATTCTAGTTTTAGTAGGATGTTGAAACTGATGGTGTCTATGAATTAGGGATGTCACGGTTCATGTTTTTTCAGCTCGGTTCGGTTTCAACTTTTTTTGATCGTTTTTCGGTTTTTTCGGTTCGGTTCAGGCAAATCTCAATTACACTTTTTAAGTCTATTTTCTATCAAAAGCAAGTTCTGCTTTAGATTTAAAGATGGTATATCACTTAAACAAATGTTTTTTTTTTTCTTTATCAAGATTTCACTTCTAATTAAAAACATATAATTTATTGCGCCCTGAAAAATAATCCACAGCACTATATCCTATATACATTGAAGTTCTAAAAGTGCATGCAGCAAAGAAATTCATTAATTATTCTATATCATTTTGTGTCTTAATTTGACATATAACACGATTAAATACCAATTTTTGTTCAAATATTGAGTATCATTTATGATCTCTCAGCAGTGGAACATCTTTAAAAAAACATAATTGAACATTTTCTTATCTTTTTAACTCTTTCAGTACTATTGACACATTAATCAGTCACAGAGAGATATATGTCCTCGTATCCTTTATGATACATTATTTCGTCACTAAAACTTTTCTCGTATCCTTCATGACGCATTATTATGTCAAGATTGACATGTGAAAATCGTAAGTTTTACCGCAAATCAATACATCGGTATTATCCCAGAAAAAGTGTTTTTAAAAAGTATTATGCATTTGAATTATAATAGAGATAAACATTATTACGTACCAGGTGCATGTTCAATCGTAAAATGGTTTAATTCACGGAATATTGGCCGACGGAAACGCGATTGTTTACAATCGGCAACACAATAGCGGCTTGATTTAGCTGCCGATATTCTGCGGGATTAATGTTATCGGAAACATACAATAATAAAAAATCATCAATTATAAAATATCAAACATTTAGTGAAATATATCATTTAGATATTATGTATGTGAAAAACCATGTCCGCAGACAGCAAAAAACGATCTTTTGAATGACTGAACTTGCACACGTGTTACACATATATGTCGGTCAACAGGTGTATTTCTCGGGATTCTGACAAACAACTTCGCCGTATTTTCAATGAAATAATCTGCAATACAGTTTATACACGTAAATTACAGGTATTATAGGACAGTTATTTTTTTAATGAACCGAACCGAAACTTAGAATTATCGTACCGAACCGAACCGTACGGTTGAATTTTTCGGTTAACCGTATTTTCGGTTAACCGTGACACTCCTACTATGAATCACAGACTTTTGTGAATAATTAAGTCACTTACTGCAAGTAGTGGATCAGGAGCAGGACCAGATAACATTTTAGTACCTATGGAGTCAGACTTTTGTGGGCAGCTCTATACCAATATTGTGAGTAGCGGAAGACCTATTAAACTGATTCAGGAGCGGGACCTGGTAATGTTTCAGTACCTGCGGAGTCACAGACTTTGGTGGACAGCTCTATACGGACAGTACGAGCTCCTCCAGATGTCGACACTTTCTTATACACACAACAGCCAGCTGTTTTCAACAGACGACAATTCCAGATCACATCCAGATCGTCAGGTAACTGGAAAACATCAAGCACTATGTTACAGTTGACATTCTATCACAGGTTGATGTATTCTTCACAATGATGATTAGTACAATGGATTGTCTAAAAACATAGGTTTTCAGGAGAAGATGGCCATTAATAAAAAGCAGCGACAGGAAATAGAAATCATTGCAAGTGATCAATCAGTAGGGTACTCAAGGCACGAGACACCACACAAATGTTACAATAAGGTAGCATGTGAATAAATCAGATTATTAACAAGGAAATTAAAAAGAGAGAAGAACTTCCCATTTTACCACACTTGGTTCTGTCGTAGTACACTTACCTTGCTTTCAAACACTGTTTCATTGAATAATTTAAAAAGATGCTGTGTAAGTTCTTGTTTGGATTTCTTAAATGTTTTTATGAACCTGCAAAAATAATATTTTTTTTTTAAATTGATAAATTGAGATTTTTTATATGTCAAGGTTTTGATGAATCAATGTTCGAAATATCAAAATTCTAGTAACAAGTAGTTGATGGAGATAGCAGCTGATCAGGAGATACGACATCATAAGTTTAATAGCATAGCAACAAAGTATTCAACTTGACAGCTCATATTATAAAATTTGAAGTAAATATTATGTTATTTTCATCTCCTTAAAAGGACTATGTATGATTTGGGCCCTTACTGGCTTCGAAATCCATCAATTTTTCAACTAAGTGGTAAGTAATTAAGCTGTTGTAGTTGAAATATTGAGTACATCCCTGATACACCTATCATGGTAGTTTTCTATTATTAGAGTTCTAGTTATCATGGTAACCATTTGGGATATGCATAAATAAGTATTTTCTATCTATTTTTGATAGGTTTTTCTGCAAGAAACAATAGAGAACAATCTTGAACAAACTTAACATTTACTGTGAATATGTAGGCACCTAATAAGATGAAGAGATTTAGGAGAAATTTAAAGTTGGTCCAAGGATGCGCTCTATAATTGCAATGATAGACAACTATCATACTAATTGTATCAGGCATGTACTCAATATTTGAAATTCAACAAAAGTAAATGACAGGGTTTGGGGCCAAAATCAGCCCAAACCATACACAGTCCTTAAGCTCAATGAAAAGAAATGACAGTTACTGTGAAGGCTGAGAGCTTGTTACAGCTTGACAATTTATTCAAAGTATACTGACGCAAAAGAATTAGAAAATACCTGGCTTAAACTAGGGCATGGCATCATTAGTTGAGCTTATTCCATCTCGGCAATTAACATCTAGGGTAAACTGACACATCAAAATATTTGGCATAACATTGACATCATAACATAATTTGAACTAAATCATAAAAGTATTGGCTAAAGCAAGTGTACTGTTATTATATGTTTGTTATATTGTCACTGGCTATAACATGTCTTAATGAGACTGGATACCTTATTGCTTCGGGATCACACTTGTGTGGTGGTAAGTTTTCCGTGAGTGACTTCAGGAAGCTGTACTTGGTACTTGGATGGTACAAACAGTTATCCTCCTTCAAACCCCACATATCTGTTGAGGGTGTCTTTAATTTCCGTGGCTTTTTCTCTGAGAAAACAAAATATTTTATATGTACTCCCAAATAATGCACCATAACAAAATATTTTATACTCCCAAATAATACACCATAACAAAATATTTCATTCTCCCAAATAATACACCATGAATTCAAGTACATTGTACATTAATATGTGGAAGGTGTTTAAAGTGAACAGTCGGGCAAGGATGGCTAAAGTCGGTAAAAATGGTGTGAATGTATCCAGTATAATTTCTTATGGAATAGAAAAATTAACTTTCTCGTCAAAATCTGTCTGCGTACATAGAAATTAATTTAAAGTATACGAATGCTAAAACGTCCTCCCGGCTGACTATGTCCGTGGTTACATTTCCACGCAGCCTCGCTTTCAATGCTTTCAACTTTTCTTTATTTCAATGGTCAGAACAGGGAAACGTAAGCAGAACGTGACCGTTGTATTAATATGTGAGAACTTTTGGAAGGCCAATGAACGCATTTAGACTGGTTTTCTTTGCCCGACTATTCACTTTAATGTTGGATCAATGTCGCTTATTTAGTTTTCTTCGTATATCTTTGGTTCTAGAATCAGCCAAGGTGTTCCAAATGTGTTTGCCACAATTTGGCAATTAGTACAAGAAATTTGGTCACCTTTATTATCAGGTATTCATAACAAAAATTTGTCTTTTTTACTAGTTAGCATAAAAAACGATTAATATTCAGATATGTAATTTTGCCTGAATGTAAATATGGGCTGAATTTGAGTCTTTCAATCACGACATTGTCAATACAAAATTTTACTTTGATTATTCTTACTTGTACTTATTGGTGTTTTAAAAACCTGATCATCATTTCTTTTGGAAGTAACTCTTGGGGTTTTGAAATCTTCGTCTTCTGAACTGCTGTCACGGAAAACTATTGGTAAAATTTTCCTGAAAAAAAATTATTGCAATAATTGAATTAATAATTAAGATAATATCCTCCCCACAAATGTTCATGTTATATACCTTGTATATTGGCAAGTCTTTTGGAAGAGATATTACAACTGTAACAAAGTTGTTGAGTACAATTATGATAAAGTACATAATGAAATATTTAAGGGGAGACAACTCTTTAATAATCATTCATAGCCAACTGATATGTATCCTTTTTAGTTTTAGTGGGACCTATTTAAACATTTGTGTATTCTTTGGAATTTCTCTGCAAGATTTCCTCTGATCAAATCTCAACTTTTGTAATTCCTAATGATTTTGGACTAGATTTCCCTTTCGGAATTTTTCTTATAGAAAATTTTTCATTTGGATACATAAAATGTGAGTGTAGTTAAACAGTGTAGAAACTGCATCAGAAGAAACACTTAACTCGTTTTGTAACGGAGACGTTTTGTAAGCAGTAGATACTTACTTTTGATCTCCTTTGGTGACAAAAGATGTTTTGTAAGCAGTAGATACTTACTTTTGATCTTCTTTGGTGACAAAAGATGTTTTGTAAGCAGTAGATACTTACTTTTGATCTTCTTTGGTGACAAAAGATGTTTTGTAAGCAGTAGATACTTACTTTTGATCTCCTTTGGTGACAAAAGATGTTTTGTAAGCAGTAGATACTTACTTTGACACAAAAGATGTTTTGCTAGTAAGCAGTAGATACTTACTTTTGATCTTCTTTGGTGACAAAAGATGTTTTGTAAGCAGTAGATACTTACTTTTGATCTTCTTTGGTGACAAAAGATGTTTTGTAAGCAGTAGATACTTGACAAAAGATGTTTTGTAAGCAGTAGATACTTACTTTTGATCTTCTTTGGTGACAAAAGATGTTTTGTAAGCAGTAGATACTTGACAAAAGATGTTTTGTAAGCAGTAGATACTTACTTTTGATCTTCTTTGGTGACAAAAGATGTTTTGTAAGCAGTAGATACTTACTTTTGATCTCCTTTGGTGACAAAAGATGTTTTGTAAGCAGTAGATACTTACTTTTGATCTTCTTTGGTGACAAAAGATGTTTTGTAAGCAGTAGATACTTGACAAAAGATGTTTTGTAAGCAGTAGATACTTACTTTTGATCTTCTTTGGTGACAAAAGATGTTTTGTAAGCAGTAGATACTTACTTTTGATCTTCTTTGGTGACAAAAGACGTTTTGTAAGCAGTAGATACTTGACAAAGATGTTTTGTAAGCAGTAGATACTTACTTTTGATCTTCTTTGGTGACAAAAGATGTTTTGTAAGCAGTAGATACTTACTTTTGATTTTCTTTGGTGACAAAAGATGTTTTGTAAGCAGTAGATACTTACTTTTGATCTCCTTTGGTGACAAAAGATGTTTTGTAAGCAGTAGATACTTACTTTTGATCTTCTTTGGTGACAAAAGATGTTTTGTAAGCAGTAGATACTTACTTTTGATCTCCTTTGGTGACAAAAGATGTTTTGTAAGCAGTAGATACTTACTTTTGATTTTCTTTGGTGACAAAAGATGTTTTGTAAGCAGTAGATACTTACTTTTGATCTTCTTTGGTGACAAAAGACGTTTTGTAAGCAGTACTGATGTAGTAGATATCATCCTCATCTTCACTGACATCCGGGTCGTCCACTATAAAATCGTTCATGCTACAAGGA
The DNA here is from genome assembly GCF_041381155.1 of Argopecten irradians. Classification (NCBI taxonomy): domain Eukaryota; kingdom Metazoa; phylum Mollusca; class Bivalvia; order Pectinida; family Pectinidae; genus Argopecten; species Argopecten irradians. The sequence goes on along the minus strand of NC_091140.1, from coordinate 1,292,246 downwards.
TCCGGATGTAACAACAAATGAAAACGTTAAATTTACAGCAAGAAAGGCAGAAAATATGTTACTAAAAGATATTCAGGAACAGCAACTTGCCTCTTATACCTGCCCTACCACTTATGTGAGACTATGGCAACCAAATGATTCTCCAATTTGTTTCCATGGTAACTAATGGTAACTATTATTGAGGTATAAGATCTGTCAAATTATAGATATTCATGATAAAATAACAGACCAAATTTCTAACAAGAATTACACATTGCCTCTCTTATCTGGTTTTGCATATAACACAAGAACTAGAATTGTGTCGAATTATGATATGAAAAGCCACTGCAGCAACAAATTTTGATTGCTGCATCTATCCTACAGATTCAATGTTACTTACGAAACATGTGTGTTGAATACCCCACTAAAGCATGTGCCTTATTTTCATAAAGTGTACTATAAATCTACTGGCAGCGACCAAACCTATGTTTATTGTCTGAAGCCATATACCGACCAGGAAACAGGCTTATAATACAGAAAAATGCATCATGAAAACCCATTTCTATTTGAGAACTGCAAAAATATCATGTAATGATTATAATATGAACAGGTTGGTTACATGGTTATAGCTTGTTTATATGGCAAACTGTCAATACCGAAAGTCAACAGATGCGCAGGATTCAACCGGAGATGGGTTCAACACACACCTATTTTAACAAGGACATAGTCATTCAGATCCCCCGCCAATGGAGATATCAAAGCTGAAGTAAGTTTGATTGTGGAGACTTATGTGTATGAAAAAAACCAGGAAAAATGAAGTTGAGCTTAAGAAAGATGGTGTATAATTCAAGTAGAGCGGGGCTGCAATTGTTGAATCAGGTATACAGCCTTGACATTTATATTAGACTATATACACAAAGATGGGTGGAGTTTTGCAAAGTAACATTTACCATTTACCATGATATTTTCAGCAATGTTTCCATGGTAACGGAAAAAGTGCAAAAAATGAAAACCTAAAAATAGCAAAAGGTACAACTAGACCATAAAAAGAATGTGTCTATGAAGTTTCGTGGAAATATCTCTGCTGGTTTTAGAGTTATGCTCTGGAAATGAACCTGCTACAAAAATATGATATTTTCAGCAATGTTTCTATGGTTACAGAAAAAAGCACGAAAAGTGAAAACCTAAAAATAGCAAAAGGCACTACTAGACCATAAGAACAATGTATCTATGAAGTATTATGGAAACATCTCTGCTTGTTTTAGAGTTGTGCTCCGGAAACGATTCTTACGCAAAAATCTGCCATTTTCAGCAATGTTTCCATGGTTACAGAAAAAAGTACAAAAAGTGAAAACCTTAAAATAGCAAAAGGCACTACTAGACCATAAGACTAATGTGCCTATGGAGTTCCCTGCATATATCTCAACCGGTTTTCCAGTTATGCTGCGGAAACGAACCTGGTACAAAAATATGATATTTTCAGCAATGTTTCCATGGTTACGGAAAAAGTGCAAAAAATGAAAACCTAAAAATAGCAAAAGGCACTACTAGACCATAAGAACAATGTGTCTATGAAGTTTCATGGAAATATCTCTGCTGGTTTTAGAGTTGTGCTCCGGAAACGATTCTTGCACAAAAATCTGCCATTTTCAGCAATGTTTCCATGGTTACAGAAAAAAGTACAAAAAGTGAAAACCTTAAAATAGCAAAAGGCACTACTAGACCATAAGACCAATGTGTCTATGAAGTTTCGTGGAAATATCTCTTCTGGTTTTAGAGTTATGCTCCGGAAACGAACCTGGTACAAAATATGATATTTTCAGCAATGTTTCCATGGTTACGGAAAAAATGCAGACAATGAAAACCTAAAAATAGCAAAAGGCACTACTAGACCATAAGACCAATGTGTGTATGAAGTTTCGTGGAAATATTTCTACTGGTTTTAGAGTTATGCTCCGGAAACCATTCGTACGGATGGACGGACGGATGGAACCCATTTGTATATCCCCCGCCAACTTCGTTGGGCGGGGGATAATAAAGCTGCTTGGCTTAGCCATGAGCGGCTTTCAAAATAGGATAATCATTTCCAAAAAGATTGCATGATAAACTCTTCTACTCAAAATCCACTTAAATTACTCCAAGACTCAGAACCAAATTAGTTGTAAAAGACATGTATTAATAAGATTTTACATTATCTTCTGTAGCTTAAGGCTAACACATTAAAATTTCAGTCGATAATTGGATAGTTAAGTTTTCTGCTGAATATGTAGCAATATGAAGCTCTATTATATGTACAATGCTCGATGAATTCAGGGCAGTGGTAAAACTTATTTATATTTCAGAATTGTTCACCTGTCGTTGTTTTCCTCTTCTTCCTCTTCACTGCTTAATTGTTTCTTGGATCCTCTCATTTTTTGGAAAACTGCAAGGTAAAATGAAAGTTTGAAATGTGTAGCTTTCTGTACTATATTTTTATAGATAAAACAAAGAAATATAGACCTGGATTTGTAATGATTATTTCTATGTTGTTTTTTTTCCCACTGCACGAGGGCCTTGGTAAGAATTGCTCCACTACGTACTGTACAGTCGCGATCGGCATCGGAATTATTTATATTCCTATTTCATGTCCTCAGTGTTTATTGTGTTATTTATGTTTAGTCTAAATAAGTACTTACAGGTTTCCAGAGCTTCATCATCACTCGAGGAATCTGCGTCAATGGTCTGCTTAGTCCTGGGTACAAGACAACACATCAATATAGCAAGTTAAACCTCTGAAAATTGAGAAGTTTTGCCTGAACCAACACAATTCTTTGTTTGCTAATAAGAAAGGAAACTTGCTGTATTGAATCCATTAAGAAATATACAAGATTAAAATTTTCAACGATAGATCTTTTGATTTTATTCTTATCTTTCACACCTGATGGGCGCTAGGCTAGTATATAGATTTACTTTAACTGGTGTAAAACTCATCAGGAGATTATCTATCTACATTGATGTTATACAGAATTACCTCCAGTGTTTGTTAGATAGCTGTCCAGAAACCTTGTTACTGTCTGGAGGTGAACTGTCGGACTTGTCTTTGTGATACTGTGAACCTTCTTTACTGACAACAGTAGATCTCGGGACATGGTGACCCCTCTTTTGTGATTTGTAATCAGAGTCACTAGAATCTGCTGATGAAGAATACTTTCTTTGGGACTTTACTTTTGACTTATTTTTAGAAAAATATTTAGACTTGAAGTCATTCTCAGAATCAGATGAAAAACTGTTGTATTGACGGTGTTTCTTTTTGACAATTTTTGGTGATTTCTCCACTTGATCAAGGTCTGAATCACTGAGAGAAATAACACCTGAGGGTATTTCTGTGTCAGATTCCACACGGTTATCTCCCTTGGCTCCTGGTCCAATGGGGTCTTTTGTTGGACTACGAGTCTGACCAGTACTTGAGCTAGACGAGTGTGAATCACTCAGGAGGGATTGCTTGGCATCAAAATAAATACTTGGGTCTCTTCTACTAAACTTTGTGGCCAGTTTAGCTGCATCAATGGCATCAAAATAAATACTAGGATCTCTTTTTGGAAATGTGGGCTTTGGCTGCGTGTCAAAATCTAACTCAGGAAGGCTAATATCGTGTAGTTTGTCTAGAATACTGTCTGCCTGTTTCTCTGGTGAATGGTCTCTAGTTACAACAGACTCAGATTCAACATCTACATCTGGTATTGTTTGGGACTCGGGAGAGAATTGTATGCTTGTCTGCATGGATGTATCTTCTACCTCAAAATAAGAGCCATCCTCATCTTTCTCAGAAGAATCGGATTTCAAATTAAAACATTGATGTTGATTTTTCTTCGGAGAAATACTTTTAATACCGTCAAGTTGTTCATCTGCTTGGACAGACACATCTTCCACCTCGTAGGATGATCCTGAACTTGAGGCGTAGAGTTTATGTTTTTCTGTCTCCTCCTCAGAATGTGTCTGTACCTGTACTGAAACATCCTGTACTTCGTAACTAGAGCCTGACGAGGCTGTGTCTTTGTGAGAGTTACACGAAGACTTTATCACTTCAACACTGTCATCTCTAACACATGGAGCCATTGTGTACAAGTGAGAGTGACTTACGGTCTTTAAAGAGTTATCCCCCTTGCTGTCATCATGATTTGAATCATAAATTGTCAACGCCTGCAGATTTACACAACCATTGGTAGGCGAGGTTTCTGGGCTGTTTGATCGTCTGTCACATTTTATATTTAACAGTTTATAGGAGTCATCATTAGAGTTATATCTAAAACTGTCCATGGCTGTACTGCCTGATACACTGTCAGGTCGATGGAACGATATCGCCGACACATCAGCAGAGTCTAACACACACTCCAGGCTAGCATCACTGTGGATTCTCGTAGATTCAGTTACATTATCCCCAAAGTATTCAGGGCTCTCTGAAGATGATCGAGCACTTGACAAACGAATGTTGTGGGTTTTTATCTGTGGCACACTAGGAGACTCAGAATTGGGGGTGATAGGTTTGGGTTTCTTTTGGTGTTTCTTCCTGTGCTTTGTTTGTGACCTTGTCAGATCAGTACAAGCAGTGCTCTTTCTCACTGGTACTCCCTGTTCTTCATTGTTTTCGAAAACTTCATCAACTTCTCTAGATGAATGCAAACTGTCTGTTCTGTGAGATTTGACCTTTTTCTCTCTCGGTTTTCTATTTTCTTTACATTCATCTTCCTTGTCATATTTCTGTTGGTTCTTTTCTTTCTGATGTTTTGTTCTCGGTTTACAATCAGTATCTGCAAAAGGCAGGAGGTAAATCAAATAGAATTCTACAAATGACAGGAGGTAAATTAAATAGAATTCCACAAGTGGCAGGAGGTAAATCAAATAGAATTCCACAAATGACAGGAGGTAAATTAAATAGAATTCCACAAGTGGCAGGAGGTAAATTAAATAGAATTCTACAAATGACAGGAGGTAAATCAAATAGAATTCTACAAATGACAGGAGGTAAATTAAATAGAATTCCACAAGTGGCAGGCGGTAAATCAAATAGAATTCTACAAATGACAGGAGGTAAATTAAATAGAATTCCACAAGTGGCAGGAGGTAAATCAAATAGAATTCTACAAATGACAGGAGGTAAATCAAATAGAATTCCACAAATGACAGGAGGTAAATCAAATAGAATTCTACAAATGACAGGAGGTAAATCAAATAGAATTCTACAAATGTCAGGAGGTAAATCAAATAGAATTCCACAAATGACAGGAGGTAAATCAAATAGAATTCCACAAATGACAGGAGGTAAATCAAATAGAATTCTACAAATGACAGGAGGTAACTTAAATAGAATTCTACAAATGACAGGAGGTAAATCAAATAGAATTCCACAAGTGGCAGGAGGTAAATCAAATAGAATTCTACAAATGACAGGAGGTAAATCAAATAGAATTCCACAAGTGGCAGGAGGTAAATCAAATAGAATTCTACAAATGACAGGAGGTAAATCAAATAGAATTCCACAAATGACAGGAGGTAAATCAAATAGAATTCCACAAATGACAGGAGGTAAATCAAATAGAATTCCACAAATGACAGGAGGTAAATCAAATAGAATTCCACAAATGACAGGAGGTAAATCAAATAGAATTCCACAAATGACAGGAGGTAAATCAAAAAGAATTCCACAAATGACAGGAGGTAAATCAAATAGAATTCCACAAATGACAGGAGGTAAATCAAATAGAATTCCACAAATGACAGGAGGTAAATCAAATAGAATTCCACAAAGATATTCCTTGTTACATGATGAATAACAGTGTTTAGTACATAAGGCCAAAAAAAATTATGTTTGTTTAGGGTCACATGAGGCCAAAAAAATAGGATAGGTAGGTCGGATTTTTTATTTTTTTTTATTTTATATAATTTTCATATCACAGATTTATTGCCTATGTAGATATCTACTTGCATGATATTTTAAATATGCATTAAAAAGTCAGTTTATATTGTTCATCATACTTTAACATGCTGCTAAACATTGTCTCTTTCTCTTTTACAAATAATTGTCTTTTAATTTTTCTTTTTTTCTTGTTTCAATTTTTCAATATACAGTTAAACCTCGATGATTCGAACTTCGATGAATCGAATTTCTCGCTGTATCGAACTTTTTGTCTGGTCCAGAATTTCTTCACTATATAACATTAATAACTAACCCATGTATGAATCAAAGTTTTATGAATCGAAGTTCTCGATGTATCAAACTTTTTTCATGGACCATTTGTTATAGAATCAAAGGTAACTGACACTCGATGATTCGAATGAAAATTTACCTGTACAGAACAGGTATTCGTTGAAACCCCGCGGCATGCTGTCACACCTAGCTGTCTCGCGACGGGCCTTCGCCGGACAATAGGGATTATGACAGCTTGTGTTGCTAGCTTGATATCATCAAGATAATTAATATCACTAATCAGACCGATACCCGGTGCTTTGTTTTTACAAGCTGCGTTATTAAATCATTAGTACGGCAAAGATACAGTTAGTCATTTTTGATGTTCGCCGCCGCCATTGGTAGCGGTTTGTAGAATTTACGGAACGGTAAATAGCGAGCCACATTATTAGTAACTCATACTCAAAACTGTTACATTGCACAACTTTGGCATAAATATTGGAGCAAATCGATCATTCTAAATCGAAGAATTTTGTAGGTGCTGTAACGCTTTCGGTTCCTCCTTTTTAGTTTCATTTTTACGTGTTTTCGTTTCCGGAATATTAACCATCGCTTAAATAGTCACCAAACAAATACTTGTACATGGGTTAGGCCTAGTACACGTAAGTCTTGCTTATGATATACGTATGTATTGCTAACGAGAGCAATACATGTGATTAATTGCATACTTCGTTTTTATTTTGTTTTGCTTGTGGTAAATACAATGATTATAAAGTTTACGGAACGGAGACGACATGTACACAACTACCACAGTTGGTCATGGTAAAAAAAACCATCGGTCTAATTTCAACCACGAAAAATATGAAGTCTCGATGTTTCGAAGATTTTCTGACGGCCCCTTGAACTTCGATACATTGAGGTTTGACTGTATGTTAGATTCTATCTTTAATAATGGAAAAACTTGCCTTTTTCATTTTCGCTTTACAAACTTGTAGATATACAGAATAATCTACACGCAGACTGCATATTGTCAAAGAAGTTTGAAATATAATGAATAATCCTGTTCGTTTTGTATGTCTTGATAAAAGGGCAGATTGCCTCGAAAATTTGACAATTTGTTTTGTCCACACGGTTGGAATTACTTCCTTGTCCCAAATATAACAAGAGGCCCAGAGGGCCTGTATCGCTCACCTGGTTTTTTGTTAGTAATTATCACAAGACTCGACAATTAGAAAAATAAGCAAAATTGACTCCCAAAGTTTAATTTTGAATCACAACCATACAATGATGCTATTGATACCATATTAATATGCTATCCAATACATAGGTTCAGAGACAAAATAATTTATATGAAAGTAGTAGCCTAATTGACCTTTTTGACCTCGCATCTATTGCCGTCTAAGGTCCCGTGGGTCAGCCCTATCATTTGTACAATTTCAAATCCCAAACCTATAAGGATGCTACCATTGCATTATAAGTGCTCTTCCGTTCTTAGTTGCAGAGAAGAAGTCGTTTATATGGAAATAGCTTAATAACGTTAACCCCTTCTGACCCCACCCTTCAGACCCCCGCATTATGAGCGTAATCCCATGTTAAGTTGCAGAGAAAAGGTCATTTATATGGAAATTGACCACTTTTGACCCCGCCCCTCAGGCCCCGTGGGTCAGCCCTATCATTTGCACAATTTGGAATCCCCACCCTATAAGGATGCTACCATTGCATTATGGGTGCTATACCATGCTTAGTTGCAGAGAAGAAATGGTTTTATGAAAATAGCCAAATTGACCCCCTTTGACCCCACCCCTCAGGCTCCCGGGGGGTCAGCCCTATCATTTGCACAATTTTGAATCCCCACACTATAAGGATGCTACCATTGTATTATGGGTGCTATACCATGCTTAGTTTCAGAGAAGAAGTCGTTTATATGGAAATAGCCAAATTGGCCACTTTTGACCCCGCCCCTCAGGCCCCCGGGGGGTCAGCCCCATCATTTGCACAATTTGGAATCCCCACCCTATAAGGATGCTACCATTGCATTATCATTGCTATACCATGCTTAGTTTCAGAGAAGAAGTCGTTTATATGGAATTAGCCAAATTGGCCCCTTTTGACCCCGCCCCTCAGGCCCCCGGGAGGTCAGCCCCATCATTTGTACAATTTTGAATCCCCACCCTATAAGGATGCTACCATTGCATTATGGGTGCTATCCTATGCTTGGTTTCAGAGAAAAAGTCGTTTATATGGAAATAGCCAAATTGACCCCTTTTGACCCTGCCCCTCAGGCTCCCCGGGGGTCAGCCCCATCATTTGTACAATTTTGAATCCCTACCCTATAACGATACAACCATGGCATTATGAGTGCTATCTCTTGCTTAGTTTCAGAGAAGAAGTCGTTTTATGGAAATAGCCAAATTGACCCCATTTGACCCCGCCCCTCAGGCCCCCGGGGGGTCAGCCCCATCATTTGTACAATTTTGAATCCCCACCCTATAAGGATGCTACCATTGCATTATGGGTGCTATCCCATGCTTGGTTTCAGAGAAGAAGTCGTTTATATGGAAATAGCCAAATTGACCCCTTTTGACCCCGCCCCTCAGGCCCCCCGGGGGTCAGCCCCATCATTTGTACAATTTTGAATCCCCACCCTATAAGGATGCTACCATTGCATTATGGGTGCTATCCCATGCTTGGTTTCAGAGAAGAAGTCGTTTATACGGAAATAGCCAAATTGACCCCTTTTGGCCCCGCCACTCAGGCCCCCAGGGGATCAGCCCAATCATTTGTACAATTTTCAGTTAGTAGCCCATAAGGATGCTACCAGTCAAATTTTGTTGAAATCCGACCAGCGGTTATGGAGAAGAAGTCGATTGTTGACGGACGACGGACGCCGGACGCTGCGGTATCCCATAAGCTCACCTCGGTCCTTCGGACCAGGTGAGCTAATAAATATGTACACTAACTTTGGATTGAAACAAAATATTTAATTTACAAGCGATATTTAACCCAGACAAAACCTCAACACTTAGCGCTGTCACTCACCGGCACCGCAGTACTGACACAACACGCTAGCCATACCATGCTGAAAGTGGGCCACAGGACCTAGAATAGTGTAACTAAGGTGTTAATTAATTGGTGATTGCCATTCATAATCCAATTGTCATGTCTGGTTGGCGTTTTGCGTCTGTACCTCGGTTAGTTTGCCTGCGTTTGGCCAGCTGGCTCACCTGTCATGGCCGCCATTTTTTGGGTGCGTTTGATTGCAAAGTCCCAAAAGTTGAGGGACTTCGCCACGGACGCAAACGAAAATGATGCATCACAGGATTTTCAATTTTTATCAATAAAAAGTTTAGGGTCAAGGGGGTTAAATCTAGGTAGGGTCAGAGGACCCTAAACAGACATATTTTTTTCCTCCGGCCTAACATGACTTTTTCTCGCGTTTTCAATGGCTCAGCCCCCGGGCACTATTTAGCCATAGTCCCCGGACTGTGGTTTCCTGCGGTACTATGGTTTGGCGAGCTTTTTGTTCCAATGACATTACTGTCGCTATTTGCGCTATTCACTGGCAAACAAGCTGTGTGTGAACGACATTTTCCAAAACGCAAATGTCACGGTTTGGAAACTTGAAAGCCGACGAATTTACAAAAGAACAAAATAGAAAATTAAACTGAGCAAGCAATGAAATATGCAGTGGGTATTTTTAAAAAGAAATTTGCCTGAAAAAATGTTTCTAGATGCCTTCGACCACAATATTTCTACCATAACATTAGACATGGCCGCACTCGTTTGAATAAATTGTTATTGTTGATCATACATAATTGTTTGTCCTATACATTTTTTTCCGAATTGTTATGTATTAAAACCATTTTTTTCCCCACATAAATTTCACGTTTTAAGATGCTCCACCGCTGACAAATGGTATTTCATTTTTTCACTATCAAAAACAGCAGCAGACGATTTAGTATTTTTCTTCAGTTACAAAAGTTACTTACTTTACATCATTACCACCATTGAAAAATTTGAGCTTCTAATATAACTTTACTTCAAGATAAAAATATTAAGAATAATTAATTGCATCCCGAAAAAATTTCATGGCACTATGTCCTATATGGAATGATGTACTGATTGTGCATGCACCGGAAGCAAAACAAATTATTTCGTGTTATTTTTTGTGTTAATTAGACACATATACAGGGTGTCCCAAAAAACATGTCCCGACTTTGACGTGTAATAAATTTTGCAATACTGAACCTTTTTTGAAAATTCTAAATAATTTGGAAAGCAGTAGTATCCAAATTTAACTTAATTTGGTAAAAATGTACAGATTACATTGTCATTATGTATGATGAGGTCATAATAGAAATGATGACATCATCGATTATGTCATATTTTGGTGACTTTCTAGCACCATGAAGAATCAGGCTGCAGTTATTAAAATCTACAATGCGGTCCGATGAAGCAGATTTACAGAATTATGAGATGGTGAGGAATTTCGGGGACATAATTCATCATGTCATCGAAAAGAAGGGCGGACAGCTAGCGCCCTATTCTTTAACCGAAAGTTATTGATTTTCTAAACAAATCGCAAAATTAGCGAAATATGACTTTCTTTCGATTTTCATTGTAAGTATTAACAAAAAGATATTTGTCCGGGTTGTTATACAGAACAACTCACTGCCTTTCTAATGGTAAATAGATCAAATTCCTCCGTCTATCAAAACCCTTTTTATAAAGCGTCAAACTCGGGATATGTTTTTTGGGACACCCTGTATATACACGATTAAACACCAATTAATGTTCAAATGATGAGAACTGTTTATGCTCTGTTAGCGGTGGAGCATCTATAAATTTTTCATGTGAATATTTCCTTCAAAGTAAAATTCACAAAATTCACAGGTGAATTTCACATGAAATTCAATTTTTTGTCAAGGTTCACATGAAGAAATAATGTTTGTGTATAACCTCCAAGTATTGATATGATTTTACATCATTTGGTATAAAGCATTACCTTGCAATGTGTGAGTGTCATCTGTTTGCTTGGTTTTCTCTCGACGGGATCTTGTTGATTTCTTCTTTGCACTTTTAGATAACTGAAAAGACAAGTTAAATCTATACCAATGATTCGCAGTCAGTGTCTTAAGGTAATGGATCATGGTTGATATAAAGTGACAACTGAAAACAGGCCTGAAGTGGTATACATGTACATCATTATGTAAACAGAAATAAACTGATGTTTATACAGAAAACAAGAGGCCCATAGGCCTTCACAGTCCCATCAGTTCAGATACAGAATGAAGCAAAGACATGTAATAATCACTATATATTAGCCCATCAGGAGTATGTAACTATGGCTAATACTCAACGCTGTAGAGTATATAACTATGGTAACTACAAGGCTAGTACCCAAAGTTGTAGAGTATGTAACTATGGTAAATACCATGCTAGTCCCCAACGCTGTAGAGTATGTAACTATAGTAACTACCAGGCTAGTCCCCAACGCTGTAGAGTATGTAACTATGGTAACTACCATGCTAGTCCCCAACGCTGTAGAGTATGTAATAACTATGGTAACTACCAGGCTAATACCCAAAGTTGTAGAATATGTAACTATGGTAACTATCAGGCTAGTACCCAAAGCTGTAGAGTATGCAACTATGGTAACTACCAGGCTAATACCTAAAGTTGTAGAGTATGTAACTATGATAACTACCAGGCTAATACCCAAAGTTGTAGAGTATGTAACTATGGTAACTATCAGGCTAGTACCCAAAGCTGTAGAGTATGCAACTATGGTAACTACCAGGCTAGTACCCAAAGTTGTAGAGTATGTAACTATGGTAACTATCAGCCTAGTAACCAACGCTGTAGAGTTTGTAACTATGGTAACTACCAGGCTATAGTACCCAACGCTGTAGAGAATGTAACTATGGTAACTTTCAGGCTAGTAACCAACGCTGTAGAGTATGTAACTATGGTAACTACCAAGCTATAGTACCCAACGCTGTAGAGTATGTAACTATGGTAACTACCAGGCTAGTACCCAAAATTGTTAGGTATGTAACTATGCATCCTCGATATTCCAGGGGTTCCGATCACTTACGATCTCTACACCCCTGGACTATCTCATAGTGAAACTGGAGGCAACAGAATAGAACAGGTAAGTTAGTCATTTGATGTACATCAAAAGAGCCGTATAACAGTACCTTGTGGTTGACTCTGTGCCTTTGATGTTAGGCGTCGCTCTCCCTGTAGTCTTCAAATGAAATATTTGCTAGCCTGTGATTGGTCAAATGTTTTCCGCTGAGCTGCCTTCAATTTCACTATGAGATAGTCCAGGGGTGTAGAGATCGTAAGTGATCGGAAGCCCTGGAGTATCGAGGATGGTAACTATGGTAATTACCAGGCTATAGTACCAAAAGTTGTAGAGTATGTAACTATGGTAACTATCAGGCTAATACCTAAAGTTGTAGAGTTTGTAACTATGGTAACTATCAGACTAGTAACCAACGCTGTAGAGTATGTTACTATGGTAACTACCAGGCTAGTAACCAATGCTGTAGAGTATGTAACTATGGTAACTACCAGGCTAGTAACCAACGCTGTAGAGTATGTAACTATGGTAACTACCAGGCTATAGTACCCAAAGCTGTAGAGTATGTAACTATGGTAATTACCAGGCTAATACCTAAAGTTGTAGAGTATGTAACAGTAACTATGGTAACTACCAGGCTAGTAACCAACGCCGTAGAGTATGTAACTATGGTAACTACCAGGCTAATACCTAAAGTTGTAGAGTATGTAACTATGGTAACTACCAGGCTAAGACCTAAAGTTGTAGAGTATGTAACTATGGTAACTACCAGGCTACTACCCAAAGCTGTAGAGTATGTAACTATGGTAACTACCAGGCTAGTACCCAAAAGTTGTAGAGTATGTAACTATGGTAACTACAAGGCTATAGTACCCAACGCTGTTAATTATGTAACTATGGTAACTACCAGGCTAGTACCCAAAGTTGTAGAGTATGTAACTATGGTAACTATCAGGCTAGTACCCAAAGCTGTAGAGTATGTAACTATAGTAACTGTCAGGCTATAGTACCCAAAGTTGTAGAGCATTTAACTGTGGTAACTACCAGGCTAATACCTAAAGTTGTAGAGTATGTAACTATGGTAACTACCAGGCTAATACCCAAAGTTGTAGAGTATGTAACAGTAACTATGGTAACTACCAGGCTAGTAACAAACGCCGTAGAGTATGTAACTGTGGTAACTACCAGGCTATAGTACCCAACGCTGTAGAGTATGTAACTATGGTAACTACCATGCTAAGACCTAAAGTTGTAGAGTATGTAACTATGGTAACTACCAGGCTAGTACCCAAAGCTGTAGAGTATGTAACTATGGTAACTACCAGGCTAGTAACCAACGCCATAGAGTATGTAACTATGGTAACTACCAGGCTATAGTACCAAAAGTTGTAGAGTATGTAACTATGGTAACTCCAGTTACTATCAGGCTAGTTCCCAAAATTGTAAAGGATGTAACTATGGTAACTACCAGGCTAGAACCCAAAGTTGTAGAGGATGTAGGTAACTATGGTAACTACCAGGCTAACTCCCAAAGTTGTAGAGGATGTAACTATGGTACTACCAGGCTAGCACCCTAAGTTGACCTTTGACCCAGGAATGGAAGGCTATAGCAGTAAATCACTTGACTACAGTTTATCAAGAAAACTCAGAAATGTTCTGGATGGACATATCATATATGAAAGATGACTAATGGTGGATTTACTAAGAGGAATCATTACTGTTCCTATGGCTGTGTCTAAGTTGTACTAGAACCACCCTAACTTGATTTACTAAGAGGAATCATTATAATTACAGAATACTGTTCCTATGGCTGTGTCTAAGTTGTACTAGAACCACCCTAACTTGATTTACTAAGAGGAATCATTATAATTACAGAATACTGTTCCTATGGCTGTGTTCTAAGTTGTACTAGAACCACCCTAACTTGATTTACTAAGAGGAATCATTATAATTACAGAATACTGTTCCTATGGCTGTGTCTAAGTTGTAGAACCACCCTAACTTGATTTACTAAGAGGAATCATTATAATTACAGAATACTGTTCCTATGGCTGTGTCTAAGTTGTAGAACCGCCCTAACTTGATTTACTAAGAGGAATCATTATAATTACAGAATACTGTTCTAATTGTTGTACTGGAACCACCCTACTGTTTCTATGGCTGTGTCTAAATTGTTGTACTGGAACCACCCTAACTTGTCCCCAAGTTTCTGGAACAGCTGAGACACATCTGGTTTGTCTGGTGCCGGGGTGCTGGACACCAATGTCCTTCTCGGAGACAGAACATCTGTCTGGGTGCCAGTCGGTGTATCAGACATCCTTCACACCCTGTATACAAAGGACAGGAAAAATTAAACAAAAAATAAAATGTATTTGAACAAGAGTTTGATAATCAAACTTCATTGTGTTTCCTGAACTTTTCTCCGACATTAAACATGTTGATGCAGCAGACGAAAAAATGACCATAATATTAATTTAATACTTGTTCTAATCCTCTGTCAGTGGCCTTTTTAATGCATAAAATTTATTAGTACATCACATGATAATTACTAGGAATGCGATTGGATAACAGCCATGGTCTATTTTGCGACAGTTCCCTGTCCTTCTTGACTACAGGTGACTATACCTGACTTACAGGAACTATACCAAAGTATATTCCTCCGGGAATGAGCACACGACAAAATATACGATGTCATAATGTATGTCATGTGAACAGTTCTCCTATAGTGTTATCTGGCGAGGTATAGTCCCCTTGTCTTTGACTCGGGGACTATACCTCGCCAGACAACACTATAGAAGAACAGTTCCCCCTGGAAAGGGCCACAATAGAATAATAGCACAGCATTGTGGCAGCATTGGACAGACCCTGCTCACTGGGTTTAGCTTAGCTAACTGTCAGCAGTACTACAGATAAAGGTACATATCAATGTTAACACCAGCTACATTTTTATTTAACTGGTTGGTTCATTAGTCATATCCATTCCGTTTTACTTCATTCTATGCTACACATGTTATTATTCCGCGAGTTCTAAGTTTTCTGTGGGTGATATTTTACATTCTTCCAACATATTTTGTGTTTTATTTGTGAGTTCTCCCATTACAAAATTGGTGAGCATGCTAACCCATTTCAAGCTTTGGGAGTACACTTAGCAGTTAGCCTGGATTATGTAAACTTTTTGCGTTTTCAGGGGCAAATGAAGACTTGGAGAGAAGGATCAAAGGACAGCAGGCATTTAGTGGAATTTGTTATGTAACAGGAGTAGGGCTGGATCAATATATCGATATACCAATATGTATCGGTTTTCACCAGTGTATCGAATATCAATACGCTAACATGTTGTATATCGCTGTATCGTTTTACATCTCACCCTACTTTTTTTTGTTATAGAAATAGGAAATTCCAAACAAAATTTATTCTAAAACATCATTCAAGTAAAAGCATTTCAATCAATTTGAAGTGTTTAAGGCATCTGTTTCATCTAGATGGATTAGAAATGCCTTTTCATAACTAAGAATACAAATTGACATAAATTAATTATCACAGATGATAAACCGAATCAAATGTTTGGTAGATTTTTTCCTGGTTATAAAATGTTTTATCAAAATTGTCTTTTATTGTCACAATATTCAAAACACATTGGTCAACTGAATTTGAAAAAGAGGTCCACTGTATCGTCAATACGTATCGTTTTAGATCTTCCAATACCCAGCCCTAAACAGGAGAGTAGAAAATGTAGCGGCCAGACTGGGATTCGAACCCAGGACCCTCCAAACACTAGCCAAGTGCTCTACCGACTGCGCTACCTGGTCATCGATCCAGTCCAATCCCGCTACACTCCTCTCTCCTTTCTCAAAGTTTTCGTCCTCAAAGACATATGAGACCCTTCCAAACACCACCACCAAGGGTTATTTAGTTGGGTGCCAATTTTGTAACAGGAGAGGAGAAAATGTAGCGGCCAGACCGGGATTCGAACCAGGGACCCACAGGACACTAGCCGAGTGCTCTACCGACTGACCTACCTAGTCACCGATAATTGACCTAGTCCAATCCTGCTACTCTTATAATTGTGTTGATCATCGGAAACTAGGATGCTCCCTCAGTCAGCAGAGCATGGCCAGCTTATGTTCGAATCCCTGTCTGGCCGCTACGTTTTTTCCTTCCACAGCATTAAAACCTGCAAGCTACACTGCAATGTTCAGACTTCACTCACAAATATCAAGTGTTCACGATTAAATGTGGCCCGATGGCCCGAGGCTATAGAAAATCTGGTTGGTCTATGTAAATTCTTATCATGTTGGCCCTATTGGCTATGCAATTTTGACATAAAATTCTTTTATTCTGCATCCCTGGACAAATTCTGATTTTGATCTATATTTGATGAAGTGCTTGGCAAGGATAAAGAATAAAATTCTGTATGAAAAATCTGTATGTAAATTTAGTAATTTTCGTTGGTTTTTGTTGCTTTAGCATGTACATGTGATATTATAACGGGTCAATGGAAAAATGGCTTGGGACATAGAATTTTCTTTCTCTGTAGACCGATTGTCTCTGGAAAATTCACAATCACTTTCAGACACTGAAATATGGGACCATTTTAGACAACAAATCAGCAATAGAGCCATTATATCAAGCTAGAACAATATGTAGTAACTAAAAATGAACAGCGGCGAAACGTCTAGAACTTGAAGGGATCGAAGCTCTTATTACTATATTAGATGCTGGTAGACACTTGCAAATCGTTATCGATTTGATTTTGATTCGAACGACGTACCAGTGGCTATATAACGTCAAATTATAACCCATGGGTAGCTAGATTATCATGAAGTACACAAATCTTTGCAAATCATATCACGCACCTGTCACCTCCATTTACTGAACCGGAAGTAGAAATTAAATTTGCCGCTTCGTTTTAAAAAAAAAAAAAATTGTTTTTGTTTGGTGTGCATATTCATATAGGAGAAAGCTTGTACATATTTCAAAACTAGAATAACCGAATATAGCGTAATAACCATTCTGAAACATAACAAATAAATTAACACCGTGTAAACGAGATGATTGATCTTGAATTTGACCTCACCGGAAGTTGTTCCAAAAGGTCACAGACCGAAAGGTAATTCATGCCGTACAGGCACTCAGTTTGTTTACAGTTTTATATGGCAAATTATTCAAACGTATTGGACTTATTTCACAGAAGGTAAGTGAGAAGTTATCATAAATATAATAAGTGTTAATTTATGTATGATATTTGGTTATTGAAGTTGCATATAACCATGCCGATCATTCAAGCGGTTTGTGTTTGTTACAGCGTTTGACAGCTGAGTATCTGAATCCCTGCCCCTCCCCTGTACATCTGCCAGACACACCATACCCCTCCATATCAACATTATGTGAGTTTTAGTGATCCTATTGATGATTTATGTCGTGACCTAATAATTTTTAAGTGAAAATTTCAACTATTTGTTTCAACAAAGCTCCATTTCTGATAATGATATGATGTCATGCTACTAAAAGTGATTTCATATTATAATGAGATTCAAAGACCTGGTAACATCAGATTCAGCAGTTTTCTTTGCTGTTTTAATCAACATTAATTGAGGAGTCAGTCCAGACTCGGCAATCTTAAGTGTCTTATCAAATTCGCCCACTATATGTCTTTACCGTATTCCTAAAACTACACAAAGCACAGTACCAAATATAATCACTGGTGTTTCAATTTGTTTTCTAAATATAGCACACGCATATTTGCATTCTTTTTAATTTGAATTTTTAAGTACATTTTGATTTGAAGATGAATTGAAGATTTATAAAGGATTGAAAAAAAACCCACATTTTATCTGATTATTTTGATATTGATGTAGTGTTCATGCCTTACATGGCTTCTGTTCTGGTATATGGGGTTTGTAGCAGGAATATAGTTTGGGTTTTTATTGTTTAACTCCCTATTAACTACCAGGGTAGTTTTAGGACATGCAAGTTCTGGGTTTAGGAGGTGGGGGGAAAGCTACCTTGAGAAAACAACAGATCTTTGAATTCATTATCAGTCATCAATTCCAGGTAATTGGCCCAGATAGGTTGTGAATTTGCAACCGAGAGGTGGGGTTAAGGGTAGTGGCACTCTATCGAAAAACCTTAATGTCTCAGTCACCATGGCCAAGGCATGAAACTTTTCAGGAAACAACCATGATATCATATTTAATGGATTTGGTTTGAGCCATGTTTGTGCAACGACTACCGTATATTTAAATGAATGACACATTTTAGAACTATGGAATTCGCAGGTATGAATCTCACTGATTTACACTGACCCATCTACAGTTTAATGTTTGGCTTACAACAAAAGTATCTAGATGAAGGTTACGTGTTACTTTTCCAGCTGTAGTGTCAATAACTGGACATTGATAAAAAACGATATGTTTAAATCTGTTCCTCAAATCTATCTGATCTTTTTCAAAGTTAAAATATGACATCATCAGCATCTTAATACATCCAAGCACTCAGTGGTTTAACAAATGGTTGATTCAGAGGCTGTGATGCTTGGTACAATGTGTTTGTACCTGGAAGGTAAACCTCAGAAGGTGAACTCCAAATTGAACATTGAAACTTGAGATATAGAGTGGGGGTGCTAATATATTAGAATACTCCACTCAGCCACAGTACTCTGCGAGCAGTGGGCAGGATATAATTCTTTTTCTTGAACATTTAGTTGAGTGGAATTTTAATGTGAGATTCATTGATGACCTAGTTAACGTTTGTACCAGCATGTTGTGGCTGATGACTAATTGTATTGACCTTTTTACCAATCAATGAGGATAGGTCTAATACTACTGTACTGGGAACTTTGCACCTGATTAAGCAGACTATTGGATTTTACAGACAGTGGTATAGGATGTTTTTAGGTGAGTCCTGAACACCTATCTTCAAATTGAGTCCTATTACAAAGAAACATAACTAGCTATATAGGGTTCTCAAAATTTTGGTTGAGTTCCACAGGAAAATCATGAATCCAGGACTCGTCTAGGTGAGTCCCATAAATGGCTTATATATACGCAGGTATATGTGTTGCTCAGTCTTTGTTACAGAAACTGCAAACAATTTCCAATGAATTAATAACTAGTGTATTCTTATGTAAACTTGGGTCTAGACTTCTAGTCTTACTGAATTAAAAATTTGGAGGAAAGTTAATTATCAAAATACAATGTAATCCTATATCTTTAAGATGTTGAAAATATGAAAAGTTTTATTTAAGTCCATTTCTGTTCTATTCTCCAGCTTTCACAGCTGTCAGAAATCTATTTTTTTCAATCTGCTTTACAGCAGTCTTTATACACAGTACAGTTATGTTAAAAGTTGACCCTGGGAAAAAAACCTGATGGTTGTGTTTGGAGGTTGTTCTAAAGGCAGATTTAGTATACAAGTAAAGAATAAGCTCTGTCCATTGATCTCGTGTCCGTAATAAACACTAAAGTGTTTAGCACAGGATTAGACATTTTTTTATTCTGCTGAAGAATTTGTAGTTTAAAGGTATGTTTCGCCCAATAAATGACTACAAAATTGAAATTTATAATATAAATAGATATAATCTTAAGATCATTTTCAATACATATAATGAACAATATAGGTGCACGTGGTCAGTTGCCTAGCTTGACCTGGAAAATACTCCTCTAAAAATAGAGCAAAGTCAAGCTTTACATAGAACATGACATATTTTTTTCCAAAACGAGGCTGCATCAACAAACGGAAGCATGCAACAAAATGTCAGATAGCAGTGACACTAGTCTTAACAAGGTACAAATAAAAACAACAACAACAAATTGAAGTGCGATGGATTGTTTACACATATCATATAATCTAAAACACTTCATGTTACTGACATAAGCTCGCTAGCTTATAATAAGTACATCAAACATATATGTGGTTAGTATAGTCAGTCAATGCATGTCCGCTGGCATATGTGTTGAAATTTAACTCACCACGTGCAACACGAATCCAACAGAATCCAAGCAAGTTCTGCATAAGATGTGGCTTCTGTTTATACTTTTGCTACACATCTCTGAGTTTCATTCCCTAGAGATATCCTAGAGTAAGTACTACTGATTCCATTTTAATTTCCTCCTCCTTGTTGTCGATTCAGATATAATTTGTTTTTCTCCCATGCTTTCGTTCAGCCATTTTGTTTACTTTCAGTACGCAGCAATGCACATCCGCAAAACTTCAACAACCCAATCCATCGCAGCTTCATTTGCAAACTATCCTGTCAGGATTTACTTCAAAATTGTATTCAAGACACATTTTTTTTAACTCTCATACACATAAAGAAATTAAATTAAAAAATTTTTTTAATAAGTTTTTTCATCTTTTCTTTTTTTTTTATAAAAAATATTTATTTGGTTGGGCGAAACCTACCTTTAAATTGAAATTACAAATGGCTCCATCAGTATCATTGGTGTCCTTATCACTCAGTAAATAATTGTTATCATTAACTGCATCCATTTTCAGTTTTGAATTTTACGCATTATTTTCTAGATTTTGAAAAATACCCGATTATTTCGTTATCAAGAATCACATACCTTGATGATTCAGTGTTGGAGTTTGTCTTATTTTATTTAGTGTTTTGGAAACCTTAGCTTTCTCTTTGTTGCTCTTTTATTGTGTAAAGTAAATAAGGCTTTAGTCAAATGATTACCAAGGTATATCAAACTAACACACTGATACCTGGTTATTTTATTATTGGTAACTCTGTATACCCGGGTAATCGTCACCTTTAATACGTTCTTACTTTGGAGATTTCCTAGCTGAGCTCCAGATAGAACTACTACAGAAAACCTACCTGTCTTGGAATGCCAATATTTTGACACTGGAGAAAAGATCTATGTAATGATTTTTTCCCTACAATCTGTTTACGTTCATTGATATGGTAGGTACGATGGAACGAGAAAGTCCATTGATTTTTCATGAAGGATGATTCGGTTCTGAGTCTGCAGCACCAAGATGAGGCCTAACAGTCCGGCCTAATTAACCTAAAGGCTGTATCGATTCGCAGCATCCGAATCGTTTCATCATACATATACTACATGTATAATAACTAGCTATATTACACTGTCAAGTTCCTTTGAGTATAAAATGCAAATATTACTTTATGATCATAAACATCTAGTTTGATTGCCTTTATTTGACATGTGTCTACATATATATATATATATATATATATGCATGGAATTATCTGTCATTTATCGGTAAAATGAAAATTGCCTTTAACCCTGCAAATCTGTGTCATTTATTGATGAAATAAAAATTGTTGCCAAGCCTAGGATTGGCTTAATTACACTGAAGGAACCTTTTTACCATATAGTTAAAGCTTAAATGTGCGTGATTGAAAAAAGGTTGCTGGCAGCTGAAAAAGGGAATTTCTGATTCCATCGATCTATATCAGTGACTTTAAGTAACACAGTTGAAGAATTGAGGAGTGGAAACAGAATAATGCATATGGGTCAATGTTGCATTTTATTTCGTTGCTCATAAGTATTCTTGTAAGTTATACATTGTTATAAAATGTTCAACGTGGCACATTCCAATGATTTCACAATGTTTATATGTTTGTTGGTGTGTCTGCACTCACTGAATGAAGATGATTATTGTATTATTGATATATTTCAAAGTTTTTGTTACTTTTCTTATGTTTATTGCTAGAATTATATCAAAAATACTAAAAAAAAAAAGCAGCATGTTCCGACGATATGCATCATGGTTTACTCTGTCTGTGCATTCTCATCATCTCAGCTGGGTCCTGGCCTCATAGCAGTGTTTTTTTAACTCTTTTTCAACAACAGCCTGTGCCTTTTTGATTGGGAAAATATGATCGGCATATGGGGGAAATTGGGAAAATATGAAACATTACAAAATCACAGAAAAAACACACAAAATCAACAATTCAGTTTTATTATGATGTACCAGCCTTTGCTTTGACTTTACAAAGGTACAATACAGTACTGTATGGCTGCGAAATGAAAATTACAGACAATTTTGTTTTCGTAAAGATTTGTGAAAAATCACAGTCTGAAATGCCTCTAAATCTCAGGTTTGAGACTATTGTTTACATCAAATCGGTGTTATTTATCAACAATACATATTCAATCGTCTTTTAGACAGTAAATTTGTATAGAATTCACATGTCCCGTTTTCTTTTTTTCAGTCCTTTGAAGTCATCAACCAACTTCTCCAGATCTGTAGATTGAAGTTTTACTTCAGTGTGGCAGATCCTCAGCACACCCTCCAGCTGCCGTTGTGAAAGTCGGTTTCTCTTTGGTGTCAGAATATTGTTCATCAGAGAGAAACCTCTTTCCACAACAGCAGTGGATGGTGGGATGAGCATTGCTAGCTCATATAGTTGCTTGACAGAGGGGAAACATTGTTGTAAAACTTGGTCCGTCATGAAGCGGTGTTGTATGTCTTGAAGTTTCAACTTCTCATTCTTCCTGCAAAGACAAAAATAAAAATGGACATCAGCACAATCTGTCAGTGTGTTAATAACTATTAAGAAAATCAGAGAATTATAATGATTGAATTTATCACTACTCAACTGCCAAGTGATCTATTTTTCCTAACTAATAGTTTGATATCATAGTTATCTAGCTAAAGTTTATCTCAATCTGAAATAAACTAGTAGGTAAACACAAAGATTCATTTTTTAAGTTAGTAATTTATTTAGAACACTTAACTTAAGGATTATTTTTAAATAAAATAACTGAATAAATTACTAGTCTATTAGTGCAATTGGCAGTAGATTACCAACAGGAAAATTGAAAACAAAAGGTATCAGATATGGACTACTCTACTAACCTCATCCTGGCTGTGTGACTGTCGGTGTACACATAGTTTGTTGTTATTTTGTAAAAATCCTAGGGATTCATTGTTACAATTTAGACTTACAGACACTTGACTTGTAACTGGCACCATAATGACATTATAAACTTATCAATTAGAGACACTGTAGTACTGACAGTGACCACTGGACTTATTTTGATCTTTTTACTGGGTGATTGGATCGGCTGAGGATCCACGTCATGATCGTTATTGAGCTCATTCCCAACACTGGACTGGTCAGCCTGTTGAACAGGCGATGGAGATTCTTCTACTAGTAATTCAGTTTGTTGTGTCGAATTTTTCAAATTCCAAAGGTCATTTATCCTTGTCAGACCCCTGGCATCTTTTTTGTTGAGCCGTTTGTTGTAATATTTTGAATTATGCGACATTTTCACCCTTGACTCGTACCTGCGTTCACAATCCTATAGACGCTTGACAAATACGTTTACAGATAATGCGATTCAAACTCAAGAGTGACCCTGAACGAAATACCGGAAGTAAAACGCATTGGCGATAACGATCAATCATCAGCGCGCTTTGCAGTCAGATAACAGTAAACACGGAAGTTCTACGATGTTTTCTGAATTTATTACGGCATCTTTTGAGACAAAAAACACTGGGACAAGACAACTGCTAGCAATAAACGACAGACGTACAACTCAATTGGGAAAAATACGATTTTATTTTGGGAAA
The DNA here is from genome assembly GCF_041381155.1 of Argopecten irradians. Lineage (NCBI taxonomy): Eukaryota > Metazoa > Mollusca > Bivalvia > Pectinida > Pectinidae > Argopecten > Argopecten irradians. Next base: position 1,268,463 of record NC_091140.1, on the reverse strand, counting down.
ATACGATTTTATTTTGGGAAAATATGCTACTTTTGAGCTAGGGGAAACAGCCGAAGTTCGGCGGTAGATTCGGCCTAAAAAAAAAACACTGCATAGCAATGACAAACAGAGTCGTTAACAGTAATTAATATAAATTAGTGTTTAAAATTATTTTCAACTATCTTTTCTGGTTACATACAAACTACATGTTATTTAGTATGATCTGCTGTATATATACATCGATAATAATACTTACCATAACACTGAAGAGTTCCACTATCGAGATATAAACATTTAACTCATGAATTATTAGCTCACCTGGTCTGAATTAGGACCAAGGTGAGCTTATGTGATACCTTGGCGTCCAGCGTCTGGTGTCTATCCGTCCGTCAACAATCAACTTCTTCTCAATAACTGCATGTCGAAATTTAACCTGGTAGCATCCTTATGGGGTACTGACTGAAAATTGTACAAATGGCTGGGCTGACCCCCTGGGGGCCTGAGGGGCGGGGCCAATAGGGGTCAATTTGGCTATTTCCATATAAACAACTTCTTCTCTGAAACTTAGAATTGGATAGCACTCATATTACATTGGTAACATCCTTATGGGGTAGGGATTCAAAATTGTACAAATGATGAGGCTGATCCCCTGGGGTTCTGAGGGGTGAGGCCAAAAGAGGCCAATATGGCTTTTTCCTTATGAACAACTTCTTCTCTAAAAAAAAGTATTGGATAGCATTCATAATGCAATGGTAACACCCTTATGGGGTAGGGATTCAAAATTGTACAAATGATGGGGCTGACCCCCTGGGGTCAATTTGGCAATTTCAAATGACTTCTCTGAGTCTAAGCATTGGATAAGACTCATATTGCAATGGTAACATCCTTATTGGGTGGTGATGCAAATTTGTACAATTTGTTGGGCTGCCCCCCCACCACCACCACCTACAAGGGCCTGAGGGGCGGTGCCAAAAGGGTCAATTTGGCTATTTCTTTATATATCCCACTTCTTCTCTCTGAAACTGAGCATTGGATAGCTCTCATATTGCATTGTTGATATCCTTATGATGTGGGGATATGACAAGGATCAGGGAGGTTGATTGAGGTTACCTAATTAAGTACTAAGATATTTCCAAATGTCGGAGCAATATATTTTAAATGAAAATACAAGGAAATGGAATTTATGATATACCTAAAATAATCATTTAAGTTGTTTTTGAATGTCCTATGCAAGAGATCGAGATCGAGCTAGAATATCTTTGACCCAAAGATAAAACTTTGTTTCAAGCATCTGAATTCAGTCATCAAAAACATTTGCGGTTTTAAATTTAATTATATAGATATTAACCTTTTGACCTGGAATATGCTAATGTAAATGGTTATGTTTTATTTTAATCATGACAAAAAAGTAGGACCAATATATTGAAAATCAATACATCAGCTCTTTTTTGGTATCTTGAATTAATATTTTCCTCACTGCAAAACTTAATAATTATGAATGTATTTTGTTGTGATATTGATGTTAGTGTAAGTTTGTGGTGGTATGAGCACAGATTGAATTAGAACCACCATTAGTTATGTAACGTTCCTCTTACTAGAGATACCATCTTTCTGGAACATTAGCCGGAATTTCTCACTACAAATGATACTACGGAGCCCACTATTGACCCCGCACTTCTACACACTCTACACATTATAGCCAATTGTCAGGAACTACAGTTTTTTTTTATCTAGACAGTTTTAGCAATAAATTTAGCATGCTTGGATAGAGAACAGATCTCGATTTGTGATAAATTGTCAACCTCTGGTCAAAACAATAGCATCTCAGTTTAACATGTATATTTCTGAATATCGTGGCTCTGTTGTGAGGAATATGGGGCGTGCTGCTGCCATAGTAACCCTACTAGTATTCTTAGCAGTAAGTATATATATATATAAGTATATATGTAATTTGATGACTTACAGACATAATATCATGAATAGTGACATTCTCATGCTTATATAGGAGTAGGTGAATTGTGACATATTGATGTGCCACATTGTGGTGAGATTTTGATGCCTTTAACAGGAGTAGTAGGTGAATGGTGACCTTTTGATGCTTATAGGATTAGGTAAATGGTGACATTTTGATGCTTATAGGAGTAGGTGAATGGTGACCTTTTGATGCCTGTAACAGGAGTAGGTGAATGGTGACTATTTGATGCCTGTAACAGGAGTAGGTGAATGGTGACCTTTTGATGCCTGTAACAGGAGTAGGTGAATGGTGACCTTTTGATGCCTGTAACAGGAGTAGGTGAATGGTGACTATATGATGCCTTAAACAGGAGTAGGTGAATGGTGACTATTTGATGCCTTTAACAGGAGTAGGTGAATGGTGACCTTTTGATGCCTTTAACAGGAGTAGGTGAATGGTGACCTTTTGATGACTTTAAAAGGAGTAGGTGAATGGTGACCTTTTGTTGTTTTTAACAGGAGTAGGCAAATGGTGAACTTTTGATGCTTTTAACAGGAGTAGGTGAATGGTGACCTTTTGATGTCTTTAACAGGAGTAGGTGAATGGTGGCCTTTTGATGCCTTTAAAAAGAGTAGGTGAATGGTGACCTTCTGTTGTTTTTTAACAGGAGTAGGCAAATGGTGACCTTTTGATGCCTGTAACAGGAATAGTTGAATGGTGACCTTTTGATGCCTTTAACAGGAGTAGTTGAATGGTGACTATATGATGCCTGTAACAGGAGTAGTTGAATGGTGACCTTTTGATGTCTTTAACAGGAGTAGGTGAATGGTGGCCTTTTGATGCCTTTAACAGGAGTAGGTGAATGGTGACCTTTTGATGACTTTAAAAGGAGTAGGTGAATGGTGACCTTTTGTTGTTTTTAACAGGAGTAGGCAAATGGTGAACTTTTGATGCCTTTAACAGGAGTAGGTGAATGGTGAACTTTTGATGCCTGTAACAGGAGTAGGTGAATGGTGACATTTTGATGTCTTTAACAGGAGTAGGTGAATGGTGACCTTTTGTTGATGCCCTCTTACTGGAGTTAGGTGGATTGGGGATGTCCTGTTGAGGATTGCGGCCTTTTATCATTCTTTTTATACTGTTGTAGTATGAAAAGAGGTTAACCGGTGTATATAGTTTGGTGTTATATGTAGGAAAGAATATACTAGAATTAAAATCACATCTGAAAGGCACAAGTGAGGATATTGTTAGGATTGGAGTTCAAAATGTAACATAATACATTTAAATAGCAAAAAATTAAGTACAATGCAATCCTTTAAGTGATCAAATAGCTATAAACATCTAAAAATGAAATTTGTAAAGTAATAAATATTGTGGACACAAATAATGTGATGACTAATAGAACTTATCTTTGGAGGATCTAGTTGTTTATATTTGTGTTTGGGATACAAAGACTGACGATTTTGGCGTAGGTTTGCCATAAGATGAGGAGGTATGGCAGTGGAAAACTATAAGAGATTAGATAAAATGACTTGCAAGTCCTCCCCCTCTAACCTCACGACCCGATAGTCACCCTCATCGTTCCTTCACCGGAGGTAATAAAGATGTAGTCTAACTCATCAAAATGAAAATCAATATTGCAATTATAGTGGATCATATAAAAATTAAGGTATGTTTGTTCAAATCCTGTTAAATAGCATGAGAACCACACAAATGCTATTGTGTTGGCCGGTCTATTTAATTGGGTTTATGTCTTATTTCGAACTTGTGCAAATGATTTACTGGAGTTAACTTATAAAGTCGATGGTGTTCTTAATGGGCATTTAAATACATATGCGTGGGATTTCATGTAGCCACCCAGGTGTAATTTATTATATAGGTCTTATATAATGAAACGTCACGTTGTAGTGCGTCAGGTTGGCGTCGATCTGTGTGGTATATTTATGCAAAATGTCCTAGCCTACTCCCTTTGACCTCCTTAACCCTTTAAAAAAACCCGAATGAGTGTATTGACATCATTAATAGGTGTGAAACGAACAATTTGTGGTAAGGCCCATCATTTTTTTTATAAACGAGTTAGGTACTCAGAGCACCTCTGGGGACAGATGGGCGGGCTCAGAAGGGGGAAAGCTTTGATAAAATTTGGATTTAAAAGATCCTAAAACTCCTACTCCTCCTCTCTCCTCCAAACCCTTGAGTTGGATTACATACAATTTTCGGTGTAATACTATCATTGGAGAAGGACAATCATATTTTTGATATAAACGATGCTGGGTCCTGACCGTCCCCCATGGGGACAGAGGGGTGGAGCTCAGTAAGGGGCAATTATGAAAAAATTTGGCGTTTTAAATGCTTACTTCTCCTAAACCCTTGAGTGAATAACAACCATAATTGGTGTGAAACATCAAAAGACAAGTCAATTGGTGAAGACAATCATATCTTATATTAATGAGACAGATTTGACTCTAAGTGACAAAGGGATGGGGCTCAGAAGGGAAAATTTTGATAAAAGTTTGCTTTAAAATCCTAATCCTCATTAACCCATGAGTGGATCACAACCATATTTGTCATAAGTGCATGAGGACAATCATATTTTACAAAGGACCGAGGTAAGACCCATGGGGATTGAACGGCACGGGTCCAAACTGGGACCTTTCTGAAATTTGGCTTTAAAATCTGACTCATTCTTAATCCTTGAATGGGTTACAACCATATATGTCATGGAACATCTGTAGAAACAAATTATTCAAATAAATGACCTTGACAACCATTCAACTTCACAGGAGTCAAGCTAGCTAAAACCTTTAAACAACTTCTTGTGAATAGCTAAGAGGCCTACGAGACTTGGTATTTGGCCTATAGCATACTAGGATGAAGGGCTACCAAGTTTGTTCAACAGATGACCTTTACCTATTCCAGAAACATACCTATTAAATTAAGGTGTTCCTTGTATTGCTGATGTTAACCTCTACTTTATACTGTGACTGTTGTTTTGTGCCATGATGACCGTTATAAGGCCCATGGACCTCTTGTTATTTGTGTGATTGTGCTGCTAATAGTTAATTTTTATTTTTTTTCATACTAAATCCAACTTTCTGATTGGCCGATTCTTTTCCTTCATATACTATGAAGAAAAAATCTGAGAATGGCGCGAAAATCCGACGTAATCATGACGTCACAATAGAGACGTCAACGTTGAGTATTGATTTAAGAAAAAATAATCCATTGGAAAATCAATAGAATGGTATGCTTAAACGTATTTAATGTTATCAAATACAGTCGAAACTCGTTATCTCAAAATCGCTTGAGTCGAAATTCCGGTTGAGTCGAATTAATTTTCAAGTCCCGATTTTTGTCCTTCTTTGTGTATGTATTTTAAGATCGGATGACTCGAATTTCGATGACTCGAAACTCCGGTTGTGTCAAAGTCAATTCCTGGTCCCTAGAACGGATATTCAACGAAAAAAATAGTCGCTATCTCGAATTTAATTTTAGTCAAAATTTTAAATTAAAAAAAATATAACATTGATACAAACAATTGAAATTCACCTGTGGTTTGTCGTAACACGTGATTGGTTTACCTGCACATATCGCGATCGGTATTTGCAGATTCAGGCCTATGGGGACATACTACAACAATGACTGCTAATTAATAATTGTTTAATAATCCTCTCAAGTCTGGCTTCCTAATTAGTGTCACTTTACAATTGTGACTTACCTGTACATAAAACACGACGTGTGTTTACACAATCGCACTCAGCATGGCTCGATCAGCGTGGCTGATCATGACCGGAAGCGTGTTTGTTAACGAATCATCAGAAACGAAAGTGTTTTCTAAGGTTTGTATGGAATGTTGATAGTGCAAAATAATTTAACAAACCCACAATGTTAAATGTTTAACTAGTCGTTGCAGATGTACTAGTATCTTAGCCTACAGTAGTCATACAATGTATTTCTTCGTTGGTATAGAAATCTACTTTCTGTTTCATTTACCGTAAATTATATTAACCGGTAGAAAAGGAGAGTGTAGTCTGCTCACGGTAGGTGAAAACTATTGTTTATTTTACTATTTCGAAAAACCATTAAATTCTGAAATAAGAAAGATGTTTGTTTTTATTTGTTCAGGTACTACATTCCGTATAAGTTTGATGTATGAACCATTGAAGTCAGTATACGTATAACCACCGGGAAATCAGTGTGCATGCCTTATAATCGTAATTCAATTTTTTTATTTACAAATGTATTTAAAAAAAAATCCCAAAACATCTGAAAACATTACAACTAAAAAAGATTTAATACAAACCTTTTAAGTTGGAAAATCACGATAATATGCTGATCACGGTAATAGGCATGTACCCGAGGCGAGAGTTTATGTTTTTCTGTCTCCTCCTCAGAATGTGTCTGTACCTGTACTGAAACATCCTGTACTTCGTAACTAGAGCCTGACGAGGCTGTGTCTTTGTGAGAGTTACACGAAGACTCTATCACTTCAACACTGTCATCTCTAACACATGGAGCCGTTGTGTACAAGTGAGAGTGACTTACGGTCTTTAAAGAGTTATCCCCCTTGCTGTCATCATGATTTGAATCATAAATTGTCAACGCCTGCAGATTTACACAACCATTGGTAGGCGAGGTTTCTGGGCTGTTTGATCGTCTGTCACATTTTATATTTAACAGTTTATAGGAGTCATCATTAGAGTTATATCTAAAACTGTCCATGGCTGTACTGCCCGATACACTGTCAGGTCGATGGAACGATATCGCCGACACATCAGCAGAGTCTAACACACACTCCAGGCTAGCATCACTGTGGATTCTCGTAGATTCAGTTACATTATCCCCAAAAGTATTCAGGGCTCTCTGAAGATGATCGAGCACTTGACAAACGAATGTTGTGGGTTTTTATCTGTGGCACACTAGGAGACTCAGAATTGGGGGTGATAGGTTTGGGTTTCTTTTGGTGTTTCTTCCTGTGCTTTGTTTGTGACCTTGTCAGATCAGTACAAGCAGTGCTCTTTCTCACTGGTACTCCCTGTTCTTCATTGTTTTCGAAAACTTCATCAACTTCTCTAGATGAATGCAAACTGTCTGTTCTGTGAGATTTGACCTTTTTCTCTCTCGGTTTTCTATTTTCTTTACATTCATCTTCCTTGTCATATTTCTGTTGGTTCTTTTCTTTCTGATGTTTTGTTCTCGGTTTACAATCAGTATCTGCAAAAGGCAGGAGGTAAATCAAATAGAATTCTACAAATGACAGGAGGTAAATTAAATAGAATTCTACAAATGACAGGAGGTAAATAAAATAGAATTCCACAAATGACAGGAGGTAAATCAAATAGAATTCTACAAATGACAGGAGGTAAATCAAATAGAATTCTACAAATGACAGGAGGTAAATCAAATAGTATTCTACAAATGACAGGAGGTAAATCAAATAGAATTCCACAAATGACAGGAGGTAAATTAAATAGAATTCCACAAATGACAGGAGGTAAATCAAATAGAATTCCACAAAATGACAGGAGGTAAATCAAATAGAATTCTACAAATGACAGGAGGTAAATCAAATAGAATTCCACAAAAGGCAGGAGGTAAATCATCAAATAGAATTCTACAAATGACAGGAGGTAAATCAAATAGAATTCCACAAATGACAGGAGGTAAATTAAATAGAATTCCACAAATGACAGGAGGTAAATCAAATAGAATTCCACAAAAGGCAGGAGGTAAATCAAATAGAATTCTACAAATGACAGGAGGTAAATCAAATAGAATTCCACAAATGACAGGAGGTAAATTAAATAGAATTCCACAAATGACAGGAGGTAAATCAAATAGAATTCCACAAATGACAGGAGGTAAATCAAATAGAATTCCACAAATGACAGGAGGTAAATCAAATAGAATTCCACAAATGACAGGAGGTAAATCAAAAAGAATTCCACAAATGACAGGAGGTAAATCAAATAGAATTCCACAAATGACAGGAGAATTTCCGTAAAATCAAATAGAATTCCACAAATGACAGGAGGTAAATCAAATAGAATTCCACAAAGATATTCCTTGTTACATGATGAATAACAGTGTTTAGTACATAAGGCCAAAAAAAATTATGTTTGTTTAGGGTCACATGAGGCCAAAAAAATAGGATAGGTAGGTCGGATTTTTTATTTTTTTTATTTTATATAATTTTCATATCACAAATTTATTGCCTATGTAGATATCTACTTGCATGATATTTTAAATATGCATTAAAAAGTCAGTTTATATTGTTCATCATACTTTAACATGCTGCTAAACATTGTCTCTTTCTCTTTTACAAATAATTGTCTTTTAATTTTAATTTTTTTCTTGTTTCAATTTTTCAATATACAGTTAAACCTCGATGATTCGAACTTCGATGAATCGAATTTCTCGCTGTATCGAACTTTTTGTCTGGTCCCGAATTTCTTCACTATATAACATTAATAACTAACCCATGTATGAATCAAAGTTTTATGAATCGAAGTTCTCGATGTATCAAACTTTTTTCATGGACCATTTGTTATAGAATCAAAGGTAACTGACACTCGAAGATTCGAATGAAAATTTACCTGTACAGAACAGGTATTCGTCGAAACCCCGCGGCATGCTGTCACACCTAGCTGTCTCGCGACGGGCCTTCGCCGGACAATAGGGATTATGACAGCTTGTGTTGCTAGCTTGATATCATCAAGATAATTAATATCACTAATCAGACCGATACCCGGTGCTTTGTTTTTACAAGCTGCGTTATTAAATCATTAGTACGGCAAAGATACAGTTAGTCGTTTTTGATGTTCGCCGCCGCCATTGGTAGCGGTTTGTAGAATTTACGGAACGGTAAATAGCGAGCCACATTATTAGTAACTCATACTCAAAACTGTTACATTGCACAACTTTGGCATAAATATTGGAGCAAATCGATCATTCTAAATCGAAGAATTTTGTAGGTGCTGTAACGCTTTCGGTTCCTCCTTTTTAGTTTCATTTTTACGTGTTTTCGTTTCCGGAATATTAACCATCGCTTAAATAGTCACCAAACAAATACTTGTACATGGGTTAGGCCTAGTACACGTAAGTCTTGTTTATAATATACGTATGTATTGCTAACGATAGCAATACATGTGATTAATTGCATACTTCGTTTTTATTTTGTTTTGCTTGTGGTAAATACAATGATTATAAAGTTTACGGAACGGAGACGACATGTACACAACTACCACAGTTGGTCATGGTAAAAAAAACCATCGGTCTAATTTCAACCACGAAAAATATGAAGTCTCGATGTTTCGAAGTTTTTCTGACGGTCCCTTGAACTTCGATACATTGAGGTTTGACTGTATGTTAGATTCTATCTTTAATAATGGAAAAACTTGCCTTTTTCATTTTCGCTTTACAAACTTGTAGATATACAGAATAATTTACACGCAGACTGCATATTGTCAAAGAAGTTTGAAATATAATGAATAATCCTGTTCGTTTTGTATGTCTTGATAAAAGGGCAGATTGCCTCGAAAATTTGACAATTTTGTTTTGTCCACACGGTTGGAATTACTTCCTTGTCCCAAATATAACAAGAGGCCCAGAGGGCCTGTATCGCTCACCTGGTTTTTTGTTAGTAATTATCACAAGACTCGACAATTAGAAAAATAAGCAAAATTGACTCCCAAAGTTTAATTTTGAATCACAACCATACAATGATGCTATTGATACCATATTAATATGCTATCCAATACATAGGTTCAGAGACAAAGTAATTTATATGAAAGTAGTAGCCTAATTGACCTTTTTGACCTCGCATCTATTGCCGTCTAAGGTCCCGTGGGTCAGCCCTATCATTTGTACAATTTCAAATCCCAAACCTATAAGGATGCTACCATTGCATTATAAGTGCTCTTCCGTTCTTAGTTGCAGAGAAGAAGTCGTTTATATGGAAATAGCTTAATAACGTTAACCCCTTCTGACCCCACCCTTCAGACCCCCGCATTATGAGCGTAATCCCATGTTAAGTTGCAGAGAAAAAGTCATTTATATGGAAATTGACCACTTTTGACCCCGCCCCTCAGGCCCCGGGGGTCAGCCCTATCATTTGCACAATTTGGAATCCCCACCCTATAAGGATGCTACCATTGCATTATGGGTGCTATACCATGCTTAGTTGCAGAGAAGAAGTGGTTTTATGGAAATAGCCAAATTGACCCCTTTTGACCCCGCCCCTCAGGCTCCCGGGGGGTCAGCCCTATCATTTGCACAATTTTGAATCCCCACACTATAAGGATGCTACCATTGTATTATGGGTGCTATACCATGCTTAGTTTCAGAGAAGAAGTCGTTTATATGGAAATAGCCAAATTGGCCACTTTTGACCCCGCCCCTCAGGCCCCCGGGGGGTCAGCCCCATCATTTGCACAATTTTGAATCCCCACCCTATAAGGATGCTACCATTGCATTATCATTGCTATACCATGCTTAGTTTCAGAGAAGAAGTCGTTTATATGGAAATAGCCAAATTGGCCCCTTTTGACCCCGCCCCTCAGGCCCCTGGGAGGTCAGCCCCATCATTTGTACAATTTTGAATCCCCACAATATAAGGATGCTACCATTGCATTATGGGTGCTATCCCATGCTTGGTTTCAGAGAAAAAGTCGTTTATATGGAAATAGCCAAATTGACCCCTTTTGACCCCGCCCCTCAGGCTCCCCGGGGGTCAGCCCCATCATTTGTACAATTTTGAATCCCTACCCTATAACGATACAACCATGGCATTATGAGTGCTATATCTTGCTTAGTTTCAGAGAAGAAGTCGTTTTATGGAAATAGCCAAATTGACCCCTTTTGACCCGCCCCTCAGGCCCCCGGGGGTCAGCCCCATCATTTGTACAATTTTGAATCCCCACCCTATAACGATGCTAACCATTGCATTATGGGTGCTATCTCCCATGCTTAGTTTCAGAGAAGAAGTCGTTTATATGGAAATAGCCAAATTGACCCCCTTTTGACCCCGCCCCTCAGGCCCCCGGGGGGTCAGCCCCATCATTTGTACAATTTTGAATCCCCACCCTATAAGGATGCTACCATTGCATTATGGGTGCTATCCCATGCTTGGTTTCAGAGAAGAAGTCGTTTATATGGAAATAGCCAAATTGACCCCTTTTGGCCCCGCCACTCAGGCCCCCAGGGGATCAGCCCAATCATTTGTACAATTTTCAGTTAGTAGCCCATAAGGATGCTACCAGTCAAATTTTGTTGAAATCCGACCAGCGGTTATGGAGAAGAAGTCGATTGTTGACGGACGACGGACGCCGGACGCTGCGGTATCCCATAAGCTCACCTCGGTCCTTCGGACCAGGTGAGCTAATAAATATGTACACTAACTTTGGATTGAAACAAAATATTTAATTTACAAGCGATATTTAACCCAGACAAAACCTCAACACTTAGCGCTGTCACTCACCGGCACCGCAGTACTGACACAACACGCTAGCCATACCATGCTGAAAGTGGGCCACAGGACCTAGAATAGTGTAACTAAGGTGTTAATTAATTGGCGATTGCCATTCATAATCCAATTGTCATGTCTGGTTGGCGTTTTGCGTCTGTACCTCGGTTAGTTTGCCTGCGTTTGGCCAGCTGGCTCACCTGTCATGGCCGCCATTTTTTGGGTGCGTTTGATTGCAAAGTCCCAAAAGTTGAGGGACTTCGCCACGGACGCAAACGAAAATGATGCATCACAGGATTTTCAATTTTTATCAATAAAAAGTTTAGGGTCAAGGGGGTTAAATCTAGGTAGGGTCAGAGGACCCTAAACAGACATATTTTTTTCCTCCGGCCTAACATGACTTTTTCTCGCGTTTTCAATGGCTCAGCCCCCGGGCACTATTTAGCCATAGTCCCCGGACTGTGGTTTCCTGCGGTACTATGGTTTGGCGAGCTTTTTGTTCCAATGACATTACTGTCGCTATATGCGCTATTCACTGGCAAACAAGCTGTGTGTGAACGACATTTTCCAAAACGCAAATGTCACGGTTTGGAAACTTGAAAGCCGACGAATTTACAAAAGAACAAAATAGAAAATTAAACTGAGCAAGCAATGAAATATGCAGTGGGTATTTTTAAAAAGAAATTTGCCTGAAAAAATGTTTCTAGATGCCTTCGACCACAATATTTCTACCATAACATTAGACATGGCCGCACTCGTTTGAATAAATTGTTATTGTTGATCATACATAATTGTTTGTCCTATACATTTTTTTCCAAATTGTTATGTATTAAAACCATTTTTTTCCCCACATGAATTTCACGTTAAAGATGCTCCACCGCTGACAAATGGTATTTCATTTTTTCACTATCAAAAACAGGAGCAGACGATTTAGTATTTTTCTTCAGTTACAAAAGTAACTTACTTTACATCATTACCACCATTGAAAAATTTGAGCTTCTAATATAACTTTACTTCAAGATAAAAATATTAAGAATAATTAATTGCATCCCGAAAAAATTTCATGGCACTATGTCCTATATGGAATGATGTACTGATTGTGCATGCACCGGAAGCAAAACAAATTATTTCGTGTTATTTTTTGTGTTAATTAGACACATGTACAGGGTGTCCCAAAAAACATGTCCCGACTTTGACGTGTAATAAATTTTGCAATACTGAACTTTTTTTGAAAATTCTAAATAATTTGGAAAGCAGTAGTATCCAAATTTAACTTAATTTGGTAAAAATGTACAGATTACATTGTCATTATGTATGATGAGGTCATAATAGAAATGATGACATCATCGATTGTCATATTTTGGTGACTTTCTAGCACCATGAAGAATCAGGCTGCAGTTATTAAAATCTACAATGCGGTCCGATGAAGCAGATTTACAGAATTATGAGATGGTGAGGAATTTCGGGGACATAATTCATCATGTCATCGAAAAGAAGGACGGACAGCTAGCGCCCTATTCTTTAACCGAAAGTTATTGATTTTCTAAACAAATCGCAAAATTAGTGAAATATGACTTTCTTCCGATTTTCATTGTAAGTATTAACAAAAAGATATTTGTCCGGGTTGTTATACAGAACAACTCACTGCCTTTCTAATGGTAAATAGATCAAATTCCTCCGTCTATCAAAACCCTTTTTATAAAGCGTCAAACTCGGGATATGTTTTTTGGGACACCCTGTATATACACGATTAAACACCAATTAATGTTCAAATGATGAGAACTGTTTATGCTCTGTTAGCGGTGGAGCATCTATAAATTTTTCATGTGAATATTTCCTTCAAAGTAAAATTCACAAAATTCACAGGTGAATTTCACATGAAATTCAATTTTTTGTCAAGGTTCACATGAAGAAATAATGTTTGTGTATAACCTCCAAGTATTGATATGATTTTACATCATTTGGTATAAAGCATTACCTTGCAATGTGTGAGTGTCATCTGTTTGCTTGGTTTTCTCTCGACGGGATCTTGTTGATTTCTTCTTTGCACTTTTAGATAACTGAAAAGACAAGTTAAATCTATACCAATGATTCGCAGTCAGTGTCTTAAGGTAATGGATCATGGTTGATATAAAGTGACAACTGAAAACAGGCCTGAAGTGGTATACATGTACATCATTATGTAAACAGAAATAAACTGATGTTTATACAGAAAACAAGAGGCCCATAGGCCTTCACAGTCCCATCAGTTCAGATACAGAATGAAGCAAAGACATGTAATAATCACTATATATTAGCCCATCAGGAGTATGTAACTATGGCTAATACTCAACGCTGTAGAGTATATAACTATGGTAACTACAAGGCTAGTACCCAAAGTTGTAGAGTATGTAACTATGGTAAATACCATGCTAGTCCCCAACGCTGTAGAGTATGTAACTATAGTAACTACCAGGCTAGTCCCCAACGCTGTAGAGTATGTAACTATGGTAACTACCATGCTAGTCCCCAACGCTGTAGAGTATGTAACTATGGTAACTACCAGGCTAATACCCAAAGTTGTAGAGTATGTAACTATGGTAACTATCAGGCTAGTACCCAAAGCTGTAGAGTATGCAACTATGGTAACTACCAGGCTAATACCCAAAGTTGTAGAGTATGTAACTATGATAACTACCAGGCTAATACCCAAAGTTATTTGTATAGTAAGTAACTATGAGTAACTATCATGCAAGTACCCAATAGCTTTAGAGTATGCAACTATGGAAACTACCAGGCAAAGGTAGCCCAAAGTTGTAGAGTATTGTAACTATGTGTAATATCAGCCTAGTAACCAACGCTGTATGAGTTTGTAACTATTGTTAACAACCAGGCTTGATAGTACCCAACCTGTAGAGAATGTAAACTATGGTAACTTTCAGCTATAACCAACGCTGTAGAGTATGTAACTATGGTAATTAACCAGCAATATGTCACACCCAAAAGTTGTAGTCGTATGAAAACTATAGGTAACTACCAGGCCTAGTAACCCCAAAATTGTTTAGGTTATTTAACTAGTGGCATCCCTCGATATTTCCAGGGGTTCCGATCCACTAACGATCTCTACACCCCTGGACTATACTCATAGTGAAACTTCGGAGGCAACAGAATAGAACAGCGTAAGAAAGTCATTTGATGTACAGACCAAAGAGCCGTTATAACGAAACCATAGTGGTTGACGTCTTGTGCCTTTGATGGTTAGGCGTCGCACTCTCCCTGTAGTCCTTCAAATGAAATATTTGCTAGCCTGTGATTGGTCAAATGTTTTACCGCTGAGCTGCTTCAATTTACAGCGAAAGAGATAGATCCAGGGTGTAGAGATCGTAAGTGATCGGAAGCCCTTGGAGTATCAGAGGATGGGTAACAATGGTAATTCCAAGGCTATAGTACCAAAAGTTGAAGAGAAGTGTAACTATGGTTAACAATCAGGCTAATACCTTTAAGTTTGTAGAGTGTTTGTAACTATGGATAACCTATACAGACTTAGTAAACCAACGCAGTAGAGTAATGTTAACTAATGGTAACTACCAGGCTAGAAGACCAATGCTGTAAGAGATAAAGTAACGTATGGTAACTCACCAGGCTCGTAACCCAACCGCTGTAGAGTAATGTAACAATGGTAAATACCCAGGGCTTATAAGTTAACCCATAGCTGTAGAGTAGTAACTATAGGCAATTTACCAGGCAAATAACCCAAGTTTGTTAAGTTATGTAACAGTAAAACTATGTTAAATACCAGGCTAGTAACCAACGCCGTTAGAGTATGGATACTATGGTAACCTAACCAGGCTAATTCCTAAAGTTGTAGAAGTATGATAAGCTATTGTAAACTACCAGGCTAAGACCAAAAGTTTGTAGAGTAATGTACTATAGGAAACTACCAGGCTACTACCCAAGAGCAGTAGAGTGTAACTATGAACTGACCAGGCTAATACCCATGGTAAGATCTAATAGACGGGTAATCTATCAAGGCTATAGTACTCCAACTCTGTTACCTATGGTAACTACCAGCTAGATACCCAAAGTTGTAGAGTCATGTAAACTATGGGGTAACTATCAGGCTATTTGTACCCAAAGCTGTAGAGTAGTGTAACTATAGTAACTGTCATATTAGTACCCAAAGTTGTTAGAATGTCATGTAAACTGTGGCTAACTACCATGGCTAAATAACTAAAGTTGTTGTAGAGTATGTGTATCTATGGTAAAACTAACCAGGCTAATACCAAAACAGTTTGTTGAGTATGTAACAGTAAAATATGGTAACTTCCAGGGCTAGTAACAAACGCCGTAGGTGTATGTTTACTGGGTGGTAACTACCAGGCTATTAGTACACCAACGCTGTATAGAGTAATGTAACTATGGTAATACTACCGATGCATGTAAGACCTAAAGTTGTAGAGTATGTAACTATGGTAACTACCAGGCTAGTTACCCAAAAGCTGTTGAGTATGGTAACTATCGGTAAACCTACCAGGCTTAGTAACCAACGCCATAGAGTTTGTTAACTATGGTAACTACCAAGGCTATAGTAACCAAAAGTTGTAGAGTATGGTAACTATGGTAAACTCCAGTTTACTAGCATGGCTAGTACCCAAAATTGTAAAGATGTAACTATGGGTAACTACCAGGCTAGTACCCAAATGTTTGTAGAGGATGTAGGTAACTATGGTAATATACCCAGGAGTAACTCCCAAAGTTATTGTAGAAGGATGTAACTAATGGCACTACCAGGCTAGCACCCTAAGTTTGACTTTGACCCAGGAATGGAAGGCTTTATAGCAGTAAATCACTTGACTACGGTTTTTTATCAAGAAAACTCAGAAATGTTCTGGATGGACATATCAATACTATGAAAAGATTGACTAATGGTGGATTTACTAAGAGGAATCATTACTGTTCCTTATGGCTGTGTCTAAGTTGTACTAGAAACCACCCTAATCATTGATTTACTAAGAGGAATCATTATAATTAACAGAATACTGTTCCTATGGCTGGTGTCTAAGTTGTAGAACTTACCCTAGACTTGATTTACTAAGAGGAATCAGTTACATAGTTTGATATGGCTGTGTCTATTGCGTGTCAATTGTTGTTTACTGGAATCATATAATTAACAGAATACCCCTATGGGCTTGTCAAAGTTGGTCCGCCCTAACTTTTCTGGTAATCATTAGCTATGACTGAAATTGTTGTACAAACCACTGGTTTGTCCCAACGTTTCTGGAACAGGTGCCGGTTTTATGTCTGGGTGCCGGGGTGCTGGACACCTAATGTACCTTCTTCGGGAGACAGAACATCTGTCTGGGTAAGCCAGTCGGTGTATCAGACATCCTTTCACTAACCCTGTATACTAAAGGACAGGAAAATTAAACAAAAAATAAAAAAATGTACTTTGAACATAGAGTTTGATAATCAAACTTCATTGTGTTTCCCCTGAACTTTTACTCCGAAACATTAAACATGTTGATGTAGACAGATCGAAAAAAAACGACCATAATAATTAATTTAATACTTGTTCTAATCCTCTGTCAGTGGCCTTTTTAATGCATAAAAATTTATTAGTACATCAAATGATAATTTACAATGGAATGCGATTGGATAACAAGCCGCATGGGTCTGGTATTTTGCGGACAGTTACCCTGACCCTTCTTGACTACAGGTGACTATACATGACTTACCAGGAATCTATACCAAAGTATATTCCTCCGGGAATGAGCACAAAGCATCGACAAAATAGTTTCGATGTCATAATAGTAATGTCCATGTGAACAGTTGCTCCTATAGTGTTATCTTGGCAGAGGTATAGTCCCCTTGTCTTTGACTCGGGTGACTATAATGTGCTAGCCAGACAACACTATAGAAGAAAACAAGTTCCCCCTGGAAAGGGCCCACAATAGAATAATAGCACAGCATTGTGGGCAGCATTGGAGACAGACCCCTGCTCACTGGGTTTAGCTTAAGCTAACTGTCAGCCAGTACTAAAGATAAAGGTTCGTACATAATCAATGTTAACACACAGCTACAATTTTTATTTAACTGGTTGGTTCATTATGTCATATCCATTCATTTCGTTTTACTTCATTCTATGCTACACATGTTACTATTTCCGCGAGTTCTAAGTTTTCTGTGGGTGATTATTTTACATTTCTTCCAACATAATTTTGTGTTTTATTTGTGAGTTCATCCCATTACAAAATTGGTGAGCATGCTAACCCATTTACTAGCTTTGGGAGTACACTTAGCAGTTAGCCTGGATTATGTAAACTTTTTGCGTTTTCAGGGGGCTCCCAACTTTCTAGAATTGGGAGACTTGGATAGGAAGGATTCAAAGGACAGCAGGCATTTTGTGGCATTTGTTATGTAACAGGAGTAGGGCTGGACTCAACTATATCGATATTACCAATATGTATCGTCTTTTCACACCAGTGTAACTCGAATATCAATATTTCGCTAAACATGTTGTATATCGCTGTTAATCGTTTTACACATCTCACCTCTACTTTTTTTTTGTTATAGAAATAGTGAAATTCTTCCAAAACAAAATTTATTCTAAAACATCATTCAAGTAAAAGCATTTCAATCAATTTGAAGTGTTTTAAGGCATCTGTTTCATCTAGATGGATTAGAAAATGCCTTTTTCATAACTAAGAAATACAAATTGACATAAATTAATTATCAAAGATGATATAACCGTAATCAAATGTTTGGTAGATTTTTTCCCTGGTTATAAAATGTTTTATCAAAAATTGGTCTTTTATTGTCACAATAATTACAAAACACATTAGTCAACTGAAATTTGAAAAAGAGGTCCACTGTATCGTCAATATGTATTCGTTTTTAGATCTTCCAATACCCAGCCCTAAAAACAGGAGAGGAGAAAATGTAGCGGCCAGACTGGGATTCGAACCACAGGACCCTCCAAACTCACTATGCCAAGTGCCTCTACCTACCGACTGCGCTACACTGGTCCATCGATCCTGGTCCAATCCCGCTACACTCCTCGCTCTCTCCTTTCTCAAAGTTTTCGTCCTCCTCAAAGACATATGAGACCCATTCCAAAACACTCACCAACCAAGGGTTATTTAGTTGGGTGCCAAATTTGTAACAGGAGAGGAGAAAATGTAGCGACCAGACTGACGGGATTCGAACGCAGGGACCCACATGGACACTAGCCGAGTGAGCTCCCCCCTACCGACTGACCTACCTAGTCACCGATAATTGACCGAGTCCAATCCTGCTACTCTTATAATTGTGTTTGATCATCGAATACTAGGATGCTCCCCGATCAGTCCAGCAGAGCCCAATGGCCAGCTTATGTTCGAATCCCTGTCTGGCCGCTACGTTTTTTTCCCCTTCTTTTTCCACAGCATTAAAAACCTGCAAGCTACTCTGCAATGTTCAGACTTCACTCACAAATATTCAAGTGTTCACGATTAAATGTGGCCCGATGGGCCCGAGGCTATAGAAAATCTGGTTGGTCTATGTAAATTCTTATCATGTTGGCCCTATTGGCTATGCAAATTTTGACATCAAATTCTTTTATTCTGCATCCCTGGACAACTTCTGACATTTTGATCTATATTTGATGAAGTGCTTTGGCAAGGATAAAGAATAAAATTTTTGTATGAAAAATCTGTATGTAAATTTTAGTAATTTGCGTTGGTAATTTTGTTGCTTTAGCAATGTACATGTGATATTATAAAACTTGTCAATGGAAAAATGGCTTGGGACATAGAATTTTTCTTTCTCTGTAGACCGATTGTCTCTGGGAAAATTCACAATCACTTTCAGACACTGATGGTGCTATTGGGCTACACTTGTTTTAGACAACAAATCAGCTTTAGCAGCACATGATTTCATAAAGATAGTAACAATACTTGAAAGTTGGAAGGCTAAAAGAGGCTGTAGGGAACAGAGGCGAGTGGGACGCGCTAGCACTTAGAAAGCCGAGAAATCCGCAAGCCTAGAAGCTCGCTATTTACTATACAGAATTAGAATGCTGGTAGACACGCTGTGCTAAATTCGGTTATCGAGTTTGAGTTTCGGTCGACTCGAACGACGTACCATTGGCCGTATATAAGCGTCAACATTTATAACCCATGGGTAGCAATGATATCATGAAGTGACAGTGGGGGAGATTTTAAACAGCATATATCTCTTAACACAGGAAAAACCAAAGGCGTATGTCAAACATTATAACCAAAGCGTATGGGTAGAGAACATGAGTCAACAGATTATCTTTCATCATGAAAGTTCACACTACTTGAAATCATTGCAAATCAGTCATACCACCGGAGGATCACCACTTGCTAAAGATCCAATACCAAAAAAGTTGAACAGATGTTAATGACACCGGCCCGGTCCATTTATGTAAAATACTGAACCGGGAAAGTAGGACCAAATATAAATTGGCTGCTAACTTCTCTACACTAATTGAAGTATTAGATAAATGGACACATGCACTCAATGGTCATGCAATTTTATACATGGAATTGAAATAAAATTAATACAACTAGGCGCGTTGTTCTGCAAGACAAAAATTTTTGTTTATCACAGGACTGGGGAAGAGTGTGCATATTCTGGAATAACCACAAGGTTCATAGGAGATATTCTGTAAACACGCTTGTACCACGAAGAAGATATTTTTGGATACCATGAGCAAAACTAAACTATCAAATTGTGAATACAAATACCGAATATACAACAAGTGAGAAATGGAGCGCATAATTTTAAGCTAACCATATCAGCAACAAAAGGGTTCTGTTATGGGTGATTTTACGTAACATAGTTCAACAAAAGTTTATTTATACCATAAAAATTAACACGCAAGTTCAATCTGGTATCCTAACAACAAACAAGGAACATGTGAATAGAAAGTGTTCAACGACGGCCACCAATTGCCTGCCCGAAACGAGAAAGGCTGATTGCCCAGCCTATCATACCTGGTGTATGCGTGGGACATGAATGAATGATTTCTTTGACCTCACAGTATAGTAGCATATGGTCGGAAGTTGTAAACTCCACCCCAAAGGTCACTGTCAGATTTGGAACCGAATCTGTTTAAAGGTAATTTTAGACAAAATCTGGGGAAAACATGCCGTACAGGCCCTCGAACATTTCTTAGTATTACCTGCAATTTACATTTAATACTGTATCATTATATATGGATTCATTAGTCAAATCATCCTGTACTGGAAAATAAAATATAACTTAACAAACTGAAATCGTATATCACGGCACCTGTCACCTCCATTTGACTGACCGGAAGTTATTTCCGCTCGTTTTACATATACATATAGGAAGGTAAGTGATAACCATTCTGTTAAATTTAACACCGATGATTTATGTCGTGTTGTCCAAAAGGTATAAAGGTAAGTGTTAATTTTAATTATTCAAACGTATGACTTATTTCACAGAAGGTTATGAGAATTATCATTGAAGTTATGATTGCATATAACCAGCCGTGAACATTCATGCGGTTTGTGTTTGTGACAGCGATCTGTTTGAATGTTTACACAACTGCCAGTTTTACAGCGCTGTTGGATGATTTATGTCGTGAGCTCTATTTGTTTCAGTATCTGAATCCCTGCCCCTCCCCAGTTGTACAAAAATCAGTGATCGGGCAATCTTAAAGTGTCTTTACGCCCCCAGCACCATACCCCTCCTCCAGTAAAATAATATAATCAACATAATCAGTGAACATTTTAGTGGTATCTTTAAATCCTAATTGATGATTTATGATCCTGTCGACCTAATAATTTTTAAATATTTTCAGGTTTCACGAAAATTGGGATCAGTTACTTCCTTGAACTATTTGTTTTTTTGGTTTTGGAAACATTTAAGCTCCATTTCTGATAATGATATGATGTCATTCTACTAAAAGGTGTGATTTCATATTATAATGAGATTCAAAGACCTGGTAACATCAGATTCAGCAAGAAGTTTTCTTTGCTGTTTTAATCAACATTAATTGAGGAGTCATGATGTCCAGTTACTCGGCAATCTTAATGTGTCTTATCAAATGAGACAGACTAATTAGCCCACTATATGTCTTTATCTTGTGTATTGGGGCCGTATTCCTAAAACTACACAAAGCACAGTACCAAATATAATCACTGGTGTTTCAATTTGTTTTCTAAATATAGCACACGCATATTTGCATTCTTTTTAATTTGAATTTTTAAGTACATTTTGATTTGAAGATGAATTGAAGATTTATAAAGGATTGAAAAAAAAAACCCACATTTTATCTGATTATTTTGATATTGATGTAGTGTTCATGCCTTACATGGCTTCTGTTCTGGTATATGGGGTTTGTAGCAGGAATATAGTTTGGGTTTTTATTGTTTAACTCCCTATTAACTACCAGGGTAGTTTTAGGACATGCAAGTTCTGGGTTTAGGAGGTGGGGGAAAGCTACCTTGAGAAAACAACAGATCTTTGAATTCATTATCAGTCATCAATTCCAGGTAATTGGCCCAGATAGGTTGTGAATTTGCAACCGAGAGGTGGGGTTAAGGGTAGTGGCACTCTATCGAAAAACCTTAATGTCTCAGTCACCATGGCCAAGGCATGAAACTTTTCAGGAAACAACCATGATATCATATTTAATGGATTTGGTTTGAGCCATGTTTGTGCAACGACTACCGTATATTTAAATGAATGACACATTTTAGAACTATGGAATTCGCAGGTATGAATCTCACTGATTTACACTGACCCATCTACAGTTTAATGTTTGGCTTACAACAAAAGTCTCTAGATGAAGGTTACGTGTTACTTTTCCAGCTGTAGTGTCAATAACTGGACATTGATAAAAAACGATATGTTTAAATCTGTTCCTCAAATCTATCTGATCTTTTTCAAAGTTAAAATATGACATCATCAGCATCTTAATACATCCAAGCACTCAGTGGTTTAACAAATGGTTGATTCAGAGGCTGTGATGCTTGGTACAATGTGTTTGTACCTAGAAGGTAAACCTCAGAAGGTGAACTCCAAATTGAACATTGAAACTTGAGATATAGAGGGGGGGGTGCTAATATATTAGAATACTCCACTCAGCCACAGTACTCTGCGAGCAGTGGGCAGGATATAATTCTCTTTCTTTTAGTTGAGTGGAATTTTAATGTGAGATTCATTGATGACCTAGTTAACGTTTGTACCAGCATGTTGTGGCTGATGACTAATTGTATTGACCTTTTTACCAATCAATGAGGATAGGTCTCTAATACTACTGTACTGGGAACTTTGCACCTGATTAAGCAGACTATTGGATTTTACAGACAGTGGTATAGGATGTTTTAAGGTGAGTCCTGAACACCTATCTTCAAATTGAGTCCTATTACAAAGGAAACATAACTAGCTATATAGGGTTCTACAAAAATTTTGGTTGAGTTCCACAGGAAAATCATGAATCCAGGACTCGTCTAGGTGAGTCCCATAAATGGCTTATTATATATACGTTTTTTTTTTTTGTCAATCTGCTTTTACAGCAGTCTTTATACACAGGTACAGTTTCAGTTAAAAGTTGACCCTGGGAAAAAAACCTGATGGGTTGTGTTTGGAGGTTGTTCTAAAGGCAGATTTAGTATACAAGTAAAGAATAAGCTCTGTCCATTGATCTCGTGTCCGTAATAAAACACTAAAGTGTTTAGCACAGGATTAGACATTTTTTTATTCTGCTGAAGAATTTGTAGTTTAAAGGTAGGTTTCGCCCAATAGATGACTACAAAATTGAAATTTATAATATAAATAGATATAATCTTAAGATCATTTTCAATACATATAATGAACAATATAAAGGTGCACGTGGTCAGTTGCCTAGCTTGACCTGGAAAAATACTCCTCTAAAAATAGAGCAAAGTCAAGCTTTACATAGAACATGACATATTTTTTTCCAAAACGAGGCTGCATCAACAAACGGAAGCATGCAACAAAATGTCAGATAGCAGTGACACTAGTCTTAACACACGGTACAAAATAAAAACAAACAACAACAAATTGAAGTGCGATGGATTGTTTACACATATCATATAATCTAAAACACTTCATGTTACTGACATAAGCTCGCTAGCTTATAATAAGTACATCAAACATATATGTGGTTAGTATAGTCAGTCAATGCATGTCCGCTGGCATATGTGTTGAAATTTAACTCACCATGTGCAACACGAATCCAACAGAATCCAAGCAAGTTCTGCATAAGATGTGGCTTCTGTTTATACTTTTGCTACACATCCCATCTCTGAGTTTCATTCCCTAGAGATATCCTTGAGTAAGTACTACTGATTCCATTTTAATTTCCTCCTCCTTGTTGTCGATTCAGATACAATTTGTTTTTCTCCCATGCTTTCGTTCAGCCATTTTGTTTACTTTTAGTACGCAACAATGCACATCCGCAAAACTTCAACAACCCAATCCATCGCAGCTTCATTTGCAAACTATCCTGTCAGGATTTACTTCAAAATTGTATTCAAGACACATTTTTTTTAACTCTCATACACATAAAGAAATTAAATTAAAAAATTTTTTTAATAAGTTTTTTCATCTTTTCTTTTTTTTTTATAAAAAATATTTATTTGGTTGGGCGAAACCTACCTTTAAATTGAAATTACAAATGGCTCCATCAGTATCATTGGTGTCCTTATCACTCAGTAAATAATTGTTATCATTAACTGCATCCATTTTCAGTTTTGAATTTTACGCATTATTTTCTAGATTTTGAAAAATACCCGATTATTTCGTTATCAAGAATCACATACCTTGATGATTCAGTGTTGGAGTTTGTCTTATTTTATTTAGTGTTTTGGAAACCTTAGCTTTCTCTTTGTTGCTCTTTTATTGTGTAAAGTAAATAAGGCTTTAGTCAAATGATTACCAAGGTATATCAAACTAACACACTGATACCTGGTTTTATTGGTAACTCTGTATACCCGGGTAATCGTCACCTTTGATACTTTCTTACTTTGGAGATTTCCTAGCTGAGCTCCAGATAGAACTACTACAGAAAACCTACCTGTCTTGGAATGCCAATATTTTGACACTGGAGAAAAGATCTATGTAATGATTTTTTCCCTACAATCTGTTTACGTTCATTGATATGGTAGGTACGATGGAACGAGAAAGTCCATTGATTTTTCATGAAGGATGATTCGGTTCTGAGTCTGCAGCACCAAGATGAGGCCTAACAGTCCGGCCTAATTAACCTAAAGGCTGTATCGATTCGCAGCATCCGAATCGTTTCATCATACATATACTACATGTATAACAACTAGCTATATTACACTGTCAAGTTCCTTTGAGTATAAAATGCAAATATTACTTTATGATCATACACATCTAGTTTGATTGCCTTTATTTGACATGTGTCTACATATATATATATATATATGCATGGAATTATCTGTCATTTATCGGTAAAATGAAAATTGCCTTTAACCCTGCAAATCTGTGTCATTTATTGATGAAATAAAAATTGTTGCCAAGCCTAGGATTGGCTTAATTACACTGAAGGAACCTTTTTACCATATAGTTAAAGCTTAAATGTGCGTGATTGAAAAAAGGTTGCTGGCAGCTGAAAAAGGGAATTTCTGATTCCATCGATCTATATCAGTGACTTTAAGTAACACAGTTGAAGAATTGAGGAGTGAAACAGAATAATGCATATGGGTCAATGTTGCATTTTATTTCGTTGCTCATAAGTATTCTTGTAAGTTATACATTGTTATAAAATGTTCAACGTGGCACATTCCAATGATTTCACAATGTTTATATGTTTGTTGGTGTGTCTGCACTCACTGAATGAAGATGATTATTGTATTATTGATATATTTCAAAGTTTTTGTTACTTTTCTTATGTTTATTGCTAGAATTATATCAAAAATACTAAAAAAAAAAAGCAGCATGTTCCGACGATAGGCATCATGGTTTACTCTGTCTGTGCATTCTCATCATCTCAGCTGGGTCCTGGCCTCATAGCAGTGTTTTTTTAACTCTTTTTCAACAACAGCCTGTGCCTTTTTGATTGGGAAAATATGATCGGCATATGGGGGAAATTGGGAAAATATGAAACATTACAAAATCACAGAAAAAACACACAAAATCAACAATTCAGTTTTATTATGATGTACCAGCCTTTGCTT
The DNA here is from genome assembly GCF_041381155.1 of Argopecten irradians. Lineage (NCBI taxonomy): Eukaryota > Metazoa > Mollusca > Bivalvia > Pectinida > Pectinidae > Argopecten > Argopecten irradians. The sequence continues at coordinate 1,242,887 of NC_091140.1, read as the reverse complement.
TGACTTTACAAAGGTACAATACAGTACTGTATGGCTGCGAAATGAAAATTACAGACAATTTTGTTTTCGTAAAGATTTGTGAAAAATCACAGTCTGAAATGCCTCTAAATCTCAGGTTTGAGACTATTGTTTACATCAAATCGGTGTTATTTATCAACAATACATATTCAATCGTCTTTTAGACAGTAAATTTGTATAGAATTCACATGTCCCGTTTTCTTTTTTTCAGTCCTTTGAAGTCATCAACCAACTTCTCCAGATCTGTAGATTGAAGTTTTACTTCAGTGTGGCAGATCCTCAGCACACCCTCCAGCTGCCGTTGTGAAAGTCGGTTTCTCTTTGGTGTCAGAATATTGTTCATCAGAGAGAAACCTCTTTCCACAACAGCAGTGGATGGTGGGATGAGCATTGCTAGCTCATATAGTTGCTTGACAGAGGGGAAACATTGTTGTAAAACTTGGTCCGTCATGAAGCGGTGTTGTATGTCTTGAAGTTTCAACTTCTCATTCTTCCTGCAAAGACAAAAATAAAAATGGACATCAGCACAATCTGTCAGTGTGTTAATAACTATTAAGAAAATCAGAGAATTATAATGATTGAATTTATCACTACTCAACTGCCAAGTGATCTATTTTTCCTAACTAATAGTTTGATATCATAGTTATCTAGCTAAAGTTTATCTCAATCTGAAATAAACTAGTAGGTAAACACAAAGATTCATTTTTTAAGTTAGTAATTTATTTAGAACACTTAACTTAAGGATTATTTTTAAATAAAATAACTGAATAAATTACTAGTCTATTAGTGCAATTGGCAGTAGATTACCAACAGGAAAATTGAAAACAAAAGGTATCAGATATGGACTACTCTACTAACCTCATCCTGGCTGTGTGACTGTCGGTGTACACATAGTTTGTTGTTATTTTGTAAAAATCCTAGGGATTCATTGTTACAATTTAGACTTACAGACACTTGACTTGTAACTGGCACCATAATGACATTATAAACTTATCAATTAGAGACACTGTAGTACTGACAGTGACCACTGGACTTATTTTGATCTTTTTACTGGGTGATTGGATCGGCTGAGGATCCACGTCATGATCGTTATTGAGCTCATTCCCAACACTGGACTGGTCAGCCTGTTGAACAGGCGATGGAGATTCTTCTACTAGTAATTCAGTTTGTTGTGTCGAATTTTTCAAATTCCAAAGGTCATTTATCCTTGTCAGACCCCTGGCATCTTTTTTGTTGAGCCGTTTGTTGTAATATTTTGAATTATGCGACATTTTCACCCTTGACTCGTACCTGCGTTCACAATCCTATAGACGCTTGACAAATACGTTTACAGATAATGCGATTCAAACTCAAGAGTGACCCTGAACGAAATACCGGAAGTAAAACGCATTGGCGATAACGATCAATCATCAGCGCGCTTTGCAGTCAGATAACAGTAAACACGGAAGTTCTACGATGTTTTCTGAATTTATTACGGCATCTTTTGAGACAAAAAACACTGGGACAAGACAACTGCTAGCAATAAACGACAGACAACTCAATTGGGAAAATACGATTTTATTTTGGGAAAATACGATTTTATTTTGGGAAAATATGCTACTTTTGAGCTAGGGGAAACAGCCGAAGTTCGGCGGTAGATTCGGCCTAAAAAAAACACTGGGTCCTGGCCTCATAGCAATGACAAACAGAGTTGTTAACAGTAATTAATATAAATTAGTGTTTAAAATTATTTTCAACTATCTTTTCTGGTTACATACAAACTACATGTTATTTAGTATGATCTGCTGTATATATACATCGATAATAATACTTACCATAACACTGAAGAGTTCCACTATCGAGATATAAACATTTAACTCATGAATTATTAGCTCACCTGGTCTGAATTAGGACCAAGGTGAGCTTATGTGATACCTTGGCGTCCAGCGTCTGGTGTCTATCCGTCCGTCAACAATCAACTTCTTCTCAATAACTGCATGTCGAAATTTAACCTGGTAGCATCCTTATGGGGTACTGACTGAAAATTGTACAAATGGCTGGGCTGACCCCCTGGGGGCCTGAGGGGCGGGGCCAATAGGGGTCAATTTGGCTATTTCCATATAAACAACTTCTTCTCTGAAACTTAGAATTGGATAGCACTCATATTACATTGGTAACATCCTTATGGGGTAGGGATTCAAAATTGTACAAATGATGAGGCTGATCCCCTGGGGTTCTGAGGGGTGAGGCCAAAAGAGGCCAATATGGCTTTTTCCTTATGAACAACTTCTTCTCTAAAAAAAAGTATTGGATAGCATTCATAATGCAATGGTAACACCCTTATGGGGTAGGGATTCAAAATTGTACAAATGATGGGGCTGACCCCCTGGGGTCAATTTGGCAATTTCAAATGACTTCTCTGAGTCTAAGCATTGGATAAGACTCATATTGCAATGGTAACATCCTTATTGGGTGGTGATGCAAATTTGTACAATTTGTTGGGCTGCCCCCCCACCACCACCACCTACAAGGGCCTGAGGGGCGGTGCCAAAAGGGTCAATTTGGCTATTTCTTTATATATCCCACTTTCTTCTCTCTGAAACTGAGCATTGGATAGCTCTCATATTGCATTGTTGATATCCTTATGATGTGGGGATATGACAAGGATCAGGGAGGTTGATTGAGGTTACCTAATTAAGTACTAAGATATTTCCAAATGTCGGAGCAATATATTTTAAATGAAAATACAAGGAAATGGAATTTATGATATACCTAAAATAATCATTTAAGTTGTTTTTGAATGTCCTATGCAAGAGATCGAGATCGAGCTAGAATATCTTTGACCCAAAGATAAAACTTTGTTTCAAGCATCTGAATTCAGTCATCAAAAACATTTGCGGTTTTAAATTTAATTATATAGATATTAACCTTTTGACCTGGAATATGCTAATGTAAATGGTTATGTTTTATTTTAATCATGACAAAAAAGTAGGACCAATATATTGAAAATCAATACATCAGCTCTTTTTTGGTATCTTGAATTAATATTTTCCTCACTGCAAAACTTAATAATTATGAATGTATTTTGTTGTGATATTGATGTTAGTGTAAGTTTGTGGTGGTATGAGCACAGATTGAATTAGAACCACCATTAGTTATGTAACGTTCCTCTTACTAGAGATACCATCTTTCTGGAACATTAGCCGGAATTTCTCACTACAAATGATACTACGGAGCCCACTATTGATCCTGCACTTCTACACACTCTACACATTATAGCCAATTGTCAGGAACTACAGTTTTTTTTTATCTAGACAGTTTTAGCAATAAATTTAGCATGCTTGGATAGAGAACAGATCTCGATTTGTGATAAATTGTCAACCTCTGGTCAAAACAATAGCATCTCAGTTTAACATGTATATTTCTGAATATCGTGGCTCTGTTGTGAGGAATATGGGGCGTGCTGCTGCCATAGTAACCCTACTAGTATCCTTAGCAGTAAGTATATATATATATAAGTATATATGTAATTTGATGACTTACAGACATAATATCATGAATAGTGACATTCTCATGCTTATATAGGAGTAGGTGAATTGTGACATATTGATGTGCCACATTGTGGTGAGATTTTGATGCCTTTAACAGGAGTAGTAGGTGAATGGTGACCTTTTGATGCTTATAGGATTAGGTAAATGGTGACATTTTGATGCTTATAGGAGTAGGTGAATGGTGACCTTTTGATGCCTGTAACAGGAGTAGGTGAATGGTGACTATTTGATGCCTGTAACAGGAGTAGGTGAATGGTGACCTTTTGATGCCTGTAACAGGAGTAGGTGAATGGTGACCTTTTGATGCCTGTAACAGGAGTAGGTGAATGGTGACTATATGATGCCTTAAACAGGAGTAGGTGAATGGTGACTATTTGATGCCTTTAACAGGAGTAGGTGAATGGTGACCTTTTGATGCCTTTAACAGGAGTAGGTGAATGGTGACCTTTTGATGACTTTAAAAGGAGTAGGTGAATGGTGACCTTTTGTTGTTTTTAACAGGAGTAGGCAAATGGTGAACTTTTGATGCCTTTAACAGGAGTAGGTGAATGGTGACCTTTTGATGTCTTTAACAGGAGTAGGTGAATGGTGGCCTTTTGATGCCTTTAAAAAGAGTAGGTGAATGGTGACCTTCTGTTGTTTTTTAACAGGAGTAGGCAAATGGTGACCTTTTGATGCCTGTAACAGGAGTAGTTGAATGGTGACCTTTTGATGCCTTTAACAGGAGTAGTTGAATGGTGACTATATGATGCCTGTAACAGGAGTAGTTGAATGGTGACCTTTTGATGCCTTTAACAGGAGTAGGTGAATGGTGACCTTTTGATGCCTTTAACAGGAGTAGGTGAATGGTGACCTTTTGATGACTTTAAAAGGAGTAGGTGAATGGTGACCTTTTGTTGTTTTTAACAGGAGTAGGCAAATGGTGAACTTTTGATGCCTTTAACAGGAGTAGGTGAATGGTGAACTTTTGATGCCTGTAACAGGAGTAGGTGAATGGTGACATTTTGATGTCTTTAACAGGAGTAGGTGAATGGTGACCTTTTGATGCCTTTAACAGGAGTAGGTGAATGGTGACCTTTTGATGCCTTTAACAGTTTTACTGTAGTATATGAAAGGTTACCGTAAATAGTTTGGTGTATATGTAGATGAATACAGAAATAAATTCACAAGCAAGTGATGTTGGAGTGTGTTCAAGACATATATGAAAATTTTAAGTCAATATCCTTAATGTGTCAAATAGCTTGTAACATCTAAAATGAATTTGTAAATTATTAATTTTGACAATAATTTGACTATAAACTTATCTAGTGTTTTTATTGGTGTTTGGGTACAGACTGACTTATTGGCGTAGTTTGCCACAGATGAGGAGTATGCAGTGGTAACTATATGAGTGTGATAAGACTTGATAGTCTCCGGAGGATTAAGATGTAGTGACTCTCAAATGAAAATCAATAGGCATAAAGTGGATCTTAAATATGATGTTGAATGTCAATACAGATAAATAGCATGTGATCACACAATGCTATTGGCGTTATTTAATTGTTCATTCTACTTGCCATGTTGTACTGGAGAAACTTAAAGTCGATGGGGTTTTATGGGCAAGTTAAACATGCTGTGTACATGTAGCCAGTGTATTTTTAGGTCATTTCATACGTCGTTGTGCGCTGTGCGTCGTGCGTTTATTTATGCAAAAGCCTACTCCTCCTTAACCCTTGAGTGGATTACATCCATATTTGGTGTGAAACATCATTGGGGAAGGCCCATCATTTTTTTTATAAACGAGTTAGGTCTCAGACCTCTGGGGACAGATGGGCGGGCTCAGAAGGGGGAACTTTGATAAAATTTGGCTTTAAAATCCTACTCCTCCTTAACCCTTGAGTGGATTACATACATTTTCGGTGTAATACATCATTGGGGAAGGACAATCATATTTGATATAAACGAGCTGGGTCTGACCCCTGGGGACAGAGGGGTGGAGCTCAGAAGGGGCAATTTGATAAAATTTGGCTTTTAAATGCTACTTCTCCTAAACCCTTGAGTGAATAACAACCATAATTGGTGTGAAACATCAATTGGTGAAGACAATCATATCTTATATTAATGAGACAGGTTTGACTCTAAGTGACAAAGGGATGGGGCTCAGAAGGGAAAATTTTGATAAAAGTTTGCTTTAAAATCCTAATCCTCATTAACCCATGAGTGGATCACAACCATATTTGTCATAAGTGCATGAGGACAATCATATTTTACAAAGGACCGAGGTAAGACCCATGGGGATTGAACGGCACGGGTCCAAACTGGGACCTTTCTGAAATTTGGCTTTAAAATCTGACTCATTCTTAATCCTTGAATGGGTTACAACCATATATGTCATGGAACATCTGTAGAAACAAATTATTCAAATAAATGACCTTGACAACCATTCAACTTCACAGGAGTCAAGCTAGCTAAAACCTTTAAACAACTTCTTGTGAATAGCTAAGAGGCCTACGAGACTTGATATTTGGCCTATAGCATACTAGGATGAAGGGCTACCAAGTTTGTTCAACAGATGACCTTTACCTATTCCAGAAACATACCTATTAAATTAAGGTGTTCCTTGTATTGCTGATGTTAACCTCTACTTTATACTGTGACTGTTGTTTTGTGCCATGATGACCGTTATAAGGCCCATGGACCTCTTGTTATTTGTGTGATTGTGCTGCTAATAGTTAATTTTTATTTTTTTTCATACTAAATCCAACTTTCTGATTGGCCGATTCTTTTCCTTCATATACTATGAAGAAAAAATCTGAGAATGGCGCGAAAATCCGACGTAATCATGACGTCACAATAGAGACGTCAACGTTGAGTATTGATTTAAGAAAAAATAATCCATTGGAAAATCAATAGAATGGTATGCTTAAACGTATTTAATGTTATCAAATATATACAGTCGAAACTCGTTATCTCAAAATCGCTTGAGTCGAAATTCCGGTTGAGTCGAATTAATTTTGAAGTCCCGTTTTTTGTCCTTCTTTGTGTATGTATTTTAAGATCGGATGACTCGAATTTCGATGACTCGAAACTCCGGTTGTGTCAAAGTCAATTCCTGGTCCCTAGAACGGATATTCAACGAAAAAAATAGTCGCTATCTCGAATTTAATTTTAGTCAAAATTTTAAATTAAAAAAAAATATAACATTGATACAAACAATTGAAATTCACCTGTGGTTTGTCGTAACACGTGATTGGTTTACCTGCACATATCGCGATCGGTATTTGCAGATTCAGGCCTATGGGAACATACTACAACAATGACTGCTAATTAATAATTGTTTAATAATCCTCTCAAGTCTGGCTTCCTAATTAGTGTCACTTTACAATTGTGACTTACCTGTACATAAACACGACGTGTGTTTACACAATCGCACTCAGCATGGCTCGATCAGCGTGGCTGATCATGACCGGAAGCGTGTTTGTTTAGGAATCATTAGAAACGAAAGTGTTTTCTAAGGTTTGTATGGAATGTTGATAGTGCAAAATAATTTAACAAACCCACAATGTTAAATGTTTAACTAGTCGTTGCAGATGTACTAGTATCTTAGCCTACAGTAGTCATACAATGTATTTCTTCGTTGGTATAGAAATCTACTTTCGTTTCATTTACCGTAAATTATATTAACCGGTAGAAACGGAGAGTGTAGTCTGCTCACGGTAGGTGAAAACTATTGTTTATTTTACTATTTCGAAAAACCATTAAATTCTGAAATAAGAAAGATGTTTGTTTTTTATTTGTTCAGGTACTACATTCCGTATAAGTTTGATGTATGAACCATTGAAGTCAGTATACGTATAACCACCGGGAAATCAGTGTGCATGCCTTATAATCGTAATTCAATTTTTTTATTTACAAATGTATTTAAAAAAAATCCCAAAACATCTGAAAACATACAACTAAAAAGATTTAATACAAACCTTTTAAGTTGGAAAATCACGATAATATGCTGATCACGGTAATAGGCATGTACCCGGCTGTCATAAGATATAAGGACCGTTGAAAACCACGTTCTGACCAAACCTAATGGCATTACGTTTGAGTCGAATTCCGGATGAGTCGAACTATTTTCGTTGGTCCGTTGAATTTCGAGATAACGAGTTTCGACTGTAGTCTGAAAAATTGTAATAAGCATTGATGTAACTGTTTTTTTTGCAGTTTGCAAACAAAATTTCTTTTAAACCCCTAACTAGTAACATCAATGCTTAACTAAATATTTCCCTGAACTCTCTCAAACTTAAACACCAATGGAATACCAACAAACATACAGTATATGTAATAGGTGATGAACTTCATTGGAACTTTGTCAGAACGTTTTTTTTGGTCTGGAGTGCTCAAATGACTGGATTCATGTAAACATTGAACATGTCAGAGTATGAAATAGTGTACATATTACAGATATTTATGATGACTGTAGTTACTGATTTACTAAATGATTGTTTTGTCAATATAGGGTAGAGGAAGCATGGCTTAATCATAAACAGAACAGAATCCTATTTATGGACATTACCCTTAAGCTTGTATTTAATGGTTTAAAAGGCTTCATATACAATTTGGTGCTGACAGCAACATCAGAAGGACATATTGGTAGAGATATTCAATCAGGAACTCTTTAGACATATGGCTAGCATTCATTATTACAATATGTTAATAGTGTGTGGTGATGTCCTCACTCTGTTACCTCGGTATGTTGAAGTCATTGTTAGGCAGGTATATGACTCAGTACCAAACTATGACAGGCACTAGACAACCACAAATATCATAACCCATTGGGAACACCTTTGTTAATAACATTAATATAATTATCTCATGTTTGTACCTGTATGCTTGCTGCATTTCCCCAAGTTTGAAGTGATGTCTGTCCTGTTGGTACGGCTGATACCTTAGCTTGTGGAGGTAGCTGATGGCCAATCACTTTTCTAGTACATACTAGTATACAATTAATAACAGAGATTCATCATAAACGTTTGGTGAAGTTAGAAATTGATTCTATACCTTTGATCTCATATCTAGGGGTAAAAACTGGGTTTTTTTTCAAGGTGACCTTGAGTAGTTTTGATTGTGCTGTTTTTGGCTGTAGCTATGTCAGGGTGTATAAGAATAACAGAATCTTACCGAGGCTTGCCGAGGGTTGACAGCCAAAATCTTTCACGAGGGTTGAGATATCCCTGTCCACTTGACAGACCCATGTTTGATTCTTTTTCTCCCATATTTAGTAAAGAAAAAAAGAGATGAAATTCCAGTTGTTTTTCAGCTTTTTCATCGTGCCATTATCGCAGGAAAGTCGTTATGTCAATATTGATGACGTCATCTACAATGCACGCCGCATGTATTGATGACATCACGTTATTGACTAGGGCGTGTGAGCTGTCTTACACCCCCCTGTGTAAGATAGAGTTATCTTTTCCCTAGCAACCGCGGGATATCTCTTTGAAGTATGGGAGAATATTGTAACCATGAATGGTACCACTACTACTACTATGGGCCTATCTAAATGGAGATGTGTAAAACAGTGACAGTCCCTAGCCAGCACTGTGGTGTGAATTATTCATGGTGACTCAGGCAATCTTTGTTGATTCACAAACAGTGTACAAATGTTGGCAGCTCCACTTGGTCCATATTCAGTAGGAGATGGAGGAAAGCCAGACAACCATGAGAAAGAAGCACTGACCTACAGTTAACACTAACAATTGCCCCAAATGGAACATATGAAATCACATACGAGAGTTGGATGGCTAGTGGTAATTTGTCGGCACCACCATTTGACCACTGACCCTTTGATTGGTTTAATTGTATAACATATTCTATTAACAGCCAAGGTAATTTAAGGTCTTGTCAGGTTTAAGAGTTGGAGGAGTACTCTGAGAAAAATCACCAACCAACACTCGGTACCTGGCAAATGCCCCAACATGGGATTCAAACTCGTGATCAAGAGGTGGAAGGGTTGTGGTAATGTGTACATCTTTAAACCACTTGGCAAAATGCAACCATACCCACAATGACATAAACATATAGACCGAGTCCTTAGACCTGCAATGGGCGGGGGGTCTTTAAATTTCTAAAGTTAACAAACATAAGCTATATAGCTTCAATAGAAGTGTTGTTTCACTGTGTTAATTGTTACAATTGGTGTTAGGAATCAGATCAAATTTTATGATCTTTCATCAGTTTTTTATAATTATAACCATTCAATGATCGATTAAAATCAATTATACTTGTCTTTGGTCCCACTGAAGACTGTGTATGTTTTCCAGGAAAATTGTTCAAATTTTCTTCTACACGTGTTGCAAATTTCTCAGGCCGCTTATGTCTTGTTACAAATAAAATCATACTCCTCTGAACATTTACATTACTATGTAGTGCTTATGGGCTCTTCAATTCATTAAGACGCTTGATGTTTGAAATGATTTTAGCGACAACATGTGATTGATTTTCAAAAAGTTTTCGTTAATATTTGGAAAGTTTTCTATAACATTTCTTAAGTGTTTTACTGATTGGCTTATTAAACACTTTATTTATCGTATGAAATTGGACAATTCCGACATAACTCGATCACAGATTACTTATATTACTTGATTAATTGGTCAAACACCCCAAACCAACGATACTTGGCGAACTCGATTATTCATAACACCACTAGTTATATAATTACAATTGAGCAACATTCTCAGGTTTTAAAGCTTGTCTTCATCCTAGGACAAGGTCAAAAAATCAAATCTTAATAAGCTGGTAAAATTGTGGATATGCCTATCCAGAAATACCTTTCAAAAACATATCTCTGTATAGCTTACTACATGGTTTTTAATTTGATTATTTGAATAGCAAAACAACAACTTTTCTAAGAGAGATTTTCCATGCACACAATTTACGATTAAACTTCTGAATACATAATCTATTTATACATCAAAGGCCATACACAACCAGGGTTTGCGTTGAAGCCATCCCCATATACTTTTCCAGCATAGAAAATGAAAAGGACCCCACTTTTTCAGAAAGCCCATTCCAATGACATAAGGGGACCCTATTTTATCTGAGAAGGATCCCATCTATGGAACACCCAGCACAAATCCTGTCACAACACATATTTTGTGGATGATTGAAAATATGTAATACAGTATACACATTAAGTCATGCAGTACTTAGAAGCTGGAATAGATAAAGATATATTCAGTCAGTTTCGTAACTGGCACAAAACTGACTGAGATAAAGGTCCTATAATAGAGACACACACCTATAGTACACTGACCGCGCCATGTGTAATTAAGGTCCTATAATAGAGACACACACCTATAGTACACTGACCGCGCCATGTGTAATTAAGGTCCTATAATAGAGACACACACCTATAGTAGACTGACCGCGCTATGTGTAATTAAGGTCCTATAATAGAGACACACACCTATAGTAGACTGACCGCGCCATGTGTAATTAAGGTACATTTAACATGTAAAGTCTGTAGTAAGTCTAGGTATTGATTCCTGAGGATTGCACCAGGCTCTTGTTTTAATGGTCTAATGAGGGGTTGGGTAAGTGGTCCTGATATATACCACTGGTAGAGGTTACCATGGCAGGATTGATGGTATCTTATAATATGGTTCTATCCTCTAGATATGAATAACTATAACCTTGTGAAAGGTTATGGATAGTCAGCATTGGGCTCGCTGAATGCCGACTAGTAGAAATCATTCATGTTTTGTGTAACATTTATATACCAGCCATAACCTGTAGATGATAGGGCATATATAATGACATATCTCTCACTTGATGCAGATGTCTTGTGTCTGCATTTCATCCCTTCTCACTTCCATATATGGAAGTGGGCATAAGTTATATATCATACAGATATTTCTAATTTTAAGTGAGCTAGGGTAAGGTGTAAGTGAGCTAGGACTTACATTAAAAGTTCTGAATTATGAAGTGTGTTTTACTGATTTGTTATATATTTTGTATTAAGCTGAGTCCGGAGTATCATTCTGTGTTAAAGCATTATAAACCTGAAGGCTCTGTATAATGAAGCTATAGGCATGTGTCTCAGTGGAGCTCCACACATACAAGGCTGTTCTGTGACATCAAAGTAACATTTCCTATGACCAGACTCCCAAATTGATCTATTTGTCTCGCTTTGTCCGTTGAAGTTGACAGCAACACAACTGAGTCTTATGTGGTTCGATTTTCATCTTTTGGTTTATTTTCAGATAAGGGAGATCTGTGAACTGTAGCAGACGACAGTCATCAGCGGCCATTTTGTGTGGATTATTATAGTTATTGATTACAGTGAGTATCATCATCTCATTCCATTAATATAGATCTAATTAATGATTGGTAACGATTTAATATTGGCTGATTTACATAATTTGTATCGAAATAACACAGGAACATTTGTGTACTCAACCTTTGAACACATGTATACATGTATATAAATTGGTTCACTACACATGTATAAAGGTGACATTACCTGTACACACATGTACACACCTGTACCCAGATGTGTAGAGGTGACATAACCTGTACACACCCGTACCCAGATGTGTATAAAGGTGACATTACCTGTACACACCTGTACCCAGATGTGTATAAAGGTGACATTACCTGTACACACCTGTACCCAGACATGTATAAAGGTGACATTACCTGTACACACCTGTACCCAGACGTGTATAAAGGTGACATTACCTGTACACACCTGTACACACCTGTACCCAGACGTGTATAAAGGTGACATTACCTGTACACACCTGTACCCAGACGTGTATAAAGGTGACATTACCTGTACACACCTGTACCCAGACGTGTATAAAGGTGACATTACCTGTACACACCTGTACCCAGACATGTATAAAGGTGACATTATCTGTACACACCTGTACCCAGACCCAGACATGTATAAAGGTGACATTATCTGTACACACCTGTACCCAGACATGTATAAAGGTGACATTACCTGTACACACCTGTACCCAGACGTGTATAAAGGTGACATTACCTGTACACACCTGTACCCAGACATGTATAAAGGTGACATTACCTGTACACACCTGTACCCAGACGTGTATAAAGGTGACATTACCTGTACACACCTGTACCCAGACGTGTATAAAGGTGACATTATCTGTACACACCTGTACCCAGACATGTATAAAGGTGACATTATCTGTACACACCTGTACCCAGACGTGTATAAAGGTGACATTACCTGTACACACCCGTACCCAGATGTGTATAAAGGTGACATTACCTGTACACACCTGTACCCAGACGTGTATATAAAGGTGACATTACCTGTACACACCTGTACCCAGACGTGTATAAAGGTGACATTATCTGTACACACCTGTACCCAGACATGTATAAAGGTGACATTACCTGTACACACCTGTACCCAGACGTGTATAAAGGTGACATTACCTGTACACACCTGTACCCAGACATGTATAAAGGTGATATTATCTGTACACACCTGTACCCAGACGTGTATAAAGGTGACATTATATAATTACCTGTACACACCTGTACCCAGACGTGTATAAAGGTGACATTATCTGTACACACCTGTACCCAGAGGTGACATTACCTGTACACACCTGTACCCAGACATGTATAAAGGTGACATTATATAATTACCTGTACACACCTGTACCCAGACGTGTATAAAGGTGACATTATATAATTACCTGTACACACCTGTACCCAGACGTGTATAAAGGTGACATTACCTGTACACACCTGTACCCAGACGTGTATAAAGGTGACATTATATAATTACCTGTACACACCTGTACCCAGACGTGTATAAAGGTGACATTAAAAATTACCTGTACACACCTGTACCCAGACGTGTATAAAGGTGACATTACCTGTACGCACCTGTACCCAGACGTGTATAAAGGTGACATTACCTGTACACACAGTACCCAGACGTGTATAAAGGTGACATTACCTGTACACACCTGTACCCAGACGTGTATAAAGGTGACATTACCTGTACACACCTGTACCCAGACGTGTATAAAGGTGACATTACCTGTACACACCTGTACCCAGACGTGTATAAAGGTGACATTACCTGTACACACCTGTACCCAGACGTGTATAAAGGTGACATTACCTGTACATTACCTGTACACACCTGTACCCAGACGTGTATAAAGGTGACATTACCTGTACACACCTGTACCCAGACGTGTATAAAGGTGACATTACCTGTACACACCTGTACCCAGACGTGTATAAAGGTGACATTACCTGTACACACCTGTACCCAGACGTGTATAAAGGTGACATTACCTGTACACACCTTTCATGGTACAGTATAGTTAATGTTACCTGTACACATTTAGGATGCTGTTGACGACCTTTATTATAAGTAGTACTTTGAGACTGATAAGGCTGAACTCAAACCTGATGATTACTTAGACTATTATGACATGTGTGTAAACAATCTCCCTAATCCTAACATTTGTGCACTTTAAGAATTCTCTACTGTGAACCAATACCATTCCTGTCTGTATATACCCATCACGGTCCAATCTACACCTACCTTATACAGCCTCTCCAACTGACATTATGGTCTGTCTGGCAAATTAATTGATGTCTACTCCCTAATCTTCTGCCGATATAAACATATAGATATATGTTGCACAGGCATGAAGTAATTCAATGTATTTTTGTGAATATTTCTGTCCATTAAAGTGCAAAGCAAATGAGGTTTGCTGTACTTTTCTTCTTGGTAAACTTCTTACATGTAGGTCTAATTAACACTAGGGTAGGGATCACAAAGATTAGTGTAATATCCTTATACAGTTCACCCTTACATGTAGGTCTAATTAACTCTTTCAGTACTTGTGACACATTAACCCATAAGAGACATGTCGGTGTTATGCGATTTGGAAAAATCTTGGTAAAAGTGTTTAAAAGAAAGAATATATATTGGAAATATAATACAGATGAAAATAACTAGAAATTGTCACCTGGACAATATGACGGGCTTTTCACCTAAAAGGTACATGTATTCTGGTCAAGGCCGTTCATTTTAACAAATTTGGTAGCTTTTTGCCTCAACATGCACATGCTACACATCCAATTTCAGGTCTTAGGCATTTTAGAGCTTCACAGGAAGTAATTTGAAGATTTTAGTATTGTTAGCCCAAGTGCCCTTGGATATAGGTCAAGGTCAATCATATAAACAAACTTTGTTGCCATTATATGCCAGCAATCTGTAGGCCTAATATAAGGTCTCCATGCTTTACAGAACTTAAGTCATACGGAGATTATAGGTTGTTTGGCCTGTGTGACATTGAATAAGGTCAAGGTCAATTATATTATCAAACTTGTTAGGCATTTATGTCAGCATGCTACATACTTAATATTAGGTCTCAAGGCTTTCTAGAATTGGAAAAGGAGATTTTTATATGATTTTGTCGAAAAATTGCACTTTTGAATTTTGACCCTTATTTCCAACCGAAAGTTGATGTTGTACAGAAAAGTGGTAATAGAGACAAATTAAATTGGTTGTATCATTTTATATTCTGCATAATAATATTATCCTAAAAAGAAAGAAATAAGTCAAGCTGTTAACAAGAAGAAGTCATTAGATCTACAAAGATCTTATTCATGGTACAGAATCAACTCTGATGTTAGATCTATAGAGATCTTATTCATGGTACAGAATCAACTCTGATGTTAGATCTATAGAGATCTTATTCATGGTACAGAATCAACTCTGATGTTAGATCTATAGAGATCTTATTCATGGTACAGAATCAACTCTGATGTTAGATCTATAGAGATCTTATTCATGGTACAGAATCAACTCTGATGTTAGATCTATAGAGATTTTATTCATGGTACAGAATCAACTCTGATGTTAGATCTACAAAGATCTTATTCATGGTACAGAATCAACTTTGATGTTAGATCTACAGAGATCTTATTCATGGTACAGAATCAACTCTGATGTTAGATCTATAGAGATCTTATTCATGGTACAGAATCAACTCTGATGTTAGATCTACAGAGATCTTATTCATGGTACAGAATCAACTCTGATGTTAGATCTACAGAGATCTTATTCATGGTACAGAATCAACTCTGATGTTAGATCTATAGAGATCTTATTCATGGTACAGAATCAACTCTGATGTTAGATCTATAGAGATCTTATTCATGGTACAGAATCAACTCTGATGTTAGATCTATAGAGATCTTATTCATGGTACAGAATCAACTCTGATGTTAGATCTATAGAGATTTTATTCATGGTACAGAATCAACTCTGATGATGTTAGATCTACAGAGATCTTATTCATGGTACAGAATCAACTCTGATGTTAGATCTACAGAGATCTTATTCATGGTACAGAATCAACTCTGATGTCAGATCTATAGAGATCTTATTCATGGTACAGAATCAACTCTGATGTCAGATCTATAGAGATCTTAATCATGGTACAGAATCAACTCTGATGTTAGATCTATGGAGATCTTATTCATGGTACAGAATCAACTCTGATGTTAGATCTACAGAGATCTTATTCATGGTACAGAATCAACTTTGATGTTAGATCTATAGAGATCTTTATTCATGGTACAGAATCAACTCTGATGTCAGATCTATAGAGATCTTATTCATGGTACAGAATCAACTCTGATGTTAGATCTATAGAGATCTTATTCATGGTACAGAATCAATCTATAGATCTAGAGATCTTATTCATGGTACAGAATCAACTCTGATGTTAGATCTATAGAGATCTTATTCATGGTACAGAATCAACTCTGATGTCAGATCTATGGGGATCTTATTCATGGTACTGAATCAACTCTGATGTCAGATCTATGGAGATCTTATTCATGGTACAGAATCAACTCTGATGTTAGATCTATAGAGATCTTATTCATGGTACAGAATCAACTCTGATGTTAGATCTATAGAGATCTTATTCATGGTACAGAATCAACTCTGATGTTAGATCTATAGAGATCTTATTCATGGTACAGAATCAACTCTGATGTTAGATCTATAGAGATCTTATTCATGGTACAGAATCAACTCTGATGTCAGATCTATAGAGATCTTATTCATGGTACAGAATCAACTCTGATGTTAGATCTATAGAGATCTTATTCATGGTACAGAATCAACTCTGATGTCAGATCTATAGAGATCTTATTCATGGTACAGAATCAACTCTGATGTTAGATCTATAGAGATCTTATTCATGGTACAGAATCAACTCTGATGTTAGATCTATAGAGATCTTATTCATGGTACAGAATCAACTCTGATGTTAGATCTACAGAGATCTTATTCATGGTACAGAATCAACTCTGATGTTAGATCTATAGAGATCTTATTCATGGTACAGAATCAACTCTGATGTTAGATCTATAGAGATCTTATTCATGGTACAGAATCAACTCTGATGTTAGATCTATAGAGATCTTATTCATGGTACAGAATCAACTCTGATGTTAGATCTATAGAGATCTTATTCATGGTACAGAATCAACTCTGATGTTAGATCTATGGAGATCTTATTCGTGGTACAGAATCAACTCTGATGTTAGATCTACAGAGATCTTATTCATGGTACAGAATGAACTCTGATGTTAGATCTACAGAGATCTTATTCATGGTACAGAATCAACTCTGATGTTAGTTAGATCTACAGAGATCTTATTCATGGTACAGAATGAACTCTGATGTTAGATCTACAGAGATCTTATTCATGGTACAGAATCAACTCTGATGTTAGATCTATAGAGATCTTATTCATGGTACAGAATCAACTCTGATGTTAGATCTATAGAGATCTTATTCATGGTACAGAATCAACTCTGATGTTAGATCTATAGAGATCTTATTCATGGTACAGAATCAACTCTGATGTTAGATCTACAGAGATCTTATTCATGGTACAGAATTAACTCTGATGTTAGATCTATAGAGATCTTATTCATGGTACAGAATCAACTTTGATGTTAGATCTATAGAGATCTTATTCATGGTACAGAATCAACTCTGATGTTAGATCTATAGAGATCTTATTCATGGTACAGAATCAACTCTGATGTCAGATCTATAGAGATCTTATTCATGGTACAGAATCAACTCTGATGTCAGATCTACAAGATCTTATTCATGGTACAGAATCAACTCTTGATGTTAGATCTACAGAGATCTTATTCATGGTACAGAATCAACTCTGATGTTAGATCTATAGAGATCTTATTCATGGTACAGAATCAACTCTGATGTTAGATCTATAGAGATCTTATTCATGGTACAGAATCAACTCTGATGTTAGATCTATGGAGATCTTATTCATGGTACAGAATCAACTCTGATGTTAGATCTATGGAGATCTTATTCATGGTACAGAATCAACTCTGATGTTAGATCTACAGAGATCTTATTCATGGTACAGAATCAACTCTGATGTTAGATCTATAGAGATCTTATTCATGGTACAGAATCAACTCTGATGTTAGATCTATAGAGATCTTATTCATGGTACAGAATCAACTCTGATGTTAGATCTATAGAGATCTTATTCATGGTACAGAATCAACTCTGATGTTAGATTAGATCTATTCATGGAGAATCAACTCTGATATTCATGGTACAGAATCAACTCTGATGTTAGATCTATAGAGATCTTATTCATGGTACAGAATCAACTCTGATGTTAGATCTATAGAGATCTTATTCATGGTACAGAATCAACTCTGATGTTAGATCTATAGAGATCTTATTCATGGTACAGAATCAACTCTGATGTTAGATCTACAAAGATCTTATTCATGGTACAGAATCAACCCTGATGTCAGATCTATAGAGATCTTATTCATGGTACAGAATCAACTCTGATGTTAGATCTATAGAGATCTTATTCATGGTACAGAATCAACTCTGATGTTAGATCTACAGAGATCTTATTCATGGTACAGAATCAACTCTGATGTTAGATCTAAGAGATCTTATTCATGGTACAGAATCAACTCTGATGTTAGATCTATCTTATTCATGGTACAGAATCAACTCTGATGTTAGATATTATAGAGATCTTATTCATGGTACAGAATCAACTCTGATGTTAGATCTACAAAGATCTTATTCATGGTACAGAATCAACTCTGATGTTAGATCTATAGAGATCTTATTCATGGTACAGAATCAACTCTGATGTTAGATCTACAGAGATCTTTATTCATGGTACAGAATTAACCTGATGTCAGATCTACAGAGATCTTATTCATGGTACAGAATGAACTCTGATGTTAGATCTAAGGAGATCTCATTCATGGAAACCGTCATCAGGGATCTGCCATTGCCTCTCTGAATATAGTAAACACAAACACTACTGATTTGTGGTATAACATGAAATATTTGTGTTCATTTTCTGTCATGGTTTGAGTTCTTCAAAAATGTTTGTTGGTTGAAATATATATGGTTCCTATAAATAGAACAAGATGTTCCACTGGAAACCAGTTCATCCGGCATGTTTCAGCTGATGATTCCAAGTTGGAACCTGAATGAAGTGGCCATTGAAGTGGTCATCTTCAGAACCAACTGAAATACATTGAATTTGCTAGTCGAACATACAAGTGAATGGAATTTAAAGCTTGCAGTGACTGTCTAAGTGTGATTGTGTTGATCAGTTTGGATGTTGTTATAACCATATCATACAGGATTAGCAGATTAAGACATATTGCTGTTATAAGTACTAACCTAGGATTAGGATGAAGACTTGATTAGTATATAACACCTTACATCATTGATAGGGTTTGGTTGACCTTATCATGATCTCTTTGTGTACCTGTAATCTTACCACAGACGGACTTTGTTATTTGTACATAAAAGAATATTTAGGTAATTGAATCTAAATATTTTTGGTGGGTGAATGTGAAGGTACTACATATATTATACCATCAATGTAAGGTATTAACAAAATCCTTACTAACTAGTGTTTTAGTGTGATACTATGGAGAAAATTTTCAAAGGTTTCTTTATATACAGGACATTTGTAAATTTGAAACCACTTTTGACGTTTGCTGTATGTAAATATAAAAGTCCTAAACTGAATTCCTTCTTTTGAACAGGAGGTGCAGTGTATAAGATGCTAAACTACCACCAAATCCAGGACTGAACTTTGACCCCGTGCCACCCCCATCAACTGCTGACATACGCCTACAGAGTGACACACCCACCAGATACCAACATGGCCACTTCACCACAGAACAGTGAGTAACTTATATCTGTGACCCAATGTCAGGTTATTGGATTTCAGCTCTGTCAGCCAAAGTTGGGCGATTCCAAAACATCCTTAGGAAATACTGAACTTTATATACGATAAACTTTCTAGCTAGAAAGTCACAGAATGGCTTTCTGTTATAATGGAGGATCATGTGTTGATATAAAACTATCTATGAAGAATATTCTCTGATAGATAGAAGAAAGCAAACATTTATGGAGAGAGTAGCTAGTTTTATAACCACCCAGGAGAGAGTAGCTAGTTTTGTAACCTCCCAGGAGAGTAGCTAGTTTTATAACCTCCCAGGAGAGAGTAGCTAGTTTTATAACCTCCCAGGAGAGAGTAGCTAGTTTTATAACCTCCCAGGAGAGAGTAGCTAGTTTTATAACCTCCCAGGAGAGAGTAGCTAGTTTTATAACCTCCCAGGAGAGAGTAGCTAGTTTTATAACCTCCCAAGAGAGATTAGCTAGTTTTATAATCTCCCATGAGAGAGTAGGTAGTTTTATAACCTCCCAGGAGGGAGTAGCTAGTTTTATAATCTCCCATGAGAGAGTAGGTAGTTTTATAACCTCCCAGGAGGGAGTAGCTAGTTTTATAATCTCCCAGGAGAGAGTTGCTAGTTTTATAACCTCCCAGGAGAGAGTAGCTAGTTTTTTAATTATGTAACCTCCCAGGAGAGAGTAGCTAGTTTTATAACCTCCCAGGAGAGAGTAGCTAGTTTTATAACCTCCCAGGAGAGAGTAGCTAGTTTTATAACCTCCCAGGAGAGAGTAGCTAGTTTTATAACCTCCCAGGAGAGAGTAGCTAGTTTTATAACCTCCCAGGAGAGAGTAGCTAGTTTTATAACCTCCCAGGAGAGAGTAGCTAGTTTTATAACCTCTCACCAAATCTTCTTGGCTTAAGTAGCAGTTATACAAAAAGAATACAAAGTTACTGGATTCACATTTTAAGTACCAGCACCAAAAGAATGGTTACAGTAAGAAATTAATTAACTTCTAAGATCTGACAGGCATAGGATTATAAATCCTGTACATGTGTGTCATCAGAATAAATATATGTATTAATATAGATATAGAAAAAAACATAGGTTAAAAGAACCCTAAAGCATTTCATTGATTCAGTTTTAGTGATTCCTTCGTAATCTCAAAAACACAGTTTTCTCCTTATCTGTACCGATAGAATGTAAGTGCTTAATGCTGAAGGAATGAACGTTGCTGGGTTTGCTGTGATCTTGGATTTAAGAAACAAATTAGCTGACATTATCGAATCATCCGTTGTGTTTGTACGCCTATAGTTATCAGATTTAGTCGAGTAAGCTGCTCCGAAATCTTCCCTAGGAAGCTAAGAAATTTTCCTTTACCGAGTCCTACTGATTATAAAACTGGGCATGTACAAGTTGTTGGGAGACATTGTCTAAGTAACGGCATTTATACTCAGCAGGAGAGTCAGTATCATGAAGATTTAGCCATAGAAGTGTAAATATGCATTTTAAATTTCAGCTGGTAAAACAATTATTCCTAATATCTGGTATTGATTTCTGTCGGCGAGAAGAAGGAACTGGGGAAATGTCAGATACTGCATAAACATTATAGATACATCTCACATTAAAGTGTTGTACACATGAAGTTCAAGAAAAGAATCCAAGACTCCTTTATGTACAAGCACTTCTTTTGCCTTATGATGTACCATGGTCAAAGTCTGAATTTAGGAATATTCTGCAAAAAGCTTCAAAGTAGTTCAAAAGTCAAACTGAGATAAGGTCAGTTACAAGGTTGTAGTTACTAAAGATAGAGTCTCAAGGAAGAATGATCGTCCAGGTGTACAGGCTTGCTTTACAGAAATGGTAGATTACATATACATCTACTAGGAAGAAAATCATCACAGCATTCAACATTCAGAGACTGTAAAAGGATACTTATAGCTTGATTGTGTCAGAAACATCAGTTTATTTCTGAAGTGATATTTTCACCAGTCTTACTACAGTCATGAAGACAAGTCCAGGAACACTAAAACTTAACTCCTACTTTCAGGGTGTGTATGACATTGATTTGAAATACCATGCTGAATTTAATTTTGGATGGTGATACTGACACCATTGGCCAATGTGTTTGTGATGTTGAGGAGACAACATACATACAGTGTGGTCTGGTATCACATCCTCACTGTCTCACAAAGTTCTGATATAGGATCAGGGAAGACCTTTCCTTGATTGAACTTGAGTCATTGTTTTATTGTGACAGTTTGTTTTCTATCAGACTTCAAACTTTCCATTGTACATGACACTGTGTATACCTTTAAACTACTTCCCCGATCCTATATCATTTGCTGCAGAGGTTGCAAGCCAAAGGCCACACTGTTATGAATGATAATAGAAGAATAGTGCTTCAGGTAAAACTGTAATAACCTATAATCTATAAGATTATGATTGTTGAGGTCTACACTCTTAGGCTAAGTCTAGAGTCAAGGCTGTAACACTTGTTGCAAATTGCTGACCACAACACTCAAACAACAGATAGATTTTACAGATACATTTCCTCTAGGGTTTACAATGTAAATAAATAATAGTTCTCTGATGACTATTGGTTTTGTCAGCACTACATGTACAACATAAACCAAGCTTTTATTATCTCCATGTAGTAAACATTAAATTTCCCCCAAAAGTCATATAAATGCTCTCTCAGAATTTTATATTACAAGTTATGTTTTATAACCTGGCCTTCAGCCAAGGATTTCATCAAAAGATGGATGTTACAACAAAGTAACAAATAGACCAAATAAAAATCAATTCTACTTCATTTCTGTCTTCAATCCACTAAATTTTGTTAGTTTTTGCCTGGACAAGAATTAAGAGTGCTATTACATGCTACTATTGTCAACAGGTCAAAAGTCAAGGTTATTGTAATTTGCTTGGATTGAACTGGTATTTCCTTTTGTTCAGCGATGCAAAAATATTGAATTAAATAAGATGACGCATGTTGATGATGATATAAGATAATGTGTTTTTTGTTTTATCCAAAGTTTGCTTTAGTCCTATTCATTAAGATTCTTTGTGAGTTTACCAGATAGAATATGTATATTCAAAGCATTTTGGAGACTTGGATTCAGAACAGAACCCGTCGGTGTCTGGTATGTTGATTAAGTTAGAGGGATATTAGCCGTGTAGACAAACTCTCATCTGTAGCTAGAAATCAATGACAGACAATCAAATGTTCCTCAGTTTTCACCATTTACCGGTCAAACAATCTAATGTCGTCTACCGGTTTCATTACGGATCATTGATATGTTTACGTTTATTTCCTCACACCAAACAGAGGGTTAATTATAGCAACATCTTGTCGTAGTAGTCCTGATGCAAACACAATTGTAGATAAATTATTTTGTAATCATCATTGCTTAAAAATATTTTATCTGAAAATGTATTCCTGAATGACTGAATGTGAGTTTATAGGTCATCAGTCAGTAAGGGTAAGGTTGACCTATAGTCACCATACATTGTCTGTTGTACACTGTTGACCTATAGTCACCATACACTGTCTGTTGTACACTGTTGACCTATAGTCACCATACACTGTCTGTTGTACACTGTTGACCTATAGTCACCATACATTGTCTGTTGTACACTGTTGACCTATAGTCACCATACACTGTCTGTTGTACACTGTTGACCTATAGTCACCATACATTGTCTGTTGTACACTGTTGACCTATAGTCACCATACATTGTCTGTTGTACACTGTTGACCTATAGTCACCATACATTGTCTGTTGTACACTGTTGACCTATAGTCACCATACACTGTCTGTTGTACACTGTTGACCTATAGTCACCATACATTGTCTGTTGTACACTGTTGACCTATAGTCACCATACATTGTCTGTTGTACACTGTTGACCTATAGTCACCATACATTGTCTGTTGTACACTGTTGACCTATAGTCACCATACATTGTCTGTTGTACACTGTTGACCTATAGTCACCATACATTGTCTGTTGTACACTGTTGACCTATAGTCACCATACATTGTCTGTTGTACACTGTTGACCTATAGTCACTACATACATGTCTGTTGTACACTGTTGACCTATAGTCACCATACACTGTCTGTTGTACACTGTTGACCTATAGTCACCATACATTGTCTGTTGTACACTGTTGACCTATAGTCACCATACACTGTCTGTTGTACACTGTTGACCTATAGTCACCATACATTGTCTGTTGTACACTGTTGACCTATAGTCACCATACATTGTCTGTTGTACACTGTTGACCTATAGTCACCATACATTGTCTGTTGTACATGTTGACCTATAGTCACCATACATGTCTGTTGTACACTGTTGACCTATAGTCACCATACATTGTCTGTTGTACACTGTTGACCTATAGTCACCATACACTGTCTGTTGTACACTGTTGACCTATAGTCACCATACATTGTCTGTTGTAACTGTTGACCTATAGTCACCATACATTGTCTGTTGTACACTGTTGACCTATAGTCACCATACATTGTCTGTTGTACACTGTTGACCTATAGTCACCATACACTGTCTGTTGTACACTGTTGACCTATAGTCACCATACATTGTCTGTTGTACACTGTTGACCTATAGTCACCATACATTGTCTGTTGTACACTGTTGACCTATAGTCACCATACATTGTCTGTTGTACACTGTTGACCTATAGTCACCATACACTGTCTGTTGTACACTGTTGACCTATAGTCACCATACACTGTCTGTTGTACACTGTTGACCTATAGTCACCATACATTGTCTGTTGTACACTGTTGACCTATAGTCACCATACATTGTCTGTTGTACACTGTTGACCTATAGTCACCATACATTGTCTGTTGTACACTGTTGACCTATAGTCACCATACATTGTCTGTTGTACACTGTTGACCTATAGTCACCATACATTGTCTGTTGTACACTGTTGACCTATAGTCACCATACACTGTCTGTTGTACACTGTTGACCTATAGTCACCATACACTGTCTGTTGTACACTGTTGACCTATAGTCACCATACACTGTCTGTTGTACACTGTTGACCTATAGTCACCATACACTGTCTGTTGTACACTGTTGACCTATAGTCACCATACATTGTCTGTTGTACACTGTTGACCTATAGTCACCATACACTGTCTGTTGTACACTGTTGACCTATAGTCACCATACATTGTCTGTTGTACACTGTTGACCTATAGTCACCATACACTGTCTGTTGTACACTGTTGACCTATAGTCACCATACACTGTCTGTTGTACACTGTTGACCTATAGTCACCATACACTGTCTGTTGTACACTGTTGACCTATAGTCACCATACACTGTCTGTTGTACATTGTTGACCTATAGTCACCATACACTGTCTGTTGTACACTGTTGACCTATAGTCACCATACACTGTCTGTTGTACACTGTTGACCTATAGTCACCATACATTGTCTGTTGTACACTGTTGACCTATAGTCACCATACACTGTCTGTTGTACACTGTTGACCTATAGTCACCATACACTGTCTGTTGTACACTGTTGACCTATAGTCACCATACACTGTCTGTTGTACACTGTTGACCTATAGTCACCATACATTGTCTGTTGTACACTGTTGACCTATAGTCACCATACACTGTCTGTTGTACACTGTTGACCTATAGTCACCATACACTGTCTGTTGTACATTGTTGACCTATAGTCACCATACATTGTCTGTTGTACACTGTTGACCTATAGTCACCGTACATTGTCTGTTGTACACTGTGCCAAAAACTTACATTCAAACAACTTCTTCTCAATAACCAAAAGGCCTATAGAACTGATATTAGATCTTTAACACTCTGGTTTGAAGCACTACAAAGTTTGTTCAGATAATTACCTTTACCTTCATATAAGGTCACAGAGGTCAAATTGGCTTTTAAAAATGTTTAATTGACTTCTTTTCAATGACTAGTAGGCCAAGAAACCTGATATTGGATCTGTAGGAGACTTTTCAAGTTTATTCAAATGGAAGACTTGATCTTCATTCAAGGTTACAATTGTTAAATATGGGGAAATCTTCAAATAATTTCTCACGTTCATGTCTGTGGGTTAGAATTATCATGATCTAACTTTCAAGGTTACAGAGTCGAAGAATAGATGACGATTTATCCTCTGCACTACTGTCTACCAATAGTGGCT
The DNA here is from genome assembly GCF_041381155.1 of Argopecten irradians. Classification (NCBI taxonomy): domain Eukaryota; kingdom Metazoa; phylum Mollusca; class Bivalvia; order Pectinida; family Pectinidae; genus Argopecten; species Argopecten irradians. The sequence continues at coordinate 1,216,846 of NC_091140.1, read as the reverse complement.
GTTAGCACCCCCATGGACCTCTTGTTTAACTCACAGATTTAGTGATAATGACATCATGTGGAATTGCCATATGTTTGCTGGGAAATGTGTTTGATGTGGAATTCTAATTAAGTTATTCTGTCTAAAAATATATTATATAAGCAGGTTTTCAAATATGGACAAGATAAATAGGTAATTATAGTCTGATACAAATAATTATCATTGATAGTTACAAAAATGTGTTGATCAGATGGAATCGTATACCTGTTAGAAAGTAATAACCTACTGCTGTAACAACAATACCACATCAAATATTTACCACCACTCACAAAGGGAACACTATATTTAGACTGGCAGGGAAACTCCATATTGATTAATTGGTGATTTAATTCAACCCTCGTGAAAGATTTTGTCTGGTCAACCCTGGGCAAGCCTCGGGTTGACCAGACAAAATTTTTCACTCGGGTCGAGATATCCCTGTCCACCTGACATAACCTTGTACTATTCTATTATTCTGCTCCCATTATGAGGTTAGGGACACATATGTGTGATATTGGTCAGGCAGTACATTGTATATGATTTAAGGGAAACAACTCCAGGATGATTATAGGTGAATTCACTATTGTTAACCAAACAGAAAATTAAGTCACCGAATGTCCAATATCAACCAAGATTGTCAGGAAATGTATATCATTTCCTCATTTGTTTCAGGAATGCTGGAGTTATGCCCCTTGTATTGTATTTCATGTCTTCAATACTACCTGTATCTCTTGAACCCTTGTAATGTTGTGAGTTTTTCCGTGATTCATCATTAAGCTCACCTTGAAATCTTATTTGAAAACCACTGAATTATGAAATAAATATATTTCACTGATTTACATTGATATATTCACAGATTTATATCAAAGCATAATTTGTTTTAGGAGCTTGCAACAATGTTGTATTGATACTTTATCCTATGTACTAGATCAGAGATGGAATCAGAGTTGTCTCCCCTACATCAATGTACATCAGTTAAATTATTGGTAAGGCCATGGTAGACCTTTTACCCTGTACATCACTGGGTCATACTGACCACTTTCTTGTGTTTTTGACTGGTAGTTATCATATGCCATCATTCTAGTATTAAGTGTTGATTAATCAAGACCTCTTGCTATGTATAGTGGAATTGTGCATGGTACCCTGGAATTCCACTTACATAACCTATTTACAAATAATCTATTTCATGTGTTCCTGTGAAGAATTGTTGATGAAAATTATCCAGTTTAAGTTAAAGTTACCTATGACAAAATGTACTGTAGGACATATAGATTTGTGTTAACAACATCAAACTCACAACTTTTCTGTTTTGAAATCCAATCAGCATCCTGCTTTCGCTGTGTGATGATGACATTCATTGCATTGGTGATTTGAATTATGTAAATATGGTGTAACTTGTGTATTTACTCTTAGTTTGAATTCCGATAGGCTATATATAATTGTATGAGTGATATGTACTTAGATGTGAGATGAGAAGGACATTCCTAGGACCAGTGGCAGTATCTGTAAACCTTGGTTAAGGGTCCTGTAATAGGAGATCACTACAATATCGCTCCACAATTAGGTTTTCATTTTCTCAAAAATTAATCACAATTTTATTTCAAAATGGTAAAAATTCATTGGTAATATGAAGAGGTACATAAGGGTTTTAATTTTCTCTGGGAAATCCAAGATGGTGGTTATGGTCCCTAACTGGGTAAGAATTTAAAGAAGTTTAATAATATAAGAGATTTAAATTGGGAGACATGAATATCAATCACGGTTATAGTTTTGAAAGGATTTGGAAATTACTGCTGTGTAGGATCATTTCAGCAGTGGAGTCTCCTACTAATCTGATAGATGTCAGTTTCCTACTTATTATTTTCATGTTGATGTAAACCTGTGAAAAGTTTCCAGGTTTGTATTTAGATTTTGTTCTCCAGAAAAATAAATTGTTGCAATGATATAAACATATACCCTTCGCACATTTTGTGGATTTGTTTTTTTCAAATGGTGGAAGTATGAGAGACATGATTTGTGCAGTTGATATGGTTAAGATCATGATAGGGTAGAAATCTGACATTATCAACTGTGAAGTCATCCTGACATATTATTTCTGGTTTGATGAGGTTAATACACACTTGACATTTCAGCTATGGAAATATCTATAGCCTGCTGTAGGGGTGGTAAAGTCAGGGAGAGGGGTGGGGGTAGGGTTTCAAGTCGGGGGTAGAGGTGGTGGGGTAGGGGTGGTGTGGTAGGAGTAGGGGTAGAGGTGGTGTAGTAGGGGTAGAGGTGGTGGGGTAGGGGTAGGGGTGATGCGTGATTGGGTAGGGGTGGTGGGGTAGGGGTAGGGGAAGGGGTTGTGTGTGATAGGGTAGGGGTGGTGGGGGTAGTAGTAGGGGCGGTGTGTGATGGGGGTAGGGGTGGTGGGGTAGGGGTAGGGGTGGTGTGGTAGTAGTAGTAGGGGTTGGGGTAGGGATAGGGGTGGTTGGGTAGTTGTAGGGGTTGGGGTAGTGGTAGGGGTGGGGTCGTGATGGGGTAGGGGTGGTTGGGTAGGGGTAGGGGTGGTTTGGTTGGGGTAGGGATGGGTCTTAATGGGGTAGGGGTGGTGGGGTATTGGTAAGGGTGGTTAAGTAGTTGTAGGGGTGGTGAAGTAGTAGTAGTAGGGGTAGAGGTGGTGGGGTAGTAGTAGGGGTTGGGGTAGGGGTAGTGGTGGGTCTTGATGGGGTAGGGGTGGTGGGGTATTGGTAAGGGTGGTTAAGTAGTTGTTAGGGGTGGTGAAGTAGTAGTAGGGGTAAAGGTGGTGGGGTAGTAGTAGGGGTTGGGGTAGGGGTAGTGGTGGGTCTTGATGGGGTAGGGGTGGTGGGGTATTGGTAATGGTGGTTAAGTAGTTGTAGGGGTGGTGAAGTAGTAGTAGGGGGTGGTGAAGTAGTAGGGGTTGGGGTAGGGGTAAAGGTGGGTCTTGATGGGGTGGGGTGGGGGGGGGTAGGGGTAGGGGGGTAGTGATGGGTCTTGATGGGGTAGGGGCGGTTGGGTAGTAGTAGGGGGTGGTCTGTGGTATGGGGGGGTAGGGGTGGTCTGTGATGG